>NW_024429186.1:4149155-5349155 GCF_017639785.1 Mesocricetus auratus
CATCTGTAAGTCTATCTGTAACAACTTTCCACTGTCAGGAGGTTTTTTCTCAACTGCAGTATATGACTGTGACCTGGGAACTCAGTCCTTGATGTTTCAGCACCAGTGTTGAGCCAATGTAGCTCTGCTGTTGGAGAACTGGTCCCAAGGTGTGACACACTCACTGCCCTGTGCAACCCCTAGGTCAGGGGAAGGAGAGAGGGAGAAGCTGGGAATAATCACACAGTCTGTCCTTCACTGCATTTAGCATTGCATGTCTCATATTTTTCTCTGAATAGTTTTTTTCTAAAAGGAATGGTTTTATGTCAAATTGGTAATACCAAGTCTCATATATGATCGCTGAGACTTGGGAAAAATATCAGAAGAGCGTACATTAAATCCAGATAGTCCCTGTTCCCACTCAGGACCAGAAAGTAGAGACAACGAGACATCCTCACTCCTACATCACACAGCTGTTCCTCAAACATGCGTTCTGACAATGTTTCATATGACATCCTGATGCACAGGCCGCCTCCATCTGTTCATAGCTCTCTGGAACTCAGCTAGGATCTGTTTCATTATGGTGATTTATTGTGTTTAAAGTCCTCCAGTCTGGTGTGATGTCCCAGGTGTATGTACCGCACCTGTCCTATGTAGAATTTCATCTTACTATGGAGACTCATGAGGTTAATGGTGATTTCTCATAAGGGATTCGCTTTCTTTCTAGAACCAGTTTCTTTCTGGTATACTAGTGAAGGACTCCTCCTATGTGTTTATGGATAGAAATGTTTGAACCAATGTGTAATTAGTAAATGAAACAAGAGAGGACATGAAGAGGGACAGAGACTTATAGGAAAGTCCCAAGAGGAAACAGTGGTGCACACTGTGTATAGATATTATCATACTATGTCTTATACATGGTTTTAAAAATAATAAAATATGTAATGTAAAAATATCAATTTTACATAGTTTTAGAATTTACATACTCATGTATTTTTTACTCTGTGTTATTTCTCCCATAATCTCTTCTCTTCATTTTCTCTCCCCTCCTACTTTACCTTTATTCTACTAGACAACTCACTTACACATCATCTTGTATTTTTATTCATATCTGTAAGCACACGATATCTAAAAACTACTGATGTGAGTCTCATTTGACGTTTGATTTCTAAGATCACCTTAATTAATGCATTTATCTCTAGTTCCATCCTAAATGATGTAAGTTTCATTTTCCTTGAATATGTATAACTTCTGTTGTGTTGTTTATGTAAACATTTCTTCTTGATGATGAGATCATCTGTTGATAGATACATAGTTTATTTACATAATTTTGTTATTGTGATATTGCTTCAGTAATCAAGCTGTTTACTTGATTTTTGAAGTATGTTTGCTTTTGTTCATTTGGGAGAGGTTTTCAGTATACCATCTGGTGGACAGGCAAATAGTCATTGCATATATCTGAAAGGAGGCTGTAAATTTAGTACTCAGTAGGTTTTAAATTTCCGTCACCATCACCATCATCACAGCCACCTTCTGTAAATCAATCTGATAACCTTGTCCCAGGTGGAACCACTGTCTCAGGCCTGACATGCTTTGAGACCTCAGGTTGTGATGTTTCTTCCTCAGCATCATCTGAGGTCCCTGGGAAGAAGGATGCTCCACATATTCTTAGAGAGGATTAGGACAGGATCTCAGCATCTTCTGCTTCAGCAGAACTAGGTCCTTATCTAAGAAGATCCCTGCTCATGAATATGTAAATCATGTGAGTGTGTGGTGGTAAATACAAGGATGTCTACAACAAAAACAGCATATGATCTGTGTCCTCTCCACAGTCACTGAGCACACAGGTCCTCGCCATGGGCTGGAGCTGGATCATCCTCTTCCTGGTGACAGCAGCGACAGGTAAGTGACTCCAAGTTCCAGACTTGAGGAGGGTCCATGCACTCAGGTGACAGTGACATCCACTTTGCCTTCTCTCCACAGGTGTCCACTCCCAAGTCCAGCTGCTGCAATCTGAGTCTGAGCTGGTGAAGCCTGGAGCATCAGTGAAAATATCCTGCAAGGCTTCAGGATACACCTTCGCAAGCAACTATATGAGCTGGGTGAAGCAGAAGCCTGGACAGGGCCTGGATTGGATTGGATGGATTTATCCTAATAATGGTAATACTAAGTACAATCAGAAATTCCAGGGCAAGGCCACACTGACTGCAGACACATCCTCAAGCACGGCCTACATGGAGCTCAGCAGCCTGACATCTGAGGACTCTGCCATCTATTACTGTGCAAGATACACAGTGTTGCAACCACATCCTGAGTGTGAAAGAAACCCTGCAGGAGGAGGAAACTGCTCTTGGACTGAGATGACAGAGAAGATTAGCCTGGAGATTTGCCCATGAATCATCACACTGGGTGTCCCTTTGTCTCTTCCCAGACTTAGAGGGTTTTGTCAACGTTTCAAAAGGACTGAAGGGAATAAGTTAAGCTGATTTCCGCTGCCATTAGACCTCACCATACATTGATCAGCTGTTTAACAGTGATGTTATCCATGAATATTATTCTTTTTTAAAAAAGCAAATATAGGACAAACTGAAGCAATGCATGATGATGTTTACTGCTCTTACCTAGAAGGGACTGGAAATGATTCTGGAGTAGCTATGAATGGGCTGTGAATTAGATTATTCCCATAAGAGACAAATTAATAGAATTTGAGCTAATTAATGACTCTTTCATATTCCAATTTTGTTTTCCTAAAGCAACCAAAGAAAGTTTGTGGGAAGGGATCCAATTGATTTGGGAATAGATGTTACATGGATTTAGTGATAAGAGAGTCCTCAGTCCTTGTAGAACTTCCATGACTGCATGTAAGGCAGGGAAAGAGCTTAGGATATTTTGTAAGGGTGGATTAAAATCCATTGTTATCAAGGAAGAATAGATAAGAAGCAGCAGGGAGGGAGAGATATAAAGGAGAGAGGGGGGAGAGAAAGACATAGACAGAGAAACAGCGAGACCGAGAGACACACACAGAGCACAAAGATGAGTGCATATGCATGGGGAATATCTGGCAAGAGTTTGATGGGGGATATAATAAAATGAATTGTATGAAAAAAACAGTATATGTTGTACATTTCTTCATGGTTTTATTAAATAAAAAATCCTGTGCGCACGTATTAAACAACAGAAGGGAACCTGAGCCAAAAATGAAGCCTCCTATAACACTCTCTGTCACTCCTTTCCTCACTGGAATGGGGCACACACGACTCTGCTCAGACTTTTTCTCTTGTTCATAGCCATCCCCAGTGAAAAACATCTCTCTTTGACTAAAACATTCTCACATTTGTCTAGGGCACCAGTGACAAAATTCCCACAACAAATAGAAGACAGAGAATAAAGCAAATGAAAAGCTGGTGGACTATGAAGCTGAAAACTTTCCATTTTGTTTGGTTTGGAGTGAGAGAATAACGTTCAGAAAAGAAAAGTGAGTTTTGTATCACTGGATACAAATCACAGTCCTGGATCATCAGGTGTCTTGGCTGAGAACAAGGTTCTTTCTATAGAACAGCTGGACACTAGGACCCTGAAATCATGCTGGGGAAACATCAACTGAAAATTCCCTAATACTTTGCTCTTATCACTCCTGTGTTAGCTGAAATTAAAGTGTGAAGATTGCTTTTTATGTACTTCTTCCGGCAGTCATTGAATGAACATAATATTTTATACACATTCAGTTTCTAAGAAGTGTGATGAAGGCAATCCAAACTTACTCTTACATGCAGTTATATTTTCCCCATCTGTTCCAAGTGAAATCTCTAGATCATAATAGGTGAAGCTGTGCATGAGTATCGTCCAGCAAGTCTTGTAAGAAGAAACCCACTGAGATGGCACCATCTAACTGTGAAAAGGTCATAGAAATGAACAAACACCATGCAGCAGAGTCTGATATCCACATTCTAGACTTGGATGAATCCTATTGATCAGCCTTACCCAGGATCAGAAGCAACTCCCATAACAGATCATCCTGATGAATATGGAGCACATGCCAGCAGGGGATGGCCACGCCTCAGCCATTCAGGTTCCTAAGGAACAGGTGCAAAGACAGAACAGCAAGGGAGGTCACCACATCAATCTGGAATTTCTTCCTTTTGCTGAGTCACATATAACCCTGCTAAATGACTGAAACTTGTCAGAGAAAAGATTTGGTCATCAAAGGACTCAAAGCAGAAGGGAGTTCAGATCATCAGATCACTGCATTTGGTTGCTTTAAATGAAGTCACTTTCCTGCAGGTGTCACAGAAACAATCATAGTCCAAAAGAGCTCTTAGCCATAACAAAGTTTCACTAATAGTTGAAGTAATTAGTCAATTAACCAATTACTCTGCAACTCTCCTTTCAAATACAGAGTATCTACTAAAGGGTGCCTCTTGAGACATATCCCACAGCCACCAAGAAATTCCTATAATGCTGGGCAGACTAGAGAGACAGGACTTTATAAAACCACGGCAATGCAGACCAAGTAACAGATTCCCTTCCATTTCAGTCATCCTTACGTTAGTTCGCATTGAATTATCAAAATGTAATTTTTAGTTTTTAAACTTCCACGAACTTACTGTGCAATATCTGGTAAGATAAGCAGTGAAGAGGTCATGTAAAAAATGAAAAAACATAAATTAAGGATGTTGAATCTTTCTACAAACGAAGATGAATACTATTTTAGTGAAATCAGGGTCCTCACGACTTCCTTGTCCTTCAGGCATTTGCACTAGTAACTGCTGCCTCTAAGGTCCGCACTCACCTGAGAACAAGTTATATACAAGGTATATCAGGAAGATATGCAAATATGTCCTCCTTCTGCTCATGAAAACCAGCACTGCCATGACTCCTCAGGCCAGGCAGACGACTCTTGCCCTGTGTTTCCATTCAGTGACAAGCGCTGAAGGCATGACAATCAACATGGTATTGAGGCTGCATTAGGTTTTCTTTGTTGCTCTTTTAAAAGGTAGATGACGATGGATACTGAGTGAGTGAGTGGACAAGAATGGGAGAGACAGTAGACACGCATGATAGTTTCTTGATAAATATCCTCTCTGTTTGCAGGTGTCCAGTGTAAGTTACTGCTGGTGGAGTCTGGAGGAGGCTTAGCACAGCCTAGAAAGTCCTTGAAACTCTCCTGTGCAGCCTCTGGATTCACCTTCAGTGATGCTGCCTTGACCTGGGTCTGCCAGCCTCCAAAAAAAGGGCTGGAGTGGGTTGTAAGCATAAGAACTAAACTCAATGATTATGCAACCTATTACGTGGATTCGGTGAAAGGCAGATTCACCATCTCCAGAGATGATTCCCAAAGCATGGTCTACCTGCAAATGAACAACCTGAGAACTGAGGACATGGCTGGATAATCCTCTTCCCCGTGTCAGTAACCACAGGTAAGGGGATCTAAGTTCCAAACCTGGAGAAGAAACAGAATGTTATGTGACAATGACCCCTACTCTGTATTTTTATCTACAGGTGTCCAATCACAGGTCCAGCTGCAGCAGTCTGGGCCTGAGCTTGGGAAACCTGGTTCCTCAGTGAAGTTGTCATGCAAGGCTTCTGGCTATACTTTCAGTAGATACAATATGAACTGGGTGAGACAGAGGCCTGGGCGGGGCCTGGAGTGGATTGGATGGATTTATGGTGGAAGTGGTAGTAATAGCTACAATCAAAAGTTCCAGGGCAAGGCCACACTGACTGCAGACATATCCTCCAGCACAGCCTACATGGAGCTCAGCAGCCTGACATCTGAGGACTCTGCCATCTATTTATGTGCAAGAGACACAGAAGTTCCACAAGAATGGAGATTACAGAAACATCAGTCTGGGCACTTGCCCCGAAATAACCATTCTAGACTTCCCTTCTCTGCCTCCTCCCCAAGAACCTATGTTGCTTAATTCAACTTTGCAAAATGCATGTGAGTAAAAAGTGGTTTTGATTTAGGATACCTCTAGAGGACTCCATATCATGAGAAAAGTTTGGCCAGAGACTGCCTGAATTGACACAGTTCATTAATAAAACAACAAAAAGGAAAAAACTGTGATGATGAATTATCATAAAAATACATTTTTACCTTGAGTTATGGGACGTTTTTCAGCAAGAACTGAGAATAAAGTATAATGCACATTTGACCTGTGCAATCCAAATCACCAATATCTGACAAATAGAAGCTCCTTTCACAATGTTAATTCTTAAGTGACCTCAGTGAGGTTTTTTGGCCATGTAGTCCAGCAAATGTTCCGGCATCATAAAATGAAAGTCATATTTATATCAGAATGCACTGCCTTTTTTATTATGATTTTCATAAACTGGACAAATGTATTATGCATTATTACATTACTTTCAAGATCACACTTATCAAAATATTTATGATATATATGGCAATTGAGGTATATTTGGAAATATCCCTTAGTCACTGTTGTTCTGGTGCCACATTTATTGCCTTCACTGTCCATGTACCCAACTCTACAGTATCAAGTTAAATAACATGGACCTATATGATACAGCATCAAGTCTTGTCATTCTCATGATATAGAGTATCTGATTTTCAACAAATTGGTGAGTTACAACCAACATGGAGACAAATGGCACTTGGTAGTCTCAAGTGTTTGATGGAATGTGATGTCTCATATCACAGAATCTTAATTTTGCATGTCCTTGCAGTGTATATCCCCCATGACCAGTATGAATACAATATGCTTAACATGGTGAAATCTATGCTGAATGCACTGTGGCACACATGGAAACCCTACGCCAATTCTACGTTAGAGATTTTTGCAAACCCATGCTGAATTTAAAATACTGCTTGACCCAACAATCACTGTATAAATCACTCTCCTCTCCTCCTCCAACTGAAGAGACGGAACTGAGCAGAAGTTTTGAGATTCTTCCCCTCCTGGTCCCTGACTGAATGGGATTCTTTGATGTACCAGGAAAGCATCTGCTAGTGGCTATAAAACCTTGACTTCAGGACTTATCTCCTGTCATCTGGATAAATCAGTTTGAAGCCAAAACCCCTCATACTGCAATATTTCCTGCTGTATACAGACATTTGTGAATCAGTGTGGCTGTTCCGCAGGAGGCTGGGAGGAGATATATCCCATCATCCAAAAGCACCACTATTGTTCTTATACACAATCGGCTCTACATCTGAGTAGAGACACTGTCTCATCTATGGTTATTGCTGTTCTGTTCATAATGCCAGAATTAGAAACATCATAGATGTCTGTCAGTAGAAAATAGGTGAAGAAAATATGGTACAATAACTGTAAACCCTTATATCCATAATCATTACATGCCTACAGGACAGTGTGATGCAATCATGTCCAAAAGGTTGAGGAATGAATCACCCAATCTCATATTAGATTTAAGCCTCACTTCATGTGACTGAATGAATCTGAACACTATGTTGGGCAAGAACATAAGAATAGACTGGAGAAATCTAAAGTCATGACATGCATTCAATATAGTTTGATGCAATAGTATCAAAAACATGTGGAGTGATTCAACCAATATCAGATTATGGTTAAGGAATGGAATATTATGGTTATGCGATGGAATCAATTCTGACACTGTGTTGGCCAAGAACCTAGGATTAGGTAGGTGGAACATGTGAAAATATTCCTGTTATCCTGAATGTACTATCAATAAAACAATTCCAAAGAATTCTGCTATATTCATTGAACAGTGTCTCAGTCAGACATTATTAGAGAACCTCCTCCAATACTAAGGAATGCAGAGACAAGCTGGAGAATGTGCCAAAAGTGAGAGACCTTGGAATACTCAGTGTAATGTCGCCTTCAAATCTGTTTCCACTGAGCTTATGGAAACCTCAAAAAGATGCTCATGAATTATGAATTCCATAGGGATTGGAGGACACCAAGGAGACACAGCTTTCCAGATACAACAGGATTGATGCAGACATGAACCCCCTGATGTTGTAAATTAAAAAGAGAGGCCCTCGAGGGAAAGATGCCATGTCACAGGGATCAAGGAGAGTCTTTTTTTATCATTTTTTTATTTTAATTTTAAATAGCTTGTTTTACATGTCAATCTCAGTTCCCTCTCCCTCCCATCCTCCCGCACTCCCTTCCCCCCTCCCTCCCACTCTATTGCCAAATCCTTCCACATATGGGATATCTAGAGTCTGTCATTTTACTCTTGGTAGGGTCCAGGCACTCCCCTAAGAGTCCAGGCTGAGAGAGCATCTCTCTTTGTGCTATAGGCACATGAAGACAGTTTGTATACCAGGGATAGACACTGATCCACAGCTCAGGGCCCCATAGGTTGCCCAGGCCTTCTCACTGACACTCACATTTGGGGGGTCCAGATCAGTCCCATGCTGGCCTCCCCACTGTTGGTCTGGGGTCCAAGAGCACTCCCCTGTTCAGATCAGCTGTCTCTGCTGGTTTTGCCAGCCCATTCTTTGCCTATTTGCTCATTACTCCTCTCTCTCTGTCACTGGGTTCCATCCCCCTCCATCTTCGGGCCCGCTCCCGGCTTCCAGAAGAGCCGCCCACACAGGAAGGCGATCAGCCCCTCCAAGACCCCAACTCAGCGAGCCCAGCTTCAGACCCCAACCCCAGGGATTCCAGCTTCAGCATCCCCAGCTTCAGCTGCAGTAAGGAAGGAGACCAGTGGAGACGGAAAGACCCCACCAGCACCCACTGGAAGAAGAGATAGGAAGAAGACAGAATAAGAGATCACTCAGCAATAGAAACACCAACATGACCCCACCAGAATCCAGGGATCCAACACCAAGGAGAGTATTTTTTAATTAGAGAAAGGGGGAATAGAATTGTGGAAACAAGCTCTAGAGACAGGAGCAGCAGGATATAGGAGAAAAGACAGAGGAGTAGAGAAAGAAAGGAGGGAGAGAGAGGTAAAAAGGGGAACAGTTAGAGAGAGGGAGATAGAGAAAGACGTAGAGGTAATGATTGGAGGTGTGCAGGGCCCCTTTATAAGGGAACATAGTGAATATACACAGATAGTGCTCTTAGTGGCTGCAGCTGAGAGCATTTTCTGTCAGTTCCCTAAAGACAGGCCAGTACAGATTCCCACATACTAACAGCTGAGGGTCTATGACAGCATTACAGGGTCTTCACAAGTCTAAACCAGATGGAGTTGTGATGCTCACAGGGGAAGTAGACAGAAGCTATCTTCAATTGATAAATCCTTTACAAAGGCAAAATATTTTCTGCTGGTGTCTCACTGGGTATATAAACTACTCTTAAGGAAAGTCACTTTTTTAATTTTTATTTTTTATTACTTTAATTTTAAATAGCTTGCTTCACATTTCAACCCTAGTTCCTTTTCCTTCCCCTCTTCCCGCACCCTCCCACCATCCTCCCAGCCTCCCACCCTATCCCCACTTCCTTCCACATAGGAGATATCTAGAGTCTCTCGTTTCACTCATGGCAGAGCCCAGGCACTCCCTTAAGATTCCAGGCTGAGAGAGCATCCCTCTTTGTGTTATGGACACAGGAAGTCTGTTAGTATGCCAGGGATAAACACTGAACTACTCCCCAGGGCCACATAGGTTGCACAGGCCTCATGCCTATAAGTACATGGCCAAAATAAAATGAACTCAGTGATATTTTTGTATATTCTTTGTCTCATAATGTTTGTCAGGAATTTTTTCCTCCTACAGGATGTATGTATGTATGTATGTATGTATGTATGTATGTATGTATGTACATAAATTTAGGTTTCTACTTTTGTGACTCTCAAATGGGCAGATTATAGAGAATGAAAGATACGTGTGCAGTCAATCATAAATGTGTTGTATTAAGCAAAGTTTCTCCTCAGGATTCAGGGACAGATACAGGAAAAGAGAAAGAAAGATTTAAGACCCACAGATGTTGAATGAGTCCAAGGATACAGTCTCTTTCAGACACAATAAAACTGGTGCACACATGAAATCACTAGACTGTGGAAGCAAACACAGGACTTACACAGGTTCAAGCCACATTGGGAGTCTAATGCTGAGAGGGGGAACTGGACATGGACACTCATTCCTAAACAAGAAACTATCTGCAGTTGGTACTTACATGCAAAGGAAAAATAATATACTTCAGTAGAATGTCACTTACTGTCTTAAACACACTTCACAGCAGCAGGTCTTATACCTAAGACCAAAACAAAACAAGCAAAATTGTATTTTTGTATGATTTTTGTTGCAGATAACTTTATTAGGCTTCTCTTGTCTTCCTAGTCTTTTGTTTGTATATTTTCATTTCCGATTTTATTTTGGGTGCTTTGTGTGTTTGTATGTGTGTGTCTGAGGGAGAGAAATAGAGAGAGAGAGAGACAGAGACAGAGACGGAGAGAAGAGAGACAGACAGCGAGAGACAGAGACAGAGATTTTTCTTGTGGCATTTTCTTGTGACGGGATATAGTATTACTGTGGGAAAAGGTAAATTTTGACTACAATGTAATGCTTAAAAACTAATTTTTCACTATAGAAAATTTAGAATCCCACCTTCGAAAATCATGCATTGATTGTTCTTTGACAAATTATAGCAGAGTGGATAGACATAATATGTGAATTTATGTATCTGTCATGTGCACGAACAACCTGTTTGGAGTGTTACCAACAATTTCTGGTCAGTTGCTGACTACACTATTGATAATTTCTGTCTTTCTGCACTGACAACAATGAGGTAGATTATATGGAAATTTCTATATGCTTCACTACTCATTTGTTTTCTCAGAATATGTGCAGAGTCCTCAGAGATATATGGTCCTGTCCAGAGTTAATCCAACATAGACACAGTCAGGCAGGCCTTTGTTTCTTACAGCAAAGATATTATTTTAGTTTCCATCAGCTTATTGGTTGTTATACTATATTACATCATGAAGAAATGATTCATAGCCCATATCTCTCATGTAATACCGGTGTCATTTCCAGGAGTCCTACATGACATCATCAAGACTGTCTTCATGTCCAATGTATCTGCTGTAATTCTGATGTCATTTCCAGTGCAGGTACTAACATTTGGACTCTTCCTACAGTTGGTCCATCTTCACTTTCTCTAAGTAGAGCTGTGATTCTTTATCCATTCTTGGAATCACAGGACTGCTTCAGTACTAAAATAAAAAAATTCAGCTTCTTGGAGTCACCCAGGGCCTCTGATGCATCAATAGCTACTCATTTTTATCAATGTTCCTACTTTACTGTACACTGTTCTGTGAGTCCTTTTCCTGTCCAGTCTGTATAATGAATGCTCGCTCCATGAAGTTCAGAAGGGTATATAATACAATTTTTCAAGCTCTGAAAGCAAACAATTCTTTTTTATCATTTTTTAATTTAGTTTTAAATAGCTTGTTTTATATGTCAATCCCAGTTCTCTCTCCCTCCCCTCCTCCCGCACTCCCCTTTCCCCCCAACCTCCCATCCTCTTGCCAATTCCTTCCACCTAGGGGATATCTAGAATCTGTCATTTCACCCAGGGTAGGGTCCAGGCTCTCCCCTAAGAGTCCAGGCTGGAGAGCATCCCTCTTTGTGCTATGGGCACACGATGACTGTATTCCAGGGATAGACACTGATCCACTGCTCAGGGCCCCGTAGGTTGCCCAGGCCTTCTCACTGACTCTCACATTTGGGGGTGTCCAGATCAGTCCCATGCTGGCGTCCCTGCTGTCAGTCTGGGGTCCAAGAGCTCTCCCCTGTTCAGATCAGCTGTCTCTGCTGGTTTTGCCAGCCCATTCTTTGCCAATTTGCTCATCACTCCTCTCTCTCTGTCGCTGGGTTCCTTGGGTTCAGTTCAGTGCTTAATTGTGTGTTTGCCTCTGCTTCCATCAGTCACTGGATGAAGGCTCCCGGATGGTTATAGACATCAAGTTCATTATCAGGAATGGGCATTCGAGGTGGTCCCTCCACTATTGCTTAGCTTGCCAATTGATGTTATACCTTTGGATCACTCGAGGTCACTCTGGTGCCTGATCTGTCCTCGATCCTATGATTCCCTCTTCCCCCTATTCTACCCCCACCCCCTCAACTTCCTGTTCCCCCATGACCAACTCCCTTCCTCTTTACCCCCTCTATTCCTCCCTGCTAAGAGTACAGCAGAAGATCATTAGGAACAATTTCGATGAATTTTTCCAGTCATGTTTTATATCTATCCTAGGTCTTTCAACTATCCACCTTCTGGATCCTGGCACTTCATGTAGTTTCAGGGGTGGGCTCCTTCTCTTGGTATGGGTCTCAAACTGTATCAGTCATTGATTTGACCACTCCCTCAATATCTGTGCCACCTATATGCTAGCACATCTTGTGCAGAAACATTGTAGGTTGAGATCTTGCGGATGGATTGGTGTCCAGTCTGCCCACTGAACGTCTTACCTGGTTACAGTAGATTGATTCTTCAGGTTTTGTATGCCCCATTGCTAGTTTGATTTGGTTATTTCCTGCTATCTAAACATCTTTTTTTTTCTAGAGCTTTCAGGTGTACTGTTAAGTCTGTTGTATGAGAATTGTCTAATTTCTTTTTTCAGGAAAGTAGTTCTATGAACTTTCCTCTTTTTCCTCCTTTCATAGCAGTGTCCCATAAGTTTGGATATGTTGTGCATTCATTGTAGTTGAAGGCTAGGAGGTCTCTACTTTCTTCCTTTCTTTCTTTCTTTCTTTCTTTCTTTCTTTCTTTCTTTCTTTCTTTCTTTCTTTCTACCTTGACACAGGAGTCATTAAGGAGCAAACTGTTAGTTTCCATGAGTTTGTAGTCTTTCTGTTTTTACTGTTGTTGTTGATACCCAACTTTTATCCATGGTGGTCTGATCAATCAACGAGAGGTACTTTAATTTTCTTGTTGCTGTTGATACTAGTGTTGTAATTGAGTATGTGAAACAGATACAAAGACATAACAGCAGGTGCGGTAACCACATCCATTTGAGGTTTCTTCCTTTTGCTTACCCACATATAACTGTATATGTGTGAAACCTGTCAGGAAAAAGATTTTTTCATCAAATGGCTGAAAGCAGATGTCTCTTCAGGTCATCATCTCACTGCATTTAGTTGCTTTAAATGAAGTCATATTCCTGCAAGTGCCACAGAAACATTAAAACCATAGTCTAAAAGAACTTTCAATCATAACAAAGTTTCTCTAATAATTCAGCTAATTAATCAATTAAGCATTATTTCCCAACTATGCTTTCTAATATAGTATGACTATTCCAAGTGTCCTCCCACAACCACCAAGAAAGTTCTACATCTCCCAGGGGGATTGGAGAGACAGGAAATCATTAAAACTAAGACACTAAAGGTCAGGTAATTGACACTTCTCCTTCCTATAGTTACCACAGACAAGGAACATATATAATTTTACTTTTATTATTTATTTATTAAAGTAAATTTAAATTGGAAACAAGGTTGCTTCACAAGTCAGTTCCAGGTCCCTCTCCGTTTCCCTCCCCTCCTCACATCCCCTCCCCCCACTCCCCCAATATCCCCTCATTTCCCCAGGGAGGGTGAGCCCTCTTTGAGGTGTCCATAGTCTGTCATTTCATGCAGGGCAGGGCCTAGACCCTCCCCCAAAAGTTCAGGGTGAGAGTGCATCTCACATTGTTGGATGAGAGTCCAAAGTCCATATGTATACCCGGGATAAATACTGATCTACTGCCCAAGGCTGGATAGATTACCTAGGCCTCCTCACTGACACCCACATTCAGGGGGTCTTGATCAGTCCCATGCTGGATTCACAGGCATCAGCCTGGAATTCAAGAGCTAACACTTGTCAGGTCAGCTATTTCTGGGGTCTAAACCAGCCCAGTCTTAATCCCTTTGGTCATCAGTCCTCCCTCTCTGTTACTGGCTTTCTTGAGTTCAGCTCAGTGCTTAGCCGTGGGAGTCTGCCTCTTCTTCCATCAGCCACTGAATGAAGGTTCTGTTTCCCAGACTCTCTGGCCAGTGGGATTGTAGGCTGGCACTCCCCAGATCTATGTCTAAAATCCATGTATGAGAAGAGTATATGCCATGTTTCTCTTTTTGTGACTGGGTTACTTTGCTCAGGATGGTTCCTTCTAGTGCCATCCATTTGCCTGCAAATCTCAGGATTCCAATGTTTTTTTTGCTGAATAGTATTCCATTGCATAAATGTACCACATTTTCTCTATCCACCCATCGGTTGATGGGCATCTAGGTTGCTTCCAAGTTCTGGCTATTACAAATAATAACCTATATTTATGTTTGAGGAAAATTAATGGCACAACTGCAAACGTGTTAATTAATGCATCCCAAACACAAATATGTAGCATGTGTATAAAAGCAGTTTGTGATGTTTTTAGTATTTCTCAAGGAATAACCTCTTTATTATCAATGTTTATTTAATATGGATATTTATTCATATTCATATGTATGTATTCTATAATGATGATAATACTGGGGTCCTTGTGAATGTTAAATTTACCCACATCCTGTCCTCAGCCAAGTTTCATTAGAGAAATTTTATGTATGCTTCAATATTCATTCTCATTATCTTAGTTCTCCTTGAAATATCAATTAGTAATTTTTAAATTTCTATCAACTTATTGAATATGAACTGGAAAGATGACAAATAAAGAATGCATGCAAATAATAAAGAAAACAGTAAATTAAGGATGCTGAAGATTTTCAAAAACAAATAATGAATAATATTTGAGTGAAATCTTGGTCCTCACTACTCTCTTGTCCCTCAGATATTTGCACAATTACCTGCTGCCTCTAAGGCTGACACACACCAGAGAATAAGATATATCAGGAAGATATGCAAATATGGCCTCCTTCTGCTCTGCTCTTGAAAACCAGCTCTGCCCTGACCCTGCAGTTCAGGCAGAGGACTTTTTATTTGTTGCTCTTTTAAAAGGTAGATAGCAAGGGATATTGAGTGTATGAGTAGACATGGGTGAGATAATAGACTTTTGTTACAGTTTCCTGATCAGGATCCTCTCTGATCGCAGGTGTCCAATTTGAGGTGCAGCTGGTTGAGTCTGCTGAAGGATAAGTGAAGTCTGAGGTGTCCCTGAAACTGTCCTGTGTGGCCTCTGGATTTACCATCACTGAACATGCCATGTTTCGGATCTGCCAACCTACAGGGAAGGGACTGGAGTGGGTTGCTAGCATAGGCAGCAAAAATTGTAACTATGTGAACTCGTACTCGAATTCAGTGAAAGACAGATTCACTGACTCCAGAGACGATTCCCAAAGCATACCTACCTGCAAATGAACAACCTGAGAACTGATGACAGGGCCACCTATTACTGTTCTGTGGACACGGTGATGAATCTTCAGTGTGAGCCCAGGAAGAAACCTCCCTGCCAGCATCCCATAGCTAGCAGGGTGTTGCTGAGCAGACATAAAGCCTGGGAGCAGAAATATTTCAGGGTTTTTCTGTTATCTGTTTGCCTTCTCCATATACCAGTTTTCTGGAATCCTCTTTACTATAATAGACTCTTGGAATTGAGCATGCCTCTCAAAATAGATAAATGCTGTTTGAATTCAGTTTTGAACATATAGGTTCCCTATTCCTACCTGAAAAATATGCAGAAAGTATCTATGAGAACAAATTCTCTGAGGTCACCATGATAAGCTAACGGGGGACCTCAGGAACTTTAGAATTTCCTCTCCAGGAGAAATCTGATTGCTATGAATTGATGGATGTTACCATCCTAGTAGTACCTTTTGATAAGTGTAAGTATTCTTCTATGGTTCTTAGAACCTATGCGACTGTATGCTGAATTAAAATTCTCATTTACTTATATATTGTTGCTTAAGTCAAATGATGTCAGAGATGCTTTATTAAGCAACTTGTGGAAAAAGATGAAGACCCACTGAGCATCTCAGAAAACAATTGGATAAAGAAATGTAGGAGTCAGAGGTGTAAAAGACAGAGCAAAAATACTCACAGAATCAACTTAACTACCATGATAGGGGTTCACAGAGTCTGAACTGTGACCAGTTATCCTGCACAGAAATATAAGACCCACTGCCTATTAGTTAGAGCTATGTGGGACTCCTAGCATTGTGAACATGGGCTGCTTCAAACTATTTTACTGGCTTTTGTGATAATACTCACCATGCTGTGTCTCCTCATCCAGTCATAATGCATTTGGAACATGATTAGTCTTACTGAAACTTGATATGCTAAGCTGTGTTGATTCTCATGAGAGATCTGCCCTTTCCTGAACAGAAATGGAGGAGAGAGTGAATTGAGGTTGTAACAAAAGTGAGGAGTGGGGGGAGGGAGTAGAGAGATAAAGAAGGAGGAACTGTGGACAGGATGTAAAATAAATAAATTCATATAAAATGGAAATTAAAAATAATGCATAAAATACCAGTTTATTTCCAAGACACACTCCTGTTTTCCTCCAAATCCAAAGTGCAGACTGATCAATATGTAGAAAAATTTTGTTCTTCACAATTCAGAACTGAATACATTCTGCAAGCACAGTGAGTACAGCAGTTACCATGGCTGCAAAATTTTACCTGATGTCTACTTAGATAATTGCTAGACAATTCTATTGGAAGAGTCTCAATGTCTTAAACTGCATGCAAAAGACCTCAGACTGCTGAGCTGAAGGTGATTGCAAGGTGAGTAGCAGAGATGTGCCATTACAGTTTGGGACTTCTCATGACAAGAGAGTTCATATATACTTTATTACTGTCCTCCTTCTCTGATGAAACTGGTCTTTCCAAGAACACCGATGTCTTGGACTTCAGAACATTGTTCTCTTTCAGTGAAGAAATGCCTGGTCGCTTCTTCACTTGCTGAATATTAGAATTTGATCAAATTCTACCCCGACCTCTAATGCCTCCCTTAGGCAAAGTATATATCTTCTTGTTAGAATGATGTTTCTTGGCCATACACAGACAAAATCCATACCCTCTACTCAATTCGGTTTTCTTTGAACCACAGAGTTTCAAAAGCAATTCATTGAATTTTGTAGATGTCCATCAATGTGGTAACTCTTTTTAAATTTTATTATTTAAATTTCAAATAGCTTGTTTCAAATGTCAATCCCAGTTACCTCTCGCTCCCCTCCTTCCGCCCCCCCCACCTTCGCCCCTAGCCTTCCTCCATATTGCCAGTTCCTTCAATATAGGGTATATCTAGAGTCAGTCATTTCTCTCACGACAGGATCCAGGCACTCCCCTAAGAATCCAGGATGAGAGATAATCCTTCTTTGTGTTATGGACACACAAAGTCTGTTAGTATGCCAAGGATAAACACTGATCCACTGCCCAGGGCCCCATAAGTTGCCCAGTGCTCCTCTCTGACTCTCACACTCAGGGGGTCAGGATCAGTGTCATGCTGGCCTCCCAACTTTCGGTCTGGGGTCCAAGAGCTCTTCCTTGCTCAGATCAACTCTCTCTGCTGGTTTTGCCAGCGCATTCTTTGCCACTTTGCTCATCGCTCCTCTCTCTGTCACTGTGTTCCTTGGGTTCAGTTCAGTGTTTAACTGTGGGTGTTTGTCTCTGCTTCCTTCAGTCACTGGATGAAGGTTCTAGGATGCCTATAGACATCAAGTTCATTATCAAGAATGGGCATTCGAGGTAGTCTCTCCAATATTGCTTAGCTTGCCAGTTGGTGTCATCTCTTTAGATCACTAGAGTCTCACTGGTGCCAGATCTCTCTTCTAACCTATGATTCCCTCTTCCTCCTATTCTACCACCCACTCAACCTTCCTGTTCCCCCATGACCTACTCTGTCTTCTTCTTCTCACCCTCTCTTCTTCACAGATACCACTGCCCCCACCCCTCGCCATGTTCCCAATCTGTTCAGCAGATCTTGCCTCATTCCTCTTCTCTGGGGTACCATGCATATCTCTCTCGTGTTTCCCAGACTCTCTGCCAGTGGACGTGCAGCTGGCGCTTTCCTGATCCATGCCTAAAATCCATATATGAATGAGTACATACCATGTTTGTATTTTTGTGACTGGGTTTCCTCACTTAGGATGGTTTCTTCTAGTAGCGTGCATTTACCTGCGAATTTCAAGATTCCATTTTTTTCCTGCTGAGTAATACTCCATTGTGTAAATGTACCACATTTTCTCTATCCACTCTTCAGTTGAGGGCCATCTAGGTTTGTTCCAGGTTCTGGATATTACAAATAATGCTGCTATGAACATAGTTGAGCAGATGTCCTTGTTCTAAGAATGTGTCTCTTTTGGGTATATGCCTAAGAGTGGAATTGCTAGGTCTTGTGGTAGAATTATTCCCATTATCCTAAGGACTCTGCATACTGATTTCCAAAGTGGCTGTAAGAGTTAGCATTCCCACCAGCAGTGGAGGAGTGTTCCCCTCTCTCTACATCCTCTCCAGCATAAATTGTCTTCGGTGCTTCTGATTTTAGCCATTCTGATGGGAGTTACATGGTATCTCAGACTTGTTTTGATTTGCATTTCCCTGATGGCTAAGGATGTTGAGCACTTTCTTAAGGGACTCTTTGCCATTTTAGCCTCCTCTATTGAGAATTCTCTATTTAGTTCTGTAGCCCACTTTTTAATTGCATCTTTTGGTGTTTTGGAGACTTGTTTCTTGAGTTCTTTGTAAATTTTGAAGATTAGCCCTCTGTCAGATATGGGGTTAGTGAATATATTTTCCCTTTCTGTGGACTGCATTTTTGTCTTGTTGACTGTGCCCTTTGCCTTACAGAAGCTTCTTAGTTTCAGGAGGTCCCATTTGTTAATTGTCAATCTCAGTGCCTGTGCCACTGGTGTTATGTTCAGGAAGTGGTCTCTTGTACGAACTCATTGAAGAGTATCTCCCACTTTCTCTTGTAAGAGTTTCAGTGTGGTTGGATTTATGTTGAGATCTTTAATCCATTTGGTGTTAAGTTTTGTACAAGGCTGTAGACATGGATCTATCTGCAGTCTTCTGTATACCAATACCCAGTTTTGCCAGCACCATTTGTTGAAGATGCTTTCTTTTTTCCTTTGTATAGTTTTAGCTTCTTTGTCAAAAATCAAGTGTTCATAGATGTGTTGGTTAAAATCAGGGTTGTCAATTTTCATCCATTGGTCTACCTGTCTATTTTGGTGCCAATACCAAGCTGTTTTCAGGGCTATAGCTCTATAACAGAGACTGAAGTCAGGTATGGTAATGCCTCCTGTAGTTCCTTTATTGTATAGGGTTGCTTTGGCTATCATGGGCCTTTTGTTTTTCCATATAAAGTTGATTATTGTTCGTTAAATGTCTGTGAAGAATTACTCCGGAATTTTGTTTCTTTGTTTTATTTATTTATTTATTTATTGATTTTTCAGTTTAAATTTAGATAAGATGCAAGGTTGCTTCACAAGTCAGTTCCAGGTCCCTCTCCCTTTCCCTCCCCTCCTGCCATGCCCTCTCCCCAACCCCCCCATAATCCCCTCATTCCCCCAGGGAGGGTGAAGCCTTCCATGGGAGTGTGCATAGTCTGTCATTTCATATAGGTCAGGGAATTTCATAGGCACTGCATTGACTGCTTTTGGCAAGATTGCCATTTTTATTATGTTGATCCTACCAATCCAAGAGTATGGGAGATCTTTCCATTTTCTAGTATGCTCTTTGATTTCTTTCTCTAAAGTCTCAAAGTTCTTGATATACATATCTTTCACTTCCTTGATTAACATTATCCCCAGATATTTGATGTGGTTTATGTCTATTGTAAAATGTGATGTTTCTCTGATTTCTTTCTCAGCCACTTCATCATCTGTATACAATAGGGCCACTGATTTTTGTTGTTAACCTTGTATACTGTCATTTTGCTGAAGGTGTTTATCAGCTCTAGGAGTTCCCTTGCAGAGTTTTAGGGTTACTTATGTAAAGTATCATATCATCTGCAAGTAGTGAAAGCTTGACTTCTTCTTTTCCTTATTGTATACCCTTGTTCTCCGTTTTTTTGTTGTATTGCTGTAGCTAGAAATTCAAGTACAATATTGAAGAGATATGGAGAGAGTGGACAGCCTTGTCTTCTTCCTGATTTCAAAGGAATTGGGTTGAGTTTCTCTCCATTTAATTTCATGTTAGCTGTTTGTTTACTGTATATTGCTTTTATTATGTTCAGGTATGTTCCTGTTATCCCTGATCTCTCTAGGACCTTTATCATGAAGGGGTGCTGGGTTTTGGCAAATGCTTTTTCAGCATCTAGTGTGATGATCATGTGGTTTTTCTTTCGCAGTTTGTTTATATGATGGATTACATTGATAGATTTTCTAATGGTGAGGCATCCCTGCATTCCTGGGATGACCCTACTTAATTATGGTGGATGATTTTTCGGATGTGTTCTTGAATCCGGTTTGCTAGTATTTTATTGAGTGTTTCCATCGATGTTCATGAGGGAAATTAGTCAATAGTTCTCATTTTAGTTGTGTCTTTGTGTGACTTGGGTGGCAAGGTAATTGTCGCCTCATAAAAAGAGTTTGGCAGTGAGCCTCCTGCTTCTATTGTGTTGAATACTTTGAGGAGTAGTGGATTTAGCTCTTTTTTGAATTTATGGTAGAATTCTGCACTGAAGCCATCTGGGCCTGGGCTTTTTTTGGTTGGGAGAGTTTTGATGACTGCTTCTATTTCATTAAGGGTTATAAGTCTGTTTAGATTGTTTATCTCTTCTTGATTTAGTTTTGGCAAGTCATATCTATCCAGATAAAGATCCATTTCCTTTAAATTTTCGAATTTTGTGGAGCCCTGATGATTCTCTGGATTTCCTCATTGCGCGTTGTTATGTCCTCCTTTTTCATTTCTGATTTTGTTAATTAGCATGCTCTCTCTCTGTCTCTTGGTTAGTTTGGAGAGAGGTTTGTCTATTTTGTTGATTTTCTCAAAGAACCAACTCTTTGTTTCCTTGATTCTTCTCAATGTTTTCCTGGTTTCTACTTGATTGATTTCAGCCCTCAATTTGATTATTTCCTGGCGTCTGCTTCTCCTGGGTGAGTTTTTCTTCTTTTTGTCCTAGAACATTCAGCTGTGCTACTAATTCTCCAGTGTGAGTGTTCTCCATTTTCTTCATGTGGGCACTTAGTGCTATGAAATTTCCTCTCAGCACTGCTTTCCGAGTGTCCCATAAGTTTGAGTATGTTTTGTCTTCATTCTCATTGAATTCCAGGAAATCTTTAATTTCTTTTTTTATTTCTTCTTTCACCCAGGGATGGTGCATTTGTGCATTGTTCAATTTTCATGAGTTTAAAGGGTTTCTGTAATTTGTGTTATTATTGAATTCTAATTTTAATGCATGGCGGTCTGAGAAGATACAGGGGGTTATTCCAGTTTTCTTGTATCTGTGGAGATTTGCTATGTTTCCTATTTTGTGGTCAATTTTAGAGAAGGCTTCATGTGATGCCGAGAAGTTATATCGCTTTGTGTTTGGGTGGAATGTTCTATAGATATCTGTTAAACCCAGTTGGGTCATAACTTCTATTTGTTCTTTAGTTTCTTTGTTAAGTTTCTGTCTGGAGGTCCTGTCTAGCAGCAAGAGTGGAGTGTTGAAGTCTCCTACTATTAGTGTGTGAGATTTTATGTGCGATTTGAGCTTTAGTAATGTTTATTTCACAAATGTAGGTGCCTTTGTATTTGGGGCATAGATTTTCAAAATTGAGACTTCATGTTGATGAACTTTTCCTTTGATGAACATGAAATGTCCTTTATCTCTTTTGATTAGGGAAGTTTTCTTCTATGATTTTGTTGAATATGTTTTCTATACCTTTGAGCTGTATTTCTTTTTCTTCTTCTATACCTATTATTCTCAGATGTGGCTTCTTCGCAGTGTCCCATATCTGGATATTTTGTGTGTTAGTTATTTGTTGGTTTTGAGATTTTCTTTGGTTGATGACTGTATGTCCTCTAATGAGTCTTCAACACCTGAGATTCTCTCTTCTATCTCTGGTATTCTTTTGGTGATTCTTGATCATTTACCCAACTTTTCTATTGCCAGCACCCCCTCATTCTGTGTTTTTTGTATTGTTTCTATTTCAGCTTTCAATCCTTCAACTGTTTGAGTTGTTTCCTTCATATTTTGGTTGTTTTTTCTTGGTACTTTTTACATTCTTTGAGAGAATTGTTATTTCTTGAATTTTCCCCCATTTCATGGATTTTTTGTTTGTTTTTTCTTCTATTTCTTTAAGGGAATTCCTCATTTTCTCTTTGAGGTTCTCTATCATCTTCATAAAATAATTTTTAAGGTCTGTCTCCTCTGCTTCGTCTTTGTAGTGCTTTTCAGGTCTTGCTGTCGTTGGTTCTCTAGATTCTGTTGGAGTCAGGTGGCCTTTCTATTGCTGAGTGAGCTCTTATTCTGTCTTCTTCCCATCTCTTCATCCAGTGAGTACAGGTGGGGGTCTTTTCATCTCCACTTGTCTCCTTTCTTCCTGAATCTGAAGCTGGGTTTGCCAGAGGTTGGGGTCTGGAAAGGCTGATGCCTTTCCTGTGTGGCAATGTGGGAACTCTTTGTCATGTGTGTTCTCATATGATTACACAGTTATGGCCTGGATGTTTTAATGCTTTTGAATGATTCACTTGTGTCACCAAGTGTGTCATCCATAAGAAGTATTAGTTACATGTCTGATAAACATTCAGAGACATTCTCCAAGATTTTACAGTCCAGTTGTTCGATAATTAGCAAGTCCACTTACTGACTCATTGTGAGGTGATAGCTGAAGTCATTGTAGAATTCATCTGTAATTTACACTAACTAAAGCTTCCAGAGAAGACACTGCAGATATCTCCAGAAACACATCTAAACTTGTTCTTATTCCTCCTGAGATATCTGCTCATTGAGGATACCATGGTCTTTCCTTGTCAGAGAAAAAGAATGAGAAGATATGATTCAATGTTCAGATGCAGTTCTATCTGCAAAGGGACTAAGGAATAGCACAGGTTGTGCTCAGGCCCTTCCATGGTGCTCAGAAGCATGAAGTATAACAAGACCAATAGTAGGCACTGTGCTGCATTTATAATCATTGAAACCAGGTCCTAGACAGAGTGAATTGTAAAATAATCCACTCAGTAAAGTTTGACTGAGAATTCTAGAAATCAATGAGTGCATGTAGTTTTAGGAAACTCTTTCACAGAGCTCATATTGGGATACAGTTCTTTATCTTAGGAGCAGATGCTCACACCATCTCTCCACAATCTTATCATCCATTCTTTTGTGCATGAGTTCTATTGTGAGAGGGGGATGTCTCAGTGAACCCATGGTGAATAATCAGGCAAGAAGTTTTGTACATTGTCACTCATGAGGGCCCTCAGCATTCCACCACCCTGGACTATGAAGTGGACTTTTATAGACACCACCCGGAGAAGAAGAGAGGATGAAATGCCAACTTTAAGCATATTCTACACCCTGAATTGTAAGTATAGTTCAGCATGGGAAATGTATTGAGACACACTTCAAACTGGCTTGACTTTTATCTCCTTCTCTTTATGAATGTATTTTTCTCGAGTAGTTAACTTGGCTGTGAGTACCACAGTGCTGGCTCCTCTTTTTGTTGACTCCTGTATCTTAGTGTCCCAGGATTCATGTGTGGATACATAGAAGGCTATATCTGAGGCCAAGATTCATTGTGTTTCTCTGAGTTCAGGTGTTCTCTTCCAGTTGTAGCAAGACTGATGGCCACAAAGACCCATTTCTCTCCTCATGACATCTTATTACATATGGAAACTGCTAGAACAGATCAACCAGAGAGGATACTGACATTGAGAGGGGCAATGATGACCATATAGGCATAATTTAAAAATTAATCTCTGAAACATCCAGTCAGTATGTCCTGATAAAAAAGACTCATTCTTCCCACAGATATGTTCTGGGAGCATTGAAGTTGAAATGATGGAATGCTTAAGGTAGGCAATGTAACAACTCTGTAAGTAATGACACCAACCTGCAGGACAGATAATAGGTGTCAAGGAAAACAATTGAGCCAAGAATCCCAGTAGAGATATGAGGTTGGCATGGAGGGTAGTCTGTATCCTCTCTGGATTCCTTTCTTAGGTTTGCCAGTTGACCTGCAACTGCTATTGTTGACATGTGAAGTTTCCATGATCAAATACACTAAAGATTCTTTGCTAAGGTTTTTATGGGTCTATATTTCCTTGTTTACTTTTTTAAGTTTTCATTTATATCAACATCAACATCTGTTAAGAGAAGCTTTTTCCTTGAGAGAAGCCTTCCCACCAGCCTGGTTCTAGAGCCACATCAGTCCCAAATAAACACACAGGAGGCTATATTAATTATGAAGCTGTTGGCCTTACTTGTTTCTTACTGGCTAGCTCTGACTTAAGTAATTTCCCCATAATTGTTAATCTAAGTATGTCTCTTCCCGGGAAGTTTCTGGGCTTCTTACTCCATGGCGTTACATCTCGCCTTTCTGTATGTTTCTCCTTCCCAGAGCTCTCCTGGACTCCTAGTCCCACCTATCTAGATTCCTATTGGCTCAACAGTGCTTTATTGACAAATGTAAAGGACTTCCCCCATCATCTCCTCTATTCTGCCTAAACAAAAAAGGTCTTAACATTAACATAGTCAAATTATATACAACAGAACAGCTATCAAGAAAGAACACAGTTACAACATTTTGTCTATCAACATTTAGCAAGATTTAAAGAAAATATCATCTATCTCATTCTTGTGAGTCTGAAGTTCTATGTGTAGCATATCTTTTATCATAACTAAGGAAAACTATAACTATTATTATCTGTCTTCAACTCCATCAAAGACCACAGAAGGATAATATATAAACACTAGGATTGACAGAGACATCTTACTGCCTGGACAGTCACCCGAAGTTCCTCTGTAACGTTGGGCCATCCATTTTCAGCCCATAGGCCACAATGTATCCAGAACATTTCTCAGCAAAGCAGGAAATTTTAAAACTGTCCATCTGCATCAGCAGTCTGTCAGTCATTTTTCTGTGTCCTGCAGAAAGTTTTGTAGACTCTTCCATGAAGCAGGGACCCTGTAAGACTGAGTTTAGTAGTCACTTTCCTGTGGGTCCTGCATGTCCAGATTATACAACAACTGTCAAACAGTACAGGCAAGAGCAGTTTCTTGCCCAAATGGCTAATCTTGCCATGTTGAAAGCAAACTCCATAACAAGTTTCTTTGATGCTCCTCTTCCTCTAAGACGTAATTGGTGCTGCCAGGAGCAGACATTTCTCATTGTCAAGAAAAACCCTAAACAATTTTAAATGCCATTTTCTGAAGGTCTTTGAGAGGTTTGAAGACTCTCTGTCTCAAATACGTCTCTATATATCTATATACCTAACTTACCTAACTATAAATTCTATTATAAGTAACTATCTATAGTCTGTATTCAATTATGCATTACATTTTAAAAGATCAGTATAAGCACAATACGTAATCAAGAGGAGAAATATACACATCACAAAATTGACCTTGAATTTGTATCAATAAATGAAAAACCATACCCATACCATAATTCCCCTTTTTACCATTAAAAAAGAGATCGGCTGATATCATTGTCCAATTATGAACAACCCCATTTAAATGAAAACAAAGATTTATAACCAAGATGGCAATTAGGATGTCGCTCATTCCAAACTGCTTCATGCTGGAAGGAGGTGCTGTTCATACCATGGGGATCATGACAAAACTCAGAAACCTCTAGAAGTCCTTACTTTCAGGGTGTGTAAAGCTCCATCATCTTAGCTGTCTCAGTTGTTGAAACATCTGGCCCACTGCTTCCGGGGGTCTTGGTTCATCAAACCACAGAAGCCTGGAAGGAATCCTCAGCTTTTCATTTTCTGTAGAAACATAAGTAAAATCTCCTTTCCCAAGTAACATATCCTTATACTTAAATTTTGAAGTCAAGGCATTTTCAAAAGATAGAAGTTAAATTAATTCAGCAGCATTTATAATCAAGTGTACTTTAGTAGCTGTTCCTTCCTGAGCAATCAAAAAACTGAAAACACAATAGCATACAGTATCTGGACTCTCTGTGTATTTTCCATCTTTGCATGGCTTATTTATTTATCTATTATTACTTTATTTATTTTACTTTTATTTATTTTTCTCTGAGACAGGGTTTCTCTTTGGAAATCTGCCTGCCTCTGCCTCTGGAGTAAATCCTACCAGCGTGTGCCATCACATCGCTGGCTTTTTTTTTTTTATTTACCACTTTGTAGTTTCATTTTCTCTCTCAATCTCACGTATATTTTTAAACACACTGTAAACCTTTAGAGGTTTTGTTCATCCAAGTCTGACTTTACTGTAAATCTTTATGTTTTTCTGGCCACGTGTCTTATCTGTGAAACCGCGGCTGTTTTAAACTGACATATTTTTTTTTCAAGATGGCGGGCGTAAGCATGATTCTAGCTTACTGCCTCAGTCCATGCTGACATCTAGCAAAAGCTGCCACTTCCAGCTGTACGTACACACCTTTCAATTGTTAGCAGAGTCTCTTAAAACAACCTGGCTGGCTGTTTTTTTTTGTTGTTGTTGTTTTTAATGCCCAGTCAGGAAGACTCCGGTAAGCGAGCCGCGTGTATCTCGGCTTGTCACTAGCGAAACACCTTAGAAAAATGCTGCTATCAAAAATCTGTTCTTCTCTCCATTCTTCTGTTTCTAAAATTCCTTTAAAGCTTTTGTCATTCTACGTGGAAATTCAATCCCGCTCTGACACCATTCTGTAAAGAGAAGCTTTTTCTTTGAGAGAAGCCTTCCCGCCAGCCTGTTTCTAGAGCCGCGTCAGTCCCAAATAAACACACAGGAGGCTATACTTATTATGAAGCTGTTAGCCTTGCTTGTTTCTTACTGGCTAGCTCTGACTTAAGTAATTTCCCCATAATTGTTAATCTAAGTATGTCTCTTACTGGAGAAGTTTCTGGGCTTCCTACCCCCATGGTGTTACAAATATCTTTTAAAAATATGTACTATGTCATCTGATCACTGATTACCCTTGTCCTACTCTTTCTAAATCTTTCATGTATCTTCTCCTACCCTGCTCTACACCCTGTCTTTCAATCTCCAGGAAAAAAAACAAAATAGACAAAAATATTTTAGGACAGGGACTAACATCAAACAAATTAATACACATCAGAACACAGAAAATACAGAAACATAACTCTGTAACATGATATAGATTCAAAACACAAGTGAAAAAAAGAAACAATGTGGTATGAAAGAAAACTATTTTAAAAATAACTATGAGTTTCTTTGTGGTTGGATTTGATCGATTTAGACTTAATTTATGTGCATAGGAATAAACATGGATCTACCCTCATTTTTCTACATGCCAGTATCCAGTTCTTCTGCTTCCTGAATATAATACCAGTAGCACAGACACTGACATCAACAATGAATACATGGGTCCTCCTGAAACTGAGAAGCTTATGTAAAGCATAGGACACAGTCAACAAGACAAAAAAATCAGCTCACAGATTGGGAAAAGGTATTCACTAACCCCACATCTGACAGAGGGCTGATCTATAAAATTTACAAGAAACTCAAGAAGCAAGTCTCCAAAACACCAAAAGATTCAATTAAACAGTGGGCTACAGAACTAAATAGAGAATTCTCAATAGAGAAGTCTAACATCACTGAGGGGCATGTAAGAATATACTCAATATCCCCAACCATAAGGGAAATGCAAATCAACTCAATTCTGAGATGCCATCTTACTTCTGTCAGAATAGCTAAAATAAAAAATACCATTGTCAGTTTATGCTGGAGATGATGAGGAGAAAGAGGAACACTCCTTAACTACTGGTGGGAGTGCCAACACATACAGCCACTTTGAAAAGCAGTGAAAAATGGGAATCAGCCTAGCACAAGACCCAGCAATTCTACTCTTAGGCATATAACCAAAAGTTGCATATTCATACAGCAAGGATGTCTGATCCACTGTATTCATAGCAGAATTATTTGTAATAGCCAGAACTTGGAAGCAGCCTATATACCCCTTAACTGAAGAGTGGATAGAGAATATATGGTACATTTACACAATGGAGTACTATTCAGCAGAAAAAATAAACACTGGAATATTGAAATTTTCAGGCAAATGGATGGCACTAGAAGAAACCATCTTTAGGGAGGTAACCCAGTCACAAAAAGACAAACATGGTATGTACTCACTCATATGTGCATTTTAGACTTTGGATTAGGGGAGGTCCAGTCTACAGTCTGACTGTCAGAGAGTCTGGGAGACAGACCCTCCAACCAATGACTGATGGAAGCAGAGATGACTGATGGAAGCAGAGGAAGACTCCCACAGCTAAACACTGAGTGGAAGACAATGAACCCAGTGACAGGGAGGGAGGACTGAGGAGCATAGTGTCCAGACTGCACTTGCTTAACCCACAGAAATAGCTGACCTGAACAAGGAGGTGTTTCTTGAATCCTAGACTGGTGGGGTTCCAGATGGGACTGATCCAGACCCCCTGAATGTGCTGAATGTGGGTGACCGTGAGGAGACTTAGGCAATCTATGGGGCCTTTGGTAGTAGGTTAATGTTTATTCCTGGCATACAAGTGGACTTTGGGTGCCTGTCTCACAATGAGAATGCTCTCTCTGCCTGGTCTCTTGGAGGAGGACCTAGGTCCTGCATTGAATGAAACAACAGACTATGGATACCCCCCATGGAGGACATCAACCTCCCTGGGGAAAGGAGTGGGGATTGGGGGAATGGGAATGGGAGGGTTTTTGGGAGGGCATGGAAGGAGGGAGAGAGAGGGATAGTGAGCTGGGATTGGCATGTGATGCAACCTTTTCTCCAATTTCAATTTAAAACTAAAGCAAAAAAGAATAAAAATAACATTGAGTTCATTTACTTTGGTCAGAGCCTGTGAAGTAGCTGAATTTGTAAAGGTGTCTACTGGCAAACATAGCAACATCAGTTTGATTTCTTGGATAGAATACAGGAAGTGAATTCCATAAGTTTTCCTCTGAGGTTCACAAAAACAACTTCGTGTGTCTCTTGTCTGTTCACACCACTAAAGACAGTAAAACAATTTTAAAACTATTACATGGATGGAGAGAAACTTCTGAGGACCCCCACCTAGCTGAGAATCCATTGGCCTTTATGACTAATAGGGAAAATATGATCAGTTTTCTTTGGAAGACTTCTGGAGGTTTCTGGTATACTAGCGAGGGGTTCCACATATGTGTATATAGATAGAGCCTGTTGGACTCACCTTGTTATTAGGTAATTAAATAGAAGAGGTCATGAAGCACAGCAGAGACATATTGAAAGGTCACAAGTTGAACCAGTATGGCATAATGTATATAGATATGTTCATACTATATTTTATACATGGATTAAAATTTCAAAAATATGAAATTTTACTTATTTTTAAAATTTCCATACACATGTATTTCATACACAATTATATTTTCCCATAATCTCTACTCTTCATTTTCTTTTCCCTCCTGTTTTGCATTTACTCTTCCAAACAATCGCACTTGTACATCATCATTTAATTTATTCAAAGTTGTATATGAGCATGCAATATTTGAAAACTACTGATATTACTGTCATATAAGGTTTGATTTCTGAGATTGGCTTAATACATTTACCTCTAGCTGTATTCATTTTCCAGTAACTGATGTAATTTCCATATTCCTTGTGGATGAAAAATTTCTGTTGCGCTGTTTAAAGAAACATGACATCTTGATGAGATCCTCTGTTGATAGATAACGAAGTTCATTTCCACAATTTAGTTATTATGATATTGTTGCTATAATCATTGTTGTGCTAATGGTTGCTTTGGTTAGTTTGGGAGAGTTTTTGTAGTGTATGGTCTATTGGAACCTCATATATTAATTACATATATCTGAAAGGAGGCTGTACAATCCAAACTCAGCATGTGTTAATTTCTCAACACTGTTCCATCATCACAGCCACCATCTGTAAATCAATCTGATAACCTTGGCACTTATTGGAGTCACTGTCTCAGACCTGAAATCTATGGATATTTTGGGTTCTGATGTTACAAACTAAGCTTTTGTAGAGGGCCTAGGATAGGATGCTATACATATCCTCACAAAGGATTAGGACTGGAACATAAGGATCCTGCTCTCTAACCTAGGTCTCCTCTAGCTTCCTCCCCAGGCAGACTAGGTCCTTATCTAAGAAGTACACTGCTCATGAATATGCAAATTACCTGACTCTATTATGGTAAATGCAAGGACATCCACAACTCAGCACAGCATAAGATCTGTGTCTTCTCCATAGGTACAGAAGACACACATCCTCATCATGGAATGGAGCTGGACTATTCACTTTCTTGTGTCAGTAACTACAGGTAAAGGATTTTCTCGTTCCTAACCTGAGGAAGGGACAGGGACTGAGGTGACAAAGATATACACTGCTCCTTTTTCTCCACAGGTGTGCACTCCCAGGTCCAGCTGCAACAATCTGGTCCTCAGCTGGTGAAGCCTGGATCCTCAGTGAAGCAGTCCTGCAAGGCATCAGGGTACACCTTCACTGAATACTCTATGAACTGTGTGAATCAGAAGCCTGGACAAGGCCTGGAGTGGATTGGAGCTATTATTCCTGAATATGATGCTGCTGAATACAATCCGAAGTTCCAGGGAAAGGCCACACTGACTGCAGACAAATCCTCCAGCACAGCCTACATGGAGCTCAGCAGCCTGACATCTGATGACTCTGCCATCTATTACTGTACAAGAGACACAGTGTTGCAACCACATCCTGAGTGTGTGAGAAATCTGGCTGATCAGGAAACTGCCCTGGGACAGAGATGACAGAGAACATCATCCTGTGGACTCCCTCAGAAATAAGCAATCTGAAGGTGTGTTTGTCTGTCTCCTCCCCAAATATCTATATTGTTTTTGTCAACTTTGCAAAGGGCATCCAAATACAAGGTGGTATTAAGTTACTATGCTTCTAGAGTACATCATGTCCTGACAAATTCCTGTCCAGGGACTGACTGTATTGAAATGATTCTTCTTTAATAAAACAATATAAAAGTGAAGACTGTGATGATGACTTATGATGAAAATAAATCTGAATTTTGAGTGACGGGAAATTTTGTAGCAAGAGCTGAGAATAAATTATAAACACATTTGGCCTGTCAATTCCTAATCACCATCATATGGGCAAATTAAAAACTCCTTAATTTTTAAATCATAAGTGACCTCAAGTTATATTGTTGACTCTGGCTGTTTGGTCCAGCAGAAGTTTCCATGCCTTAGAATGTAACAGATATTTGTATCAAAATGCACCGTTACTTAATTATAATTCCTGTAAGATGTACAAATGTATCATTAAATTACCTTTCACACAACTCATTCATCAACATGGCCTTCCCAGTCAATGTACCCAGCTCTACAGTAGCAGGTCTATACAGAACACGAACCTACATTGCTAGAGCATCAACTCTTACAGTGCTTTGGATTCCTGATGGTCATCCTCATTCTATAGAGTATTTCGTTTACAACAAGTACGTGAGTAACAGCCAGCATAGAGACCAATGAAACAAGGTAATCTCCAGTGTTTGAATCAGTGTGATATTTCATATTTCAGAATATTAATTTTGGGAGTTCCTAAAGTATATGTCATCTCCCATTAAAATATGAATGTGTCATGCTTGATATGTATACATTCATTTGAGGAATGCATTGTGACTGGCATGGATCCCCTTGGCCAATTCTATGTTAGAATTATAGAAAACTATTGTGAATCTAATTTACTACTTGACACAGCAGTAAAGTATCCTTCTATATTCCACCAAGTTGGGCGCAGTGATGGACTAGATGGCAGGAAATCCTTCCCCTCCTGCCTCTGACTGAATGGGATTTTCTGATGTAACTGGAATGTGTCTGTTAGTGACTGTGAAAACTTGACTTGAGGTCTTAGCTGCTTTCTGCTGAAGAATCACTTTGAAGCCAACTTTAGTCACTTGCTGTATGCAAACAAGTGTGAATCAGTGTGGCAGTTCCACAGGAGGCTGGGAATAGATCTACCCAACCATCAAATTCACCACTCTTGGCCATATACTATTTACATCCTACTAGAGACACTTGCTCAGACATGGCCACTGCTGTTGTATTCATAATAGCCAAAATTAGAAACATCGTAGATACTTGTCAATACTGAAAATAGAAAAAGAAAATGTGGTAAAATCACTGTAAATGCTTAGATCTATACCCTTGACATGCCTACAAGACAGGTTGAAGAAACTAGCAGTAAAATGATTCCAATGATATTCTGCTATATCCATAGGTCAGCCATCATAAGATAACTTCATGCAATATAGAGGAATACAGAGACTAACTGGAGAATGTGCCAAAGTGCGAGACAGTGGAATATGCTATGTGATGTCTCCTTCAAATCTGTCCCCACAGTGCTTAGGGACACGTGCTAAGGAGTATGCTCACATATTATAAATTCCAGAGGGAATGGAGGACACCAAGGAGACAAAGCTTTCCAGACAGAACAGGGTTGATGTTGATATGAACTCACTGATGTTGTTACTTAAGAAAAGTGGCATTCGTAAGAAAGACAGCATGCAACAGGGTTCAAGGCGAGGATTTTATTAAAGAAAGAACACATTAAAAGGCGAAAGAAAATGGGAGACAGGACTTGAATACAGGAACAGCAGTAAATAGGAGAAATGAAAGAGGGTGGAGAAAAGAGAGGGAACTGACAGAGAAAAGGAGAGAAAGCAAGAGAGAGAAGGATGGGAGGTGGACAGGGCCCTTTTTAACGGGAAGCATAGTCAATGTGCACAGATACTGCTCTTAATGGCTGCAGTTGAGGGTGTTTCCTGTCAGAACCCCAAGAACAGACCAGTACAGATGCTGAATGCTAACATCTGAGAGTCTGTGACAGCAGAGTCTAAACCAGATGGAGTCCCAATGCTTAGCTTGGAAGTGGACACAAGGCACCGGCTATAATCCTGTAGCTATCTTCAAGTGTTAGCTTGCTCAAAAAGACAAAATATTTTTTCATGGATGGTGTCTCTCTTGGTATATCAACTACTCTTAAGGAAAGTCCTGTCCCTAGAATAGATGGCTGACAGATAATGATCTCATTTATGTTCCTGGATATTCTTTGCCTCATAATGTTTCTCAGGATTTTTTCCTCTGACAAGATTTATATGTATGATTTTGTTTCTACTTCTGTATTTTATTGGATCCTTTCATGTCCAGACTTGGCACTCTGTGTATAATTTTTCCTATGCTTTTTTGGTAATTTGTACTTTGTTTTTTAGTTCTGTTCAAGTTTTATGTATCTACTTTATCTCATTGATTCAGATTTTTTTTGCATTTTCTAATGAAAGATAAAAGTGGAGTATATTTGTATGAGAAAAGAGTTGGGGTATGGTTGCAGGATTTGGGTGTAGTTAGACAGTAAATATATCGCAATGTATGGAAAATTTATGAAAAATATAAAAAGAATTATGTATAAAAGAAAGAAAAAGAAAGTAGAAAAAATGAAAGAAGAAAGAGAGAGAAAGTAAGTAAGGAAGAGAAAATTAATTTAGGCATATATTTGTTGTGTAAATCTCCTATCTGCTCAACGACTTGACATGCACCCACTGCGGTAATGATGACAAGGTTTTTACATAAGCAACCAACCTAATTCTGATTGGATCTGAGGCCAATTACAAAGGAGGCAATCTATGTCTTGTTCTAAATACCCTGACAAAAACCCACGGCTAAGGATCTCATAGACCCCAAACAGGAAGCATTATTTTGCTTAATAAACTAAATATCCATATTTGTACACATAGAGAAATTCTATGTTCAGACTCAATCAAAGTAGATTTTCTGTAAATTAAACTCCAGAAACAAATAATTGTTCAGGGTGTACAAAAATACAGAATGTTTGTATACTCCCCCCTCAAATTTCAATCATCACATTAGACTCAGACCCTTGTGAAGTATAAGAGATGATGGGAGAAGGGCTGTAAAACACTATGACCGGGTCATGAAAATTGTGTACACCTTTAATTCAACAAAATCTACAGTTGCTTACCCTGGACCTGTGCATAATCATCCTGTCAGTAATGTGGTTTGGACAATGGAGTGGTTATTGTGTCCTACAACCTCTCTTATGAACTAATGAATCCTGATAGATTCTGGGTGAACAGGGTATTTATTTGTATCTTATGTATTTTTTATTTTCTTTAACAGGATATCATATTGAGATCTATTATTCCATTAGGCTTAACTCCATCACTATTTGGACATCCCTTGTCAAAACTAATGTCTCTTAAAACAAATCAAATGTAAATGAACAATAAAAGAATCTTGTGTAAGAAAGGAGGGCTGCCAAGGACAAGAGGAAAGAAGGAAAGGTGCGTGTCATAAACATGTACTTAATTGTTTGAAACCAATTTTATTTAATAGAAGCAAACAAGCATCAAAAAATGAAACATTTTTGCTTTCAAATTGAATTCTGAGGTTTCCTTTTAACCCAAATTTTCTCATCACGATCAGCTCTCAGTAGATAGTGTGAAGATGCTTAGGACCACGAGGGGGCACTGTAGACCCACCTTTCACAAGGAAAGTAAATGGAGTAAGTGAGAGAAACTTGTGGAGAGTGAAGAAGTCTTCTGAGACTCCACAGTTTCCTGCCCTGTCTTTAGATAACTGCAGAGACCATGCAATACATGTGAATTAGGTACTGTGAAGAGTCAAATTTTAGTATTGTAAAAATTCTATGTTAAGGAATACTGCACATAAATGTTTTATTCATTACATGGGCCCCTTGTTGAATAGAAGAAGGTCAATTGCACATACAGAATGATAGAAAATTTCAAATACGACATGTGGTCGTCAGAACCAACATCAGCAGCATTAGTAAATCTATCTGTAACAATTTTCCACCATCAGGACAGGTCTTCTCAGCTAAAATATTGGACTATGGCTTGGCATCTCAATCTTTGAATTAGAACCACACTCTTTAACCCACGTAATTGTGATAGGCAAGTGTAGGAGCCCTGGTCTCAAGTGTTGTCTATTGTTCTGTGATTCTCTCAGCTCAGAGGAAAGAGAGAAGAAGAATATGGGCATGATTGCATAATCTGAACTTCATTATAGGTTTTCGTCATTCCTGTTTCTGTGAATGCTTTCACAAAAATGACAGACTGTTAGTCAAACTTGGAATACTAAGCCCTCACATATGATTTTAATGACTTGGGAAAAATTATTTGAATAATTAAAGAATATTCATTTGTACATTTAGGATCCTGAAATCGCAAAAGTGATGTGTTCACACCTTACAGATATCACCACACAAATTATGAATTTAGACAATGTTCCCTACAATATCCTACGTTTCAAGACACATTCCCCTGTTTAGAGCATGCTGAACTTCAGGTAGGAGCTGATTACTCTCTTTGCAGTCTTATGTTTGATGGAAGAATGTCCTTCAATCTGGTGTGATTTCCAAGATATATGCATAGTACCCATCCTACTGGTCAGATTTACACCCAGACTTTTCATTAAATGGTTAAGAACAACACAACCACTTTTAGATTTTAGAATTTCAGCATAATGGGGGAGAATGCTGATATTTTATCATGAGACATTCACTTTCTGTCCATCAGCCAGATGATGTTTGCTGTTCACATTCTAGATACCACCTCTGGTAGCAGACTTTACACATCAACTAAATGCATGTTTAGTGGCTGCTCTAATCTATGCATATCTTGAATCCAATTGCTTACATCATCAACATATAACATGCTCCCCTCAAAGGAATTTCAGAACTTTACCATCATTTTCAGTCCAAGTGCTGGAGAATTTCTGAAGTTGAATTTGTAGTACAGGTTATCTAAACACATGTTCTATATAAAGTGCTTCCACCTCACATGTCACAGTGATGAACAGGAAGACTGACACATGTCTGCAGCAATGATTGGAAATTTATTAAATAGACCCTTATGTTAATTATATCTGAGTTTTGGAATTCTGAATGTTATTAATTAGTTAAGATAAATGGTCTGAGTGCATGCGTTAATCTGATACAAATTTACAGTAGTTTTTTTCTAATTTTTAAGCCCTTATTGGCAGGTAGAGCTAAAGTACATTTATATGTGGTTTTGTTATATTAAGTTAAATCCCTACATTTTAATTTTTGTACTGCATAATCCATACTTGTCCTCATGTTTTCTATTGCCTTGGAACATGAAGCATTCCAGGTATATCTGAAAAATTTGGGAAATATGTCTATATCCACTGAAGGTCATATCATGGAATTCAGACAGAGGACCACACTATTATGTCCTCCATGAAGAAGGCATCTGAAACACCACATCAGTGTTCCTGCTTAGAAATGAAGTTCTCTCTTCAGAAGAGTCTATTTCCCATCTTCCATACATGCATGAAACAGTGGTCCCTGCATCTCTGGCTCTCTGTTCCCTTCATCCAAATGACGATTTTGTTTCTGTATCATCCAGTCCAGGATCTTTTCCATTTGATAATGATGATATCTGTGATGATCTTGGAGTCTCATCGAGACACTGTCAGATATCATCAAATGTTGACTTGCATAACTTTTTATATATTTAAATTAAAAACAAGCTTGCTTCAGTTATCAATCCCAGCTTCCTCTCCCTCCCCTCCATTCCCACTCGCCCCAACCAGCCTCCTGCCCCCTACCCAATCCCCACTCCATTCCCCAGGGATGGTAAAACCCTCCAGGGTGATCTCTAGAGTCTGTCCTTTCATTCCAGGAATAGTCTAGGCCCTCCCCCAAGTGTCCAGATTGAGAAAGCAACCCAAATTTGGGGATGGGGCCCCAAAGTCCATTTGTGTGCCAGGGATATATAATGATACACTGCAAAGCTCCATAGATTGCCTAGGCTAGCTCACTAACACCCACATACAGGGGAATCTGAATCAGTCCTATGCTTGCCTCACAGCCATCAGTCTGGTGTCAAAGATCTTCCACTTTTTCAGATCAGTTGTTTCTCTGGGTTTCACCAGCCCAGTATTGACCACTTTGCTCATCACACTTACCTCTCTGTCACTAGATTCCAGGAGTTCCGTTCAGCGTATAGCTGTGCATGTCTCTCTGCTCTCCTCTGTACCTGGAGAGAAGTACTATGATGGTATATATGATGGTAGTTAAAATCAGGGAGGGGCTTTTAAAGTAGTCTTTCCACTATTGCTTAATTTGCCATTTGGTGACATCCTTGTAAATGTCTGGAAATCTCACTAGTGCCAGATCTCCCCTCAAACCTAGAATAAGTCCCTCTACTATGCTAATTCTTATCTTTCTCTCCATTATACCCTCCATGGAGGTGTCCATAGTCTATCATTTCATCCAGGGCAGGGCCTAGAACCTCCCCCAAGAATTCAGGGTAAGAGTTCTTCACACATTGTTGGATGGGATTCCAAAGTCCGTGTGTATACTCGGGATGAGTACTGATCTACTGCCCAAGGCTCAATAGATTACCTAGGCCTCCTCACTGACACCCACATTCAGGGGCTCTTGATCCGTCCCATGCTGGATTCCCAGGCTGATGCCTGGGATTCAAAAGTTAACCTTTTTCAGTTCAGCTGTTTCTGGGGGTTATACCAGCCCAGTCTTAATCCCTTTGTTCATCAGTCCTCCCTCTCTGTTACTGGCTTTCTTGAGTTCAGCTCAGTGCTTAGCCATGCGAGTGTGCCTCTTCTTCTATCAGCCACTGAATGAAGTTTCTGTTTCCCAGACTCTCTGGCCATGGGATTGTAGGCTGGCACTCCCCAGATCTATGTCTAAAATCCATATATGAGAGAGTACATGCCTTGTTTCCCTTTTTCTGACTGGGTTACCTCACTCAGGATGGTTTCTTCTAGTGTCATCCATTTGCCTGCAAATCTCAGGATTCCATTGATTTTTTTCTGCTGAGTAGTACTCCATTGTGTAAATATACCACATTTTCTCTATCCACTCTTCGGTTGAGGGGCATCTAGGTTGCTTTCAATTTGTGGCTATTAAAAATAATGCTGCTATGAACATGGTGGAACAGACATCCTTGTTGTATGAATGGGCATCTTTTGGATATATGCCTAAGAGTGGAGTTGCTGGGTCTTGTGGTAGGCTTATTCCCATTTTTCTGAGGAATCTCCATACTGATTTCCAAAGTGACTGAACAAGTTGGCATTCCCCCCAGCAATGGAGGAGTGTTCCCCTTTCACCACATCCTCTCCAGAATAAATTGTCATTGGTGTTTTTGATTTTAGTCATTCTGACAGGAGTGAGATTGTATCTCACAGTTGTTTTGATTTGCATTTCCCAGATGGCTAAGGATGTTGAGCACTTTCACAAGTGCCTCTCAGTCCTTTTAGACTCCTCTATTGAAAATTCTCTGTTTAGTTCTGCAGTCCACTTTTTAATTGGGTCCTTTGGTGTTTTGGAGATTTGCTTCTTGTGTGATTTGTAAATTTTGGAGATCAACCCTCTGTCAGATGTTGGATTAGTGAATATTTTTTCCCATTCTGTGGGCTGCCTTTTTGTCTTGCTACTGTGTCCTTTGCCTTTCAGAAGCTTCGCAGTTCAGGAGGTCCATTTATTAATTGTTGATCTCACTGTCTGTGCTAGTGGTGTTATGTTCAGGAAGTTGTCTCCTGTACCAATTCGTTCAAGGGTACCACCCACTTTCTCTTCTAAGAGGTTCAGTGTGGCTGGATTTATGTTGAGGTCTTTGATCCATTTGGACTTAACTTTTGTGCATGGTGATAAATATGGATCGATTCCCATTCTTCTACATGCCAGCTTCCAGTTATGCCAGCACCATTTGTTGAAGATGCTTTCTTTATTCCATTGTATATTTTTAGCTTCTTTGTCAAAGTTCAGATGTTCATACGTGTGTGGGTTAATATCCAGGTTTTCAATTCGATTCCTTTTGTCCACCTGTCTTTTTTTGTGCCAATACCAAGCTGTTTTCAGGACTATAGCTCTATAATAAACGTTGAGGTCAGCGAAGGTGATGCCTCCGGACATTGGCTCGTTGAACAGGGATGTTTTGGCTATCCTGGGTCTTTTGTTTTTCCATGTTCTGTGAGTGTCTTGTACCTTCATTGGCATGTCTTTCTTTAGTTTGGGAAAATTTTCTTCTATGATTTTTTTGAATGTTTAGTTGATGAATCCATTTCTCCTGTTGTATCTTCAACACCTGAGATTCTCTCTTCTCTTGTATTTTGTTGGTAATACTTGAATCTGTAGTACCTAACTGTTCACCCAGCTTTTCTATTTCCAGTCTTTCTTCAGATTGGGTTTTTTATAGTCTTTATTTCAGTTTTCAACCCTTGCAATATTTGAGTTTTTCTTGCATTTTGGTTTATATTTTTGTCCATTTGTTGCATATTACAAATTTTTTGGTTTGTTTTATCTTCCATTTCTTCCATGTTTTAGTTTGTTTTTCTCCCATTTCTTCCCTTTTTGGTTTCTTTTTTCTTCCATTTCTTGCAATTTTTTTTACTTCCATTTCTTCGAGGGATTTTCCTATATCCTATTTTAGGGCCTCTATCATTTTCATGTTGATGTTTTTAAGATCATTGAATTCTGCTTCACTTGTATTGGAATGTTGGAGTCTTGCTGGTGTGGAGTCTCTAGAATCTGGCGGTGTCATATTTGTTTAGCTCTTGCTGAGTTTGTTGTATTGTCTCTTTCTCATTGCTTCTTCTAGTGGATGCAGAATGAGCTCCTTACTGGTCCAGTGGCTGGGAGACCAGAGTTCCCTTTTGGTGGGTGCAAGCAATTCCAATACTCAGGTAGTTCTTCTATTTGTCATCATAGGTCTGGTACCGTTGGTGGAGAAGAAGCCCAGGTATCTTCCATAACTTAAAAAAATTCATGTGAAGATTAATTTGTATGTGTGATGAGTGCTCTGGTGCATCATGGAATGTGTGCAAAACTCACAGAGTATCAATGAAAGCACTTTGGGTAAGGCATCGAGTTCTCTGATCTGACCTGGTGAGAGTTATGAGAGGCAATCACAGGTTCATATGCATCCCCTATAAATAATATTAAGGCACACTTCAAGCTTCTATGAGACCTCTGGATTCTGAGGGGCCAGACATCACCTGTGTCCAGGTTTCTAGTGAACAGTTTATGTGATCATTGCACGGCCCAAACTTTGGCTCTAGTGTGCTCAAGTATCGTTCCAGAGAGTGGAGCTTTGGTTCCAGTGTTATCTGAGGTCAATGCTGGTGGTGAGTTCTGATGACTGAAGAGCTAAATGTCACTGCAGAATCTGGTGTTTACTTTTCACAGATTTCTGATTGTAGATGAACATCAATGGGTATGAAGTTTGGTATCCCAACTCCAGTAAGTTCATAGAGACCAGGGATCAACAGATTTGACTTTCTCTAGTTACCTTGATGCTTAGTGCACAGCCTCACCATTAATTATTTTAACACATAGCCAAGATGAGATGACTGCAGCAATCCTTTGATAATCAAAACCCTCTTCTACAGTTCTTCAGGCTGAAATTCACAATAAGCTCTGAAGGAAGTGAAATAAACATACTCCCTTAAACAAAGGTACAAAACATGAGGAAGCATCATAAACAACCATAACCTAAGACCCATCAAAAAGGAGCCTGTTCCCTCATGAGGGAATTCAAAATTTCAGAAATGGCTGAAATATCTCAGAAAGAATTCGAAGTCTTACTATTAAAAAGAACTAATAACCACACAGTTAATTAACACACATGATAATTACAGAAATCTATTTGGGGTCTTGACAGGATGACCTCCAAAATGAGTGAAACATTTAATAAATTTATTAATGAATTTAGTACAGCTCAAAATGAGGAGGAAGGTTAGCAAGGAGATTGAAACACTGAAAAATCATTATACAAAAATGCATGAATTGAAGGAGATGGTCAGCCAAATAGAAACCACATCCTAGATCATGTTTAACATGCAAAACCAGGCAGAACGAATTTTTTGACGTAACAGGAAGTTGAATAAATAAAATAAACATTTACAAGGAAAAAAATAAGTAGCATGTAGTGGTTGTGTCTGTACCTGAAACCATACCCCAAGGTTGTGAACACCACTACAAGTTCACTGGCAAGGCCAGATGCAACTACAGTAGTATGAGTGATATTTACAAGAAGTCCAAGATACATCCAAGAAGCCAAACCTAAGAACTCATGATGCAGAAGAAGGAGCAGAGGAAAAAGTGAATGAAAAAGACTGACAAATATAGAGAGTTTATAGCAGAACATTTCCCAAATATACAGAAAGAAATAGGCTTCCAAATACAAGAGGTATGTAGAACTCCAAACAGACATAACCATGGCATATTACAACCAGGGTGCCAACTATACAAAGTAAAGAAAAATACTAAACAATTCCAAAAGAAACATGAAAAAACAAAACAAATTACAAATGCAGAAATATTAGAATACCCCAGAATTTTCTTTAGCAACTATGAAAGGCCAGAAGGGAATGAAATACATTTTTTCAAACTCTGAAAGCAAACAACTGTGAGCTAAGAATTCTATAACCTGATAAGTTATCTGTGGTGATATCCTCCTCCACACCTGTATCACTGACCATGCCCTTTTGGGAGCAGTGAATGGTGCGAACTTGACAAGTGATAAGGATTATCTTTGGGGCTGGGAACTCTCTAACTTTCTTAAAGGGTCCTGGAGAACATCTGGGTAACAGGGTCGTCATCCTTGGATTGGGAACCCGTGGCAGTAATTTGTTTCTTGTGAGAGTGCGTTCTCCCCGAACAAGCTTCAACACCTGTACTGAGTCTAGTGAATCTTGATTCCCATGTGATAGGTATCTTTTAATGCTGACGGAGAAATTAATTTTAAGACACAAACAAGGCCACACATGACTACTAAGTCAGTACTGCTGGACATACTTAGAGGGAATAGTATACAGGAACAGAGACGAATGGTAACCTGACTGCAGATAAACAAACTAGATGCAGAGAAGAATTAACCATGCTCCACACAGCAGTTCATCAAACCCTCAAGACTAATGTGGTAACAAGAAAAGAAATAACCAATATTCCAGGAAAACAGGACACCACCCAAAAAATTTATAGGAAACAGAAAACCGCATCCTATACTGACTTTAATATAAATGGCCTCATGTGTCACCAAAAGATACAACAAATTGACGAGATAAAAAAAGAAAAAGAACCACCTATATTCTGTGTTCAAGAAACACAGTTACACAAACTTATTAGACATACCTAAAATTTCATTATTAAATAATTAATAATAGGTAGGGATACTACCTATTAGCACTGGAAAGAATTCATCCAGGAGATACAGCAATTATAAATCTTGACGCACATCTTTGGATCCCAAACTTCATAAGACAAACACCAAATGACAGAAGTCCACATATTTCCCAACACAATCTTAATTTGGGACTTCAATACCCTACTCTCAAATTTAGATAGGTCTTCCAAACTAAAAACAAGTAAAGAAAATTCAGAGCTAAAATATTCTAAGGATGAACTGGACTCAACAGACATATTCCACCTAACACATAGGTAGTATACCGTTTTCTCATATGGAACCTTGTCAAAATCTATCACATTATAGGACAAAAATCACAATAAATACAAAAAAATTCCATATAGTTCATTTTCTTCTCGGCTGGGTAGTGATAACTTCTGGCTGTTGGGAGCTAAGTCCTCCTCCTGGCTGTGCATGCTCAGGAAAGTGCCTACCCCGAGAGGAAAGAGGATATATTGTGCAGCTGTCACTGAGAATTCCCTTAGTGTGTCAGTGGACACATTCAAGGACCAGTTCTCCCTGAAGTAGAGTTGAGCTCTGCTACGACTGAAGACACAGCCCTGCATTCCACTGCAGCAAACAAGTGAGCAGGTTCCCTGTGTGCTCAGAAACATCCTCAATCTGAGGATGCTCAGGACCAGCAGCGGGTGCTGTATGCTCAATTATCGCCAGGAAACAAACTGTACTAACTGTAAGAAACATCTGGAGACTGAGGCAGTCCTCTGAGACCCTAAGGTTTCCTGTCCTGACCTCAAATAATTGCCAAGACCACACAATACATGTGATACAGCTAATGTGACTAGACTCTGAGTGTGAATTCAGCAAAAATTCTTTGTCAAGTAATATTGCACATACAAGTTCTAGTGATTCCATGGGAACCTTATTGGAAGGACAAACATCCATTGGACATGCATGTAAATCACTTTGAAGCAAAAACCCCTCAGGCTGCAAAGTTTCCTCCTGTGTACAGACACTTGGGAATCAGGGTGGCTGTTCCATAGGAGGCTGGGAGGAGATCTATCCCACCATCCAAAAACACCACTCCTGTGCTTATTCTCAAATGATTCTCCATCTTAATAGAGATGGAGCCATGGTCATTGCAGTTCTATTCATAATAACCAGAATAGAAGCATCATAGATGTCTTTGAGTAGAAAATAGGTAAAGAAAATATGATACAATCACTGTAAACCCTTAGATCTACAGCCATAAAATGCCTACAGGACAGTGTGATACAATAGTTTTCAAAAATTGAGGAATGAATCAACCAATCTCAGATTAGATTTAAGCCTCACTTCATGTGACAGAATGAATCTTAACACTATGTTGGGCAAGAACCTAAGAATAGACTGGAGAAATCTACAATCATGACATGCTGATGCAATAGTATTAAAAACATGTGGAATGAATAAATCAACCAATATCAGATTATGGTTAAAGAATGTAATTTTATGGTCATGTTATGGAATCATTCTGACACTGTGTTGGCCAAGAACCTAAGATTAGATGGGTGGATCATGGGAAAATATTCCTGTTGTCCTGAAGGAAGTATCAATAAAAAATCCAAGTAATTCTGCTAAATGCATAGAACAGTGTTTCATGCATTCATTATTAGAGAACCTCCTGCAATATTGGGGAATGCAGAGACAAGCAGGAGAATGTGCCAAAAGTGAATGACCTAGGAACATTCAATATAATGTCTCCTTCAAATCTGTCTCCATAGAGCGTAGGGAACCCTCAAAAGATGATGCTCTTGGATTATAAATTTAATATGGATTGGAGATCACCAAGGAGACAAACAGGACTAATGCAGATATGAGCTGCCTGATGTTGTAATTTAAGAAGAGAGGCACTGGAGTGAAATATGCCATGCCACAGGGATAAAGGAGAGATTTTTTTAGAGAAAAGGAGAATAGAAATGGAGAGACAAGCTCCAGATTCAGCAGCAGCAGGAGACAGGAGAAAGAAAGAGGGGTAGAGAAAGGAAGGAGGGAGAGAGAGTTAAAGAGGAGAACAGATTGTGGGAGACAGAGTAAGAGAGAGATAAGGATTGGAAGTGGGCAGGGCCCCTTTATAAGGGAAAATAGTGTAATGCACAGATAGTGCTCTTAGTGGCTGCAGCTGAGAGCAATTTCTGTCAGTTCCCTAAGGACAGGCCAGTACAGATGCCCATATATTAACAACTGAGATTCTATGACAGCATTACAGTGTCTTCACAGGCATAAACCAGATGGAGTTGTGATGCTCACAAGGGAAGTGGACAGAAGCTATCTCCAATTGATAACTTATTTACAAAGAAAAAATACTTTCTGAATGTGTCACACTGGGTATATAAACTACTCTTAAGGAAGGGCTCATGCCTATAAGTACAAAAGAAAATGAACTCAGTGATATTTTATATATTCTTTGTCTCATAATGTTTGTTAGGATATTTTTCCTCCTACACGATATATATACATATATATACATATGTATATATATCTACTTTTGTGACTCCCAAATGGACAAATTATAGAGCGTGAAAGATCAATTTGCACTCAACCATAAATGTGTTGTCTTAAGTAAAGTTTCTCCTCAGGACTCAGAGACAGATGCAGGAAAATACATAGAAAGATTTAAGACCCACAGGTAGTCCAAGGTTACAGTCTCAAACACAATAACACTGGTGCACACATGAACTCACTAGACTGTGGAAGTAAACACAGGACTTGCACAGGTTCAAGGCACATTGGGATTCTAATAACTCTGAGGGGGAACTGGACATGGACACTCAATCCTAAACCAGAAACTATTTGCAATTGTTACTTAAATGCAAAGGAAAAATAATATACTTCAGTAGAAAGTCACTAACTGTATTAAACGCACTTCGCAGCAGTTCTTATGCTGAAGACCAAAACAAAACAAGCAAAATTGTATTTTTGCATGTTTTGTGCTGCAGATAACTTAATTAGGCATTTTTGTCTTCTTAGTTTTTGTTTGCATATTTTCATTTCTGATTTTGTTTTGGGTGCTTTTGTGTTTTTGTATGTGTGTATCTGAGAGAGAGAGACAGACAGACAGACAGACAGAGAGAGAGAGAGAGAGAGAGAGAGAGAGAGAGAGAGAGAGAGAGAGGTTTTTATTCTTGTGGTATTTTCTTGTGACGGGACATAGTATTACTGGGGGAAAACATAAATTATAACTACAGTGTAATGCTTAAAAACTACTTCATCACTAAAGAAAATTTAGAATCCACCCTTCAAAAATCATTTATTGATTTTTTTGATAAATTATGACAGAGAGGATAGACCTAATATGTTAATTTATGTATCTGTGATGTGCACAAACAACCTGTTTGGAGTGTTACCTTCAATTTCTTGCCTATTGCTGACTGCACTATGGATTTCTGTCTTCCTGCACTGATAATAGTGCGGTAGGTTATATGGAAATTTCTATATGTTTCACTGCTCATTTGTTTTTCAGAACACGTATAGCGTCATCAGAGATACATGGTCCTTTCCAGAGTTAATCAAACATAGACACAGTCAGGCAGGTCTTTGTTTCTTACAGCGAAGATGATATTTCAATTTCCATTAGCTTATTGGTTGTTATCCTATGTTACATCATAAAAAATTATTCATTGCCCATATGTCTCATGTATTACTGGTGTCACTTCCAGTTATCCCACATGACATCATCAAGACTGTCTTTGTGTCCCATGTATCTGCTGTAATTCTGATGTCATTTCCAGGGCAGGAATCTAAGGTTTGGACTCTTCCTACAGTTGGTTCATTTTCACTTTCGCTAAGTAGAGCTGTGTCTCATTATCCATTCTTGGAAACAGAGGCCTGCTTCAATTCTAAAATAAAAAAAATTCAATTTCTTATTCTCCCACGGCCTCTGATGCATTAATAGTTACTCATTTATATCAATGTACTCTACTGTACACCTGTTCTGTGAGTCCTTTTTCTCTCTAGTCTTTATTGTGAAATCTCATCTCTCTTTAGTTATTATAAACAGCAGGAGCCCATTTCAGCATCATAGGAACAAATATCATGCACACAAAACCATACACAGTGTGCAACATATATTGTTCATGTGAGATTGACTTCACCAACCATTCTTTGTAACAAACCCGGATTACATAAGGCAGTCAAAGTACTCACATACAGAAATGGAATATTGAGTACCATGAGACACTGAAAACATTTCATTGAAGGCGAAACAGTATACGATTGAAATGCATTTGGCTTGTGTTTACACTTCCTATATCAAAACAAATCCATCTATGCCTTAGCATGCAGCATATTTTATGGGTTATTATGTGTGCCTACAAGTCACACAGGTGCATGCATATGGACAAACACGTGTGTTACACATACAGTGGTATTGTTTCCACTAAGTCTTTGGAGCTGGTGGTGGATTATTCAGCGCACAGCTGTCATTCACTAAGCTATACAAAGTCTGAAAATCAGTACCTATGAGTTGACATGACTAGGAGGATGCTGAGCTTGGGGAAATTAGATCCAGAGAGAACACAGCCATCATTTCTACCCAGGAAGATTGACAAAAAAGGAAGGAACAATCCCTTCTAAGTCTTTATATAGAAATGTACAGCCAACCCATGAAACAGATGCTCAGTTAGCAAGCAGATTCAACCACAGTCCAAACTTCCCTAAATTCTTGTCACTTCTCAAATTTGAAAATACTTTTGAGAGTTGGGAACATATCTGCATATACCACATTTATTCATATTCCAGGTGTTGTTAGTTTTCTGTCCGAAGTGTACCGGGAGGTTAGGAAATTGCTTTATAAAGCAGTTGTGGGTCCTGCATATCATGTGTGCTTCTCTGGTTACTCCCTTCATCACAAGTGGCCACTGCTAAAGCTACATTTAACAGTTTCTAGAGAAAGGACAAAGTTCATGGAGAAAGACTTTGAGGCATAACTCCTCATCCATACTTGAAATATCTGCTCAGCATCACTAGGCACATTACCAAGAAGTATTGTGCCTGGTGATGCTGAGCATCAAAGTGAGGGTCTTTGTATGAGAACATATACAACCCTGTTCTCAGAAGCAGCAGGTGGCACTGTGGATCCATCAATTTCTAGAAAATAAGGGGCAGCAGAAGCAGGTAATGATGCCAAGTGCTGAGGAGATTTCAAGAAACTCTGGGCATTTCATTGACATTCTCAGTATATTCAGAGACCATGGTGTAGTGACAATTGAGATATCCAAGCCAGAACATGAGAGATGTTATTTGTTAAATAAAATCCATAATGAGGCCACCAAAATCTACAGCTGCTGGATAGGACAATAGTTCACAAAAGAATTATCGGAAAATATTAAGGGTATTTGAGCTTCAGGACCATGAGCAACATTTTGAGAAAACTGTCCCAATTAATGCAAGTGGTGTGCACATTTCTACTGATCACTGCTGTGGAACTGACAGCAGCATCCAAAGCTCTGTCCCAGGATGGCCAAAGTAACTCCTCTGCATCACAAACCTGCTTGACTATAAGGAGGTGCAGATGACCACTGAACCCTTGAAGCATGATTCACTTTAATGAACATGGATGTGGTGACTGAATTCTCACTGGGATGGAAGAACTCTGTCCACACAGGTTCTGGGGTGAAAGAGGGAGAAAGGGCAAAAAGCTAGAAATCCATGTGTGATATAATCAAGGAAAGCTCTTGCTCACTTTCATATTCATTTCACCAGATATACACATACTGTAATCCTAATATTGCATTAATTAAGGAGTTAAGCTAACAATATCTATGTGTATTCTCAAAGGTCGCAGAATTTTGTGAATTATAAGAAGTTGATGTCTCCATTGTATTTAAGTAGGTGAGCACTCTTTTCCATTACCTATGATAGTCATCAGAATCCCCTGGATTGGAGTATGAAATGCAGCTTTAGACAGAGATTGTGAAATGTCCAGATAAAACCATCCAGCAACCTGAATTATAGGGATGATTCTTTCTCTAAAAGTAGAAGAGGTGAACTTATGTTATAAGACTTTACACATAAACTAAATGCATATTTGGTTGATGTTCTACTCCATGCATATCTTGAATCCAGTTATTCACATAATCAATAAATACCATGCTCTCCTCACAGGAATCATATAACAGTACAATCATTTTCAATCCAAGTGCTTGGGAATTTCTAAAGATGAATTGGTTGTTACAGTTTATCTAACACATATTCTCACTAAAGTGATTTTCACCTCACATGCCACAGTGATAAATAGGAAGACCAAGACATTCCTACAGCACTGATGGGAAACATTAAATAGAATCTCAAGTTGGCTATATCTGAGTTCTGGAAATTTGAATGTAAGGAATTAGTTCAGAGAAATTGTATAAGGGCATGATGAACTCTAATACAACTTTACAATAGTTTTTTCTAATTTTAAGCCTTTATTGGAGAGGGAGAGTTAATCTGCATTTACATAAGGTTGTTGGATTATATTCTGCATTTTAATTTTTATACTGCATTTCCACACTTGTCCTCATTTTCCCCTTGGAACCAAAAATAATTCTAGTACCTCTGAAAATTTTAGGAAAATGACTATATCTACTGCAGCTCATGTCACAGAATTAAGACAGAATACCACAGTTTTATGTCCTCCATAAACAAGGTGTCTGAAACACAACATCAATTTTCATGCTTAGTAATGAAGTTCTTTCTTCGGAAGAGTTTGTTGCCTACCTCCCTACATTTCTGGAATCAGTGAATCTTGCATCTCTGACCCTTTGTTCCCTTCCCCAAAGTTGACATCCAATGGAGGATGTCCCACTGGATATATATTTCTCTTATTTGTTGATGTATAAGACACTGTTTCGTCAATAGAGGAGGGAAGATAGATGAGACTAGCAATCGAGGAGAACTCTGGGAAAGGTAGGCAGCAAGAGGTCACAGAGAGATTCAATGTACACCCTAATGTTACACCCCCAGCATCTGCACAGACCTGAGGGAATGGTAAGGATGCAATTCCTCAGACAGGGCTAGGATTTGGATCTCAGCATCCTTTGCCTGACTCAAGTGTCCTCAACCAATTCCTTCTTCAGCTGTACTAGGTCCATATTTAAAGAAATTCTCTGCTCATGAATATGCAAATCACATGAGTCTATGGTTGTAAATACCGGGATGTCCACATCATTAACAACATATGTTCAGTGTCCTTATCCAGTCCTCACCATGGAATGGAGCTGCATTACTTTCTTCCTGGTATCAGTAATTACAGGTAAGTTATTTCCAATTCCAAACATGAGGATTACGCAGGACTAAGGTGACAGTGACAGTGACATCCACTCTGCATTTCTCTTCACAGGTGTTCATTCCCAGGTCCAGCTGCAGCAGTCTGGTCCTGAACTGGGGAAACCTGGCGCCTCAGTGAAGCTGTCCTGCTAGACTTCAGGATACACTTTCACAGGTTACTATATTTCCTGGGTAAATCAGAAGCCTGGAGAAGGCCTGGAGTGGATTGGAAGTATTTATCCTGGAAATGGTGATACTAGCTACAATCAGAAGTTCCAGGGCAAGGCCACACTGACTGCAGACAAATCCTCCAGCACAGCCTACATGGAGCTCAGCAGCCTGACATCTGAGGACTCTGTAGTCTATTACTGTGCAAGAGACACAATGTTGCAACCACATCCTAATTGTGACAGAAACCGTGGAGGATCAGTAAGCTGCCCTGGGACTGAGATGACAGAGAAGATAATCTTGGGTGTTTACTCAGAAATATTCAGTCTGAGTGTTCCTTTGTCACTTTAACCATTATTACCAGTTTCTCCCATGATGCTGGTTTAGGATGCCCCAGTGTACACCATACCTTGAAAATCTGTTCACCATTGACCACATCTATTGACACGTTTATTCATTAATAAAACAATAAAATTGAAAATTGTGATGATGCATTATGGTAAAACTATCTCCAGATGTCATGTGACTGAGACTTTTTGGTATATCTTTTAAAAAATCTGAAATATTAATTTGACCAGTAAAGTCCAAATAATAACATCTGGGTAAACAAATTTATTTATATAATCTGAAAGTTTATATGACATCAGGGGTATCGTTAACTGTGTGTTGTTCAGCTGAAGTTCCAGTCTCTTAGGATGTGATACATCTATCAAAATGCATTGCCACACAAGTATAATTCCGGTAAGTTTTTCAAATGCATTATTACATTACTTTTCACAAAAATCATTAGCCAAATCACAGTATGTACAATGTGGTATTTTCTTAGATCATACATTAGTCCCTGGTCCCATATTTACTTGCTTCCCAGTTTCAGTTACCTGCCTCACATCCTCAAGTCTTTATAGAACATGGACCTGTACTGATACACCATCAATAGTCAGAGGCCATTGGATACCTGCTGGTCAACTTTGTCCTACAGATTGTTTGAATTTTGCTCTGGTAGAGTACTTGTAGACACTATTAATTAAGCTCATCATCAGTGGTCACTGCTATAGTCAGATACAACAACACCAAAAGAAAAAAGACTGGGTTTCATGAATCTGGAAAAAACTGAGGAGCAGTTCCCCATTTATCCTTGAAATATCTACTCAACATACCCAAAGACGATGAAGAAAGAAGGAAGAGACATAGTTTTGGCACTCTATGTGAGCCCAGAGTCAAATTTATAATAGTGGATTCTCCAAATCAGCAGGGAGCACTGTAGATCCACCAGTCCCTAAGAAATAAATGATAGCTGAAGTTGATAAAAAAAAGTTGTGCACTTGACTGGACAGTGGTGTTACACAGCTTTAATCCCAGAACTCAGGAATCAGAGGCAGGAAGATCTCTGTGAGTTCTAGACCAGCCTGGTCTACAAGAGCTAGTTCCAGTACAGCCTCCAAAACCACAGTGAAACCCTGTTTCAAAAAACCAAAAATAAAAAATAAAAAAAGAAAGTTGTGCACTGGGGACATTCCAACAGCCTGTGTGGATTTCATTGCCAACACCATTATACTCAGAGACTGTGGTGTAGATAGGTGAGAAACTCTGCAACCAAATGGCTCCATCTGCTTCCCTCTTGGAACAGTTGGTGAATGTTATTCATGATATTGAATTTAGAACAAAACAGACAGTAGTCAGCCGACGCTCCATAGTATATATTTTTGTTTTAATATTTGTAGCAAGAACTCATATTTAGCTGACATAAAAACCAAATTATACAGAAATTAATTGGCTTTTTTCATTCCTGGAAGCATCTTACAATCCTTCATGAATGAAAACCTTCAACTCCTAGAAAGCTTTATTAACACAAGCTCTGTTACAGAATAAGAGGACAATGGACCTGGAATAGGAGAGAGACAGAGTCAGAAAAAGAAAGAAAGAGAGAGACAGACAGACAGGATGAGAGAGAGAGAGAGAGAGAGACAGAGAGAGTTGCCTAAGGACATATACTTCCACCCATGAGGAATCTTGTCAAAGAACTGTCCTTTCCTCCCCCAACTGGAGGATAGGACATTGATTTACTTACAGTGTGAATTTGCTTGGTTTCTACTGACTTCTAAATGTAAAATATTTTATATAGCTGTTCACTGATCTATGAGTACTAAGTTGCTGCCTCCTCCTCATTCGGTTGATTTTGTATCTGAATGTGTCATATTGATATCGACACTACAGGTGAGGAGAAGACTTACTGTGTTTCTCTGACCTCAGGTGCTCTGCCCCAGTTGTAGCCTGATGAAGGCAGGATAGACCCTACTCTCTACTGGTATTATTTTTATTATTTTATATTGGCAACTTCTATAGTTGGATTCTACTGAAAACAGGGAGGATCCCCACTTTGAGAGGGACACTGAAAGTAATATTGGCACAATATGAAATCTATCTCTGAAACATTTAATCAGTATCTTACAGTAAAAAGGCATTTATCTCTACAGCTGAACTTTGTGAGTACTGAAGTTGCAGGGATGTGTTACTACACAAAGGAGACAGTGCAGATTTAGTGTAAGCAATGACAAACCAACCTGTATGGGAGCTCATAACCAGTAGGGGGCTCAGTTGGGCCAAGAATCCACAGTAGAAAGATGAGGTTGACATGGAGGGGAGTCTGTATCTTCTGTGTTTTCCTTTCTTGAGTCTACAAGCTGATATATACCTGTTATGATTGATGTGTGATGTTCCCATGGTCTAACTGAGTGCTGATTCTTTGTTAAACACTTCACAGTTTTGTAGGTTCTTGTATATTTTAATCAGTTTTGATGTACTTTATGATGTAACTGAAGAAAATCAATACAAGTTATTCTGGTCATTGACTATTTTTTTCCAACTCCTTCCAGATTCTTCCTACCTCTCCACTCACTGAACATCACACCATATTTTTTCGCTTTGTAGAAAGCAAGGAAGTAAAAAAAGTTTCAAACATAAGGCATTTAAAAACTAGGAAAAAAAGAAAGCCACACACACAAAACTCATGAAAACATACAACTATGCAACTATGAAATATAGGCAAAAGTGCAGTAACATGAAACGGACATGCACAATTTGTTGTGGGAAACTAAGATCAATGGCAATACCTCATATTGTTCTAATCACCTGTGGGGCCTTTCAGACCATGACCTCATAGGGAGTTATCATGTGCCCTGAATAGTGATGTTCCAATAAGATCTCAGTTCTTCTGTGAGCAGCACTGTCCACCGAAGCAAGAACCTCTGTTCAAAGATTATGATATTAATATAAAAAGGAAATCTCATCCATGTTCTTTCAACTGCTCTTCCTGCAGGCATATATCCCACATAATCATAGAACTTATTCTTAGGTTTTTCGAGACAGGGTTTTTCTGTATTGTTTTGGATCCTGTCCTGGAACTCGCTCTGTAGACTAGGCTGGTCTCGAACTCACAGAGATCTGCCTGTCTCTGCCTCTCGAGTGCTGGGATTAAAGGCATGTGCAACCAATGCCCAGCTTAATCATAGAACTTGATGAGAACTTGCAGTGGGACAATACTAATAACTACATTATCAGTTTGCCTACATCTCACTAGTTTCCCATACAATTTTTAAAAATCAATTATTTTTGATAAATACACTATACCATCATATCCATAAAAACAACCCAAAATCTGAACTCTCATTTTTCCCTTAACAAGGGAAACTCTCAAATGTTAAACTAGGGGGGTATATGAACTTTTGATTATTTCCAGAATTTTTGTTTTAAAATAGCATCATAATTTATGTTTCTCTTATTCCATAATTGATTTTTGATCACTCACATTGACCCTGCTTAGACTTGTTGTGCCAGATTTATATACATACATACATATTATCTATTAATTTATTAGCAAATGTCTGCTCCACCTCTGTCCTCTAATTCAAATCCCTCCCCATTTTCTCTTGACTACCCATATGTTCGTATGGAGTGCTGTCCTCCTATGGATACCAATATAGCATGACATGTCAAATTGATGATGCAACTCAGTAAGAGAAAAGGGACCACAAAAGTCAGCAGAACAGTCAGAGACAGTCCCTGCTCCCACTTTTAGGAGTCCCATAAGAAAACAATATTACCTATCTGGCACTTATTTGCAGAGGCCTTATGCTTGTCCCGTGTAAGCTCTGTGGTTGTTAGTAAAGTCTCTTTGGTCCCTTACCATCCCAGGATCAGTGATTCTTTGGGATTTCTTGTGGTGGTTTGACCCCTATGCTGCACACCTGTCTGTACTTCCTATTGCCCATCTTTGATGAGTACATGTGTGGTGACCTTTTTATTTTATAGAGGCAATGTCATATAGTATCCTCTTTCAAGACACACAATTCAATAATAGATTAAAATCATTGTAACATTGTATTGCCATGGAAAACCAAGACACTGTTACTGCAGCACTTGTCACCACTCCTACCACAAGAGGCTGAGTGCCTCAGCTCACACTCAGCATGGTGGGCTTGGTTTCTTTGTGCAGTGTTAATACAACATTGTGGTAAGTTTATAATCATGGTTTATTAACATCTTGGCAACTTTATCTTTTAAACATGTTAATTAGAAGATGTTGTGTTCATAAACAGCAGGTAATTTTTGATATAGCTCTTTATTTATAGAAATCAGCAGTTCTCTCAAGCTGCTTTCCATGGTTCCAATCATGTTAATATCAGTCACTGTGAATGTTGTCCAAAGACAAGTAAATAATTTTCTTTGGGTGCTAAATCATCAAGGGTCCCAAAGAAAAAGTAGAATACAGTGTGCTTTAACATCCCTGATCCTATGATGGAAATCCATAGGTCCTGTGTGTTGTGACAGTCATCATTTTCTGCTCTTCCTCCCCTCCTCCAGGATGCTCCGCATATGAGAGAATTAAGCTAACTGACTCATGTCTCTGCCTACAATTTATGTTTTCTGTTGCTGCTGTTTTAAATTTTTCAGAAATAAAGGGCAGTATAAACATGAAGGTGCTCATGTTGAATGAGTAGAAATATCAAATTTGTGAGGCAGGAAATTGACAGATCAGTAAAGTCAGTTAAATACAACTCTCTTGCATGTAATTATAGACTGCATAACTGCCAGCCTGAAAATGGCACATTCTCTTCCTTGATGCATTCACACAGTACTCATCAGATCTGTTAAATTCTGAGTACCACTGTCTTTTCATTTTCACCAGGGCACCATTCTTTCGTGAACAAGGATGAACTTCACTGAGGTATCCTGTGTACCTCCTCACAGACTATCTCATCCTAAGGCCCATATTTTAAGTCCTCCATCAGAGTCAACACCTGTTGAATGAATGCAAATCTCTCCTGGCTCCTCCCATGCTTAGCTTGAAAAGTCAAAGCTGGGCCTGATCACTCACTGGAGAAAAGCCATGGCCCTGTATGCGTCCTCATTCCTGCTGCTAGTTTTGCCTGCATGTGAGTGGATCCCAACTGGATGAATTAAAATATTTTACTCTGTGTCAATCTTACCTTCCACTTTTTTTCCCCACAGATGTCCTGTCACAGGTTACCCTGAAGGAGTCTGGTCCTGGTCTGTTCCCACCTTCCTAGACTATCAGTATGACCTACTCTTTCTCTGGGATTTCACTGAGCCCTTCTGGTATGGGTTTTGGCTGGATCCGTCAGCCCCCAGGAAAGGGTCTGGAGTGGTTGGCAGACATTTGATGGGATGATGATAAGTACTACAACCCATCCCTGTAGAGCCGGCTCACAATTTCTAAGGACGCCTCTAACAACCGGGTATTCCTCAAGATAACCAGTGTGGACACTGCAAATACTGCCACATACTCCTGTGCCAGGAGAGCACAGACACACAGCCTTGGCTGACAGTTGTACACAATTTCAGGCTTTTTCTCAGCTCTGTGTCTTCCTCATACACCTCATGGGTTGGGAATGGCTCCACATTTCCTGATAGCCCCTGGGGTTTCCTCTTCACTCTGAGTTTTAAATCCCTTGTTTCCTGTTACACAAATGAGACTCCCCTTTTAGAAATTGTTTGGAAATGAGAATCTGTCAGTTTGATTTTGTAAAGATTAAGGGTGTCTGTTTCATGATTCATGTGGTTTAGGGCTGTGGTTCTAATAAGTCTCTAGCCTCAAATACTCAGAAGACCAGATTCTGAATTATTGTAACATCATCGTCAGTAAACGCCTGGATACGGGGAAGATTTACATGTCTGAATCAGCTTTTGTAAATTGAGCCATTGGGTAAAGTAACCAAAAGAAACCCCAAAATATCTCAAGCTGTGACAAAGGCATTTTGTTGCTCTCCACATACTGACTGTAACATCTTATTGCTGAAGAAAACACCTGCATATCTCACTGAATATGGAAAATTTGAGTTGGTGTCTGGTTGCAGTCCTCAGCCCTATGACCACCTTTCATGTTAGTATGCTCCCAAATGAGAATTAGCCTAACAGCACGCTGTTGCTACAGTGGTGACCTGCTGGTGAGATTGTATTTAAAACCCACTCTTTGAATATATCACATGGCTGAAACTAATAGAAAGTTCTAGATTCTGAGACAGAGTAGGCATTGGTCTTATTGTAAACCAAATGTTCTGTTAAAGTGGTTTTTTTCGACCTGTGTGTTTGAACAACCATTTCCCAAGGGTCCTAGAACTCCTTCCCTGTGGTCACATATTAGATTTCCTGGATTTCAGTTATTTACATCATGTTGGTCTTTTTTAATTTCCTCTAAGTAGGGCTGTATCTCATTATTCTTTCTTGGAAATACATCCCTGATTCAATACTAAGTTCAAAATTGTTTCAGCTTCTAAGAGACACCAGGTGCTCAGATGCATCAATATTTACTCATTTGTATCAACGTTCTCACTCTTCTGTGTACTTTTTATGTACGTTCTTTACCTGCCCAGATTTTATTGTGAAGGCTCAGGTCTCTTTAGTTAGAATCAAAACCAGGATCCCATTTCAGCAATGCTAGGCAGAAACGTCATGTAAACAAAAGCATCTACCACGTGCAACATATATTATAAATGTGAGTGTGACTTCCACCACCCTTCTTTTAATAAGCCCTGAGTACATAAGTCCGTCAAAGCACTCCCATAAAGAAATGGAATATTGAGTAACATGAGACGCTTGAAATTTTCAAATCAAGAGAAATTTATATGTGATTGAAATGCATTTGGCTCATGTTTACATTGCTTACATCCAGACAGATCTTTCTATACATCAATGTGAAGAATATTTTAGGGGTTATTATGTGTGCCTACAAAGTGCATACATATTCACAAGCATATGGTTGATATGTGTGTGTGTGTGTGTGTGTGTGTGTGTGTGTATGTGTATGTATGTATTGGTTCCACTAACTACTTGAAGGTTGTAGTAGATTATTCAGCTGTATAGCTGTTATTCAACAAGCTTATAGCAAGTACATCCATCTGTTTGAAAATCAATAGCCAAGATATCACATGAATAAGAGGATGTTGTGTTTGGGTAAGTTACATTCAGAGACAACACAGCCATCATTTCCACTCAGAAAGAGCCATAAAAAGGATAAACAATGCTTATTAAGTAAATCTAAAGTCAACCTATGAAATGAAAGAAATTAGTAAACAGATTGAAACACAGTCCAAATTTCCTAAATTCTGGTCAGTTCTCAAATGCAAAATTATTTTCTGTAGTTGGGAACAGATTTGCCTCTATCACATTTGTTCATATTCCAAGTGTTGTGAATTTTGTGTCCCAAGTGCAGCTGGAGGATTTGGAAAATTGCATTATAAAGCAAGTGGGGATACCCTCCACCACTTGTTCTGTCTCTGGTAACTCCCTTCATTATCAGTGCTCACTGCTAAAGCTACATCTACAGAAGGTATTGTGGCCTATGTAGACAACCTTTGATGGAGGCATAGCTCATAATCTATCCTTGAAATCTCTACTCAGCATTACCAAGTACATTACAGAGAAGATAAATAAGAGTCATAGTGAGGGTTCTGTGCATGAGAAGTTGGACAGACCAGTCCTGGGAACCAGCAGGGGGCAATTTGGATCCATCAATCTTTAAGAAGTTAATGGCCACAGAAGCAGGCAAAGATACTGTGCATTGAGGAGATTTCAACAAACTGTGCATGGTAACCCAGAGAAACGTTATGGGAGAGTACTCCTAATTAGATTGGGAGGGGAAGGCAGAAGAAGAAGGGAGAAACAGAGGGGGAAAAGAGGAGGGGGGAGGACAAGGAGAGCAGGAAGTTTGAGCTAGGGTAAGAATAGAGGAGAGAAAGATGAGAGATAACATTGATGGGGGAGGTCCAGTGTATATGTCAATAAAACACTGTTGGCCAATATGGTACCAAGATAGGTGGGACTAGGTGTCCAGCAGGACTCTGGGAAGGAGAAACACAGGGAGTCACAATGTAGCCTGCCAGTGAAATAAGATGTCCGGAACTTTGCTCTGGTAATAGAAATATTTAGATTAACAATTATGGGTAAATACATAAGTCAGAGCTAGCCGGTAAGAAACAAGCAAGGCCAACAGCTTCATAATTAATACAGCTTCTTGTGTGTTATTTGGGGACTAAAACGCAGCAGAGCCCAGGTGAGTGGTGGGGGATAAACCAAAGCAGCAGACAAGGAAAAGGCTTCTCTCTACATACCATACTAGAGGGAGCCATTTTAAGTTGGAGGAAAGATCTGGCACTAGTGAAATCTTCGCAGATCTACATGAATGATACCAACTGGAATTCAGACTACCTTAAATGCCCTCCCATAATAATGTGATTGATAACTATCTTATATGCCATCCTAGAACCCTCATCCAGTGGCTGATGGAAGCAAAGGCAGACACCCACAGCTAAAAACTGAATTGAATTCCTTGAACCCAGTTGCAAAGAGGAGTGATGACCAAAGAATCAAGATCAGGCTGCCAAAATCCACAGAGGCACCTGACATAAACAAAGGGGGAAACATGGACACCAGACTGATGCCTGAGAGGCCAGCATGGGACTGATTTAGATGCCCCCTCCTGACCCACCCCCTGCCCCTGCCATGAACCTGGGTGTCAGAGAAGAGGTCTCAGAAACCTTTGGGACCTTAAAGAGTAGAGCAGTATTTATTCCTGGTGTACAACCAGACTCTGTGAGCCCATTTCACATGAAGAGATTCTCACCTGTACACATGGGGGACAGTCTGTCCATGCCTGGGATGATATGACAGACTCTGAGAATCCCACATGGAAGTCCTTACCCTCCCTGGGGGGAGCCAAGGGGAACAGAGTGGGGTGGGGTCTGGGGAGGATGGGGGATTGGGAAGTTGGGGGAGGAGGGATGACAGAGGGAACTGAGAGTAACATGTGTAAAGATTAAATAAAAAAGAAAAAATTGTATTTGAGTCTGGAATCTGGATTTTCCCATCTGTTGAGAGAGAGAGAGAGAGAGAGAGAGAGAGAGAGAGAGAGAGAGAGAGAGAGAGAGAGAGAGAGGAGAGAGAATAAATATAAAAGGAGGTACTAAGTGGATTTCTAGAAATATGCTCAATATCCAAATGAAGTGTTATCATTTGGTCCAGGAATTTACCTCATTTTGGTGTTATATAAAATACCAAAGTTTGTGATTCTTACAAGAATTTTTATACAGTCATTGCCTCACAATCTCTGGTGCTCTACTCCAGTAACCATTAATGTTTAAATGACTATGTACTATTTCCACAAAATGCCATTTTGCAGTGATTTCTATGTCACAGTGTGTATGAATCTGGAGGAGAATAAAATGGGAAAAATAGACTAATGTTACATATCACATTTCCATCTCCATGAGACTCAAGGCCAGATAAAACCTAGAGATGGGTTGACAAATGAGCAGGAGGGTATGGGAACATGAGATGTAAATAAGGAATGCATAGCTTTCTTTGAACCTGAATTAATGTTAGGAGCTACAGGGCTAGTGTATCCCCAGCATTGTGAATTCTGCAATTGTCAGGTTTCTGCTCACATCAATGGTTACTCATATGAATTCCATACGTGGTGAACATATAAAATTAAACATCTATGTTAGAATAGAAATGAATAAACCTAGTATCTCTACAATGAAAATATCTGTCCACTCCCATGAAGACAACATACATTTGAATTCTGAATGAGGCTCTGAAATCATGCCACAGTTAGATTGTTAGAAGGGCAGAAGAAACCATTCCAGTTTATTGTTCTGCATGAGATGTGGAGAGATAAATGTAATGAAAAGCCTCTAATATATGTCATTGATTGTGACAATCTGTGTCATTTCAGACCAGAAATCAACTAAGACCATGATTAACATTACAAAGGAAATTAAAATATCTATCGAAGGTGACATGTATATTTAGCAAGGGCTATATCTAAACACTCATATAATAGAAACTTTCACTTTTCACAAGAAATGACCATTGCTTATAAAATTGTAATGCTTATAGCAGAAGTAAATAAAAACACCATTTTAAGGCATAAACTGAAATCTCACCTTCCCCATGTCCAAACTCTGGAGTGGCTTGTAACAGGACTTTGTTCTGTATATAGGGAGTCTCCACGATGCTCTGACCATCAGAGGACAACCAACATGATGCAGGGAGTTACTGTAACATCAGGGGTCATCAAATATCCCTGGTTTCAACTGCATCTTGAGCAGGTGCACAGAAAGCCAGAGAGCACTTCCTGTGAGCCCTGGCTTCCTCTTCCAGTGGAGTTTGCAGAGGAAACTGCAGGAACTTGGAGCTGGCAATTGTTGACTTCCTTTGACAATAGGATTTGTGCTTCCAGAGAATGGACTATGCAGCACAAATGTCTGGCTTATGTGCACAGCATTCTGCTACTCATCTCCTTTGTTTCCTGTCATAGTATGACTGTTTATGTTTAGGACCTTGTTACAATTACTTGTCTTTGGTCCACACTCTCAGCAAGGACCTCCACTCACATTAAAATATCAGAGCTCAGTTTACGTCATATGTGAGACATCCTTAGACATCTCTAGTACCTCTCTCCCCACAGCATCAGTCATTGTACGGGTCTATCAGTCATTTTACTGTTAATCTTTGTATCTCATTACATGCATCAAATGAGGAAAGCAGGTAGAATGAGATTCCTATAATTTTGAGCAGCCTTCTTAATGTTGGATTAGAAAAGAACAGATATGAGATTCAATTGAGCAAGGGTTTGTCATGAGATTCCAAATTATTCAGAAAGGATGGTCTCTGGGTATTTCTACATATTCATTGTCAGTTACAATGCTACAAGAATTCATTGTAGTGTGAGATTTTCACATGAGTTTATCGTTAAATTATGCTTTGTTTTCAAAGTCTTTCTATTCTAATTATGCATCTGTGTCTTTGTGTGGGAACCTGAATAAGACTTTGGGCAGGTGCCCAAAGAGGTCAAATGTGCTGGCTCCCCCGTGGAAGCAAAAAATACAGGTAGATGTGTGGGTGCTATAAGTGTAGTCCAGGCCCTTTAGAAAGCAGGGCATGTGCATAACCACAGATATATCTCACCAGATCTGAAATCTATTCCTTATTATAAATTCTGTTCCACCATTTTAATTATAACGGTTTTTCAATTTTTATATTAAATACATACATCCTTTCCCCAAAACTCTACATGATCCCCTTTGTACTTGTTTGAATATATAAATTTTATTACATGGCTTATGTAAGGGAAGACCATAGGTTTCATAATGATGTATATAAATATGTTTTATTGTACATGCTTCATCAAGAATGGTTAGACACTGATACAGGAGAGCAGAGGTTGCAAAATGTTCAAAACAAGTGCCTATTTAGAGGCAATAGACAAGGGGGCACTAATGCAGAGGTCTCAGTGTGCAGAGGGAAATCTCCATGGGAAAGGATAACGTCACTAATTCTGAGCACACAATAGGACAGACACATGAGCAATAGAAGGTAAAGGTCACTACTGCCCTGTTACATGATACCAAGCAGTGATACTGGGAGGTTAAAATGTGACAATGTCAGTGAGCAAACTCAGCTCACTCTGAGTCCATGGCAATAACACAAAAACATTAAGACATGAACATTAGACACTGGTAGGGACTCCTTTACTCACCTGAGTTCATGGATCCTTATATATTAGGATTGTATATATAGGTTTACTCAGTATCAGGCAGCATGCAAATCTGCTCTATGCAAAACCTGTAGAATAGAAATCTGAGGCTTATCTCTGTCACTCAGCAAAGGAGTGCCTGATTGGTCTCAGGAAACGACAGTGATCTGAACTCACACAGCATGGAATGGGTGTGGAGGCTCCTCTTCCTGTTGGCAGCTGCACAAAGTAAGACATCTGAGTCCAGAGCTTCAGAGTAAACTGAGGCAGTTCCATGGCCTCTCACTTCTCCATGTTCTCTCCACAGGTGTACAATCACAGGTCCAGCTCGTGCAGTCAGGAGCTGAGCTGAAGCAGCCTGGGCAGTCAGTGAAGATCTCATGCAAAGCGTCAGGGTATACGTTCACAAGCTATGCAATGAACTGGATGAAGCAGGCACCAGGTCAGGGCCTAAAGTGGATGGGCTGGATCAATACCAACACTGGGAATCCAACCTATGCTAATGACTTCAAAGAACGGTTTGTGTTCTCTTTGGACACCTCCATCAACACTGCATATGTGCAGATCAGCAGTCTCAAGAATGAAGACATTGCCACATATTACTGTGCGAGAGACACAGTGTGAAAACCACATCCTGAGTGTGTCAGAAACCCCAAGTGAAGATGGTTCTTCTGTTCTCAGGCAGCAACAAGGATAATATCCTGCCTTCTTCCATGACTAGGATTAAGAGGTTTGTGATTTGATACACAGGATATTGATCTCTATCCTTTGACAGATTATTCACTTTGCTGCACTGACTATGAAGCCACATGGATAGTAGATGTGACATTATATAGCATCATTATCTTCGTATAAAACTTACAGTTATTATAATACATCCCCATATAAATGCAGTAAACTTTTGACAAACAATTATGAAATCATATATTAAAAGAGTAACATCAGCCTCTGTCATACTGTCAGAGAGATGAATAGTCCAGTGATGTATATTCTTACAAGTGAGAGTGCAAAGAAGAAGACAGCTCTGCTGGGAAGTGTGGACTGCAGAACAGACACTGTTGAAGACAACCATCCACAGACACAAGTGTTTGCATTAGTTCTGCTTAGGTGACTCATAATGGATGTGAGATTCAATCATAAAATATACACATACCTCAAGAACATCATGTTTACAGGAGCTCAAAGCTATGATGCAGTGCAATGTAAAAACACACAAGCAAGAAAGTATATTTTAAGAAATTATCACCGCAAAATAATAAGGAAATTTCAAATATAAAAGTAAACTATAAAAAGAAAATCTTGTGTTAGCAAAAACTAAATTTGAGACTTGAGTCTGGATTTTCAGCTCTGGTACATTAGAGATGGTTTTCATGACCCAAGTTTTTAGCACTCAGGTCCAGGTCTTCCATCACCTTCACTGAAAATTTCCATTTCCATTTGCTGTGTTAATAAGTATTCCTGTCTTTAAAATATTTAGTTTCAGGTGACCTGTTATACTTCATAATACTATCTCAATTGTACATTTTGATTGTCTTATACTTTTAAATGTCCAAGATATAAGTTCAGTATTTTCTTCCACAGAATTTTGCTCCTAATATGATGATTTATACAACCCATAATCTTAAATTCTTCATTTAATTTCAGTATTGTCTCTCTTGTTTTATTTTTACAGCAATTTTCTGAAATGGTGGAACATACATATGACATTGTAATTTCAAATTCCTCGTGTTCCAACATAGTAATTTGTAAAAATGTTGTGATAGATGCATTGCCCTTACTATGTGACTATAAGGTGAATAATCTGAGGAATTCTATTTCTTAAACAGGAACATCTTTCCTGATAATTATGACATATGTTTTACAAAACATGGGTTGTTCCCTTTGCCAGAGATTTTTCTGCATTGAAGGTGCTGGCTGTGTCCTCAGGCAACCCTCCTATCTCTGTGGATCCACTTTCCAAAGCCCAACCACCTCTTATTTCAAGGCATGCCATGGGTGTTAAATTTTGATGCTTATGTATATATTAGTGAACTGCAGCTATTGAATACCTTAACAGATGATCAAATATAAGAGTATGTTTGGAGTACTGTGTGTACATACATGCAACTTATAGGCAAACCGTAATCTTCAAAAATACACTGCATATCAGGATGGAAATGCCCTTGATTTGATGTAAACACCATTAACATTCAAATGCATTTCAGTTCTATTAATGCTTGTCCAGCATTGAAAGTTTCAAGAGTTCCACAATAGTGGGATTTATATCTCTGTGTGAAGATCTTCGACTAACATATACATTCAGAGCTTGCTAAATGAGGGATGTTGAAGGCAAGATAACATGAACATATATGCCATACATTGTATGTACTTTTATTACATGACGCCTCTCTCTAGGATTGTAGAAATGGGCTTCTTCCAAGTTTAAGCTGAGCCTTTTCTTGTTTTATTTAAATTAGAAACAAGCTTGTATTACATGTCAATCCCAGTTCCCTCTCCCACCCCTCCTCCCTCTATCCCCTTTTTGCTCCCCAGAGAGGCAGAGGCCTTCCATTGGGATCTTTAAAGTCTGTCATATCATTTGGGTTAGGGCATATGCCCTCCCCAATGTGTGTAGTATGAGAGAGTATGCCTCTATGCTCTATGCTGAATGAACTCCAAAACTCCATTCTTCTGCTAGGGAAAATACTGATCTATTACGAGAGGCCACATAGATTGCTGGGGCCTCCTCATTGACACCTACATTCAGGAGATCTGGATCATTCCCATGCTTGTTTCCCAGATATTAGTCAGGAGTCCATGTCCTCCCTCTTGTTCAGATAGGTTGTTTCTGTGGGTTTCACCAGCCTGGTCTTCATCCATTTGTTCATCACTCCTCCCTTTCTGAAACATGATTTCAGGAGTTCAGTTCAGTGTTTAGCTACTAGATGAAGACTCTAGGATGGTATATAAGGTAGTCATCAATCTCATTATTGGGGAAGGTCATTTAAGGTAGCCTCCCCAATATTGCTTAGATTCTTAGTTGGTGTCATATTTGTAGATCTCTGGAAATTTCTCTAGTTCCAGATTTCTTTCTGGGTGAATAACTTTCTTTAGAGTACAAGGTGGAATCTTTTGTGTATGTATTCAGGAGTAAACTTTGGTCATGTTATCATCAATTTTCTACTTTTTAGGAATTACCCATACTATTTTCATGAATTTGGTACCTGATTTTTGCCCTTTATTCTCTGACTCATGGAGAAAATAGGAATATGTCAATATGTCAATATTCATAGCTCAATGCTTTAAGGTCTTACGTACAATAACTACTAATTATACTTCTATAGCATAAATATTGCATTCTGGCCCTTACTCTCCCCTAGTTTCTATCTGTCTGATTATAGCAGCAGGACATATAGATAGGGAGGCACTATTATGAGAACCAGCCCAGCCATTACCTTGCAGCTATGGCCAAGAATTCCAGCCCAGGTTTCCCAAGTGTTCCATTCAGTAATTTGTATAGATGATGGTGGATATTAGAAGAGCTACAGAAAACATGCATGATAGTTTCCTGATCAGAATTTTCATTGTTCGTAGGATTGTAGTGTGAGGTGCAGATGTAGAGTCATGGGAAGCATGGTAAAGCTCTCGAGGTCAGAGAAACTCTTTTGTGGAGCCTTAGGTGTCACATTCAGGATTTTCATAAAACGGTATCCTGAAGACTATGGGAAAGGATCTTGAATGATTTTCTTTTATTAGAAAAATGATAATGGTCTCACTACATAATATGTTTCCTCTGTCAAATGTAGACTTGCCATTTCAAAAGTCAATCCATAAGGCAGTACCTATCTTCAAATGGATATCTAAGATATATGGACAGATTGTAATCTTTCTATGTGGCCTGGTGATGATGAGGCATCACTGTGAGCCTGGATGCAAACTTACTTGAAGGGGGCAAAGGAACACTATGTAGTGTCTCACTGCATATGTTGTTCTAGATGAAGCCAACAATAGACATGAAAATAATTGACTTGCTTCTCACCTCTGTAGGCTTCCTCTGTATGTTATGGGTTCCTTCGGGTGATTTTCACACTGAAGATTGTAGAACATGTTACATTACCAATAATGCATCCTAAAAAGATTATTGATTTTGTATTGTTTTGGAGTTCTTTTTATATTTCCTTCTGATGGTTGATTGACCAAAAATGTTAGGAACTGCTTATGTGTTCTTTAGATGAGATAGGACTGTCATCCATACAAAGGATGGCAAAAATCCCAGGATATTTAGTCAACAATATTAAGTAAAAAGATTTATACATTAAATACTGACATGTAGTGATGCTATTTTCCATCATAAAATTTTCCATTGATATTGCATCACTGGTTGAATCTACACTGAATCATCTGGGATGTTCTTCTGTATATATGTTTCTCTTATTAGTTGATAAATAAAAGACTATTTGGCCAGTAGTCAGGCAGGAAGTATAGGTGGGGTTAGGAGATGAGGAGAATTCTGGTGGGATGAATCTGAGAGTGGCCTTAAAGAGAAGTCATGTGGCTACTAGTAAGATATGACACACTGGGTGTTCTCAGGCAAGATACAGCCAAGTAGAAATACATGGATTGTTATTAAGGGTTAATAATTAAGGAAGAGCTAGCCAAAAGAAGCCAGGGCCATTGGCCAAACAGTTTATGATTAATATAAGTCCTAAAAGTTTATTTGGGACTAAACAACTGTAGGAACATGTGGGCCACAAACTCTGTTTAAAACTTTCAACTAACACCTTCCATTAACACATGAAATACATGTGTATATGGCCCTATCATCTAACTGTCTCTCTTGCCTCAGGATGTTTCAATATACCTGGGGTATCCCTTGCACATTCACACTGGTTCACAGTCTTCCTTTAAGTCACATAATTCCTTATAGTGATTTTTATCCCCACCGCGTATTCCCTAACTTGACATGTGTGAATGCTTCAGAAAATGTTGGTAGACATTATTGATAAAAGAATAATAGGAATTAAATCAAAATGAGGCACAATTCTGAACTGACCATTGTGTCTGGCCCACCCATGGCAAAACCTACCTTATGAATTTGAGGAACTATATAAAAAATGAGCTCCAATGCTGCTATGATCCCTGCACTGCAAATATTTGGAGCTATCTTGGTCAATCTGAGATCCATAAGGGTGATTTTCAGGATTTATAGGCTATGGTTCTTTATATTTGACTTAATTTATGAAGGTTCTACAAAATTCTTGGGACAGTATTCCTACCACCTTAGATGACATTGATTAGAGATGATGGTTTTCTTATTTTTAGTCTATGAGATAGTATCAAAGGAACAACCATTGAATGTTATCTATGAGATATGTAATATCCCTACTCTGATCACCTTTTAATCATAGTAAAGGAAATTACTGATAGAGAGGTGGACAGAAAGCCATTAAACTATCATCTATATTACACTTACAAATTTCGTCCTCCATGTATACTTAGGAAAGAGTAATGTCCACAGATATTTAAGGGTTAATTGCGGGCCCTCCATCTACACAATGCTGAGATTGTGTTCCATATTGTGCAGGATCATTTTTATAATCTAGCTGCTTTCATGTCATCCATGTGCCTTTACAGTAGTCAAAGCATCGATTCAAACAATAGGACTTGAATGCAATTGTTTCTTTCATCTTATATTGGCCTCCTATTTGAGGTGCATAGACCATACCATTGTTAATGACCCTTCAGAGAAATTGGCAAATAATTATTAAGGGGGTTCCAAATAAAATTAATGGGGAATTGCTATATCACATATCAATAATATTTCTTAGGGTCTATCCAAACAAATTAAATTTTCATATGCAAGAAATTTGACTCCACTGAATACAGTACTGCCCATAGATTTATTGTCTAAAATGTAGCATTTTGAACTATTCTTCACACATTCCTAATGTCATTACCATTTGGCCATAGGAGCGGCACTGCAGAAATGATCTCATGATTAACAGGAGTGACAAGTGAGGGCAATTGACATAGGTCAATAACACAGTGCTTAACTAGCAAATTTTGGCCTTGGCTTCCATAAAAGAAAGAAAACGGAGGGCTTAGAAGGCAGCTTAGGTCGGCAAAGTAGTTTTTGTACAAGCCATAGACTCAAGTTTTGATCACCAGTAGCATGTAGAAAGTTGGGAATGGCAGTGGGTATCTATTTTTCCAATATGGGGGTGAGGGCAGATACATTCATCACTGAAGTTTACAGGCAGGCTAGTTAGGCATAATTGATGAACTTCATTTTAGGTTAGAAACTCTATCTTAAAGATGGTTTGTCACATGGTAAATTAAAAACATCAAAATCTGTCTCTAGCCTCTGTGAAAGAATGATTTTGAACACACTCCCCTGTTTGCAAAATATACACATCCACAACACTTAAAACACACAAAAAGAGAGTCAGAAAGATAGAGAGGAAACACACACACACACACACAGAGAGAGAGAGAGAGAGAGAGAGATAGAGAGAGAGAATTCCCAGTAGGTCAATAGCCAAAACAAAGATTAAGCATCTTGTTCATCAATTTGCATCAATGGGGGTTGTTCCATAAGATACCAAAGTTTGGCATTCCTACAATAATTTTTACACAGATAGTCCCCACATTATTATCTATGGTACACTTCTCTAGACACCATCAATGTTGAATGACTGAACAGGTGTGCTATTTCTATAAAATGCCATGTTCTGTTCTCAATATATAGTATCCATGTAGTGAATTCTGTCACAGTGTGGATGAATACAGGGGATGTTAAAGAATGAAAAGTAGCATAGACTATTATCTCATACATCCCATTTCCATTTCCATGAGACTCAAGGCTTGATAGATCTCTTGAGATGGGCTGCCAATTAAAGAGGAGGACCTGGGAAAGTTGGGTGGAGTGCAAGGGATGCATGTTTTTAATTTTTTTGATTATGAAGGAACTAAAGGAATGGGGTATGTCAAGCATTGTCAACACTGTAATTTTCAGGTTTCTGCCCACATAAATTATTACTCATATGAATCTCATATAATACTTGAGCATGATAAACCAATATAATTAAAAGACAAACAGCAATTTGAATCGAAATTAATATAATTATGAATATTTCAGGGAATATTTTCATACATTCCCATATATGTGGAATAGGAGGCACAGAGGACAGAGGCACAGAGATCACCAGAGAAAAAATGTCCAGTCTCTTGTCCTGTGTGAGCTGTGTAGTGAAACAAATAAGCACATGACTCTAAACTAAAGGTGATGCATCTGTGACCACTCAGACCAGAAATCAACATCACAAAAGAAATTAAATCACCTATCACAAGCGAGATCAATATCTGGCAAGGGTGATGTCTAAATGCTCTTTGAAGACAAGCTGTTTCACTTGATATAAGATGTTGCCTATGCCCATGTGTTCCACATGCCAATAGCAGAATTTGAAAACCATGATTTTAAAGCTTAATCTGAAATTATTTGAAAATTAGACATTTCTGAAGTCTCATATACCCCAGTTTCAAATCTTGGAGTGGCTCTGAGACTGTACTTGTTATGTGTACAGGGAGCCATCATGATATTCTGACCATAGGCTGGGACCAGCATGCTGCAGGGAGTTACTCTTACATCAGGGGGCAACAAATGTCCATAGTTTCAATTGTGTCCTTGAGCAGGTGCTTGGAAGGCCAGAGAGCACTTCTTGTGAGCTCTGACTTCATCTTCCAGCCTAGTTTGGAGAAGACATTGCAGGACCTTGGTGCTGGCATTTGTAGACTTCCTTTGGCAATAGTATTTGTGCTTCCAGAGCATGAACTGTGTAGTTCAAATATCTGGTTCATGCACACCGCACTCTGTTAATCATTTGTTTCATTTTCTGTCGTGCTCCAACTGTTTATGATTTACACCATGTTATAATTGCATGTCCTTAGTCCACACAGTCAACACAGTCTACCATACACAATACACATTCAAATAACACTGGTCAGTTTAAGTTACATGTTAGACATCCCTAGCATTTCTCATGCCTCTGCTTCTGATGACTTCGGGCACTGTATATTTTGATCAGATAATGTTTTGTTGCTCTTTGTATCTCACCACAAGCATCAAAAGAGCAAATTAGGTAGAATCAGATTCCTGTCAAACAATCTTTCTAAGTTCGAATTAGAAAAGAACAGAAATGAGATTGAAATGAGCATAGGCTTGTCATGAGATTTCCAATTATCCAGAAAGGATGGTCTTGCTGCAGTTTCACTATTTTTTGTCAGTTACTAAAGTACAATTAGTATATCCATGTGTATCCCATTATGCAGGTTGTTGCTTTTTGCGAATGACAGTGTCTTTTGCCTTACAAAAGTTGTTCAGATTCAAGAGGTTCCATTTATTAATTGTTGACCTTATTACCTGCATGTTCTATGTTCTATGTAGAAACTCATTTCTTGTGACAAAGCATTCAAGGCTATTCTCCACTTTCACATCAATGAGACTTAGTGTATCAGGTCTTATATTGAAGTCTTTGATATGCTTGGACTTCAGTCATTTGTAGGGTGTTAAATGTAGATCTATATATATTATTGTATATACTGACATCTTGTTGTACTAGCACCATGTCTTGAAAAAGTATTTCTTCGTTCCATTGTATGTTTCTGAATTCTTGGGCAAAAACTTGTTGTTCATATGAGTAAATTTGTGTCTGGGTCTTCAGTGTGATCTCATTGCTTAACTTTCCTGTTTTTATGCCAGTATCATGGAGTTTTATAACTAAAGCTCTGTAAATCTATAATGGTCAGACAACCAGTAATTCTTATTTTGTTCGGGAGTGTTTTAGCTATACTAGGTTTATCTGATTTTCTGTTTCAATTTGTGATTTTTCCTTTCAACACCTGTAAAGAATTGTTTTGGAATTTTGACAGGGAGTAAAGTGAATCTGTTGATTTCTTGGGCTTGGATGGCCATTTTTGCAATGATAATTCAAAATTATGGGATATAGTCTACAGCTGGAGTTTATTTCCAACCTGGAGCCTCAAGTAAACATACAAAGTCTTTTATTATTTTATGAAATGTTGGCCAATGGCTATGGCTTCCTACTGGCTAGTTCTCTTTTAATTATTAACGCATTTCTATTAATCTATGTTTTGCCACAAGACTGTGGTTTACCCACAATCCTGCATTTTGTTCCTTCAGGAGCAATGCATCCTTTCAAGGCCCTCTCTCCCTTCTTCTCTCCAGAATTTTCCTGGTTGGGTAGCCCTGCCTAATCTTCCTGCCTGTCTATTGTCCACATAGTATTTTATTCATCAACCCATAAGAAAAGCATGTATTAAAGGAAGACATAACCCATCATCTCCCCTTTTCTGCCTAAATAAAAAGCAAGGTACTACCCTTAACATTATAAATTTAATATCAATATAGTTATCAATTCAGATAACTAACAGTATTTAGTCCGTTAATATTTGGAAAATTTTAAAGCAAATATCCTAAAATCTATCCTAATTTTGTGAGTCCTTTAACTAACTTAGATTATACCATAACTAAGGAAAACTCTAAACATGACTATCTGTCTTCAACTCCATCATAGACTTCAGAAGGATAAAATATTAACTCTAGAATTGACAGAGAAGTCTCACTGCCTGGACATTCACCAAAAGTTCTTCTGTATATGTTGGGGCATTAATCTAGAGCCTACAGGCCAAGAATGTCTGGCAGACATCGTAACAAAATAGGAACCCTGATGGACTATCACAACTTGTTTGTGCAAATTCAGCAGTCACTTCCTGTGGGTCCTGTGGGTCCTTCTTGGACAGAATGCAGTTAAATAGTCAAGGAAAGAGAATTTTTGCCCAAATGGCTAGTCTTTAGATGGTGAAGGCAAACTATATCATGAGTTTCTTTGATGTCCATCGTCCTCTGTGAAGTAATTGGTATTTCTATGTGCATTAGTGTCTCACTGTCATAATAAACCCTAAACCATTTTAAATGCCATATTCTGTAGATCTTGAAAGGTTTTGAAGAATATCTATCCATTATCTCTGTATTTCTAGAAAATCTAAGTAACATAACTATAAGTTTTAGCTGAACATATTATCTATATTTAATTGTATATTCCATTTTAATTGAGCTTTCTAAATATAATATCTAAAGAATAGAAATACACCTAAAATAAAATTGACCTTAAATTTTTATCAATAAACTAAATCCAAACCAACAAAAATATTCAGTTCTATATCATATTTTCCTTTGTTCTCTTTAGAAGGAGATTGACTATGATCAGTAACCATTTACACATAACCCCAGTTTTACATTCATCAATCAATAAGAGAAACAAATATATAGGAGGCAATCCCCAATTAATGTTTCCATCTTCTGTGATAAAATTTGTATACTAAATTGCTGATATTAACCACTAAGTTCAATTCCCTAATTTGGCCAATTCCTCCTGGTGATGCTCACTACCAGTGTACTCTATCAAAACACTGAAGTCCAGCAATCACCCCCCCCACCCTTTTGGCTGCCCTATTTAACCTAACCAAACATAAAATTAAATGCCTCATGCTAACATGTGGTTTGACCCTTTACCTTTAGAAACTGCCATTTGCCTATGGGCCACATATGTCTCCTCTCTTTCCAGAAACAATCTTTTGCCATCATCCCCCACTATGACAACTGTCCCTTTCCCCTTTCCCTTGATATTTTTCCCTTCTGTCATCTCCTGTCATTGTCTCCGTTTCCTGCTCTTTGCCCTCTGGTGCAAATATATCTTTTTGCACTGATAACTTTATTTTACACTATCTTGTACTCATATGGTACTTTCAAGGATACAGTGATTTTATAATATCCAACTGTGTTACCGTTAATCTCCTAAAGTTGTCTTATTGCTCCTTTGTGAACTTCAAATACTATATTGAATAGATAGGTATATTGAGAGTAAACAATCTTGTCTCATTCCTGATATTAGTGGAATTTCTTTGAATTTTTTTTACATTTGATTTTATGTTGGCTATCACCTTTCAGTAAATTTCTGTATTGTCTTGAGGTATGTTTCTTATGTTCCTAAACTATGAATGGATTATGGACTTTGTTAAAGCCTTTTTTCAGCATTTAATGAGATGATCACATGCATTTTTTAGTTAATTTAAAGGGTGAATTATACTGACCGATTTTCCTATTTTGAGCAATACCCAAACATCTAGGATGGAGCCTGCTTGATTATGGTGGATGGTCTTGTTGATGTGTCCTTGGATTGAATTTTTGAGTATGTTTACATCTATGTTCATAATGGAAATTGGTCTGTATTGATGATAGTTGATGTGATAGGGGATACAATATATTTATTTACCAGAGAGAGAGAGAGTCACACAAGCTAGGAGTTAGAAGCATGGCTGGCTTCCAAAAAAGGGAGGTCCCTTTTCTTTTTACTTCCTTTTATCTCTACCTGTGCTAATTTACTTGTTCCCGCACTCATGGGCAGATAGATTTGGGGGGTTCACTCCTACAATTCCCCTTTTAATCTAAATAGAAGATTTAAATTTGATACAAATTCAAACATATACATCATATATACATAGAGGGTGATAATTAAGTTATAATCTACTTATCCTATGCTAAACATACCCATTCCACCTAAATTCTAAATTTATCTGAAAGGGATGCGTAAGTCTGAACACCTCCTTCCAATCCCAACCCTAAAATAATTGTAAATTAAACCTAACAGGTGTAAACTATCCTCTAATATCAATAGTAGGGAGAAGGGACATGGAATTCTCAAATTTACTTCCTCCTGAAGTGAGACGATGACAATCATGGGGAAAAATTGTTAGTGTAACAAGAGTCTTAAGTAGGTTAATTAGTCTCTGTTTGGCAGGAGATGCTTGACTCAAGTTCTTGATCAGAGTTCTAATTTTGATTGAAGCTCTTATCTGAAGCTCTAATCAGAAGCTTCTAATCAGAAGATGCATTGTATCAGTTCCTTGGTCTGGAGATTGTGTCGAATGATGTAGTTCCAAGCTGGTTTCAGGATGGTGCTTGTCAGGTGGGGTCGATGATGTGGGGCAGTTCAAATGCATCCAGTCGAACCAGGCTGAGTCGGGGAAGTGAATCCACATTGTCTTTCTGAAGCAGTTGAAGATTGCTGTCAGGAAATGCCTTTTTCTCTGGAAAACTGAAACATTGATGTTAGCACAGAAATTTTTTAACTTTTATATGTATGTAAACTGGGAAAGACAACCCTAAGGAAGTTAATACACATGAAGGAGATTAGAATTTTGGAAAAAGAACAAAGTATACACAGATGACAGTCCCTGTTTTTGTTTTCTTCTGTCTTCTTTCTTTGATATAATACAGAAAGTCTGAATTGTATTTTAGCAATATGCTTGGGTTTAAAGGAGGAGAGCCAATCCAACTCTAAAGCCAGCATTAATTAGATGAATTGGGACTCAGGCATATTAAGAATCAAAGAAAATAGAAATTATAATAACAAAATAGAGAAATTTAGACATTGATACAACGTTGTATTATTGCATGCTTGATGGTCCTCTGTAGCTATCCTGTCTTCTTTAGGTATCCATATACGTCCCATTTTTTTGCTGTTCAGAAGTACGTTTTCCTGTAAAGACACAAATAGAACACATCTCTTTCCTTTTATGAAGTCTCCTTACACATAGCAGTACATGGTAGAATGTGACCTTGTAGATGAGCCATCATCTTTCCTCCTCCTGAGACGTCTTCTGTTCTGATCGAATCTTAATTAATTTTGATGGGACACAAAGTATTTCTTCTCCTGTGGAAACAAAAGCAAAACCCCTTCCCCAAGGTAACACATATCCTGGTTTCCAGACTGAGGTCATAACAATCTTAAAATACACTGGTTGGTTCAGTTCAGAAGCCTTCTCTGTAGTCCAGTATCTTTATGCTGCAGTTTGTCCTTTTTCATCAGCATTAAGAAAATTCAACATTAGTAAAGCATTATGTGACCTGTGTTTGGGGGTCTTTATTGTCCCTGGCTGTTTATGAAGCATCTCTTTTAAGGTTCGGTTAGATCTTTCAATCGCTGCTTGTCCTGTGGGATTGTAAGTTATACCAGTTACATGTTTTATATTATATTATTGGAAAAATTGTTCCAATTTACTGGAGACATATGCTGGAGAATTGTCAGTTTTTATTGTTTTAGGTATACCCATAACAGCCCTCACCTCTAAAAGGTGTGTAATAACAGAATCAGCTTTTTCAGAGCTAAGGGCAGTAGACCCTTGGAAGCCTGAGAACCTGTCTATGGTATGGTGTACATATTTCAAATTGCCAAATTCTGGGAAGTGAAATACATCCATTTGCAAAAGTTTATTTCTGTGAATCCCTTTAGGATTACAACCAGCTAGTATCAGAGTTTGATTGTAGAATGAGCAAGTGCGGCAATTTCTTACTATTTCTTTGGCTTGTTGCCATGGGATAGAAAAATCCTTCTTTAAACCTTTGCTGTTAACATGGTGTTTCTTATGAAATTCTGAAGCTTCCAACATACTACCTATTAATAAAGGATCAATTTCATCATTGCCTTGGGCCAGAGGACCTGGCAGACCTGTATGGGATCTGAAGTGTTATATATATATATATATATATATATATATATATATATATATATATAGGATGAGGCCTGTTTCTGATGGTTTCCTGTAATTGTAAACACAATGAGGTTAATTCTGCACTATCAGTCTCAATGTGCAAGACAACTCTCCCTGCATACTGAAAATCTGTGACTATATTGAGAGGCTCTGTAAAGTCTTTAAGTACCATGGGAATGGCATATAATTCGGCATTTTGTACAGAGTTGTAAGGGCTTTGGACCACTTTATTCATATTTCCTGATTTATACCCTCCCTTACCTGATTTGCTTGCATCCATGTAGAAGGTAAGAACTCCAGAAATAGGTGTTTGTCTCACGATACGTGGAAGAATCCAAATTGTTTTCTTTATGAATTTGATTCTCTCTGTTTTGGGATAGTTGCTACTAATAGTTCCCAAAAAGTCACTGCAAGCTATTTGCCAATACTCATTATCCTTCCATAAGGAGGAAATTTCCTCATTATTTAAAGGTACCATAATTTCAGCTGGGTTTTCCCTGTCAGTTGACAAAGCCTTAACTTACCTTTTAATATCAAATCAGATATTTTTTTCTATATATGTTTTAAATTTTTTGATCTGTTTATGTGTTAGAAATACCCAATCTATTATGATGTCTTCCCTCTGCATTAATATTCCTGAGGGGTATTCTCTAGATGGTAAAATAACCAGAATACAGTCCAGTTTTGGATCCACACTGTCCACATGTGATTCTAATATTGCCTTTTCTACCCATTCTAATTCTTTTTCAGCCTCAGTTGATCGTACTCGTGGGCTGTTTAGGTCTTTATGTCCTTTTAAAGCCATTTTCAGGTGTTTTAAATCATGTCCTTCTACACCGATAATTTTCTGTAATTGAGAGATTTCTCCTAATAGTTTCTGAAGACCATTAATAGTATGATAACAATCTCTTCTGATATGTACTTTCTGCGGTATAATTCTCTGAGAGTCTACTTTATAAACGAAATAGTTAATAGAATCTTCTCTTTTTATTTTTTCTGGGGCAATTTGTAGTCCCCAGTGAGGCAAAGTTTCCTTTACTGCTTCAAACACCTTTTCAAAAGTATCCTTATTTGTACCAGAAAGTAGTATGTCATCCATATAATGATATATTAATGAAGGTGGAAATTTTTTATGAATTATTTCTAAAGGTTTATGCACAAAATATTGACACACAGTTGGGCTATTTAGCATACCTTGAGGGCATACTTTCCATTGGAATCTCTATAGCGGTTGGGAATTATTATAGGTAGGTACTGTGAATGCAACCTTTTCTCTGTTGCTTTCTTGTAACAGTATGGTGAAGAAGCAACCTTTTAAGTCTATGACTATATTTGGCCAATCCGTAGGTATTAGAGAAGGTAGTGGCATCCCAGGTTGTAGAGATCCCGTAGGCTGAATTACCTTGTTGATGGCTCTAAGATCAGTAACCATTCTCCTCTTACCAGACTTCTTATTGACAACAAAAACAGGTGAATTCCATGCACTAATTTATTCCTCAATATTTCCAGCATCTAGCTGTTCCTGAACTAACTTCTCCAAAGCCTCTAACTTCTCACATGTCATAGGCCATTGACCTACCCAGACAGGTTCATCTGCTAGCCATTAAGGACAGGGCTTTCAGTTTCTCTGTAGGTTAGGCATTAGCATCCTGTTTTGTACAGCCTGTATGTTTGGCATCTGCTTTCTGTAATGCTTTACAATATTTCTTCTACCATCTAGAGTTTGTCTATGATTCATATCTGATACAGGAGGAGTGTTAATTTGGGTATTCCATTGCTGTAATAAATCACGACCCCAAAGATTCATAGCAATGTCTGCGACATATGGCCCCAAACTTCCTCTCTGCCATTTTGGTCCAATACATACTATCCATCTGACACTTTGTTTCACATGAGATAATGCCCCGAGTCCTAGAAATTGAACACTTACATCTTTAGAGGGCCAACCTACTGGCCAGTTTTTCTGAGTTATTATTGTTACATCTTCTACAGTTACTAAGACTCCATAAAATAATTTGTGATTCTCTTTTACAGCTAATTAGGGTCTATGATCTTGTACAGAAGTTTGCCAGAATCTACATTTTTTGTTTCCTCCAGTATCAACTAGCTCCTCCTTAATAACTAATCTGTTATCCACAGCGCCATTAGTCTTTACAATATGCTGTGGATTTTCTAATTCTCCTGAGAGAGGCTGTCCTCCACTGTTACTGGGAAAGACCGAATTACCTTTGATCTTGGGACCTCTACGGGGAGATCCCTGGACACGGTTCCCAGTTGCAAAGGCTAACCTTGTCTGTCTGAAGTTGACCAACATTCTTTAGTCCAGTGTCTTCTTTTTCCACACCTCTTGCAGAGACCAGGAGGCTGAAGTCTTATGTGTGAAGTATTTTTGGTAGAAGCATTATTTCTAGGAATGCTTGGTGTACAATTCCTACTCAAATGTCCTATTTTACCACAATTGAAACATCTACATTTTCGATGTCTTTTGAAACTTCTGAAGATTGCTTCCCCAACCCAATCAGTATCTCCTCTTAGATAGGCCATTTTTCATCCTGATTCCTCTTAAATCCTTTAAAAATGGCCTCTCCTATCTAGGTTCCTACCTCTGGATTGTCATACTCAACATTAGCTGTATGTAAGACCCATTCCTCCAATGGTGCTGATCTGATCTTTAATGGCCACAGTATCTGTTTGTATTGTGGGTTTGCATTCTCATAAGCCAAAGATTCTGTAAGAAGAAGCCTAATATTAGGATCAGTTATCTGTAAATCTACTGCTCTGGATAATCTTTGTAAGAATTCAGAGAATCTTTCTCTCAGACACTGTATCACTTTTGAATATGATTCAACTTTTTTCCTGGTTCATGAACCTTATCCAAAGCATTTAGTGCTGCTGTTTTGCATAAATCAAATGTATGCTCATCATAATCAGCTTGGACTTGTGGGTCAGAAAGTTTCTTCTCCCCAATAATCTTACTTTCAGAAGTCAAAGCCGTCCTTCAAACCTTGAAGTTCAAGGGTCTTGGCTTCCTGTCTCCACAAAGCTTTCCACTGTATTTGGAAAGACTGGTCCAGCACTGTAGATATTAAATCATGCCAATCTGAGGGAGTTTTCTTATTAGTAGTAGCCCATGTGCTTAGTAACTGTTTTACATAAGGGCTGTCGACCCCAAAAGATATTATCTCTTGCTTTATAGCTTTCATTTCTTTCATGGGAATAGGTTACCATTTATGTGTAGTAGAACCAGTTTGGTTCCTCTGCGATGCTGGCTTTTCTATCATGGTTACTGGAAAGGCCACCTTAGGATGGCTAATAGCTATATTTCATTTATTTCCTGGTAGTCTAGCATCTGTTGAGTCAACCTCTGATATTTCTGATCATGTATCTTTTAAAGATTGAAATTTTGCAACCATGTCATCCTTTAGGTCTTGGATTTCCTGCATTAAAAATTGTTTCAAGTCCTTTGACTGTTCATTGAGGTCTCAGATTTCCTGCATTAAAAATTGTTTCAAGTCTTTGGACTGTTCAGTTCAACGAGATTCCAAGCTTTTCATGCCATCCTCCCTAAAAACTCGAAAGACATATATTTTCCTTCCAGAAAACACATTTCGTCTGCTAGATAGTCATTATTATCAGACACAGATTGAACTGACCCTGCTAATTCGGAAAATTCCTCCTGGTTAGACTCCATCTAAGCCATAAATGCAGTGGACATTGAATTGAATGTGTCTCGTAGGTTGTTCTGATCAAATTCCAAATTATCTGTTTTGGTAACTAAATACCCTTGTTCCTTAATTTTTTATTCTAAATTTTGAATCATTTGTACATGTTTCTTCCATGTGATTATATGTATTAACACATTAATCACAAGCATGGTACACATATACATATGAAAAATATCATAATTGTCTTTTACTGCATAATCCATGACTTTGGTAACGAAATCTCTAAAATCCTGCAGTGTTAAATTACCTGCCATGTTATAATTAGATGTTCTTACCACCAATTATTAATTCCTAAATTTGAAAAATTACCTCTTGTTTTGTCTCAGATTAAAATACCTGTAGTTACCATGCTTGGTCCGCATATGGCACAGGTGTACCGCCAAAAACTGCTTCTCAGCAGAAAATTGGATGATTCCCAAGGAATCTGTAGAAAGTCTGAACTGATTTGGTAGCAAAGAGGGTTTGGTGAAGTTGGTGTACACGCTGCACTGCAGCGGAGTTCATAGTGGCTTTATTAGCTGCTAAACCAGTGGAAGAGAAGTGTTGATAAATGCAGGATTTTCGGGTCAATGATTATTGGGAGTGCGACCAGGTGAGTGCAATGTGCTGTGGCAGTGAGGGCAGCGATTATGCTGCAGGGGGGCAAGGGGGCCTCAGGTGGCAGGGGGGAGTGGTCGATGGTGGTGGGGGATACTACGCTCTGCCCTGGGTTCTCGAGTGGCAGCGGAAGATGTGAGGTGGGCAGTCAAGCACTCGGTGCACTGAGGTATCTTGGTCCTGCTCTTGCAGATGAATGGCGTGTTTTCAGACGATTGTGATTTGAATGGAATTCGGGAGAGTTGGAAACTGCTGGCTAGAGCGTGAACCTACATAGTCAGGAGAGGGAGAAAAATGGGCATGCTCTGGGAGCGAGCTCCTGCAATGTAGCTGCAGCCACAGCGGGATGGCGCCCTGGATCCGGTGGTGCAGCACCCCGGGAAGTGGCTGGAATGCCGATTAGCCCTCACCTTAGTTATCAATAGCTGGGCTGTGCGGTTTTGGCACACAAGCATAGATGGCTGAAGTTCTTTTGTCTGGCCAAGGTGCTGTGGCTTAGGGTTGGGAGGGTAGCACTCACATCGGGAGGCGAGCCAGGTGGCCAATGGCCACAGAGGTATGGGCTTCCAATCCACTCAGCTAACTCTAGATATTGATGATAGCTGATGTGATAGGGGATACAATATATTTATTTACCAGACTGAGAGAGAGAGTCACACAAGCTAGAAGCATGGCTGGCTTCCAAAAATGGGAGGTCCTTTTTCCTTTTGCTTCCTTTTATGTCTACCTGTGCCAATTTATTTGTCCCAGCCCTCATGGGCAGACAGCTTTGTGGGGTTCACTCCTGCAGTTCTGTGATTCATTTTGAGTCAGTATGTGCTTTGGGTTTCAGGGTAAATATAACCTCTTGAGATGAAATTATCATATTCTTCCGATTTTGTTTTGTGGAATGATTTAAATATTAATGGCATTAATTCTTTGAAAGGTGGATTGAGTTCTGTGCTGAAATCACATGGGTTGTTTTTTGATGTGAAGATTACTTATAAAGTACAGGTCAATTTAATTTGTTTATCTGGTCTTGGTTTTACATGGCTAAGTGCTATGTATTGTGGAAATTAGTCATTTGTTTTAGATTTTCCAATTTGGTGGAATCCAGTTTCAAGTGTGTTATAAAACTTCTCTGCATTTTGTGTCTGGTTTTTTAGCTCATTTTCTTTTTTTTATTTTGTTACCTTGGATTTTCTTACACCACATTATAGTTAGTTTGAATAAGGATATGTCTATCTTGTTGATGACTTCAAAGAATCACTTCTTGTTTCCATGATTCCTGTAATTTGCTCTTTGTTTCTATTTCATTGTGTTCAATTCCAAGTATGATTATTTATTATTTTCCTCTGTTGGTACATATTATTATTTCTTTTGGTTATATAATTTTCATATGTTTTGTTAAATTATTAGTAAGATGTTTTGACAACTTGCAATGGGGACTTAATACTATGAACTTTTGTCTTAGAACAAATATCGTCTGTCATAAGCTTTGTATATTGTCTATTCATTTTCAATGAATTTTGGAAATTCTTCTGGAACATCCATAAATAATGGGAATGGCAGATGTTAAAACAACCACCACAGCTCCTTGACAAAGATACAGCAAAGATTAGCCAAAGGAACGCTGCCCTGGCTCCTTTGATTTACATCTCTATCTCTTTAATTTTAGTGACTTTTAATATTTGCAAACTTTGGGAAATTTGGTTTGATGGGAAATTTTGTATATATTATCTATGAATTCTCCCAGGTGTTTATTTCTAAGATTTGCCATGAATGTCCTGAGCATACTATACCTCTCCTCCCACTTTTATGTAGCTATCCATATCTACTTGAAGGTTGTCATTATGCACTGAGGTTTATCTATGGGACAAGAGGCATTCCTGTACTTGTGCAGGAATAAGACAATCAAAACAAAGTAATTTGAAAATGCTCAACAAGATGCAGTGGGCTAGAAGAGATGGCCACAGTTCAAATTGCAAGCTTCTTCCCACTATGATGCTGAAAATAACTCTGCCCTACACAGAGATTTGTACTGATGAGTAAACCATGGGTTGCCAAATGATAAAGGAATGAGATTTCAGGGAGAGGTGAGTGTTGTGTGTCCTGTTGCAGGCCCAACTTCTGCTTGCCCACTTTGGGATTTCCTGGCCTAGGGATTTCAGGCAGTTCAACTCGGCCTTGAAAGAACAATCAAGAGATTCCTGACATTGCTCTTATGTTTTATCACCCACCTACCAGAAGAGGGAGTGTCTCTGCCTGTAACCACTTGGAGACCCATCAGAGTTTTGGTCTGACTTGCACCCTCTGGAAGGGAACCTTGGACCAGTACCCACCAGGAGAAGAAGAGACTTTAACTGCACCCACTGGGAGAAGGGATGGGACAACAATATAAGAGCACATTCAGCAAAAGAATAAAAAATAGGATGCCACCAGAGTCAAGGGATGCTACACCATTCAAGAACTAAACATTACAAAACGCCTGATGCAGAAGAGAATGACCTTAAAAACAACTTCATGAAGATTATGGAGACTGTAAAAGAGGAAATGAGAAAATTCTTTAAAGAAATGGAAGAAAAATACTTCAAGAAAGAGAGAAAAAGACAAACCAAAAATTGCAAGAAACAATTCAAACAGTGTAAGTTCTGAAAGCTAAAATAGAGAAAGCAAAAATAAAAGTCACAGTCTTAAGGAATGGTGGAACTAGAAAAGATGAGTAAATGACCAGGAACTACAGTAGCAACATAATCAACAGACTATGTAAGGAAGAATCTCAGGTATTGAAGATACAAAAGGACACACAAATTCATCAAACAAAGAAAATCTTAATCCCAATAAATCACTAACACAAAATATCCAAGAAATATGGGGCACTGCGAAAAGGCCAAACCTAAGAATAATAGATATAGAAGAAGGTGAGAAAACACAACTCAAAAGTGTAGAAGACATATTCAATAAAATGATAGAAAACTTTCCCAACCTAAAGATAGACATAACAATGAAAACACAATAATGCAACAGAACAGACAATAGAGTGGACCAAAAACATGCCCCCTGCCACATAATAATCAAAACGTCAAACATACAGAATAAAGTAAGAATATTAATAGCAACAAAAGGAAATGACCAAGTAACAAAATTACCACGTAACCTGAATTACACCAGACTTCTCCATGGAAACTCTGAAAGCCAAAAAGTTCTGGATAGATACTCTATGCAAAATAAGAGACCACTGATGGGATGCGAGCCTGGACTATTATATCCAGCAAATATCTCAATCACTATATATGGAGGATACAAGAAATTCCATGACAAGACCAGATTTATACACTACATATCCACCAATCCAGCCCTACAGAAAGTACTGGCAGGAAAACTGCAACCTAAGAAACTTATATACAGCCACAAGAACATAGGGAATAGATAATCCCACTTTACCAAACCAAAAGAAAAAGTGTGGTAAATCTACACATGATACCATAGCCATCAACAAATCCAAGACAAACAAGAATTAATACTCAATGGTCTTTAATTTCCCTCAATATCAATGGTCTTATCTTTCCTATAGAAAGACACAGACTAACAGAATGAAAATGAAGAGAGAATCCATCGTTCTGCTGCATATAAGAAACAGACCTCAACTTTAAAGACAGACATTAACTTAGAGTAAAGAGTAGGGTTAAGTTTTTCCTATCTAAGGGACACAAGGAAACAACTGGTATAGTTTTGCTATAATCTAAAATATGGCATTTCAAACTAAAGTAAATCAAAATAGATTAAGAAGGTCATTTCATATTCAACACTGGAAAAATCAAAGTCCCAAATCTGAGTATCTATGCTCCAAATACAAAGGCACCCATGGTGGTAAAAGAAACATTACAAAATCTCAAATCCTATATTAAACCTCACACAGTTATAGTGGGAGACTTCAACACCCCACTCTCAACACTATACAGAACCACCAGACAGAAACTTAAGAAAGAAACAAAAGGACAGAAGTTCTGACCCAATTGAGTTTAACAGTCATCTATAGAACATTGCATCTAAGCACATAAAAATATACTTTCTTCTCAGCACTATGTTGAACTTTCTCTAAAGTTGACCAAATGCTTGGAAGCATAGCAAATCTCAAAAAAATGATGTCTATAACCATCCGGGAGCCTTCATCCTGTGACTGATGGAAGCAGAGGCAAACACACAACTAAGCACTGAACTGAACACAAGGAACCCAGTGACAGAGAGAGAGGAGTGATGAGTAAATTGGCAAAGAAGGGCTGGCAAAACCAGCAGAGACAGCTGATCTGAACAGGGGAGTGCTCTTGGACCCCAGACCGACAGTGGGGAGGCCAGCATGGGACTGATCTGGACCCCCCAAATGTGAGTGTCAGTGAGAAGGCCTGGGCAACCTATGGAGCCCTGAGCTGTGGATCAGTGTCTATCCCTGGTATACAAACTGTCTTCATGTGCCTATAGCACAAAGAGAGATGCTCTCTCAGCCTGGACTCTTAGGGGAGTGTCTTGACCCTACCAAGAGTAAAATGACAGACTCTAGATATCCCCTATGTGGAAGGATTTGGCAATAGGGTGGGAGGGAGGGAGGGGAAGGGGGTTGTGGGAGGAGGGGAGGGAGAGGGAACTGGGATTGACATGTAAAACAAGCTATTTAAAATTAAAATAAAAAATGATAAAAAATGGAATATCCACCTGTATCTTATCAGAACCCAAAGCTTTAAAGTTAGAATTCAACAAAAAATAAATTGCCAAAGCACTACAAGCTCATGAAAATTGAATAATGTGCAAATGCATCATTCCTGGGTCAAGGAAGATATCATGAAAGAAGTTAAAGTCTTCCTAGAATTCAATGAAAATGAAGATACAACATGCCCAAATTTATGGTACCCTTTGAATGCAGTATTAAGAGGAAAGTCCAGAGCACTAAGTTCCAAAGTGAAGGAACTGGAGAATAGTCACGCAAGAGAATTAACAGCACAACTGAAAGTTCTAGAAGACAAAGAAGCAAACTAACCCCAGAGGAGTGATAATCAAATAATCAAATTGAGGGCTGAAATCAATTAAGTAGAAACAAAGAAAACAATAAAAAGAGTCAATGTAACAAGAGTTGGTACTTCGAGGAAATCAATAAGATAGATAAACCTTTACCCAAACTAACAAACTGGTTGAGAGAGACCATGCAAGTTAACAAAATCAGGAATGGAAAGGGGTGCATAACAATGGAAACTTTGGAAATCTAGAGAACAATCAGGTCACACTTTGAAAAACTGTACTAAATAAAATTAGAAAATATAAAGGAAATGTGGAGTTCTTGACATTTGCTCTTGTTGTTTTACTGTGTGTTCATGCTTTTCCACCTCCTTGTGCATACTTGATGTTTGCCATCTTTGTATATAGTTTTGTATCAAAAAATTCAAAGCATGGGATTTAAAAATGTCCACTAAAAAACAGAATTTGTTTCTTGTCTGCTGCTTTAATGAAAAAACAGCAATGAAAAAACACCCGAAAGGCATCCTTGTCTATCAGTGGGAGCCAATGCAGATGAAGTATTTTTTATATATTTTACTTTTAAATTTAAGTTAAAAACAAGGATGCTTCACATGTCAATTCCCGGTCCCCCTACCTTTTCCTCCGCTTCTCCCGTGCCTTCCCACCAACCCCTTCAATATTCCTGTATTTACCCATGGAGGGTGAGGCCCTCAATGGGCATATCCATAGTCTGTCATTTCATCCAGTACAGGGCCCAGGCCCTCCCCCAAGAGTCCGGGGTGAGAGTGCATCTCTCATTGTTGGATGTGTGACCAAAGTCCATTTGTATACCCGGGATAAATAATGATCTATTACCCAAGACTCAATAGATTACCTAGGCCTCCTTACTGACACCCATATTCAGGGGGTCTTGATCAGTCCCATGCTGGATTCCCAGCCGTCACTCTGAGATTAAAGAGATAACTCTTGTAAGGTCAGCTGTTTCTGGGGGTTAAACCAGCCCAGTCTTGACCCCCTTTGCTCATCAGTCCTTCCTCTCTGTGACTGGACTCCTTGAATTCAGCTCAGAGTTTAGCTGTGGGAGTTTGCCTCTACTTCCATCAGGCATTGAATACAGGTTCTGTATCCCAGACTCTCTGGCAATGGGATTGTAGGCTGGCACTGCCCAGATCTAAGTGTAAATTCTGTATATGAGAGAGTACATGCTAATTTTCGCTTTTTGTGAATGGGTTACCTCACTAAGGATGGTTTCTCCTAGTGCAATCCATTTGCCTGCCAACTTCAGGATTCCATTTTTTTCTGCTGAATAGTACTCCATTGTGTAAATGTACCATATTTTCTCTATCCACTCTTCAGTTCAGGGGCACCTAGGGTGCTTCCATTTCTGGCTATTACAAATAATGCTGCTTTGAACATAGTGGAACAGATGTCCTTGTTATATGAATGGGCATCTTTTGGATATACACCTAAGAGTTGAGTTTCTGGGTATTGTGGTAGGTTTACTCCCATTTTCTGAGGAATCTCCATACTGATTTCCAAAGTGGCTGTACAAGTGTTCCCCTTTTACCACAACCTCTTCAGCAAAAATTGTCATTGGTGTTTTTGATTTTAGCCATTCTGGCAGGTATAAGATGGTCTCTCAGAGTTGATTGGATTAGCATTTTCTGGATGGCTAAGGATGTTGGGCACTTTCTCAAGGGCTTATCAGCCATTTTAGACTCTTCTATTGAGAATTCTCTATTTAGTTCTATATCCCACTTTCTAATCGGATCCTTTGTTGTTTTGGAGACTTGCTTCTTGAGTTCTTTGTAAATTTTGGAGATCAGCCCTCTGTCGGATGTGTAGTTAGTGAATATTTTTCCCAACATATGGGCTGCAATTTGTCTTACTGACTGTGTCCTTTGCCTTACAGAAGCTTCTCAGTTTCAGGAGGTCCCGTTTATTAATTGTTGATCTCACTGTCTGTGCTAGTTGTGTTATGTTCAGGAATCTGTATCCTGTACCAATTCGTGCAAGGGTACCACCCATTTTCTCTTCTAAGAGTTTCAGTGTGGCTGGAATTATGTTGAGGTCTTTAATCTATTTGGTCTTAAGTTTAGTGCATGGCAAAAGACATGGATCTTTTTGCATTCTTCTACATGCCAGCATCCAGTTATGCCAGCACCATTTGTTAAAGATGCTTTCCTCTTTCCATTGTATATTTTTTAGCTTCTTTGTCGAAGATCAGATGCTCATACATATATGGGTCAATATCACAAAGATCAGATGTTCATACATGTATGGATTAATATCAGGCTGTTCAATTCGATTCCATTGGTCTACCTGACTATTTTTGTGCCAATACCAAACTGTTACCAGGACCACAGGTCTATAATAGAGCTTGATGTCAGGGATGGTGATGCCTCCAGATATTTCTTTGTTGCATAAGGTTTTTTGCCTATCCTGGGTCTTTTGTTTTTCCATACAAAATTGATTATTGTTCTTTCAAAGTCTGTGAAGAATTGTGCTAGTATTTTAATGGGGACCACATTGAATCTGTAGATTTCTTTTGGCAGGATTGCCATTTTTACTACATTGATCCTACCTATCCAACAGCATGGATGATCTTTCCATTTTCTGTGGGTTTCTTTAAATTCTTTCTTTAAAGATTCATAGTTCTTGCAATACAGGTCTTTCACTTGTTTGGTTAGCGTTACCCCAACGTATTTTTCCTTGTTTGTGGCAATTGTAAAAGGTGATGTTTCTCTGATTTCTTTCTCAGCTCTTTTATTATCTGTATGTAGTAGGGCTACTGATTTTCTTGAGTTGTTCTTATATCTTGCCAATTTGATGAAGGTGTTAATCAGCTGTAAGTGTTCCCTGATAGAGTTCTTTGGGTCATTTATGTAAACTATGATATCAGCTGCCAATGCTGAAAAGTTTGACCTTTTCCTTTCCAATTTGTATCTCATTGATTTCCTTTTCTTGTCATACGGCTCTGGCTAGAACTTCAAGCACAATATTGAAAAGGTATGTAGAGACTGGACAGCCTTGTCTTTTTCCTGATTTTGGTGGAATCACATTGAGTTTCTGTCCATTTAGTTTGATGTTGTGTGTTGGTTTGTATAGAGCTTTTATTATGTTTAGGTACGTTCCTGTTATCCCAGATCACTCCAAGTGCTTTATCATGAAGGGGCGTTGGATTTGTCAAAGGCTTTTTCTGCATCTAGTGAGACGATCATGTGATTTTTGTTATTCAGCTTGTTTATATGGTGGATTACATTGAAGAATTTTCATAAGGTGAACCAACCCTCCGTCCCTGGGATGAAACCTACTTGATCGTGGGAAATGATTGTTTTGATGTGTTCTTGGATCCGATTTGCCAGTGTTTTATGGAGTATTATTGCATCATTAATTAATAAGGGATTTTTGTCTAGAGTTCTCTTTTAAAGCTGTGTCTTTCTGTGGCTTGGGGATCAAGGTTATTGAAGCCTCATAGAAAGAGTTGGGCAAAGACCCTTCTGATTCTATTGTGTGGAATAATTTGAGAAGAATTGCTTTAAGCTGGTCTTTGAATTTCTGGTAGAATTATCCACTGAGGCCATCTGGATTTGGGCATTTTTTGGTTTTCTGACTTTGGATAACTGCTTCTATTTCCATAGGGGTTATTTAAATTGCTTTACTGTTTTTGATTTAATTTTGGCAAGTGATAGGTTCCCAGTAATTTGTCCACTTCTTTTACATTTTCTAATTTTGTGGAGTATAGGTTTTCAAAGTATGACCTGGTGATTCTCTGAATCTCCTCAGAGTCTGTTGTTATGCCCTCCTTTTCATTTCTGATTTTGTTAGTTTGCATGTTCACACTCTTCTGTTTGGTAAGTTTGAACAAAGGTTTGTCTATCTTGTTGATTTTCTCAAAAAACCAACTCCTAGTTGCATTGATTCTTTGTATTGTTTTTCTAGTTGCTACTTTATTGATTTCAGCCCTCAGTTTGATTTTTTTGCATCTACTCCTCCTGGGGGAGTTTGCTTCTTTGTGTTTTAGAGCTTTCAGCTGTTCTGTTAATTCTCTATTATAACTATTCTCCAGTTTCTTCATGTGGGCACTTAGTACTATGAAATTCCCTCATAACACTGCTTTCAAAGTGTTCCATAGTTTTGGGTATGTTGTGTCTTCATTCTCATTTAATTCTAGGAAGTCTTCAAAATCTTTTTTATTTCTTCTTCAACCCAGAAATAGTACAATTGTGCATTATTAAATTTCCATAAGTTTGCAGGGTTTCTGCAATTTGTGTTGCTGTTGAATTCTAATTTTAATTCATGGTGGTCTGATAAGATACATAGTTATTCCATTTTTTGTACCTGCTGAATTTTGATATGTTTTCAAGTATGTGGTCGATTTTTGAGAAGGTTCCATGTGGTGTTGAGAAGAAGATGATGGGGGAAGTCCTGGGTATATTTCAATTAAGCACTGTTGGCCAATAGGGAACCAAGATAGGTGGGACTAGGAGTCCAGGAAGACTCTGGGAAGGAAAAACACAGGAAGTCGAGATGTAACCACCATGGGGTAGGAAGCCCTGAAATTTCCCTGGTAAGAGAAATACTTAGATTAACAATTATGGGGTAAATACTTGAGTCAGAGCTAGCCAGTAAGAAACAAGCAAGGCCAGCAGCTTCATAATTAATATAGCCTCCTGTGTGTTTATTTGGGACTGATGTGGCTCTGGAACCAGGCTGTTGGAAAGGCTTCTATTTACAAGAAGATATATTCTTTTTATGTGAATGGAATGTATTATACATATCTCTTTATCTCAAATGGGTTATTATTTCTATTATACCCTTTGATTCATTGTTAAGTTTCTGTCTGGTTTTCCTGTCTAGTGGTGAGAGTGGCTTGTTGAAGTTTCCCACTATAAGGGTGTGGGGCTTTATATATGATTTGATTTTTAGTAATGTTCCTTTTACAAATGTTTATGCCTTTGTATTTGGGGCGTAGATGTTCAAAATTAAAACTACATCTTGCTGGAAATCTCCTTTTATGAGTATGTAATGACCTCCTTCATCTCTTTTGATTGATTTTCTTTTAAAGTGTAATCTGTTACATATTAGGATTGATACCCCCACTTGTTTCTTGGGTCCATTTGAATGGAAAATCTTTTCCCAACCTTTAACTCTCAGGTAACGTCTGTCTTTGAGGGTGAGATGTGTTTCTTGTATGCAGCAGAAGGATGGTTTCTGTCTTCAAATCCATTCTGTTAGCCTGTGTCTTTTTATGGGTGAGTTAAGTTCATCAATATTGAGGGATATTAATGACCTTTGATTGGTCATTCTTCTTTGATTTTGAATGGTTGTTGGTGGTGGAATTATGTGTAGAATTCCACCCCTTTTTTCTTTTGGCTGTTGGTAAATTGGGATTATCTAAGGTCTATGTGTTTCTGGCTGCATTTAATTTCCTTGGGTTGAAGTTTTCATTGCAGATCTTTCTGAAGGCCTGGGGTAGTGGGTATGTATTGCTTAAATCTAGTTTTGTCATGGAATATCTTGTTTTCACCATCAATAGTTATTGAGAGCTTTTCCAGTTATAGTAGTCTGGGCTGACTGTTTTTGTTGTGTCTCTTTCTCATCTGTTCTTCTAAAGGGTGCAGAAAGTGTCCCTTACTGGTCTGGTGGTTAGGAGACCAGAATTTCCTTTTGGTGGGTTCAAGAAAGTTCAGTACTCTGGCAGTTCTTCTATTCCTCGTCCTAGGTCTGTCTGGTCCTGTGGGTCGAGAAGAAGCCCAGGAATCTGGGGTGCGTAGTTTCTCACCTGGTCCCCTCTTCCCGTTGGTGGAAGAGAAGTCCTGGGATCTTGGATGTGTGGCTCCCATCAGGATAGGAAGCTCTGTGGAATTCCCCAGGCAATTCCCAGGCAATGGAATGCAGGCTCAGATACAGGGCCTGGTTTATCCTGGTTTGTCTTGTCTAGCTGATTCTGCCAGTCCTGCTGGCCTCTGAACCTGTTGCTGCACTGGTCTTGTCGGTGGAAGAGAAGAGCTGGGATCTGGGGTGTTTGCCTACTTCCAGTGTGGGAAGCTTTGAGGGAGTCCACTGGCGCTGGAAGGCATGCCCCGATGCGGGGTCTTGTTTACATGGACCTGCTAGATTCCTGGTCTTCCTGGTGGAACCAGATGAAGGATCTTAAAGACATAAAAAGCAGTGGTCTGTTATGGAATGCACCTACAATATGTGAGACAGCGGACTCATGTTCAAGGACTAATACATTGACCCCTAAAGTTTGGGCCCAATTAATATTAGCTTTGCTTGAAAATTCATCTTAAAGAGAATGGAGGGCTTCGTGGAGGGAAGAAGCAAAATCCCTAGAACTTCATGGCTTGAAGGAAGTTTATGGAGCTCCCTATGGCAAGGTCTTTATGCTGTCCCAGAGACTCAAGTTGCATGTGATGAACACATTTTGTCACTATACCATATGAATCTTTGAATGATTAGAATAAGGTTCATGAGCCAGGAGAGAGAATAGAATCCTATCCCAACATTGTACAGGGACCAAGAGAATGATAGGGTGAATATTTACAAAGATTTTCAAGAGCAGTAGAATTCGTGGTAACAGATTCAGATTATGGGTGAATACTTATAGAATCCCTAGATTATGAGAATGCAAAACCAAAATGCAAAAAGATGCATTGCCCTTAAATAACAGATCAGCACCATTGGATGAATGGATCCTGTATATAGCCAGCAGTGAGTATTAGGATTGTGACACTGGAGGATGTGTGGAATAAGTGATCTGCATATATTTGAAAAGACACCAATATAGCAGATGCCTTCACTGTAGTTTCACAGACCTTTGGTTATGAGAAGCAATCTCGAAATGTTTAAAAAGACATCAAAATACCAGATGTTTTAACTGTGCTTGAATAGGTCATCTAAGTAGAAAATATAAGTAAAGGATTCCTAGAAATAATTATCCTTCTAGGAATGACTCAAACAGAGGTTCTTACCTTTTAGGATTATGTAGGTGACGTTGCAAAGGCCTCTAGAAGGCCCCCATGTCAAAAGTGGCTTGGTCATTCCCAGATCCTGTGCAGGAGAATACGCCTTAGGATTATCAGAAAATCCAGTGGCTATTGTAAAAACAACATACCAATCTAAATGAAAAATTACTCGTGGAAAATGAATCAAATGATCAAATTTCTAAATTAAAAGAAAAATGAATAACAGTTTGTTTGAGGGGATATATAAAAAAGGTACTGATGTGCCTATTATAACTCAAAATTTTTGGCCTCCAAAATGATCTTTGAAAGAGGTGAATGCCCAATTCTTAGAGATTGGAAATTGATCTTTGGTAAAACAGACCATAAGATGGGTTGAATATTTAGGGACTGAAGGGCAAAGTGGAAGACTGAGGCCATATGTACCTGACATAGTGCTTGTCTCTGGTAGATCTACATTCCTTGGTGCAGTGTTGACCTTTGCCACATCTACATATTCCAGAAGCTTGAGGCCTTCTGTTTCAGTCATTCCAAGAAGGAGTATTATTTCTTGGAATGCTTTGCTTATAACTTCTTCTTCTTACATGTCATACAACAGTTAAAAATGACATTTTGATGTCTTTTTAAAATTTGTAGAATGCTTCTCCTACCAAAACTCCAGTGTCATAATCAATATACTCAATGCTGGCTGTATGCAGTATGCATTCATTCAAAGGTGCTGATCTGATCTTTAAAGGCCAATGTACCTTTTTCTGTTGTGGATTTGAAATCTCATAAGCTTGAAATTCTATGATTATCTGCATAGAACCTGAATATGGTACCTGTAATTCTACTGCTTTGGACAATATTTGTAAGAATTCAAAGCTGCTGTATAGCATAGAGATAAGAGTTCCTCATCATATGCAGCTTGAGTCTCTGTGTCAGCATAACTGCCTTCACCAGGAATCGTACCTTTGAGAGCATCATAACCCTCTTTAGGCCCTGAAGTTCGAGAGTTTTTGTTTCTTCCCTCCATAATGAATGACCTCCATTGTATTTGAGAAGATTTTTCAAGTACAGCTGATATTAGTTGACCCCAGTCCTTAGGTGTCACTCTATTAGTCCTTGCCCATGAGTCCACAAATTGACTCAAGTAAGGTTTGTGTTCCTGCATGCCATAAGAGAGCACGGCTTCTTTCATGTCCTTAAATTCCTTCATCTGTATTGGCTCCCAGTGATATTCAAGGAAGACTTCTGGGTGTTTTTCTGTTGTTGATTTTTCAGTCATAGTCACTTGGATAGGCATAGGAGAAGTCATAACATCTTTAGGAAGGATTTTATAGCATCTGAAAGTTATCAATAATTTTAAATCTTTTTAATGACCTATTCTTTTTATCTCTGATGCTGATGTATCAGATTGGAGGTATTCTAAGGCCTTTAAGATATTTGCCAGTGTTTCTGAGTGCTTAATCCTCTTGGGGCACATAAGTTTCTGAAGATTTCATAGAATCTATCAACTTTTTGTTCTGCTTGTTTACATATGATTGCAAATATGCAATATTCTCTTCCTTAGATATTATCTTATTGGCATGGAAACTACCTTCCAGAAATAGTGTTCTGTCAGCTAACTTGTCATTAGTCTCAGTATTTCAATCTTACATTCTAGTCTTTATATTTTACTAGTGAAATCATCAGACACTGAATAAGTATTTTGCTTAAGTATTTCAATATCATATCCCATTTTCTCTATTCTGTCTGTTGAATCAGTAGATATGATACAAATTTTCATGAAAGTAATTCAATGTTATGCTCCATATTTTTCTTGGCAGTCTGCAACTAATTTTATATTGCTTGAATCCTCCTTGCTAAACACTTCTTATGAATCAGTGAAGTAGAATCTATGGTCCGAATTCTTTGTACTAGGTTTTCATGAACAGTAAATGATGATGGTAGGATTTGTATAAGTTGCTCATTTATTGCCCTATTGTCCCTGAAACTCTCCTCTGAAATATATGGATTAACCTTCAGTAGCTATAGTATGCACTGGGTTTGCCAGGCTCCAGGGAAGGGATTGGAATCGTTCATAACCACTAGTAGTAGTAGTGGCAAAATCTACTATGCCTACACAGTGAGGGTTTGATTCACCATCTGCAGAGACAATGCCTCGAGAACCCTGTACCTGCAAATGAACAAGCTTACCTATGATGTCACAGACACATGTTACTGTGCAAGAGACACAGTGAATGAATTCTCTCGTGATCTCAGACATAAACCTCCTTGCAAGGCTGTCAGGACCAACAGGTAGTTCTGAGAGCACACAGATCTCCAAGAGATTGTTTACAGAGGCAAGCACTTCTGGACACCTTTGCTGCCTCTTCAAATCACACTTAAGGATATGGGAGTGATTGAAAAGGAGGTGGAAGTAAAGAGTTAGTAAGGATACAGGAAGGTTAGCAGGGAGACAGGGAATGAAAAGAGCGAGGAAATGATAGAAGAGGCATCTGAGAAAGAAGGGACTGAAAGGGGCATCAGAAGTGAGAAGCTTTAAAATAGAGGTGATAAGCTTGGTCCTGCAACATCTTAATTTCCCAGACTTTATGGGCTCCCAATGGGATCCCTTACCAGTTGGAGGGGGTATATGGTTTGTGGGCTGGGGGAAGGTAAGGGGAACAGGATGAGAGGTAGGTGGAATCACTTTGATTGAAATGTAAAATAAAATTTAAAAAATAACATAACAAAAATCATGTAATGGAAACTGTGACATCTCAGTGATGCAAAAATGCCACTGTAAATTTGCCTAGAGGACATTCAAGTGGAACCATTTTTTCCAACTGAATTTTCCAGTAGCCAGATAATCTAATCATAGCTTGTGCTACATTGACATAATACTCACCACCACACAAATACACAACTGTGTTCTGTATTCTAACATGACCCATTAAATGAGTGTCCACGGGTTCACAAGACATAAGTAAATAAATGTCTGAGCAAGCCATTGGGTACAAGGATTTACCTATCAAATGGAAGATAATTACAAATGTGTAGCAGTATCCTGAAGGCATTCCCTCGAAGGTGAGTATTCTTAGTGACTTCCTTCTGGAAAATTTCATGGAGAAGGGAAACTGGCAAGTGTGAGAGCACAATATATGGGCCCACACTATCTGAGACAAAAATTTTTCAGTAAGGGGATCTCATACCACTTCTCCAAGATGTGGTGAAAAATGTCAAATTACTCTTGTGGTCTCTTCCAAGCTTTCATAATCACAAAAAAACTGAGACAAACCCAAGTTGCAACACAACGTGCAAAATGTCTGAAAAATCCTCTTCTAACTCTCAGAGGAACATGAAAAAGTGGCCACCATTACTCACGGTTTAGGGTACCCATCAGAACTTGCACAAGATGGCTGTAATCCCAGTGATAGGAACTGATTCCAGAAATAATGGACACAGCATATGGGGTGTCGTTTGAGTAAGAAGTAGAAGATATTCCTAGGGACTTACTGAACAGGTTGTTCTAGCCATTCTCTGCCCTTCTGTGGTGATTTACATTGCCAAGGCATGAGCAAAGCCCACAATCCCCTGTTCCATATTGTGATATTGAGCACAAAGTAAACCCTCTTTGTGACTTCTTATTATCACTTAGGTTTCTCAGTTTTTTTTCATTTCTTCACATAGCATCACCCTCAAGCATGGTTGCATGATACTTCTTTTTATGATGCGTTCATTATGAACAACTGACCTTCCCATATCTCTCCAAAGCAATAATATTATTTAGAAACTTGGTTATGTAATGGGCTTCAAGCAGCAATAAGACAAGGAGAGACAGACAATCAGGAGGTAGTAAGACTGACCTCCAGGTATGGTGTTCATCAGTGTGCTGGTGAATAGTTGAGGTAACTGACATGGCAGTAAATCAGTGCCATAAGGTCTGCTCTCAGATGAACATTTAAATGACATGCACTTCCTCACAAGTTGGCTTTTCTTTCTTTTTTGGGGGGGTTTACAAGACAGGGTTTCTCTGTAGTTTTTGAGGCTGTCGGTCCAGCCCAGCCTCGAACTCACATAGATTTGCCTGCCTCTGTCTCCCGAGTGCTGGAATTAAAGGCCTGCACCACCACCGCCTGGCTACAAGTTGGCTTTTCTAAGGGAGTAAGCATTGAAGTTTGACTCCCCTAAGAGAAAGGAGTTTATGTAGTTTCTTAATCTGTTTTCCATCACTAAAATCCCAAAGGGGTGACTAAATTAGTGTGAAAAATTCCATTCACAACACTGTGCTGGAATTTCTGGAAACATAAAATGCATTGAGGTTGCAGAGGAAGAATGTGGACCAATTTAATGTTTAACATCCAACACCTGCAGAGTATCGATAATAAAATGTGCTCTGTTCAAGGAACTGGAAATCCAGTACAGTATCAGATAATGTTCGTGATTATTTTGTCACCAGTTCCTCTAAGAAGCACAAGGCAAATACCTGTCACCAGAGGATGAGGGGAAACCTTGCCCTTTGTTTTTGTTTATCCTCTCAGGAGCCTACTGCAATGCAAAGCATCCTCAGGCTCAGGCTGAAAGCCCAGACCTAGCTGAGCAGCCCCATCTCTTTCTCAATGGAGCCTCCAGCAGAGCATGGATGTCCTGGTGCTACTCCTCTGCCTGGTGACCTTTTCAATCTGTAAATGTGCAGGGTTTCAAGAGAGGGACCCAGGCATATCATTATGGGATGTATGACTGATGGTGATATTATTTTTCCTTAGGTGTACTGTCCCAGGTACAGCTGAAGGAGTCAGGACCTGACTTGGTGCAGCCCTCACAGACGCTGTCTCTCACCTGCACTGTCTCTGGGTTCTCATTAAACATCAATGCTGTACACTGGGTCCACCATCCTCCAGGAAAGGTTCTGGAGTGCATGGGAACAATATGGACTGTTGAAAGTACCAAGTATAATTTAGCTCTTCAGTCTCAAGTTGGCCTCAGCAGGTACACCTCCAAGAGCCAAGTTTTCTAAAAACTGAACGGTTTGCAAAGAGGATTCAGCCATGTATTACTGTGCCAAAGACAAACAGAGAGGAAACTTCATTGTGAGCCTACATGAAAACTTCCCTGAAAGGACACTCAGGACCAGCAGGGGGCAATGAGGACCAAGAGGAACTCTCCAATAGCAGAAGGAGTTACTTCAGGACCTAGGAACTATTTATTGGACTAAGCTGCAAGTGCATGTGTTTTATTGTTAGAACCTCTGGCTCCTTTCTAACCATGAAAATCCACTAGTGGCCTCACACCATGATCACATACTATTAAACTTCCTGTTCATTCACACACTAGAACAAATGATTTTTTCTCACAAATTGCTTACTGTCTATAAGCTTCTTCTTATCAGAAATATCAGCATATAAATTTATAGGTTCCATATATATACATTTCATCACATATACATATGTTTCAGCAGTAGTCTGCAGTTTTGAGAAATCTTTAATTGATATTGTGTATTTTGGTGATGCATATGCTTGAAAACTTGCTCCATCTGTGAATTTATTTTACATTCCTTGATAGCTTGAGAACTTGACTACACATTGTTTCCTTCTTCTAAAACAACAGGAGTTACATGAGTTCACATGGTTATTATTTTTGGACAGATTTCACTTTTATATATTTCCCTCTTGGTAGAAATTAACTCTCACATCAAATTCTTGAATAATGGCTCCTCTGCCAGTCTATTGCATCTTTCATATATGGAATCATCAGTGTGCAATCGCACCTGATTCCAGGTGAAGGAAATCCATGTGATATTTCCTCTTCTTGTCCTGCCAGATGAAAAGATTGAACTGTCCAGATGTCTTTGAATTCGACCCCTGCTCCTCCTCAGACCCCTTCCTTACCAATAAGGAGTTCTTAATTTCCATCACCTGCCCAACCTGTATCCTGTGTTTCAGCTCCTGATTCATCTTCATTCCATTGTCTGCAAATCATCCCCTCCTTCTCTCTCTCTAAGTCAGGACAGGAATATAATCATTGACGTTGCACATTTAACTCCAGCATATCTCACATAAGGGATTTTCCAAAGCCCCATCTGCCACTACCTGAGTGTTCCATGTTTCTTCTCATGGGTCCCCTCTGTTAAGAGTCATTTGGTTGTGTTTTCACCACCCACTGACCATTCAGTCTCCCCATGTGGCCAGGAAATCTAATTAATAAATTTACTACTCTTACCGGCCCCTGTGTGTAACTCCAAACACACTTATGTGCACATCTGTTAGGCCATGCCTCTACTATTGTTTCATCTATGTTCCAAATGCATCAGTGCCTTGATTTATAACTTATAGATGCTTCCCTGATGCATATAGGAACCATATAATGATCTTTCTAATCCTTTCCGTTCCCTGGCCCCTGCACAATCACCATATCCCATATTAGTTTTTCTGTGTCTCCTCTCCAATGTTCCTCCCTCCACGTATGGTGCCATGATGATTTTATTATTATGGGCCTACAGGGTAGCACTTGAAATAGAGTGTGGAGAAAACCTTCACAACCATTCCTGTTACTGAGGATCACGTCATCTAGCCATTTATATCACATTTAGTAGAGTCTTCCTTTCAGCATTTTTGATGAACTTTTTTACTTTAAACCTTTCAGAATTCACCAGTCACTACTTTTTCTTCATTTTAAGGGAATGTAAACTCTACCCATAGACATTTAAATATAATCAGAGTTCTACCCTACTTCCCCTACAACACCACCCATATCTTCCCTAACATAAACGTCAAACAACTTCATGACATTTGAAGGCCAGGTAACATTGTCATAAGTGCACATGTGTGGTGTCAAGCACTGCAACATAGGACATGTACCCATGAACAAGCTCCCAAAAAAGGATTGTTCCTTTTGAGGAACCATTTAAATCCAACAGTTCCTCAGTAGGACAGAAGGCCATGAAATATTTGGCCCTAGGGTTGTTGACTTAGGTAGAGCTTACACAGAATTCTGTAGCTGTGATGAGTTCATGAATGTGATAATCCATCTCCAATTACTGTCTCCATCCTTGCAGGGATGCTCAGGGCCAACACAAAGTGCTCAGGGATACAGTAAACTATAGAATGCATGCTCTTCATATTATACGTTTCTTAGTAAATTCCTCTGGAAAATATACTGTGGAATCTAATACAGAAGAAGTCTCTTCAATGGAGGGTGGTAACTGTACAGAATGGATGAACTTTGACTGACTTTATTGTGGGTGTAAATGTCTACTTTGGAAAAAGGAAATCCCAGAGGCAAGAATGGAATATACTAAAAACAAAGGCATGTTTTCTTTTCAAGTCTATGCTGCATGTAGACATATTTCTCTTCAACTTACTGAGTAACATTTTAAGATGTTGAACTCCTACCACAGATGGCACTTAAATGTTTTCTTTCCTGACTGTACTACATGTTTATTCTAAACCAAGACTTTGAGGCTTGGAAAAAGATTTTTGGAGCAATGCACTTATCATATTTTTAACATTAAACAAAATGTAAGAATGGTGAACTGTTTTGTTCAATGTGGGTCATTTTTAAACTGAATTTTCTAACTTTTGATAAAAATGTTATGTGTTATACTAATTTCATTAAAATAATTTCAAAATTCCTTTTCTTTTTATTATAAACTTTTATTCAAATTAAAACAATCTTATTTTACATACCAATCCCAGTTCCCTCCCTCTACCATCTTCTTATGTTACTCACAAGTCCCTCATTACAGCCCTCATTCAGTCTCCAAGAAGAGTGAGTCCTCCCATGGAAGATTAATAAGTTTATCACATCTTTACAGGCAGGGCCTAGTCCCTCCCTCATTTATCTAGGCTGAGAGTTTACCCTTTCATAGGAAATGGATCGCAAAACCATTCATGCACTAGGTAGAAAAAACTGATTCCACTGTCTGAGACCGCAGAGACTGCCCAAGCCCCGCAATGACACCTACCTTCAGCGGGCCTGCTTAAGTCTTATGCTGGTTCCCCAGATATCAGACTTCAGTCTGAGAACTTTCACTTGCTCAGGTCAGCTGTTTCTTTTGGCTTCCCAAGCATGGCCATGACCCCTTTACTCATCACTCCTCTTTCTCTACAACTGGATTCCAGGAATTTGTCTCAGTGTTTAGCTGTAGTTGTCTGCTTCTGCTTCCAACATCTACTGGATGAAGGATCTAGGATGACATTTATGGTAGTCATCAATCTCATCAGAGAAGAGCATTTAAGATAGCTTCTCCACTATTGCTTAGATTCTTAGTTGGGTCATCATTGTGGATCCCTGGACATTTCCCTATTTCCAGATTTCTCTTTAAATGTATAATGGTTCATTCTATTAAGACATCTCTTTTCTTGTTCTCATTATTTATTCTCGCCTGCACTCAATCTTCCTGATCACTCAAGATCTTCTCATCTCTCCCAATCTAACCAGCTCCTCCTCCTACCTTTCTCCCCTTCCCACCATGCTCCCAGTTTGCTCAGGAGATATTCTCCCTTTACTCTTTTCCAGGGATAATTTATGTGTCGCTTAGGGTCCTCCTTGTTTACTAGCTTCTTTGGGGTTTTGAATTGAAGTATGGTAATCCTTTGCTCTGTGTCTGATATCCACTTATAAATAAGTAAATACCATAATTGGCTTTCTGTGTCTGGGCTACCTCATGGGACAATTTCTTCTATCCTTTCATTTGTCTGTTAATTTCAAGATTTCATTGTTTTTGTTTCCTGCTGAGTAGTATTGTATTATGTAAATGTACCTAATTTTCCTTATCCCTTCTTCAGGTGATGGGCATCTAGGTTGCTTCCAGTTTCAGGCTATTACAAATTATAGATGAAGGTCAGTCTTCATAGGATAGGGATGTCATATGATATTACTTTAGGCAGAAGTAACTTGCATGAGAAGCCAAGAACACAAGGTCATTGCTCACTTCTCTATGAGGTCCAATAACAACTCTGAGAGAGAGAGAGAGAGAGCGTCCCTCTCCTCCTTCCTTTATCCACATCCCATATGCACCTGATTCCAAGCGCAAAACGGACATTGTCAGCAGCATGGATACCTGGATCTTTCCCTACAATTCCCCTTGTAATATACAGTAAAGATTTAGACCTGAAACAAAACTAATTTGTGTCAATATACAAAATGTCTCAAACATATATAAAGAATAGATACATAAAAGGTGATAACGATATTTATGCATCAAACATCATGAATATAAATAAGACTTTACACAGTATGATGAATTATGATAAAAAGTATAAATCACCAGAAGATGTAACAATCTAGCTATATCCCTACCTAAGTATAACTATTCAATCTAAACTTTAAACTTATCTGAAAGACATGCCCACGTCTGAACAGCTCCTTCCAACCCCAACACTAGACATTTGAAAACTAACCCTAAAACAAGTGTAAATTATCTTTTAATGTCAACAGTAGGGAAAGGGGTGTAGTATTCTCAGAATTACTTCCTGCTGAAATGGGATGATGGTAACATCATGGGATCATGTAGGACTAAAATGTTAGAGTAATGAAAGTCTCGAGTGAACTAGCTACAACATTTTTACCCAGTCTCTGTTTGATGGGAGATGCTTGATTGAAGTTGTTATCTCGATTGAAGATCTGGTCTGTGAGGCTCTGGGCAGAGTGTACTAAGAAGGTTTACCATCTCATTTAGCTGATCTGCAGATGTTGTTGTTTTGGTGGCTAGCTTCTTGAGTTCATCGTATATTTTGAAAATTGGCCCTCTATCAGATATGGGGTTGGTGAAGACCTTTTCCCATTCTCTGAGCTGCTGTTTTGTCTTATTGAATGCGTCCTTTGCCTTAGAGAATCATCTCAGTTCGCAGAGATCCAATTTATTAATTGCTAATTTCAGTATCTTTGCTATTGGTGTTATGTCCAGAAAGCGATATCCTCTAACAATTCATTCAAGGGTACTTCCTACTTTCTCTTCTAAAACATTCAGTGTATCTGAAACTGAAGGTTGTTGCTACACACAATGGTAAAATATACAACCATTCCACATTTCTGAAATATTTAAAAAATTAATTTTCATTACGAAAACTTCTTGGTTCCATAATAGTTTTCAGTTGTGTCATTAGATTGCTATTCTTAGATTATTAATTTAATACAATTAATGACTCCTTTGCAATTTACATCAAAATTTGTTTATTCAAAGGAGAGTAAAGTTTCTTGACCAGGGAGATATCTTTATAGGAACATAAACTAAAGATTAAGAATTGCTTTATTTTTTCTATATGGCTTTCCTTTTCCTGTGTTGGACACTTTAAGGCAATTGTTGAATTTGTGCCTTTCAGAATAACTAGTCCTTTTTACCTTTGTTTAGAATGGTTCTAAATAGATGATAGTAAACAACTGTAGCTCTATGTTTAAAGAAGTGACTAAAAACAAAATCCCTTGCATTGTTAACAATAAAATCCTCCTGGCCTATAAGTTAATATATATAATATTGAAAATATAAAGTCACGTTCTATAATTTCTGGCTTTTAAACCCTAACTTTTAAAAACTCAGTCTAATAAATCTACAGAAATGTACTTCTATACTAACATTATCTTAATGATTCTGTGTTATAGTGACCACTTCAATAGAAGCCATGGAGTTTAACATAGAAAATTATAATTTCTACAAAAATGCAGAGTTTTGAAACTAAAAATAAGAAGTCCATGACATAAAGAGAACTAGGTAAATATTTACCTATATCTTATGTCATAACTCATGTTCATTAGCTGTATTCAGACATTCCTCCTCCCTGAGGATTTAACTGTTCTTGCTATCTTTTCTGTAAACTATACTGTTTACACCCTCCCCAACTCTGACACACACACATATTCAACATTAGGCTAGATTCTTCATAGGGGAATCCTTCTGTAGGTATGTTTCGCTTGTTGGTTGATGAATAAACACAGCTTGGCTAATAGCCATTAGAGGCAGGAAGATAGCAATGGCTAGGAGACAAGTAGAATGCTGTCATGGGAAGCAGAGAGGCACCACAGAGATGCCATATAGCCAAGGAAGGAGTAAGAGGTCAAGACCATTCTCCAGTAAGCTGATAACACATATAAATACAGAGATTAATAAAATGGGTAAATAATTAATTTCGAGTTAGCAAATAAGAAGCACTATCCATCGACCAACAATTTTACAATTAGTATAGCATCCATGTGTTTATTTGGGGATGCGGGTGGGTGGGACCTGGCAGGACAAGAATGCTCCAGCATTAGATTCTGTATATGTTGATGAAATGTGTTTTTATCCCTTCAAAGTTTGTGTCACTCCATTTAATAGAGTATATTCTATATCCATTTATTTCCAGGGAAATTTGTAATTTTTATATTCTTCAGAGATGTAATATATCCCAATTATATATAGCACAAATACATTATTGACCAATTTGCTGATGAACATCTATGTCAGTTTTAAATCTTGGTTTTAGGAAACAAAGCAGTACTAAACTTGGGGGTACAAATATCTCTGTGGACACGCACACACAGTTTCTACAATGGTTGAATTACTTTGCATTAACACCAACTATGACCTGTGAGTAAACACTGCTTTCTCTCAATGTCATCTCCAACATCTGTTGCCAGAATTATTCATGGGGTGAGTTGGTACCTCAAAGTAGTTTTAATTTGAACTATCATGAAGTCTAGGGATATTGCTTACTTTAAGAAAATATTCATTAGCCATTTGTGTTCTTTCTTTTTGTCAAACCACATTCTTGATCTGCCATATTTTTCATCGACTTAGACAAATTCTTCCTACCGGATATTTCAAGGCAGTTCCAGGTTTGATGGCTGCAAAACTGCAATAAAATAAGGCAACTACTTGACTGTTTGCATTTTGTTTTTTAATCTCTTTTTCTACCAATATGTGTCTTAATTTAGATCTCTATAATGCCTTTCAGTTAATTATTTAGTAATTACTTATTTATCAATTACCTTCCTGACTGATATTTACAATGTAAATTTTCGCTCTATTATTCTACCATAATTACACTCATATCTCCCAATTAATTGTGTGATGACAAAAATATATCACAAAACTTCTTCCTCATTTTATCTATTCACTTTTACATGGTACTAATTATATGAAATGGTTATTGTTACTATTTTGTTTAATAGCTACACTTTTAATATTTTGTTTACCTGATTCAGTGTGTGTGTGTTGGGGTGTTCTTTTATGATCTGCCTATGTTCCTTTTGAGTTCATCAATATGATTTCTGTTCACTAAGAGGCCCACTTCCAACCTACATCAACTTTTGGAATTTGTGGAGATGGATAAATGCATTTAATACAAGGTACATGTTTTGCATGCACAGTGTGAATGTGGACATACTTTTTGTAAACCTTACAATGTTTTACAGTGCCAAGTCTGCAAAGTGTCACTCACATTGTTTCCTGTTTATCAGGGATTGGAAATCCAGACACAACCGGGAAAATTATCCTGAGTTTGGATCTCTATCTTGCTCCTTTAAGAAGCACAAGGGAAATAGTAGTCACCTGAGGGAAGCGTGGAAACATTGCCTTGTGCCTCCCTTTATCCTCGCAGGATCCTCCCCAGTGCAAAGCAGCCTCAGGTTCAGGCTGTAAGCCCAGGCCTAGGTAATCAGCACCATCTCCTTCTCACTGGAGCCTCCAGCAGATTACGGCTGTCCTGGTGCTTCTCCTCAGCCTGATGACCTTTCCAACCTGTAAGTGCCCAGGTTTTCAAGAGAGGGACCCAGTCATGACATTATGGAATGTATGACTGATGGTAATGTTGTTTGTCCACATATAATTTATTTATATCACCTTCATATATTTCAGGAAGTATCCACTGCTCTAAGTATCCTTTCCACACCACAAACACCCATCAATTTTAGCTGTCATTCTTCACATTTCCTAACTCAATCCTATTTCTGCTCTCATACAAGACATGATTGTCTTATTGCAATATGCACCCACCTAGTGTCCACTCATAAAATATATTCTGTAACCCAATCACAGATGTTGTAATTTAAGAAAAGCAGCCTTAGAGAGGAACATGCCTTTTTGGTAGGGCTCAAGTAGAGGATATATTTATTAGGGAAATTGATCATAAAATGTGGAAAGTGGAGGGGGAGTAAAGTCTACAGGTACAGAAGCAGTAGGGCAAGAGTGATGGAGAGAGACAGAGAAAAAGAGTGACAGAAAGAGAGAGTAAGAGAGAGAAAGAGAGAGAGGAAGAGTGAGAGAGTGAGAGAGAGACAGAGGGAGAGAGAGAGAGAGAGAGAGAGAGAGAGAGAGAGAGAGAGAGAGAGAGAGAGAGAGAAAGGAGATAGTAAGTTGTCAAGGCCCGTTTAAAAGAGAACATAATGAATATGGACAGGTGGTGCTCTTATTGACTGCAGATAGGGTATAATCTTAGAGAACACCAAGGACAGGCCAGTATAGAAGCCTAAATACTAACATCTCCTGTCTTTTCTCCATTCACAGCCCTTTGCCCTCTGGTGCAAATATATCTTTCATGTGCTGAGAACTTGGTTTTGCAGTATTGTGTACTCATATAGTTCTTTAAAGTATACATTGCCTTCCTACATTCCAATTGTTATACCCTTGGTCTCCTTCAGTTGTCTTACTGCTCCTTTGTAAACATAAAGTTCTATATTTAACAGGTAGGTATATTGAGAGTGAATAATGTTGTCTCATTCCTGATGTTAGTGGAATTGCTTTGAATGTTTCTACATTTGATTTGATATTGCTTTATTCTCTTGATGAATGTCCTTTGTGTTCCTAAACTCTCTATGAATGGATAATGAAGTTTGTTACATCCTCATTTCAGCATTTAATGAGATGATCATGTGGATTTTTTAGTTAGTTTATATGGTGAATTACACTGACTAATTTTCATATCTTAAACAACTGCTGACCCTCTAGGATGGAACCATCATGATTATGGCTGGTGATATGTTAATGTGTTCTTGTGATGCCATTCTGTAAATCTGTCTCTTATTGGTTGTTGAATAAAGCACTGGTGGCCAATAGGGAAGAAGATAGGTGGAACTAGGAGTTGAGCAATGTTCTGGGAAGGAGAAACACAGGGAGTCATCATGTAGCTGCCATAGGTGTCAGAAGTCCGGACCCTTTTCTCTGGTAAGAGAAATAATTAGATAAACAATTATGGAGTAAAAACTTAAATTAGAGCTAGCCAGTAAGAAACAAGAAAGGCAAACAGCTTTATAATTCATTTGGGACTGATGTGGCTCTGGAAACATGCTAGCAGGAAGGCTTCCCTGTACATATTGTTGTCAGAAGCTGGATATGAATTTCCACATAGAATAACAAAAGCTTAAAATTAATTTTAGAAACAAAAGAATGGAAGGGAGCACAGTTTCTTGGTAGCAGTATTTTACTCAAGTGGCCTCTGTTTTGCTAGAGACAAGCAGAGACTCACACGACTCACTTAAGGGAGTCTTCCTAACTCAGCATAACCAAAAAAAAAACCAAAAACCAAATAACAGCAAGGTTCTTTTAAGAGGCTCTGCTAACAATTGAAAGGTGTGTACTCACAGCTGAAAGTGGCAATGACCATATCTCCAAGCCGGCAGCTTTTGTTGGATGTCAGCATAGATTGAGGCGGTGGCTGGAGTCATGCTTATGTCTGCCATCTTGGAAAAACTGCAGTTTAATCAGCCACGGTTTTAACAGATAAGACACGTATCCAGAAAAACATAAATATTTAGAGTAAGGTCAGATTCAGATGAAGAAAAACCTCTAAAGGTTTACAGTGTGTTTAAAAATATGAGTAAGATTGAGAGAGAAAAAGAAATGGCATAGTGGTAAATAGAGAAGCCAGCTGTGGTGGCATACACTGGTAGCATATGCCGCAGAGGCAGTGGCAGGCAGGTTTACAGATAATCCATGTCTCAGAGAAATAAATAAAGAAATAAAAGTATAAGAAATAGAGTATTAATAATAGATAAATAAATAAGCCCCATAAACTTGGAAAATAAATAGAAAGTCTGGACACTGTATGCTACTGTGTTTTTCAGTTTTTAGATTGCTAAAGAAGGAAAAGCATCCTGTGTGCTCATTTGGGACTGATGCAGCTCTGGAACCAGGCTGGCAGGAAGGCTTCCATGTACATTATTGGATTGAACTTTTTAGTATTTTTACATCTATATTCCTAATGGAAATTGGTCTGTGATTCACTTTTTTGTAGGATCATTTTGTGCTTTGGGTTTCAGGGCACATATAACCTCATAATATGAAATTATGAATATCCATCTCTTTATGTGTTGTGGAATAATTTAAAGATTAATGGCATTAATTGAAAGTCTGCGTTCTGTACTGAGATCACATCAGCTGGCATTTGGGTTGGGGGTTACTTATAAGGTTATAAGTCAATTTAATTTGTCTACCTGGTCTTGATTTTGCTTTTCTAAGTGCTATTTGTTTTAGATTATCCTATTTGGTGGAGTACAGGCTTAATTGTGTTCTAACGCTTCGCTGCATTTTGAAAGGGTCTGGTTTTTTTAGCTAATTTTCTGTTTCTTATTGTGTTACCTTGGATCTTCTTACACCACATTTTAGTTAGTTTAAATAATGAAATGTCTATCATGTTGATTATCTCAAAGAACCACCTCTTTGAGTCCATGATCCCTGTACTTTGCTCTTTGTTTCTATTTCACTGGTTTCAACTCATATTTTGATTATTTCTTATTTGCCACTGCTACTTGAGATGATTACTTCTTTTGGTTATAAATTTTCCATGAGTTTTGTTAAGTTACAAGGGTGAGATTTCTACAACTTGTAGGGGAGTCTTAGTACTATGCACATTTATTGTAGAACCAATTTCATTAATTGTTATAAGTTTTTTATGTTGTCTACTTATTATCATTGAATTTTGGAAAGTCTTCTGACACATCCATAAATAATGAGAATGGCAGATGTCATAAAGCCACCATAGCTCCTTGACAAAATCCAGCAAAGATTAGCTGCATGATTGCTGCCATGTCTCTCTTGATTTTCCCCTCTTTTTAATATTTGTACACTTTGGGAAATTTGCATTGACGAGAAATAGCATATATATTATCTTTGACTCATCCCGTGTTTGTTTCTAAGATTTGCCATGTATGTCTTGAGCATACTACACCTCCCCTCCCACTTTTAGGTAGCTATCCTTATCCATTTGAATGTCTTCATTATTCATTGTATGGTATGAAAATCAAAGAATCCTGAGGCTTTGAAATGAGGCAAGCCATATTGTCCCACAGCATCCTGTGGCCTGACCATGTGTTCTCTACATTATTGTATTGAATATACAATCATGAGTCTATGATGGTAAATACAGGGACATCCACATAGCCAACTGCACATGATTGGTGCCCTCTGCAGAGTCACTGAGCACACAGGTCCTCATCATAGGATGCAGATGGATCATTTTCTTCCTCATGGCTATATCTACAGATAAGGATTTACAGTTCTAAACCTAAAGAAGCAACAGGGACTGAATATACAGTGACCTCCACAATGCATTTCTCCCAACAACTGTTCACTCACATGTCCAGATGCATCAGTCTGGGGCTAAGCTGGTGAAGCCTGGGTACTCAATGAAGCTGTGAGGTAAGGCTTAAAGCTATACCTTCACTAGTCCTAATGTGTACTAGGTGGAGAAGAAGCCTGGACAGAGCAGGGAGTAGATTGGATATGTTTATAATGGAAATGGTAATACTGGCTACAATGTGAAGTTCCAGGGCAAAGCCACACTGACTGCAGACAAATCCTCCAGTAGAGCTTATATAGAACTCAACAGCAGGACATCTGAGGACTCTGTAGTCTATCACTGTTGGACACACAGTGTTTCAACCACATCCTGAGTGAGTCAGGAACCTTGGAGGAGATGGAAGCTTCCCTGGGACTGAGAAGAGAGAAAACATCAGTCTGTAGACTCCCTCAAAAATAAATATTCTGAGTGTCCCTTCTCACAGTCTTACCAACTTCTCAAAATTACAACTGGGTATGAAGAGATGTTCATTTAGGATTCCCTATTTCACCCCATACCATGACAATAATCTATTGACACATTTCTATATTAATAAAACAATAAAAGTGAAAATTGTGATTATGCATTATGGTAAAACTATTTCTGGATTCCCTAAGCCTGGGACCTTTGTTGTTGTAGATTTAATAACTGAATTTGACCAGTAAAGTCCAAAGAATAATATCTGGGAAAATACTTTCATAGTCTGAAGTTTACATGAATTAAGGTGTATAATTAACTCTGTCTATGTGGTTCATCAGAAGTTCCAATCTCCTAGAATGTGAGATATGTATCAAAATGCACTATCCCACAAGTACAATTCCTGCAAGTTGTTCAAGAGGATTATTAAATTACTTCTCACAAAAATTGTTTATCAATTCAGTGTATTACATGTTCATTTAGATAGTTTCTGAGAACATACATTATTCACTGGTACAATATTTACTTCCTTCCCTGTGTCACTAACATGCCCCGCAGTCTCAGGTATTTATAGATCATGGACCTGTACTAATGCACCATCACCTCCTTTGTTCTACAGACTATTTGAATTATGGCCTGGAGGAGTACTTGTAGACAATGTCTATTTGTTGTGCTCTCTGTAATTTCAATTCATCCTTAGTGGTCACTGCTTTAGCTAGATCCAACAAAACAAAAATATGGACTTGGTTTCATGAATCTTGATAACAAATGAGGCACAACTCAGCCTTCATCCTTGGAATATATGCTCAACAGAAACATAGATGAAAAAGACAGAAGGAAGAGCCACAATTTGGGTATCATACATGAGCCCAGAGACAAAGTTATAATAGGAGATTCTCCAAACAAGTGGGAATCAAGGTAGATGCACTGGTTCCTAAGCAGTAAATTGTGGCTTTCAGTGATGAGGTTGTAGTGCACTGAGGAGTTTCCTCTGTGGATTTCATTGCAACACCATTGCATTCAGAGACATGGTATAGTAGAAATGTGAGATGTCTATGCTAGAACCTTTAGAGCTTCTTTGTTTAATAAAACCTATATATATATATATATATATATATGTGGTCAGATGTGAATATATAAGCCAAAGTGCCATCCAATTGCCACTTCAAGGGAAATTGGGTCATGAAACACCCATTAGTACAGGTTATGGATATCTGGGCCTGAGGACTGTTGGAAAAATTTTAGGGAAATTGACGCAGGAATACTCAGCTGATACTTCATGAGTTTCCATAGCTCTGCTGATCACTGGTATGGAATAGACAACAAAAGTCTCCAATGTTCTGCATATTTTCTGTTGGTTTCTACTTCCTTCTCATTGTTATGTATGTTTTATATTTGCTAACTGATCTGTGAGTACCAAGGTGTTGCCTCCTTGTTCTCTTGCATCCTGTATCCGCATGTATCATATATGGATATGGGGACTACAGCAGATCTGAAGACAGACTGTGTTTCTCTGAGTTCAGGAGATCTGCCCTAGGTTTAGCCTGATGAAGACAGCAAAGACCCTTCTCTATTCTGTTTTCATTTCACTTTATTGGGAACTGCTAGAGCTGGATTCTACTGACACTTGGAAAGTGACTAGCTTTGAGAGGGACACTAATAGTAGCATTGACACAACCTGAAATCCATCCCTGAAACATCCAGTAAGCATCTCCCCATAAACAAAGACATTTATTCCCTGCACCTCATCTCTGTGAGCTCTTAAGTTTCAGGGTTTTGTTCTTGATCAAGACATACAGTGCAGCTTCAGTGTAAGCAGTGACAAACCAACTTGCAGGGATCTCAGAGTCAGCAGGGGGCACAAAGTAGCCAAGAATCCCAGTGGGGAGAAGAAATTGGTGTGTGTGGGGGGTGGGAGGACTCTGTAAACTCTATGGTTTTTTTCTTAATGTCTATAAACTGATTCTTTGTTAAACATGCCAAAGGTTTGTATATTTTTGTTTATTTTAATCACATTTTCTTTTTATAATATTTCTGAAGAAAATTAATACAAGTTATACTTATAATAAGTTGTCATTTATTAACTCCTTCCTACCTCCCCATCCACTGAACAGCACACCATTTCTGTCTATTTGCAGAAAGCAAAGAGTCAAAAAAGAAAGACTAAAATAAAAGACATAAAACACTAAGAAAAAAGAAACGCATGCACACAAATCTCATAAAAACACACAACTATGGAACCATGTGATAAAGTCAAAACAGCAGAAAGATGAAAACAAGGAACAAACAATGTGATATGAGAGAAAATATCTAAAAGTACCATATAGATAATTTCCATTAATTATCTACTCTTGCACTTGTTTCCACCCTTAAATTGGTTAATATGTCCAAAGAGATTCCATTATAGAGCAATAGTTTTTCCTTCACAATCATCAATTGTGGATCCTTTCCGGATAGGTGTGAGAAGTTCTGTCCATATTCCTCTCTCAAACCTGGGACCCCATATGACTTGACTTCACTCAGGCCCTGTGCAGGCTCTCACTGTCTCTGTTAGTTCGCATGTGCTTCAATCAATCCTGTTTTGTCTAGAATCCACTGTTTCCTTGGAGTCATCCACCTCTTCCGGCTCTTACAATCTCTGACCATTACCTATTAGGGAGGTATCATGTACTTAGCACAGAAGTGTTCAGTTAATGATTCAAATCTTCTGTGAGTACCTCTGTCCTCCCATGTAGGAACCTCTGTTCAAAGTCTCAGAATTTATTACAAAGTGCAAACTTCACACCTGTTCTTTCAGCTCATCTTTCTGCAGGCATGTAGCTCACATAATCATAGAGCATAATCAGAGCAGCCACACCTGGGAGAATACTAATGATTAAGTCACCAGTTTATCTATAACTCACTAATTTTAATAAAATTTTCTTAATACTATCATTTTGATAACAATTCTATATCATCAGGCCCATGGAAACACATCAAAATCTGAATGCAAATGTATTCCTTCAATAAAAGATACTGGCAAATACAAGACTAGGAAACTATGAACCGTTCATTATTTTGTTATAGAAATAGCATTATATTTCATGTTTATGTTACTACATTCTCCACTTTTGATCACTCACAGTATTCCCACTTGATTTCCCATATGGATCCTATATCCTCTACTGGTATATGACTACTTATGTTTCAGCATCCTTATTTAACATGGTCTTATAAAATATATATGCATTTTTATATACTAATTCATTCAAACTACTGTTTCAACTCTTTCCTCTCCTTCAAATTACTCCCCATTTTCTCCTGACTCCCCATTCATTCCTCCATTCCTCTTCATTGGAGGGCATACTTCCCATGGATATCAACAAAACATGGCAAGTCATGTTGATGACACAGCTCAGTAAGAGTAAAAGGGTCCCAAAAGTCAGAAGAAGAGTCAGAGACTGCCCCTGCTCCCACTTTTAGGAGTCCCACAAGAAAACCAAGCTACGCATCTGGCACATATATGCAGCGGACCTAGATCAGCCCCATGCAAGATCTGTGGTTGTCAGTTGATTGTTGGGGTTTCTTTTGGTGGTCTTGACCTCTATGATGCCTATAATTCTTCCTTATCTTCTTCTTTAGGATTCCTGAGTCTGTCTAATGTTTGGCTCTGGTTCTCTTTATCTGTTTTCATCAGCTTCTAGATGAAACCTCTTTGATGACAGCAATGCTAGGTAGCAACCTAAGACTATGGCAGAAGACCATTAGGAATCATTTCAATGATTTATTTCTGTCATGTTTTTGGTCTATTCTAGGTCTCTGGTCTATCTACTTTCTGGGTCCTAACCCTCCAAGCAATGTCAGGGGTCGGCTCCCTCTCATGACTTGGGTCTTAAACTGAATCAGTCATTGTTTGACCAGTCCATCCATTTCTGTGCCACCTATGCTCTAGCATATCTTGTATTCAGGAACATTTGTAGGTAGTCTGTCCACTCAATGTCTTACCTGGTTACAGGAGATTTTCAGTTCTGTCTCCAAATTCCCCATTGTTAGGTTGATTGTTTCTTGCCATCTAATCCTCTTTTTTCCTAGAGCTTTCAGGTATAATGTTAAGTCTGTTGTATACAAATTGTCTAATTTCTTTATGCTGGCTAGTAGTTCTATGAACTTTCCTCGTATAAGTCCTTTCATAGAATCACACAATTTTGGATATTTTGTGCAGTCATTGTTATTGAATATAAGGAGGTCTTTTATCATTTCTTCCTTCCTTCCCTTCTTTCTTTCTTCCCAGTACTCATTCAGGAGGAAACTTTTAGTTTCCATGAGTTTGTGGCCTTTCTGTTTTTTCTGTAGTTGTTTTTTTTAATTATGAAGCTGTTGGCCTTGCTTGTCTCTTACTGGCTAGCTCTGCTTTAAGTAATTACCCCATAATTGTTAATCTAAGTATGTCTCTTACCGGAGAAGTTTCTGGGCTTCCTACCCCAATGGCGTTACATCTCGACTCTCTTGTGTTTCTCCTTCCCAGAATCCTCCTGGAATCCTAGTCCCACCTATCTAGATTCCTATAGGCTCAACAGTACTTTATTGACAAATAACAGGCAAATAACAGGACTTCCCCAACATCTCCTCTTTTCTGTTTAAACAAAAGAAAGGTCTTAACTTTAACATAGTCAAACTATATACAACAGAACAGTTATCAAGTAAGAATACAGTTACAATATTTTGTCTATCAACATTTAGCAAGATTTAAAGAAAATACCATCTATCTCATTCTTGTGAGTCCAAAGTCCTACATGTAGCTTATCTTTTATCATAACTAAGGAACACTATAACTATCTGTCTTCAACTCCATCAAAGACCACTGAAGGATAATATATAAACACTAGGATTGACAGAGACATCTTACTGCCAGGACAGTCACCCAAAGTTGCTCTGTATTGTCGGGGCATCCATCTTCAGCCTATAGGCCACAATGTATCCAGAAGATTTCTCAGCCAAGCAGGAAATTTCAAAACTGTCCATCTGCATCAGCAGTCTGTTATTCACTTTTCTTTGTCCTGTAGAAAGTCTCTTAGACTCTTCCATGAAGCAGGAACCCTGTAAGACTGAGTTCAGCAGTCACTTTCCTGTGGGTCCTACATGTTCAGTTTATACAACAGTCAAGCAGTACATACAACTTTAATCCGTGGTGGTCTGATAGATCACAGGGAGTTACTTTATTTTTCGTGTTGCTGTTGACACTAGCATTGTGATGGAGTCTGAAGGACATATGCAAAAACAGAAGCAAAAAGGGGTCAAAACATGTGTCTGGAGTTTCTTCCTTTCGGTCACCCACATACAACAGAAATTTGTCAGATAGATTTGGTCATCAAAGGACTCAAAGCAGAAGTGCCTTCAGGTCATCAGCTCATTGCATTTCATTTCTTTAAATGAAGTCACTTTCCTGCAAGTGCCACAGAAACAATAAAGTTATAGTGCATGGTAACTCTTAGCCATAACAAAGCTTCTCTAATAGTTCAATTAAATAATTACTTTCCAAATCTCCTTTCTAATTTTAGTGTTGCTATTTCAAGGGTCCTCCCACAACCACTAAGAAAGTCCTACTTCCCCAAGGCGATTGGAGAGATAGAAAGACATTAAAAACATGACACTAAAGTCCAGGTAGCAGGCTCTTCTCTTGCTGTGTTAACCACAGACAAGGATCCTATATTTAATTTGAGGAAAATTACTGGAATGACTGCTAGAGATGTTAACAAACACACCCTAAATACAAATATGTGTAATATATGAAAAAGGAGTTTGTGAATGTTTTTAGTATATCTCAAGTAATAACCTCTTATTATTGTTGATATAATACACATATTTATTTCATATATATATATTCTATAATGATGATAAAACTGTGGTCTTTATGCATGTTAAATTTTCCCCCATGCTGTCCCCAGCTGTGGTTCGTTAGAGAAATTTAATGTATGCTTCACTATTCATTGATCATTACATTAGTTCCCCTTGAATTATCAATTAGGAATTTTTAAATTTTAAATTTTAAACTTCTATGAAATTATTTTATAGTATTTGGAAAGATAAACAATACAGGATGTATATGAAAAAGAAAACAATAAATTAAGGATGTTGAAGCTTATACAAACAAATCATGAATAATATTTTAATGATATCATGACCCTCACTAGTTTCTTGTCCTTCAGACATTTGCACAATTGCCTGCTATTTCTAAGGCTGACACACACTAGAGAACAAAATCTAGCAGGAAGAGATGCAAATGTGGCTTACCTCTGCCCGTGAAAACCAGCCCTGCTCTGACCCTGCAGGTCAGGCAGAGGACTCTAGTCCTGTCTTCCCATTCTGTGACCAGCACTGAAAACATGACAAACAACGTGTGGTTGGGGCTGCACTGGGTTTTCTTTGTTGTGCTTTTAAAAGGTAGATAACAAGGGGTACGGAGTGTATGAGTAGACATGAGTGAGATAGTAGGCTTTTGTGACAGTTTCTTGATCAGAATCCTCTCTGATTGCAGGTGTCCACTCTGAGGTGCAGCTGGTTGAGTCTGGTGAAGGATTAGTAAAGCCTGAGGGGTCATTGAAACTGTCCTGTGTGGCCTCTGGGTTTACCTTCACTGATCATGCCATGTTTTGGATCCGCCAGGCTCCAGTGTCCCAGCTGGAGTGGGTTGCTAGCATAGGCACTAAAAGTTATAATTACGTGACCTACTACACGGATTCTGTGAAAGACAGATTCACCATATCCAGAGATGATTCCAAAAGCATGGCCTACCTGCAAATGAACAACCTGAGAACTGAGGACACGACCACATATTACTGTGCTGATGACACCGTGAGAAGTCTTCAGTGTGAGCCCAGGCAAAAACCTCAATGCCAGGATCTCATAGTCAGCAGGGGGCGCTCAGGACACATAAAGCCCAGGAGAAGATATATTTCAGTTTTGTTTGTTTTCTTACACCTTCTCCATCTGGTGGTTTTCTGGGATTCTCTTTACAATAATATACTCTAGCAACTTATCACATCTCTATAAATAGACAAATCCTGTTTTGATTCAGTTTCTGAATACATATGTCCCTAGTACTACATGAACAAAATGCAGAAAGAGTCTATAACTACAAATTCTCTGAGATCACCATGATCAACTAAAGGCGAACCTCAGGAGCTTTAGGATTTCCTTTCCATGAGAAATGTGATCGCTATGAATTGATGAATGTGACCATCCCAGTAATAACTTTTAACAAATGTGAGTATCCTTCTCTGGTTCTTAGAACCTCTGTTACTGTATGCTGAATTAAAATTCTCCTCTACTTATACGTTGGTGCATAGGTCAAATTCATCATCAAGCAACTTGTGCAAACAGATGCAGACCCACTAAGAATGCCACATAAAAGGTGGATAAAGAAATGTAGGAGTCAGAGGGGTAAAACACACAGCAAAAATGTTCACAGAATCAACTAAACTAGCATGATAGTTGTTCACAGAGTCTGAACTGGGACCAGTTTTACTTCACAGAAATGACTGAGGCCCACTGCATATTTGTTACTGCTGTGTGGCTTGGTTTTCTTGTGGGACTCCTAACAGTGGGAAAATGGGCTGTCTAATACTCTTTCTCTGGCTTTTGAGACCCTACTTGCCATGCTGTGTCTCCTCACCCAGCCATAATACATGTGGAACATGATTAGTTGTACTGAAACTTGATATGCTAAGTTTTGTTGATTCTCATGAGAGAACTTCCCTTTTCTGAACAGAAATAAAGGAGAGAGTGGATTGAAGTGGAACAGAAGGGACGAGTTGGGGGAGGGAGGAGAGAGAGAAGGAAGGGACAAACTGTGAACAGGATGTAAAATAAATACTTTCATATAAAAACTGAAAATGGAATATAATGCATAAAACACCAGTTACATTCCAAGGCATACTCCTGTTTTCTTCCAACTGCAAAGTGGGGACTGATCAATATTCAGAAGAAATTTTGGTTTTGGTTTTTCGAGAGAGGCTATCTCTGGGGCTTTATCTCTATCCTGGAAGTAGCTCTTGTAGAGCATTCTGGTCTCGAACTCAGAGATGTCTGCCTGCCTCTGCCTCCTGAGTGCTTGGATTAAAGATGTGTTCCACCACCACCCAGCTAGAAAAATGTTTGAGCTTCATGATTCAGAACTGAACAGATTCTGCAAACACAATCAGTACACCAGTTACCATGGCTGTGAGACATTAACTGATGTCTACTTAGACAGTTGCCAGACAATTTTATTGGAAGAGTCACAACTTCTTAAAATGCATACAAAAGACCTTAGGCTTCTGAACTAATGGTGACTGTAAGATGAGTAATAGAGATGTGCCATTACCGCTTGGGTCTTACCATGACATAAGAGTTCATATATACTTTATTATTGACCTCCTTCTGTGTTGACACTAGTGTCTAGGACTTCAGAACATTGTTCACTTTCAGTAAAGAAATGTACAGTCACTTCTTCACTTGCTGAATATTAGAATTTGATCAAATCCTACCCAAATCCTATCCATATTTTTTAAGCAATGTCTATAATTCTAAGTGTTGGTGATGGTTATTACCTCAACTGGAAGTCTTAGTGAATTATGAATCATCTGAAAAACATTCTCTTTATTTTCTTACAGCTGGAGGAGTATCAGACTTTCCAAGAATTAACATTACTTTCCAAATTTGGTGGAAAAAAGTTGTCAGGCTTCAAGTATGTGAAGATTTGTAGCAAGGTACGGGTGCTTATCATTTTTCACAAGATGATTTTTTGAAATTTGCATCCTTGTGAAGATTAGTTTCTGACTCAGTGATCCAAGTAGTGATTCCTTTGGAGGTGTTTCATTAACCTTCGGCTTGTGGAAATGTCAGAGTGACCACTGGGCATATGCCAGGTCATGTCATCTGCAGTCTATGTTCTATATGCCTTCCATTGGCTACACAGTTCCTTTTTACAGTTTTCTCTGTTGTGCTTGTTTTTTCTAGTTAACTTTGCTTGCATTGTTACTGCAATGAAAATTTGTAGATGCCGAAGATAGGAATGCTCGAGAATTTACCTAAGAGTTAGAGAAGCATCATTGGGAGTAGTGATGCTTGGTGTTTGTTCAGGGTTACTGGCCACAGGTTTCAGCACCTGTAAACGATAAAGGATATCTGCTGTCCAGGCAAGAGACTTCCCTGGATACCATTATTGTGACCTCAGCTATGTGTGAAGAAATTTTGGGGAACAAATGTATGATGGAGTAATAGATTAGTGAGAACATGACAAACAAAACTCAGTAACCAGTACAGATGTCCTGTCTCTGTTACCTAACACCAGGGTGAGGTCAGTACACTTGGCTGTCAGTAACGAAAGAAGACCACAGTGAACCCTCAGATTGGGTACAATCTAACCACCAGGAATTTGTGGATTAACTTCTGAATACTTGGCATATATACTGAAGAACAGAGATAAATATATGAGCAATTTTTCATTAATGTGAAATTAGCTTGTTTTGGTAGATTTGAGCAAATAAGTCTTTAACAAATATATGATTCCAGTTGATATAAATATTGTAAGCTACAGCATTTACTAACCAATCCCAGGTTGCCTGATTATGGTCAGTGAGAACAGAATCTTTATCAAGCCAGGAAGGAAAAGCCACAGGAACATGGATACTGTGACAAGTTTATCACAAGAATTTGGACATTGTATACTCTTATCAGAAACAGAGTATAATGGCAGTTGTCAGGAACAATGCAATGGCATTTGCCAGGATACAAATGACATATGACATTTTCCAAACTTACAGGGTATAAAAAATTATTGTATAGAGGTATTTTCTCAATGTTTGTCCCACTGGACTGGTTTCCTCTCTAATCCCTGGATCCAGCAGGGGCTTACTGAAATAACCACACTGATACTTAATATTAGTTAGAATTTTTTAACCAATGACTTAGGCTTCTCACTGGATAGTTTTCTCTAAATAACAAACCCATTCCTATTTTTTTGTGCATCTTCACATTGCCTTTGCTTACCACTGAGTTCCTGGTTCTTGCAGCTACATGATACCACTGTTGTTTTTTCCTTTTCCCTGCCTAATTTTTTGGAATTCCTGCCTAAATTCTACATATCCATTGGCCAAAACAGCTTTATACATCAAGTGATAAGTGAAGCATGTATTCACAGAGGACTGAAGGACATCCTCCATCATTATTGTCTAAGACTAATTGTCCTGTCACATTTCTACATGCTTCATATATTACTAGGGTACATAGAGGAACAGTGGTGGCTTCAAGCTTCACTGACTGAAGGAGTGCCTCAGTTTCTCAGGGATTGAAATGCACACAGAAATCCAGCAAGCAAGGACTCTTACCTGAAAACCTGTGAGATATGCAATTCAAAGCCGCTAGACCAGATCAACTTTATGATTCCCTATAAAACACGATGCTCTAGCAAGAACATGATGATTATACTCCATGGGAACAGTGATGTAACATACTACAATTGTTTGTATTGGCTCTGTAGTACCAGTGGGTAGTGCTAAAGCTGGATCCATCTGCCTCCAGGGAAAATGCTTTCTAAATAATTTTAATAACAATTGAGGCACAAATTAAAATCAATCTCAGAGTGAAACAGATCACAGGCATTTTCTGGGTTTGACAGACTAATGTTGGGAATTAAAATGCCCATTTGTCTTACTTAATTAATATGAGTTTGTGTTTTGGACATGACAGAAAGCCCTACACTGGTGACATAGTTTCCCAAGGAATAAGGAAGGAAGCAGGGATGTGAGTGGAAGATTACTGCTGGCAATTCCTTCCTGTAGAGTCAGGGATGACCTTTAAATTCTGATCCTCCTTCCACCACTTCCTCAGCTATAGGATTGCTCCATTTTACATAGAGCCACGGATTGAAAGCAGGACTTCATGCATCCCAGTCCTCTTTCTACCAACTGAACCACTTCCAAGACCCTGATATGTTTTTTCAAATTTCATTGCAAGTGTTTATTTATTTGTAATTGTTTATGTTCCCATACACACAGATACATAATGGTAGATATGAGGCAATCATAATACAACCTATCTCTCATTCTACTATGATTTTGTTGGGAATACTACGCAGGGAATCTGGTTTGTCAGCCAGCAATGTCTTAGGTGTACACACATAGAGAGAAAGCGGGCTAATTTAATGTAGTCTTCAGAGTCACTAAGCAGTATAGCAGAACTTGAACTCCTGTTCTCCTTTCTCCATCTTCTGGGGTTACAGGTATACAATACTATGCTTGGTCTCTAATTGGTTTAAACTGAAGACAAAAGATGTAAATACAGCCAAGTGGCAGATTGCTTGCTAGCATGTGCAGGGAAACGGTTTTGCTTCCAGGACTAGACAAAAAAGGGAGGGTTTTAGATCAAGCTGTTGGTTTTCTGTTACTGCAATGCCCACTACTTTTTTGCAATATAATAAAGATATATTTTTATTTGTTAAAAACAAAAGGAAAAAAATACTTCAATGTAAGTCAAGGCACACCTACATGCAGGGGAGCTCAGGATAAGCAGGGGGCACAATGGAGCCAATAATGAATATGATGGGAAAAAGATGGAGAGGAGGGAAAATCAGGGGCCTCCATAGCCACTATGACCACCCATTTTATAGGCTATTAGCTGAACAACACCCACTACAGTTGACATGTGAAGTCTCCATATTCAAACACAGTAAAAATTATTTGTTAAGTATCACACATATTTTCATTTTCTCATTTATTTCATTAAGATTTATTTATTGATTCTGATATTTTTAAAATATTTTTCCATGTTATATCCTGACCATAGTTTCCTGATCAACTGCTCCCAAGTACATCCTACAACCCCATCTCCCTGCCACTGAACTCCAAAATTTTCTTTCTCTTTGTAGAAAGCAAAGACAACATGCTCAAAAAGCCAATATTAATAGCTTATATATGAAAGAAGATGGCAAATTCTCCTAATTTGGAAGCTGTGAAAATTTCCAATCACAATTATCATAATCAATACTACCACCTGTAAATCAATTTTGTCACAAAAGGACCAAATATGTCAGGTTGGGATTTTATTTGTAAATTGATGGATAAGTCTTTAATGTTTCTATAAGTTCTGTCTGCACAAGTCTCAGGAACTGCTGCTTCCTCAGACAGAATGACGATTTGGCCCTCAGCATCCTGCTGCTTGACCGGGTGTCCTCTTCCTGCTCCACATGGACTAGGTCCTTATCTAACAAGCACCCTGCTCATGAATATTCAAATCATGTGATTCTGTGGTGATGAATACAGGGATGTCCATACCTCTAACAACACATGTTCTGTGTCCATTCTACTCTCACTGAGCACACAGATCCTCACCATGGAATTGAGCTGGATCATCACTAGAGGAGGGTTCATCCACTTGGGTGACAGTGGCATCCACTCTGTCTTTTTCTCCACAGACGTCCATTCCCAGGTCCAACTGCAGCAGTCTGGGGCAGAGCTGGTGAGGCCTAGAGACTCAGTGAAGCTCTCCCGCAAGGCTTCAGGCTATAACTTCATTGACTACTATATGGACTGGGTGAAGCAGAGGCCTGGAAAAAGCCTGTAGTGGATTGGAAGGATTAATCCTGAAAATGATAGTACTAACTGCAATCAGAAGTTCCAGGACAAGGCCAACACTGACTACAGACAAATCTTCCAGCACAGTCTACTTAGAGTTCAGCAACATGTCATCTAAAGACTCTGCAGTCTATTACTGTGCAAGAGACACATTGCTGCAGCCACATCCTCAGTGTGTCAGAAACCCTAGAGGAGCAGGAAGCTGAGATGACAGAGAAGGTCATCCTGGAGATGGCACAGGAATAATCATTCTGAGTGTCCCTTTGTCTGTCACTTCAAAGACCTCTAGAGTGCTTGTCAACAGTTCTAAAGGACATCAGAAAATGAAATCATACTGATTCAGGATGTCACCTATAAACATCTTAAATTTTATAGTATTTTATCATTTCAACCTCAGTTGATATATTTCTTCTTTAGAGAAGCTCTGGCCATATATTACATTAGGATACACACACACACACACACACACATTCACACACACACACACACACACACACACACACGCTTCTTTAAAACTAAGAGGCATGTACTGCTTGTGGATTATCTGGGTATACACTATAAAATGAAATTCTCCACTAAAATTCAAATCAAACTAAAATTCCTTTCACATTTCAATTTGAGGTAGCTAACACCACACTTAAAACTTGTTTGTAAGTTGTCACTATAGATTTGTGAGGAGTCATTTTACCTTTCCTTATAATTCCAATTTTATATGTTTATTTGCAAGTAAATCTAATCCTGAATTGATTTTGAAAACATTAATGAAATTTCTTATTGTTTTATACTTAGAGATGTACATACATGTGATGAAGTGTAGTCCACAGGGTGTAGAGTCTGCTACTTTGGCCACATTTTGTGCTCCTGCTGTAATTGGAGGCAAAGTTTTCATGTCACAAACCTAAGGTCTCAAATAATAACAAAGAAACATATTAATTACAAACTGTTTGGCCTATAGTTTAGGTTTACTACTAATGAGCCCTTACATTTAAATTAAGCCATCCTATTTATCTATGTATTTCTACCTATTTATGCCTTTTACTGGTCTGCTGGAATATTGGGAAACTGGCTTGTGTTCCCTGCCCTGCCACTTCCTGTTGCCTGTATTCATTATCTTTCCCTCTTAGCTATATTCTACCTCATTATAGGCTAAAGAAGCTTTTATGAAGAACCAATGATAGCAACATATACTCATATATTCACAGCATGCAAAACGTTTACCCCATAATATCTCCACTTTCTGATTAACCAAAAAGGAAGGTTTTAACTTCAACATATTAAAATTACAGACAATAAAGCCACTATCAAGTAAAAATTAGTTATCATATATAGTCCATTTGTATTTGACTTAAATAAAGAAAATCTTCAAACATTTATTCTGTCTTGTTGACTTTAAAGTTTTATATTAATTTGCCTTTTTGTATTAACTAAGAAAAAACAGTGGGTTAATGTTGCAGGAATTCTGTCATTTTTCTGATAGCCAATAATTATAAGGTGCTTCTTAGCCCAAGGGGCAGAGTTCTTACTGGATGTTATATAACATGAAGCCCCAAATAAAAGACCAGAGATCAGGGCAGAGCATTATCTCTTTGCTCTGGAAAAGCTAGCTCTAGCCATGGGATCATGAGTGGCTGGCTACTTGGTTGTCATCCCTTTTGTAACTAGGCGACTCAAGGTGGAAGTGGTGGCTAAAACAGCAATGCTGTTTTTGCTGGACCCACTGCAGTGTAGCAGTTTCATTTGGTCCTGGGAATGTAGTGCATTTATTCTGATTTGTCTGTTAATAAAACCTAAGTGACCCCAATTGGATTTTTTATCTTCCTGCTCAGCTAACAATGTGGACAGAGCAGTGAAATTCCAAACTATGAATGTAAGAGACTAGTTCCTGTTACCAGGAACCCTGCATGCTCACTGCTTTGTTTCCTGAAGCTGTATTGTCTTTGTTTCAAGTCTAAACTGGCATGGACTGACAATGAGTGGACATCAGTGTACAGTGCACAGTGGCACCTACAAACATACACACTCACATGCAATTTTCTTAGGTTAGAGGCAACAAGGTCCATTTATGACTTCTTTTGATTCTTGGCTCTGATGTAACCTTGACTTGTGTGAATACAATTACTTCTGTTTATGTATGAAGTTTCATTTTTGAGAACGCACATGTAGCTTGACTGTACAATGGCAGAATGTCAGGAATAGAAATAATACTGCCATTGTTGCCATGGCTACAGTCAGATTATTTTGTTTAAAACAATATTTGCAAAAAGAAAAAGGAAAGCCACATAGAGGTCATAAGGAGTCGAATTAAACTGCATTGGGAGATTCCTTTTTAATAATGTCACATGGCTCTATTTACATTTTATATATTTATTTGTTTATCTCTTATTTTATCCTACAGTTAATTTGCCTATATAGAACAGCTTCTAATTTTATGTTGTTATGAGATTCCTGAGCATGTAAATCAGGTGGTCTATTCATTCATGCCTGTTCCTTATGCCTTTTCTTCTCCTCTTTTCCTTCAGTTTTTGGTTTGTCCTGTCCTATGGTGTTAGTTTTTCTTTACTCTTACTTTAATTTATTTGCTTTTATTCACTAGAAGTCTGTTAGTTTTAAAACACACATCAAGGTGATGAATATGGATGGAGAGGATTTGGGAGTTGGTGAAGGCAGAGGGGTGAGTTGTGCAGCTGCTTCTATCAGGATGTGTTTCCTCTCCTTTCCACAGCATGGATGGAGCAAGAAGTAGTTGTGGATTCTGTGTTACAACCTTTCTGGCAATGACAGAATCTAATTACATAGGAGGAAAAGGGAAGAAAAACTTGAGAATCATGGGTTTCCTAATCATCAACCAGTAACCCAGGAAACCAAGTTTGAAAAGAATCTAAGATTTGAACTGAGATATTAAAAATACAGGAGCAGGGACTATGTTCATAAGAGAATTACTCATAAAAGCCAGAACTCAGAAACAAACTTGATGCCCCTTAACGGAAGAATGGATAAAGAAAATGTGGTACATTTACACAATGTAGTACTACTCAGTGGTAATAAAATGATGACATTCTAAAAATGACAGGCAAATGGCCAGAACTGGGGGAAAACATCCTGAGTGAGGTAACCCAGACACACACCCCCCAAAAAACAAATATAGTATATACACATTCATATGTGGATATTAGACATAAAGGAAATGATATTCCATCTATAATCACATCCCCAGAGAAGCCAGAACCCTCTTCCAGAAACAGATGTAGAATTCAACAAGTATCCATTGGGCCATGATGCTGGAGTACAAACAAAGTGAGGGATGAATGATAATATAAACAAAGGAGACACGACCATGATGGGAAAATCCACAGGACCTGAGCTTGTGGGAGATCACTGATCTGGTCTGACAATTGCAGTGCAAACACAAGACAGATTAAAATTCCCTTAATACAGATGATGATGTTATGGCTGGGGCACCATAAGAGGCCACATGCAGTGGGTTCAAGATCCAAATCTAACCCACAAACTGACTTAGTGGAGTCCATTCAATACTGAGAGATCCCTTGCCCAGCCTAGACACAGTGGTGCAGGCTGTTGGGGAGGCAGCTTGGTCCTGCCTCATTGAGATGATGGCAGAGACTTATAACACTTCCTAGCTGAGGTATTGCTCTCTCCAAGGGGCAGATTGTAGGTAGGGTGGGAGGGAAACTGTGATTGGAATATAAAAAAATAAATATAAAATTCAAAGGAATAAATTTTGGAAAAGGCCAAAAAAGCAGAAGAATTTTATGGGGAGGGTGGCCTATGAAGTAAAGGAGGGGGCATGACCAGATGTGTTTCCCATCAGACCTTCCGTCGCCATGTTCTCTATTCCAGACTCATACTTAGGAAATCAGTGGCAACGAGGTCCACATTTTAATAATGAAATGGACTGGTATCCATCCTCCTGATTTATAAAGTCTAGGCTGACTCCCCGCATGCAAATGCATCTTTGATCTCCAAGTCAAATCCCCTCCTGGGCTGTGGGAGCTCACATGTCTCTCACAGGAGGCTGAACTCTGAGAAAAGGGGGTATAGCCTAGAAGATGAGTGTGTTGCATCTGGTGACAGCCCTTCCTGATGAATATGACCATTTAATGCATGCGTCCATGAGAGTTTGTGACAATATTTGATTGACAGAATTGACTCTTCCTTTCTGTTGGCACTGGATCAGGCAGTCCTCATTGAAGAAGTTGGAGTGGATTGGGTACATAACTAAAATTGGTAGCACCAGCTACAACCCATTCTTCACGAGCCACATTTCCATCACCAGAGAAACATCCAAGAACCAGTTCTTCTTGCAGCTGAACTCTGTGACCACTGAGGACACAGTCACATATTACTGTGCAGGAGACACAATGAGGGTCCCGAACTTCATTGTGGGCCAGGACACAAACCTCACTGCAGAGTTCCTCTGGGCAAGTAGGGGGTGCTCAGTCCTCACCAAGCACAGGAACTCTAAGACGTCAGATCAGGGAAAAAGCCCTGGATTCCCCTGACTTTGCTTCCCACTCCCTAAGCACAGAGAAAACAAGGATTTCTTTTCTCACTCTGATGCTGAAGTACTGGCTTTTTGTAAAGTCACATTTTTTGTATCTCACTGAGTCTTGAGACAGCATATAGCATAATATTTTGTGTCCTTTTTGGTTTGGGTTCTAGCCTATGTTCACTGAGTCATCACTCTCATCTTAGAATTTTTTTAATGTAACCATATATTTGAAAGTCAGCTGACCTTGATTTTGCAGTAGTTGTACTATTCAAAACTCAGTTCTATTCTTGTTTCTCCATTCTTTCCACCCTCTGATACATCTGCGTGCTTCAGTATTTCCTAGAGTAGTGACAGGAAACAGTTGCTGCTGTGACAAAGGAAGATGCCACACACTGTATGGGCTTCAAACACCGGTGTAGCTGTGTTGTCTACCACATAAGGCAGGACAGGAATTTCCTGAGTTCAGTTGTGCATGGCTGAGTTGCAATGATTCTTGTTGTGAGGTTGGTACTTACTCCCAGTGCTGGGATATATTGTATAAAGTGTACGTAAATTTGCATTGTGAATAAATCCATGATATTAAACAAATCCTCAAGTGTTTACACTGATAATTACTATTTTTTAAATGTGTCAAAAAGAAGCAGATACTACACTATGAACAATTGGAGACACAATTTATAATTGAGAGATGAATTCCAGCATCACCATTGCTAAGGATACCTCCAATAGCCAAGGTTTCTTAAATTAACCACCTGAAATACCTTACTGTGACAGAGACATGGTAGGAGAGTTCAGTATGAAGTCAGACACAATCTTAGGAACAACACAGGCATGTAAGAACTGATAAAGCTACTCAGAAATGATTGAAGGCTCTCAGATGATAGGCAGTTTTGAACTGACACCATGTGCTTCCTTGTAAATGAAGGTATGCCTGGTTGCATTTTACAGTATGTTAATTGTTCTTCCTGTTCAAATAATCTTCTAGGGATCCTTGGCCTTGTTCCATTTTATCACAATTAGTACAGGTTTCCATTCTACTAAGCATACATTATTTCCCCGAGGGTCATCTAAGGTATCCATTTGCCACTTGCTGTCAAATGATGTAAACATGAAAATAAACCTTTTCTTGATTTTCCACATTGTTATATTCAGGTGGAAATCACAAGGAAATTTAAATGATCTAAAAATCTTTGTATTTATTTCCTATCATGGGGAGTAGGACCCACATATTCCATGAATGAATGCTATTACCTCACTGGGATGAGAAAGCAAATTGTCTACTGTTTCCAAATTCCAGCGTGCAATGTGATAATAATGTGTAGTAGAGTACATTTAATTCACATTATTACACATATTGGAAATTTGCATCCTTCTAAATATTACTTTGCAACCCAATGTTTGATGCAATGATTCCTTTACAGTTGTTTCTCATACCCAATTGTGTGGAAAGTCTGAGTTTCCATTGTACACATGCCAGGTGATGTCATCTAGGGCCTGTGTTCTAACACACTTCCATTGGCAACAAAGTTCCTTATCTCAGTTTTCTGATTTTTGCTGCTGTTTACTTATTCCCATTGCCAGCATGGTCACAGTTGTGAATTCTCTGATGCAGATGAATTTAGGAAAGGTAGAATGTTTTCCAGTGAGTTAGACAAGGAGCAATGGGAGAAATGATGGTTAGTCTTGGCTCAGGGTTAAGGGTACAGGCTTAAGGAATCTGGAAAAGAAAAAGAAATCTACTTTTCCAGGACTTAGCCTTCTCTGGATACTATTGGAGTGACTTAAGCTAAGATTGAAGAAGGTTAATGAACAAACACAATATAGAATGTGGGATTCCCTATATAAAGAAAAACACAGGTCAATGAACATTACAGTGTGAATGTGAAAACCTAGGGATCCATTGTCTGTTCCCTAACACAAAGGTGACATCGGCCAACTTGGTTGCCAGTGACATGATGACCACAGTGTTCCTGTAGGTTGAGCACACTCTGTGCATTAGCTTCTCAATATCTCCCAGGTTTAATGAAGAAAAACTTAAGGAATGGAAAAATGAACTATTTCTGCTTTGATTTGGGCAAATAATTCTTCAACAACCATATGAGTAGTTGATCCAAACCTTGTAAGCTCCAGCTCTTACTCAACAAGCCAGGGTCTCCTGATTATGGTCAGTGGGAACTGAATTTTAAACATGTCAGAATGGTGGGAAGAGAGCAAGACTGAAGCTGCGACAAGTTTATTGCTAGCAATCTTATAACAGATTTAAAAAAGGTAAGGACAGCAGGGGGCACAATGGAACCACTAATCACTACGATGGAAATCAGATGAGGGTTTTAGGGAATTCCATAGCTTTTCTGTACTCCCCTCTGAAAGTCTATTAGCTGTACAACACTTGATTGTGAAGTCTACAATTTCCACAAACAGCAAAATTTTATTGTTAAATATCGCATAGACTTGTCTTTTTAAAATATTTATTAATTCTAGATTGTTGTAAAACATGTTTTCATGAAAAGTATTCTGATGAGATTGCATGCCCAATTCCTCTCAGATATTTTCCATATTCCTACCAGAACGCTATAGTGTTTCTTTATCTATACTGAAAGCAAATGAATATACAAATAAAAAAATTAGAAAAGGAAAACAAGCCACCAGGAAAACACACCTGCAACATGCTGAAACAAAATATTAATAGCTTGTATATGAAAGGAGAGAGAAAATTCCTCCAATTTAGGAGTTTTTGAAATTTCCCTTCACAATTTTCTTCATCACTACGAAATTCTGTGAAATTTTCTGGGAAATGAAATAAATTCTCAAGTTGAGATTCTATCTATAAATTGAGAGACTAGGTTTATGCTATATCCATGCAGCTGCACAGCTCTCAGGAATGGCTCCATTCTCAGACAGAATGAGGATTTGGACCTCAGCATCCAGCTGCCTGACCCAGGTTTGCTCTACCACCATCTGCTCCAGTTGGACTAGGTCCTTATATAAGAAGCACCCTGCTAAAAAATATGCAAATCATGTGAGATTATGGTGGTAAATGCAGGGATTTCCCCACCTCCAAAAACATATGGGCAGTGTCCTTTCCACAGTCACTGAGCACACAGGTCCTCACTATGGGATGGAGCTGGATCATCCTTTTCCTGGTGACAGCAGCTACAGGTAAGTGTTCCAAGGTAAAGACCTGAGAAGGGGCCATGCACTCAGGTCTGAAGATGCTCAGGACAAGCAGTGGGAGGTGTAAACACATCTTTCACCAGGAAAGAATATGTAGTCAGTTTAAGAAACATCTGGAGACTAAGAGAGTCCTCTGAGACTCTAAAATTTCCTGTCCAGACCTCAAATCGCTGGAGAGACCATATAATACATGTGAAAATACTCCAAATTTGGTTGACTAAAAATTCATTGTTAAGTAATATTACACATATGTTTTAGTGATTACATGGGAGGCTTAATGGAAGGACACACATCCATTGATCATACATATAAGAAGGCCACATATTTTCAAACATAAAGTGCCAGACATCCAGTTATCATCATTACAGCAATCAGCATCTGTAAGTCAATCTGTAACATTTTTCCACTGTCGGGAGGGGTTTTCTCAGCTGGAATACTTGTCTGTGACTTGGAATCTCAAGTCTTAATGTTCCAGCCACAGGGTTGAGTTCATTTAGCTCTGCAGTGGGAGAACTGGTCCCAAGGTGTGATACACTGCCTGGTGCAGCCTTTTGATCAGGGGAAGGAGAAAGGGCAAAGCTAGGGATAATCACAGAATCTGGCCTTCACAGCAGTTAGCATTTCATCTCTCATTTTTATCTGTGTTTTCTAAAAGGAAATGTATTTAGTCATATTGGTTACACCTAGCCTAATATATGATTTTTGTCACTTGGGAAAAGATTTTAGAATAAAGTATATTAAATCCAGATTTTCCCCTTTCACAATCAGTGTCCATTAGGTATAGAAGATGAGACATCTTCATTCTTAAACCACTCACTGTCCCAAAGACATGAGTTTTGATATTGTTTCATATGATATCCTGATGCACAAGCCCCATCCAACTGTTCACAGCTCTATGGAACCCAGCTGGGATCATCTTCATCACAGTCTTTTCTCGTGTTTAAAGCATGAGAGCACTTTAGCCTGGTGTGACATCCCGATTGTAAGTTCTGCAACTGTCCTGGTGTTCAGATTCACACCCAGAACATTTCATTACTTGTTAAGAACCCACTTCAAGGTTGGTTTTGTAGAATTTCAGTTTACCATGGAGATTCCCAAGATTAATGGTGATTTCTCATGTGGGATTTCCAGTCTGTGCTGTAGGCATGACTCACTCTTTCCTGTTCATTCGAGTGATTTTTGAGGTTGGAAACACTTCAGAGAGAACAATTGTTAGATAAAATCGAACCACCAATTCATCCTTCAGAAATTCTGTAGCACCTGGATGTGAAGAGTGGTGCTATTTTGTGATTCATATAAGCAGAATATTGTCCCGCGCTACCGTCTCGCCAGCAAGAACGACGCAGGACACTCGGATCCTTCTGCAGTAAAGCTTTAATACATCTTGAGAGATAGATGATCAGCTTCTGAGAGGGAGACCCCAAGCTAAGAAACCCAGCCCCTTATATAAGCCTAGGAGCTCCGAGTGAGACGTGTAGAGCCGGGATTGGTGGTTTGCTCATCACCCCAGATGACGGGTGAGGCACAGCTTAAACGGTAAACTCCAACTGACAGCAGATGTCAGCGCCATCTTCTAATGGCGATAGCGATAGTGAGGGCGGCTCCTCACATCTCCCCCTATTCATTTATTTTTGAAGCCATAGGACACCCACAACTTTGGAGTGGAGATAGAGGTCAAATCCCCTTGTGCAAATTTGGAACATGTACAAAGCTCCTCTCCAGGGTCTTATCCCCAGAGGGAGCCCTGACCAGTCCCGATGTCGTTTTTCTGGGGGAAGGAGATCATGACATAGAACCTTCATGCAAGATGACTTATCTCCCAGGAGAAAGTCGTTATACCGCAGACCTCTCCTGTGCAGTGCTTAGCCTTGCAACTCCTTGGGCTGCTGAAGCCTACCCACTCTATCCCGTGCAATGAGACTAGCCTCGTGGGGTGCAAGAGCCGGGAGGCCAGCGACCTATTGCTTTAACATGGTTAACCAAATGTCAGGGAGGCTCCGTGTTCTAAGGCAGCAAGTGCTTGTGCCACCATCACTTTGTCTCTTTTGTTTGGGCTCTGAGCTTACACACCATCCAAAGCATCAACACTATTCCACAGCAGAGAACTAGGCTAAATGATCCCACCCCCACCCATTCCTTAAAATAAGAAAATGCAGATGAAATCCAGGAGGAGAGGCCTTCCATCAGAGAAAGATCCAGACGCGTGGAATTCACTTGCAGAATCGCCACTCTCAACTCACGGAGTGTCTGCTCAAACTCAAAAGTCCAATTCTGTAATAAATGTTGAGACAGAGCTTTTGACAGGTTAGCTGCTCTTGTAAAATTCTCATATTGTACTGAAGTGAACACAAAGGCCAGGCAACTTTTGTTCACATCCCAATTGGGCCATCTGCCACAATATATCCAATTGTTCCTGAACCAAATTAGTCTGTTGGTTTACCAACATCAGGCCTCCTTGTATCTGAGAATTGGCAGTGGCCTGTTTATCTAGGGCCATGGTCACAGTGGCTGATAGTTCATTAATGGTTTGAGTTTTCTGCACAGTGGTGGTAAGTGCAAGGGCTGAGGCGGTAACTGAAGTAGTAACCGCGGCGGCAGCTATCAGGCCCACAATAATAGCAGAGATCCCAAAAATCTCGCTTTTCCCTAAACAAACTCAAACTACTTGGCACCTCAACAGGAAATGGAACAAATCGAGGCATGCAAATTACCAAAGCAAAAGGGTGCTTAATAGCATCCCAGCATAATGCATAAAAACAATTCTAAGCAGAGCAATTTATTTCTTTCTGATTCTTACCTAAGGTATCATTACTCACAACCCAAATAAAGGGCAGCCAAACACAAATTTGAGCAGCTGAATAATTAGTTCTCTTAAAAGGGGTATACTTAACATTGGAGGAGGACCAATCAGATGATCCAGAGCTCTGTCCCTCACTCAGACTGTTGCCTAATGCCCCATTCCAATCAAAAGTAATCTGTCCCTTCTCACTATATCCTCCAGCAATCATTGCCATAGGAGAAAGATCAGTACAGCTTCTTTCTGGATCCATATGAATAAAATTAACCTTTAATGAAGAAATCACAGGAAAGCACAAGCTTCCTACCAATGACAAGGTTCTCTCATCCTGAAAACTCTGTATCTGAGGATCTAAAGGCAAAAAGGCAAGCCCCAACTCTCTATTAGTTGTGAAAAATCTAGGGAACTCCTGGGCATTATGCATCACTGGCATCGGTAGGGGGAAGGTAGACATGATGGCCCACCGTAACTCTCCCATCATACTAGGAACCATCATCCCGATTAGGAGAGTCTTCATCACCCACTTGGCCTCCATCCTTCTTATTCTGGAGTTGTGAAGGAGCTCTTCGAGTGAGTCTTTCAGGGATCCACAGGGGGTTTTCTTCCTCCTGTGGAAAAACACACACAGCTCCCCTGGATCTTATTAGAATAGGATCCGGGCCTTTCCATTCATTAGTTAGTACATCTTTCCATTTTACAAATTCTTTTGGCCTATCAGGCTCTAAATTGTGGCGATCGGCCGCAGTGTGGCCTTGGGCATCAGAGTTCAAGAAATTAAGGGTAAAAAGTGCCATGGACAAAGCAACTCTTGGTACCGAGGGTAGAACATCCTCAATACTCCCCTTTTGTTTAATCAGATATGATTAAAAGGTAGTGACTCCTCAATACGTTGTAATTGTGCTTCCTCTAAGGCCTCTTCCACCATCTGTAAGGCTCGGTGGGCGGCAGGGGTAAATTTTCTGGGTGAGGAGATATGAGGCTCACCCTCCAGGAGATCGAAGAGGGGTTTTAGATCAGCAGATGGAATTTTTAAAAAGGGCCTCAACCAATTTATATCTCCCAGAAGTTTCTGAAAATCATTTAATGTTTGTAAGTGGTCTTTGCGAATTTCTATTTTCTGAGGAACTATATTTTTGGGAGTAATCATTGAGCCCAAAAATAGCCCTGTATCTGCAATTTGAACCTTTTCTGAGGCAATCTCTAATCCCCACTGTTTTAATTCAGCCACCAGCATGGGAAAAGCCTTTTGTAAAACATCTAACTCTTTGTGACAAATAAGAATATCGTCCATATAATGGATCATGATTAAAGATGTAAATTGCTTCCTAATTGGCTCCAAAGATTCCTGCACATACAGCTGACATATTGTTGGGCTATTGGCCATGCCTTGCGGCAGTACCTTCCACTGAAATCTCTTGTCTGGTCCCATATGATTAAGAGAAGGGATAGTGAAGGCAAACCTTGGTCTATCCCGTGGGTAAAGTGGAATAGAGAAGAAACAGTCCTTAATATCTATAATAATAAGCTTCCAATCTTGAGGGAGTGCAGAAAGCAAAGGAAGGCCTCTTTGAACAGGGCCAAAAAGATGCATCTGATTGTTAATGGCCCGCAGGTCATGGAGTAATCTCCACTTCCCAGATTTCTTCTTAATAACAAAAATTGGTGTATTCCATGGGGAGGTAGAAGGCTCTAGATGCCCCAGCCGTTCCTGTTCTTGCACTAATCTTGTGACAGCCTCTAATTTTTCAGAGGATAGAGGCCATTGAGAGACCCATAACGGCTCCTCTGTTTTCCACGGTATGGGTCGTGAAGCCTCAACGGCCCCTAAATAAAACCCAGTCCTTTTCAACCCCGATTTCCATGTTGTGTAATGGGTTTTATTCTGCCTTGTTCTTGCCTACCCAAGCCTCTACCCTTTGTATACCCCATCTTTGCCATAATGGCTGATGCCTGGGGGGAGTATTCATTAGTTAGGGTCATGCCCATGGCTTGTAACACATCCCGTCCCCATAAATTTACAGGGAGTGGCAACACATAGGGGGTAAAACATCCCTGTTTGCCCTCAGCGTTCTGCCAGGTTAAGGCTGAAGTACTGATGGCAGGAGAGGACTGGTATCCAAGACCTTGTAGAGAATGAGATGAAACAACAGTGGGCCAAGACTTCGGCCACCAATGGAGTGAAATAATGCTTTTGTCTGCTCCCGTATCCATTATCCCTTCAAATTCTTTTCCATTAATTAACAATTTTATTGTAGGTCTCTCATTTAGGGGTATAGCCAGATAGGCTGAATCACTTCCAGAAGATCCCATAGCCCTTTTTTGTTAAGTGTAGGTTTCTCCATCCCCGAGGGAGGGCAGCAACACCAGTTGTGCAATTCTATCTCCCTGCTTTATAGAAAATACACCCCGAGGGCTAGAACAGAGAACTTGAATCTCCTCTTTATGATACGGGTCAACAATTCCAGGATATATAATGAGTCCCTGTAAAGTTAAGGAGCCACGGCCCAGAATAAGCCCAATGGTGGCAGGGAGCAAAGGTCCAGGGGAATGGACTGGGACCGGTTGAACATTCATTTGGGGCATAAGTAAGAAGTCGGAGGCGGCATGCAAGTCCATTCCGGGGGTTCCTCGGAAGCCTCTACTTCCTCTTGATTGCTTTTCTGAAATCGGTTCCCATATTTCTGAGGGCCCTGGGACCATGGGCCCCGTGACCCGTTTTTTGATTGGGGTACCTTGGGTTCTTCAATAGGGGGCAGAAGCCTCCCTTTCATATCCCGGACTGACCTGCACTCACTAGCCCTATGATAACCTTTACCACAACGAAGGCAAAGCTCCAGTTCTCTTGTTCTTTCAGGGGATTGACAATCTTTCTTAAGTTGCCCCATTTTCCCACAATTAAAACAAGCTTTTCGACTAGATAAATCTCTACGCCTGTGCGTTTTCTAAAATGGCGGCAGCTAGTCCTGCATTGGTTAGGGGTCCCCCCAGCTCCCTGCACACTCTGAGCCAATCTTGTAAACCTTTGCTTTTGCGAGGGGCGATAGCCGCTCGACATTCCTGGGTTGCTTGTTCATAGACAAGTTGCTCAATCAGGGGCATAGCTTGTTCTGAATCACCAAAGATGCCACCGGCGGCCTCGGTCATTCTGGCTACAAAGTCTGAAAATGGCTCTTGGGGTCCTTGGACAATCTTTGTAAGGTGTCCACTGGATTCTCCCCTTTTTGTGAGGGCCTTCCATGCTTTAATAGCGGCGGCCGACACCTGACCATAGACGCCCCAGATGTAGTTGGTTTGATTAAGGGCATGTTGACCCTGACCTGTCAGCATTTCAAATGTCCACTGCCTCTGATTCTCATCTTCAGCTGTGGCATTAACTCTAGCTTGCCCCTGGGCTGCATCATACCAGAGAGCCTTCCATTCCATGTATTGTCCCATGTTGGGAAGCACTGCTTTCACTGTCGTCTGCCAGTCAGTGGGAGTCATGGCAAAATTAGCAAGCCTTTCTACCTGTATTGTGGTAAAGTTAGCATTGACCCCATAATTACAAACGGATTCGGCCAATTCTTTGATTTGATTGTAATCTACGGGAGTATGTACTCTTCCGCCTTCCACATTCTCGAATACTGGAAAAGCCATTTGTATTTTTCTCCGTTCCTCTAAAGGTAAAAAGGAGTCAGTACCAGTATTCAGCCGAAGCTCATACTGCGGAGGCGCCGAGGGGCGTGAGCCTGCCGGATTTATAGGCGGTGGCCTCACATTCATTTTTGTTTTCAGCAGCCAGTGTGTATCAGGGTGATATCTTTCTTCCTCATACCGTGCCACCTCCTCCTCTAGACCACCTTCTTCGCTAGAATACAGAGTGTCAGAATCAGAATTATCTAGCTCCAAGGCTTCTAGCTCTACTGTAGGGTATAGACTAGATTCTGGCTTTTTCTTTTTCTTAGATTTGTTAGGGGTGATGATCACTCCCTTCTCTCTCTCCCCCTTTCTTAACTTCTCGGGGAGGGCCTTTTTTCTTAGACATGTCTTTCCTTTTGCGAGCTCCCATTCTCTCACTCCGTTCAGTTTCTGACATGCTATCCTGAACTTCCTCTAAGGTTCCCTGACTTTCTATTATAGAAGGGTGACAGGCCTCATCCTCCAAGCAGTTTTTAACTAGCTTCCAAATGGCTTTGGTACCTAAGTGGAGATCTCCTTCTGCATGCTTCCTGTCTAGTTCTTTACCTAGCTTGTTCCATGAGGCCACAGTGAGGGACCCGGAACAAGCATACCATGGTGCCACTCTATCTACCTCCTTCACATAATTTTGAAGTGTTCGTGGTGCAATTTTGAGATCTCTTTGTTTTAGCACAGTCTGTAGGGCAGTAACCACTGACTGTGACAACCCCATCGCGCTAGCGGCTTATCTAAAAAGCGGCGCTCGACTTACCAGACTGACAGCACCGTTCTGTCAGTACCAGCCACGATGAAGAAGGACAAACAGGACTAGCACCAAAGCCTCCACTGACCCGTCCCACAGTGATGACAAACTAAGGCCAAAGTCGAGAAAAGGGGTGTTCAGGATAAAGCATACCTCTCTGAACTTACGTCCCTGCAGTTCTGAATCCGCCCCGTCTTCCGAGGGGTCTCCCGCGGCGCCGGCGATGTTGAAGAGTTCCCGGGTTTCGGCACCAGATGTCCCGCGCTACCGTCTCGCCAGCAAGAACGACGCAGGACACTCGGATCCTTCTGCAGTAAAGCTTTAATACATCTTGAGAGATAGATGATCAGCTTCTGAGAGGGAGACCCCAAGCTAAGAAACCCAGCCCCTTATATAAGCCTAGGAGCTCCGAGTGAGACATGTAGAGCCGGGATTGGTGGTTTGCTCATCACTCCAGATGACGGGTGAGGCACAGCTTAAACGGTAAACTCCAACTGACAGCAGATGTCAGCGCCATCTTCTAATGGCGATAGCGATAGTGAGGGCGGCTCCTCACAGAATATATTACATGTTGATGATGTAAGGGAATTCCACACATGCACGAAGGAGAGTAGAATCCAGACATTCCTTTAGGTCACACATAAAGTCTGCTACCAGAGCCAGGATCCAATTTCATGAGATGCAAAGTAGCCCAGTCATTAGAAGTGTGGTCTGGAAAGAAAGAGTACAATATGAATTCCTTTATGGAAATCACCACACTTAGCATTGTGTATTTGGTGTCTTTGGCAGAGTTTCTACAACTGTTGTAAGTGCATATACATGGTTTAGAATCATCTAAGCATCATTATCTTTTGAATGTTTTAAAATATGGAGATGTTTTATTCATAAAAATGAGCTGATTGTGTTTGGTGTGGCTTTCTTTAATGCTATCTGTTGTTCACTCAAACTTGTTTCCATGTATTACAAGTCACTGTGTAATTTGTCTAAAGTTAGACAAATAATTGATAAGGAAATATAAGGGTACACTTGATGAGGGTACAGATGACTATTTATTACGGGAATGTATGTACAAGAGAAACTGGCAACCCATGATAGTCTCAGCAGCTTTCTGAGACCCAACTAGATCCCCCAAGACAGAGAGCATGCTTATCTTCTCAGCCTTTTATTCCACACCCAGTATGTATGTGTAGCCACACCCAAAATGGGCATGGTCTGGAGCACAGATGCCTCGGTCTCTCCCTTCAAATCATAGTCTTTCTAAATAAATCAGTAGTGACAAGAACACAGAAGAATATACAGTGTTTGAGCATTTTGAAGCAGTGAAGAAAATCCATGAAGCATGTGAGCCATGATTTCCAGCATCCTCTGTCCTGCTATGCCCTCTTTCAGCATTTGAGAGAACTGAATGAACAAGCCAGGTCTCTGTCTACAGTTTCTATTTCTGTTGCTATTTTCAAGGTCATCATAAATAGAGTGCAGTAAATAGATGAAAGTACTAACAGTTGAATGCCGGGGCCTTTCCTCCACAGGGTCTCCGAGTTGTTTGTCAGCTGATAGCCAAAGGTGAATCCTGCTTTCTAGTCTTGGCTTACTTCCCCCTCATTGCCCCACTGACATAAACATCTAGCATGAAGAAAGCATACTCTCTTAAACCTGTAGTTTTTCTACTGTGTTTTAAGACTATATATGAGACTGCTCCCTCCTACGAGAGAGAGAGACCTCTTAGCACTTGCAAAACAAAGACACTTCTTAGTACAAACAGCTGGATATCTGGTCTCTCTTTTCCTGATACCTCAGAGTTGCTTGTAGCATGGGCACCGCGAATGAATACACAAAAATCACAAATACTATATGCAGGAAATTGACAGATTAATAAGGTCACTAAAACATCACCTTCATCAGTGCAATCACAGTTTGTAATTTCCATTCTGCAGATGGCATATACTCCTTCACTGTATTAGAAGTTTACAATCTCTGTACATTTTTGAGCAAAACATTGCACTGCTAGGACTCATATAGGGAGCCTCCTCTGTCCCCAGGCATTGTGCTTCCTGAATGTAGGAGAAACGTCAACTCTTTGAGCTCTTCATCTTTTCTCCATGCAAAAATACAGGATAATGGCCCCTGTATGTGTGACAGAGTCAGAACCCTCCAAGTTCGAGTGAGGGCTTCTCTCAACTTTGCTGCATCCCACATCAGATCCAGAAGTGAGTACTGAAGACCCTGGTCTCATGTGTTACCTAGTCTCTGTGGGGAACAGACTTGAACTTCCCTGAGTTATTCTTTGTACCTCATCACAACCTGGCTCTCCCTATATCTCAATATTCAGAGTCAGGTCCTGGTAGGGAATGTAAATCTATCATGGCTCCACACAAGCTTATGTTGAAAAACCAAAGCTGGGACTGGATGCTCACTAGTGTGCAGTCATATCCAAGTTTGGTTCCTCCTTAATACTGCTGATTGTGCCTGCATGTGCGTGTCAGAGATTCACACTGAATGAACTCGCATAATTCATGTTGTGCCAACATTACCTTCTTCATTTTTCCCCCAACTGACTTCCTGTCACAGGTAACACTAAAGAAGTTTGGTCCTGGGATGTTCCCTCCTACTGAGGACCTCAGTCTGACCTGCTCTTTCTCTGGATTTTCACTGAGCACTTCTGGTATGGGTGTGGGCTGGTTCTGCCAGCCCCTAGGAAAGGGTCTCGAGGGGCTTGCAATTATTTGGTGGGATGATGATAAGAGGTACAACCCATCTCTGAAGATCTGGATCACAATCTCCAAGGACACCTCCAACAACCGGGTAGCCCTCAAGATCACCAGTGTGGACACTGTAGATACTGCCACATACTACTGTGCTCAGAGAGCACATAGACACAGCCTTGTCTGACAGCTGTACATTATCTCAGGCTGGTTTTCAGCTCTATGTCTTCCTACTATAACTGATGGGGTTGAAAGTGGGCACACCTTTACTGCCAGTCTCTGGGGTTTCCTCTTCACTCTAAGTTTCAGGTCCCCTACTCCTTGTTATAAAAATATGGCCACTTTTAAATTTTGTTCATAAATGAGAATATGTCTGTTTTGTATTGTAGAGATTAGGGATATCTGATTCTTAAGCCATGTGGTTCAGGAAGGTGGTCCCTTTCAGTCTTTGTCCTCAAAGACCCATAACAGCTGATTCAAATTATTATAACATTCACCTTCTTTAAAATCAAGGATATGGGGAAGAGTGACATTTCTGGATAAGCTTTTCTGAATTGGATAATTTGCTAAAATGACTCCATGGAAACCACAAAACATCTCAGGTTATGGCCAAAGAATTGTTTTCTCTGCACAAACTGATGGTCTCATCCTATTGCTGAATACAAGATTTCTGTATCTCACTGAACATGGAGAATTTGAGGTGGTGCCTAACTGCGGGCCTCAGCCCTACTGACCACTGTTCAAGGCAGTAGAAGGCACTTGGAATAATCTAGAGGGGAATCCATATAACAGCAAACTGAAATAACATGGTAACCTGCTGATGAGATCGGATTGAATGCCCACTATAAATATAACCCATGCCTGACACTACTAGAAAGTTCCAGAATCTGAGACAAGTTTTGCCATGGGCTTATAGTAATAAAAATAAATGTTCTGCTAAAGCAGTGGTTTTTAACCTGAGGGGAAGAACACATTTGGGACTGAACAGCCATTTCACAAAGGTCTTGGACTCTTTCTCTGGGGTCTCATTATATCAGATATCCTGCATGTCAGATATTTACATTGTGACTCATAGTGGAAAATTACTGTTACGAAGTACAACAAAGTAATTTTATGTTTGGGTGTAACCACAAAATGAGGAACTGTATTAAAGGGTTGGAACAATTGGGTTCAACTGTTCTAAAGGTATATAACAACAAAATAATTCTGAGTGACATACCCATATTTTCACATTAATCTGTGCCTCACACAACTATCATTAGATAAGCTTCTTCTTGCAAAATATGTGAGGTAACATAGAGACTCTCAAATGGACAATGTATATAGCATGTAACATATTTGTAAACTCAGTCATAAATGTGCTGTTTTAAGCATTCTTTCTTCTCAGGACTCAGAAACCAATGCCGGAGTATAGATAGAATTATTTTAAGACCCATAGGTATTTAATGACTCCAAGAATATTGTCTATTTCAGACACAATAATACTGCTTCCCACGGGAACTCATGAGATTGTGGAAGTAAACACTGGGCTTGCCCATGTTCAAGCCTTAGGGTTTTCTAATACTGAAATGTAGAATGGACATAGACACTCAGTCCTAAACAAGTAACTATCTGAAACTAGTATGTATGTGTTTTCATGCTCTTTGTTTTTTTATTTAATTAGGAGAACACAATTGCAGCTTGGATGTATAATGGCTAAATGTCAGGAACAGAAATAATTCTGCCGTTGGTACCATGGCTACAACCTTATTGTTTTGATTGAAACAATAATTATGGAAAAAAGTAAAGAACACAGTGGACAGTGGATTTCTCTGCTGTAACCTGTATTATTTATCTTTATTCAATAAAATAAAGCCAAAAAGTTGTATAAACAAGACCCAATGACTAGAAAACCCAATTTGTTTCCCATTTAAACTGTGTCCTCTCACATAACTGAGCACCCTCAGATTGAGAGTTGAGTGAGTTGTCTCTTTTCTTGCCATTGTATCAATTTCTCTCCTGAAGTTTTTCTCAAAGGTCATCATTATCCTTCCTTATCCACTGGAATTTTTCCAGGAGATCACATGATACTCAGAACATGTCTCCTGCTTGAAGTAGAGGACAGAATTTCCGAAGCAGAGTGCCCTCCTGCTCTAGCCTATGCACAGGAAAGTTGCACCATCATCTTGAACTCTCTTGCTCAAATATAAACCTCAGTGGCAGGATGGAAAGGAAAGAGGGGTTCTCTTATCTGTGAATTTCGGGAAACCATCAATAGAATGACAAAGGATGGTATGAATGTTGTGTTTTTGTTAGATATGAACTACATGATACCATGTGGCTTTCATAGGAATGACTTGTATGGGAACAGACTGGATTTCTCAAGGGGAGACAAATGTTCTGTTCTCCGAAGAAGTTCATCTTATGGCTTCCTTGATGCCTCCCAGTCACAGAAGATTTCCTGACGTGAACAGGATAGCTGAAAGAGGATAAAACTGTCTACAAATATTACAGATCTATCCAAACATGGGATTGAGAATCATCACTTGAATACCATGTCAAGTCAAAGTTAACAAGGAGGGACACAGTCCAATATTACATCAAGCGCATATGAACAGCAACATTGCTTAATGTATTTGTAGTGAGATGGCAAAAGGGAAAGTCAAAACAAACTAGTTATACTGAGACTGGAGACGAATGGCCAAGTGGCCAGAAAGGAAGGGTTTTTCCTAAGTCTACTCAGAGTTTATTCCTCTGAGTTAACCACATACAAGGCCCAGGAGATTACCTCCTTTGGCAGTTAGAACTCTTCCCTACAAGGATACAAGATCTGACATAGAGAAGAATTTATGTGAGTTCCTAGAAATTATGTCACTCTCCTGGGAATGCTACAGAATCAAAGAGTACACAATTAAAAGATGCTCACAGTCAGCATGAAGACAATACATCTCATAATTGAATTACTCAATCAGAAATGAGGAACAGAGAGTCGTGTCTCATGGAGAGCCAATATTGTGAATGTTTATTCAGAGTCTCATGCAATCAGGACAGTGTGTCTTGTCCTGGGGAAGGGAACAGGACTGCATTAATGGGGAGAAACAAGGGCAGTAACCCAGAATAGATGCTCTAGATTTCTATGCACATTTTGGTACTCACTCAAATGGCTCCTTTATTATTTTTTAAATAGTTACCTGATATACAGGTGTTCTATATCCAACAGAGTCTACAACAGACTAATTAGAATCACAAAAAGTTAAAATATTTTGGAGATTTTTACAGAAAAATAATGTATAGGATTTTCATATCATTGTTTTGGGTTTTCTTGTTGTTTTTTTTTTGAGACAGGGTTTGTCTGTCCCGCTTTGTAACCTTCCTATAATTAATCTGTAGAGCAGACTGTCCTTGAACTCACAGGGATCTGCCTCCCTCTGCCTCCGAAGTAATCGGATTAAATGCTGTGCATGAACACTGCCTATCTTATCATTGTTTTTTCAATAATGTGTATCACTCCCCAATCATTTTGCATGAATCTATACTAAGCTACATTCTTGAAACCAATTACTTCAAGTTAACATCAGGATTCACCTATTATAAACTTCACTGGCACTTATGAAACTGTTAAATTTTTATTGGAATGGCGTCTGTCAAAGCACAAGCAAGTAAGTCTTTCAATAAAATAAAAAACTTAATAAATAATAGATAATTGTTTCCCTAACACTTAGTTGTGTTTCTAACTGCAAACAATTTCTCCCTCTGCTCTTAAAAATCACCCTAACTCTATCCATGCAGCTGTTCCTGAGAAGTCCAGCCCTGATTCTCAGGCCTCCCATTCCGTGTTCACCAATTAATACACTTAACAAGGAGTTAGATATGATAAGAGATATCTTTGTTATTTTCTAAATAAGACATATTTCAGAATTTCTTAACCTGAGTACTTTACAGATAAATATAGTCACTAAAATTCCTCCCATATCCACCTTTCAGTCCCCCCACAAATGCATACCTTCTTCTACTTTAATAAATGATTTTACCTGTGTGTGTGTGGTCTGTGTGTATGTGTGTGTGTGTGACACTTTCATTACAATTATAGTTAGAGTAGAGTAATGTATATGTGTTCAGAGCAGTAACTGGGATTGAATAACTTATAATGAAGCTTTTGAGAACTGGTTATCACTCAGCAGTCACGGATTACAAGTACTTCATCATTTAGGGATTGGACCATGAGATATTTACCCCTATACTATAGACATCCAGTTTAGACATTGCTATCAACAAGATTTAATGGATCCAGCATTTCTATACTATCTAGAAAACACGTTCTCACAGTAGCATGCTACTCCTCCAGATTTTGCAGTCTTTCTGGACCCTCTTCAAGGATTTTCGCTAAAGTTTTGCTGTAGCATAAACATTGAATATCTATCAAGTGTAGTTCTGAATTCCTAGCTCACTTGTTCTTTGCAAGCTTGCCTGATGTGTATCTCTGTAATAGTCTCCATCTGCAATTTAAAAAATCAACTTCATTAATGAGGGAGTTAAAGTTTTAATATGAAATATAAGGATACAATTAAAAAACTAAGTAAGAAAATGTGCATGTGTGTATGTTACACGCAGGAACCAATTGAAAGTTAAAGTGTTTATAGCTGGGTTGATGTTTAACTTTCTCCTTGGGTATCATGCAGACAGAAAATATTTTGTTGCAGTAACCAATCAATATCTGATTGTACTTCAGGAATTTTCCATGAGAAACTATGTAATCCTGACACTGCTGAAATAGGGAAGAAGCAGATATTAGACAGCCCAGGGAACTAGGAGAAACCCCAATTTTCTGTTGCATTACAGGTGACATTGTGGGGAAAGATTATGAAAGAAATAACTAGCCAGTCTGGCAGCACTAAGAGCCATGAACCTTGGGGAATAGGAGGCCTATGTTCTAAGAAAGAACAATGTCTGTCCAGCATTTCAGAAGAATAAGACCATGGTAAATACTACCTAAGATATGGGAAAGAGCATAGGGAGGCAGTTCACATGAAGACAGTAGGCTGTGGGAAAGAAGGAGGTGGATTACCTTGTGTTCTTGTGCTGGCATGTTTCTCAAGGTACAGGTGTTTTTTTGCTGTGAGAAATAGAAGGTCTAGTTGATGGTAAGAGAAAGGCAAGTCACTGTAGAACCAGAGAGCAGTAGAATATGGCATGGAATGAAATAGACCCATTAGGTGTTTTAAGGATTTCACAGAAGAGCTGGCATTACCATTGAGATTGTGAAGAGCAGGTATATATGGCAGGTGTGGATGGTTAACCATTAAGGAACTAAATGTTAAATATGTGATTCAAAATATTTTAATCATCATTAAAGAAGAATTGCAGATAGTATTTATATTTGCATAATAGTTCTTTTATTTTTGAGGATAATTTTTCAAAATTTATGCATGAAATAGAATACCATTTTGCTGTGGACTCAACCATATTATGTTAATTTAAACATAGACATTCATTATTTATTGAACCTCATAAAATTTTATTAAATTAATTTATTTTAGATTTTCTTAAATTCCTGTGAATGATTTTCATAATTTATGCAAAGAGAACAGACAAGTTTACATGTAGAGAGCACAATAAAGGAATTCTGAAAACATTTCTATGCAAAACCATGAATTTGTACTTAATAGTCTCTCTTTTAATTCCTTCTGTCTTCTGTTTCTCTGTTGGAACACAGTTTCATATAGACCAACCATAATTTCACTCTAAGTTTCCCCTACTCCAAATTCTTCCCTATCATGTAATGGTGAGGATGAACACAGGACTTCAGGCTTGCAAAATGATTGGTATTTTGATGCTATAAATGCCACTTCCTTCCTAATTTCATCTCAAATAGCTGCATCATTATTTGTCTTCAGTAAGGCTCCTGCCTCTGTGCTCATGTTATTGCAGGAAGACATGCAAGTAATATCCACCTATGCTCATGAAAACCATCTCTGTCCCTACATGATGTTAAAATTAAAACCTTTCTTTTTATTTAGACAGAAAAGAGGAGATGATGTGAGATGCCATTCTGTAAATCTGTCTCTTATTGATTGTCAACAAAGTACTGTTGGCCAATGAAGAAGTAAGATAGGTAGACTAGGAGTCGAGCAGGATTCTGGGAAGGAGAAACACAGAGATTCATCATGTAGCTGCCATAGGGGTAAGAAGTCTGGACCCTTTTGTCCAGTAAGGGAAATACTTAGATTAACAATTATGGAGTAAATACTTATGTCAGAGCTAACCAGTAGGAAACAAGCAAGGCCAACAGCTTCATAATTAATATAGTGTCCTGTGTGTTCTTTTGGGACTGATGGGGCTCTGGGAAATGGCTGGTGGGAAGGCTTCTCCCAACAAATGGTGGGAGAAGTGGGATTGAATTTCAACGTAAAATGACAAGAGCTCAAAGGGTAGCAGCATTTTTCTAATGTGGGCTCTCTTTTGCTAGTGACAATCAGAGATACACGAGGCTCACTTAACGGATTCTTCCTGTCTCAGCATAAAAAATAAAAACAGCAAGGTTCTTTTAAAATTCTCTGCTAACAATTGAAAGGTATGTATGTACAGCTGGAAGTGGCAGTGACCACATCTCCAGGCTGGCAGCTTTTGCTCAACGTCAGCATAGACTGAGGCAGTGGGCTGGAGTCATGTTTCACCTGCCATATTGGAAAAACTTCTGATCCCTTCTGGTCATTGTTCCCTTTACTGCAAGCAGAGAAAGACTGTCAATGAAAACTTGGCTGTCCATGAGCCATGCTCACAACCTTGTCATGGATTCGTCTCATATGTTCATCTTTACTAAACACATCAGGTCAGGTGTTCCTAGTCCTGTTGACCTTCTCTACAATGGACACACATGGCTACAGGCAAATCTGTCTGTACTACTTGCTTCCTCTTCACATGGGACACAGTTGCCTGCTGACCCCAAGGTACCCTTTGCAGCTCCTATGTATCACATTAAAATAGACCTCAAAAATTCAGATTCAGATTTGTTTGTGATCAAGCTTTTTCCAAGATGATGTCACAGCAGTCATTGAAAGTCTTGAAGCAGGTCACTTACAGCATCACCAGTGCCCCAAAGACTAGAGTCCATGACATAACGGGTTATGACTTCTACAGCTGAAAATGGAATCCAAAACCAGAAGGAGACAAGAATGTTCACTTATTCCTGGAGTAGGGTGAGAAAATATTAAGTAAGTGTGAAGGGAAAGTACTACTTGGAACATGATACTAAACAGGAGCGTGTAAACTGAATTGATCATGTATCGACATGCGATAAAGTCATCAAGGCTTCTGATTGTTTTCATTCTGAAACAGCCAATATGGGTGGTTGTGATCTTACAGAATCTCACCAAAACAACCCTAGGAAAATAGCGCTAATGGTGTGAAGCACTTGTGCTCAAAAGAGAAAATAAATTCCATATCTTTGTATATTTTAACTGATTTCTTATAGACACATCTAACACCAAAGTAAAACAAAGTGTTACAGTCACACAACTTAGCTGAGTCTGGACCTGTGGAACATGTAAAAATGATTGGCAAAGCCTTTAACAGTTATTGCTTATGAACCCTGCAACACACTGACAATTTCCGTCTGAGACTGTATACCCGTCTCTCTGCTCATCCTGAGTGCCTGCTGTATATTCTGTATTTCTCAGCCAAAATCTCCTGAAAAGCATATGACAGTGGAGGGGACAAGGGAGGGCAGAGGAGAGAGGGAGGTTAGAATGGATGGACAAGGAGAATACTAGCGGAGGGTTAATATGGGGGAAGAAAGAGATGTCTTGATTGAGGAAATCATTCTGGAGCTACACAGAAACATGGCACTAGGGACATTCCCAGGAATTCTAAAAGGTGACCCAGAAAGGACCCTAAACATTAGTGGAGAGGGTGCCTGAACTGGGCTACCCCTGTAATCACATTGATGACTACCTGAATTATCATCATAGAATCTTCATCTAAAAACTTGTGGAAGAAGATGCAGAGATCTGCAGCTAACCAATGGGCTGAGCTGACAGATTCCAATTGAAGACAGGGAGAACTACAAAATGAGCACAGTGGTCAAGATCATTTTCTGGATACCCACAGAAAGAGCTAACCTGAGATAGTTGGAACTCATTGTCTCTAGACTGACAGGGGATAAACCTGAATGGGACCAAATTTGGGCCTCTGAATGTGGATGACAATAGTGTGACTTGGATAGTCTGTGTGACCTCTGGCAGAGTAACCAGGATTTATTCCTAGTGCTTGAACTTGCATTCTGGAGCCCATTCTTTTTGGGGGAATTCCTTGCCCAGCCTAGATATATAGGTCTGGAGGGCCTTGGACCTGCCTCAAAGTAAGGTGCCAGGGTTCATTCATTCTACTTGGGAAGATGTACAATATCTGAGAATGAATGAGGACGGTTGTGAGGAAGGTGGGAGTAGTAAGGATAGAGGTGTTATTGGGAACTTGGATTGGTATGTAAAACGATAAAACATTTTTTTAAATTAAAAATTATTTTTAAAAATAATTTCAAGAAAATAAAAATGCCACATTTAATTTCCTGATGAAATGTTCACTTAATTGAATAAAAAGACATGCTATTGATTCTATCTTGACAAAGTGACAACACAAAGACAACAATATTAGGAGGGAGGAATGCTGTAAATGTAAATATGGGAGGTTTATTCACAGAGTATCAACATTATTAAAAGGAAAAATGAAAAGTGAAGACAAATAAGATATACATTAAGTTTAAAATACTGGTAGTTTACAAAGACAATTAATCCCTCTTCTAAGCTATTGAGATGTTTTCATTATTTAAAGATATGTTTAAATCTACCGGCTCAAATCACTTCCCATTAAATGTCACTTAACCCATTTTCAGGTGGGCTTCATGTGATTACCTCTGAGTACATATTAGAATTAAGCAGTTTTCATTTACTCCTTGTTTTAGTTACTTGTGCTGTGTCAAAGAATGTTTGAGGAAGCAATTGAATGGAGTAAGATTTCATTTGGGTGAACGCGTGAGGGCCTCAATCCATCATGGTAGGAGGCATAGACAGAGGGGCAGAAGCTGACTACTGGCAGCACACTACATTCTGGAAGCAGAGAACAAGTGAGAAGAAGACTTGTTATAAAAACTCTACACCCAACCAACTGACTCAGTTCCTCCTGTGGCTCCACAACAGGATTTCACAACCTTCCAAAATTACATTCTCAACTGGAGACCAAAGTTCAAAGACATGTCCCAGTGGGAGTCAAGTCACATGCAAGTGACAAAAGAATCCAAATTGCAACAAATGGAATGTACCACCTATCCCATCAGAAACCCTGTGCTGCAGTTTACAGAGTTGTAAAAAAGGAATTGATGATCTGGAACCCTGTTCTGCCTGCTCTGCAGAAACGTGGGCTCACTCAATGAACATATTCCCTAAGTATGATTCAAAGCCCTGCACAGTGTGATTCTTAGAATTTCCTGACAACTGCAAATGAAAGTCAAGACAAAACCAAAGAACTACTCCAGAGTTTTCAACTAAGAAGAACAAGTCAAATCAAAGTAACATGAAGGAAATATTGTAAAAATTGCCCTGTGCCTTTTTTCCACTCAGGATCCTCCCCCAGTGCAAAGCAGCCCCATACTCAGGCAGAAAGCCCAGGACTAGCTGAGAAGCCCCAATTTCTCCTCACTGGAGCATCCAGCAGAGCATGGCTGCCGTGGTGCTGTTTCTCTGCCTGGTGACCTTTACAAGCTGTAAGTGTGCAGGGATTAAGAAGAGGGACACAAGCAAGTCATTATGGGATGTATGACTGATGGTGATGTTCTTTGTCTCCAAGTGTCCTGTCACAGGTGCAGCTGAAAGAGTCAGGAGCTGGCCTGGTGCAGCCCTCGCAGACCCTATCTCTCACATGCAATTTCTCTGGGTTTTCATTAATCAGCAATGGTGTGATCTGGGTCTGCCAGCCTCCAGCAAAGATTCTGGAGTGGATGGGAGCAATATGGAGTGGCGGAAGCACTGATTATAATTCTGCTGTCAAATACCGAGTCAGCATCAGCAGGGACACCCACAAGTTCCATGTATTCCTAAAACTGAACAATCTGCAAACTGAAGATTGGTTACAGATTACTGTGCCAGAGAAATTTAGTGAGGAACTTCAGTAGGAACCTGCACATAAACCTCCCTGTAGAGACACTCAAGGCCGGCAGGGGGCACGGAGTTCCTAGAGAGACTCCTGTGAACAGTTTAGGTTTGCTTCACAACTAGAAAATTCTGGGCTATGGGACATTAACATGTGTTTTTATATCAGCAACTGCGATTTCCTCTACTAGCCAAGGAAATCCTCTAGAGGACCCTCTACTGTCATATTCTACTAAAGTGTTGTGTTCACACACCAGAATGAATGGTTTCCCTCACAAAAAATAAGCTATCCATTTGCTTCTTGTTTTCCCACTAAACGGTACATGCTTTTATACTTTCCAATTATATGCACAAGTATTTATTCATTTTCTTATATATACAAATATCTCAACAGTAATAAACATTTCTGAAATTTATTGCCTGTTAAGTTCAGTAAGTTTGGGAATTTAAAAACATCTGTAATTAATCCTGTTTATTTTTCTACATGTGACAGAGAAATCACAGCTTCCCTAAATTAATGTCATTTTCCCCAGACAACTTGGAAGCATAAATACCCATGGTTGCCTTCTTCTACAGCAAGAAACTTCCATAAAAGTATAGATTTCATTATCCTGTTTTTCAGATTCCATTTTACTCATTTGTATCTTGGGAAAAATTGCGTCCACCTAAAGCACTAAAGAACTATTCCAAAACATAAATCACCAGTTTAGTTTTGTTTTGGCATTGACATATAAAAATAAACTGTTTACATATATGTAGACCAGTATAATTTAGTCTTAATTGTTTTCAATAACCATAAACCTCATTATTTGGGATAATTCCTCAGAGGTAACTGATTAATCTTCACACTTTAAATTGTCCAAATCAGGGACACCTTACCATAATTTTACTTTCTTTCACATCCATTTCTTCGAGTACACTTGATAAGAGCACTTTGTGTTCTCGCAATGCCTGAATGTCATTTAGGAAATGCTCACCAGGTCTATCCAGTTCGATGTGATGTGAACAGTGCTGCCGTAAATGTCCCGCGCCACAGTCTCGCCAGCAAGAACGACGCAGGACACTCGGATCCTTCTGCAGTAAAGCTTTAATGCATCTTGAGAGATAGATGATCAGCTTCTGAGAGGGAGACCCCAAGCTAAGAAACCCAGCCCCTTATATAAGCCTAGGAGCTCAGATTGAGACGTGTAGAGCAGGGATTGGTGGTTTGCTCATCACCACAGATGACGCCACGGGAGAGGCACAGCTTAAACGGTGGACTCCAACTGACAACGGATGTCAGCGCCATCTTCTAATGGCGATAGCGATAGCGAGGGCAGCTCCTCACATCTCCCCCCTATTCATTTATTTTTGAAGCCATAGGACACCCACAACTTTGGAGTGGAGATAGAGGTCAAATCCCCATGTGCAAATTTGGAACATGTACAAAGCTCCTCTCCAGGGTCTTATCCCCAAAGGGAGCCCTGACCAGTCCGATGTCGTTTTTCTGGGGGAAGGAGATCATGACATAGAACCTTCATGCAAGATGACTTATCTCCCAGGAGAAAGTCGTTATACCGCAGACCTCTCCTGTGCAGTGCTTAACCTTGCAACTCCTTGGGCTGCTGAAGCCTACCCACTATATCCCGTGCAATGAGACTAGCCTCGTGGGGTGCAAGAGCCAGGAGGCCAGAGACCTATTGCTTTAACATGGTTAACCAAATGTCAGGGGAGGCTCCGTGTTCTAAGGCAGCAAGTGCTTGTGCCACCACCACTTTGTCTCTTTTTGTTTGGGCTCTGAGCTTACACACCATCCAAAGCATCAACACTATTCCATAGCAGAGAACTAGGCTAAATGATCCCACCCCCACCCATTCCTTAAAATAAGAAAATGCAGATGAAATCCAGGAGGAGAGGCCTTCCATCAGAGAAAGATCCAGACGCGTGGAATTCACTTGCAGGATCGTCACTCTCAACTCACGGAGTGTCTGCTCAAACTCAAAAGTCCAATTCTGTAATAAATGTTGAGACAGAGCTTTTGACAGGTTAGCTGCTCTTGTAAAATTCTCAAATTGTACTGAAGTGACACAAAGGCCTGGCAACTTTTGTTCACATCCCAATTGGGCCATCTGCCACAATATATCCAATTGTTCCTGAACCAAATTAACCTGTTGGTTTACCAACATCAGGCCTCCTTGTATCTGAGAATTGGCAGTGGCCTGTTTATCTAGGGCCATGGTCACAGTGCCCGATAGTTCATTAATGGTTTGAGTTGTCTGCACAGTGGCAGAAAGTGCAAGGGCCGAGGCGGTAACTGAAGTAGTAACCGCGGCGGCAGCTATCTTGCCCACAATAATAGCAGAGATCCCAAAAATCTCGCTTTTCCCTAAACAAACTCAAACTACTTGGCACCTCAACAGGAACTGGAACAAATCGAGGCATGCACATTACCAAAGCAAAAGGGTGCTTAATAGCATCCCAGCATAATGCATAAAAACAATTCTAAGCAGAGCAATTTATTTCTTTCTGATTCTTACCTAAGGTATCATTACTCACAACCCAAATAAAGGGCAGCCAAACACAAATTTGAGCAGCTGAATAATTAGTTCTCTTAAAAGGGGTATACTTAACATTGGAGGAGGACCAATCAGATGATCCAGAGCAGTGTCCCTCATTCAGACTGTAGCCTAATGCCCCTTTCCAATCAAAAGTAATCTGTCCCTTCTCATTATATCTTCCAGCAATCATTGCCATAGGAGAACGATCAGTACAGCTTCCATTATTTCAAAAGGATTAGCATTAGATCTTTCTGGATCCATATGAGTAAAATTATCCTTTAATGAAGAAATCACAGTAAAGCACAAGCTTCCTACCAATGACAAGATTCTCTCATCCTGAAAACTCTGTATGTGAGGATCTAAAGGCAAAAAGGCAAGCCCCAACTCTCTATTAGTTGTGAAAAATCTAGGGAACACCTGGGCATTATGCATCACTGGCATTGGTAGGGGGAAGGTAGACATGATGCCCCACCGTAACTCTCCCATCATACTAGGAACCATCATCCGGAGTAGGAGAGTCTTCATCACCCAATTGGCCTCCATCCTTCTTATTCTGGAGTTGTAAAGGAGCTCTTCGAGTGAGTCTTTCAGGGATCCACAGGGGGCTTTCTTCCTCCTGTGGAAAAACACACACAGCTCCCCTGGATCTTATTAGAATAGGATCCGGGCCTTTCCATTCATTAGTTAGTACATCTTTCCATTTTACAAATTCTTTTGGCCTATAAGGCTCTAAACTGTGGCGATCGGCCGCAGTGTGGCCTTGGGCATCAGAGTTCAAGAAATTAAGGGTAAAAAGTGCCATGGACACAGCAACTCTTGGTACCGAGGGTAGAACATCCTCAATACTCCCCTTTTGTTTAATCAGATATGATTTGAGTGTACGATGGGCACGTTCCACAATGCCCTGTCCTTGAGGGTTATAAGGTAGGCCAGTTAGATGGGTAACATCCATTTGCCAACAAAACTGTCGGAATTTTTGAGAGGTATATGCTGGTCCATTGTCTGTTTTTAAAATTCTGGGTTTTCCCCAAGCATTCCAGGCCTCAAGGCAATGTTGAATCACATATAAGACCTTTTCCCCTGTTAGGGGCGTGGCGAACATTATGCCAGAAGAGGTGTCAACAGAAACATGAACATATTGAAGCCTTCCAAAGAGGGAATATGAGTAACATCCATCTGCCACATCTGCAATGGTCTAATGTCACGTGGGTTTATTCCCACGTGGGGAGCAGGTAAGAATTCGCAGCAATTCTGGCATTGAGTAACAATTTCCCTAGCCTCTTTCCTGGATAGAGCAAAACGACGGCGCAAGGTCTCAGGCGTCACATGAAAGCACTGATGGAATTCTTTTGCTGCTTGTGCGTGGGTAGACAAGGCAGCGGCCACCAGCTTTGTAGCCTTGTCCGCTAAGTCATTCCCTAAGGACATGGGACCTGGGAGTCCAGAATGTGCTCGGACATGGGTAATGAAAACAGGAAATCTCCTATTTAACAAGGCAGCTTGTATCTTCTGAAAGATGTTAGCAACTCTGCTGGAGGATCTTATTATTCCAGCTATCTCAAGGAGATTAACTGCATTAACCACATAAGAGGAATCTGATACAATATTGAGGGGTCCTGGAAAAGCCTCAAGAACCTCCAGTACTATCAGACATTCTACAACTTGAGGTGAAGTTTCATTATATTGTTTAGATATAACCCTATCCTTGACCACATAAGCTCCCATACCAGTTTTCGATCCATCAGTGTACACCACAGTCCCATCTGGGAGTGGGTCTTTAGCTGTCACTTGTGGAAACACTATAGCCTGGTTTAGGGCAAACTGTAAAATTGGATGCTTTGGAAAATGATTATCAATTTGTCCTGAAAAGTAAGTAACTAAAACTGCCCAATCACTAGATGTGGCTGCCAAGGTCTGAACTTGTGCAGCAGTATAAGGCACAACCAAGGAATCAGGATCCCTGCCAAAATGTGTAACAGCTGCTTTTATTCCACAAAGCACGAGCTGTGCAACAGCATCAGGGTACCAGTTAATAATCTTAGCAGGGGAAGCATTTGGATGAATCCAAAGTAATGGTCCATGTTGCCACAGGACTGCAGTTGGCAATTGAGCTGTCTTAAAAACACACAGATTAAAAGGTAGTGACTCCTCAATACGTTGTAATTGTGCTTCCTGTAAGGCCTCTTCCACCATCTGTAAGGCTCGGTGGGCGGCAGGGGTAAATTTTCTGGGTGAGGAGATATGAGGCTCACCCTCCAGGAGATCGAAGAGGGGTTTTAGATCAGCAGATGGAATTTTTAAAAAGGGCCTCAACCAATTTATATCTCCCAGAATTTCTGAAAATCATTTAATGTTTGTAGGTGGTCTTTGCGAATTTCTATTTTCTGAGGAACTATATTTTTGGGAGTAATCATTGAGCCCAGAAAGAGGCCTGTATCTGCAATTTGAAACTTTTCTGAGGCAATCTCTAATCCCCACTGTTTTAATTCAGCCACCAGCATGGGAAAAGCCTTTTGTAAAACATCTAACACTTTGTGACAAATAAGAATATCGTCCATATAATGGATCATGATTAAAGATGTAAATTGTTTCCTAATTGGCTCCAAAGCCTCCTGCACATACAGCTGACATATTGTTGGGCTATTGGCCATGCCTTGCGGCAGTACCTTCCACTGAAATCTCTTGTCTGGTTCCATATGATTAAGAGAAGGGATAGTGAAGGCAAATCTTGGTCTAACCCGTGGGTAAAGTGGAATAGAGAAGAAACAGTCCTTAATATCTATAATAATAAGCTTCCAATCTTGAGGAAGTGCAGAAAGCAAAGGAAGGCCTCTTTGAACAGGGCCAAAAAGATGCATGTGATTGTTAATGGCCCGCAGGTCGTGGAGTAATCTCCACTTCCCAGATTTCTTCTTAATAACAAAAATTGGTGTATTCCATGGGGAGGTAGAAGGCTCTAGATGCCCCAGCCGTTCCTGTTCTTGCACTAATCTTGTGACAGCCTCTAATTTTTCAGAGGATAGAGGCCATTGAGAGACCCATAACGGCTCCTCTGTTTTCCACGGTATGGGCCGTGAAGCCTCAACGGCCCCTAAATAAAACCCAGTCCTTTTCTACCCCGATTTCCGTGTTGTGTAATGGGTTTTATTCTGCCTTGTTCTTGCCTACCCAAGCCTCTACCCTTTATATACCCGATCTTTGCCATAATGGCTGATGCCTGGGGGGAGTATTCATTAGTTAGGGTCATGCCCATGGCTTGTAACACATCCTGTCCCCATAAATTTACAGGGAGTGGCAACACATAGGGGGTAAAACATCCCCATTTGCCCTCAGCGTTCTGCCAGGTTAAGGCTGAGGCACTGATGGCAGGAGAGGTCTGGTATCCAAGACCTTGTAGTGAATGAGATGAAACAACAGTGGGCCAAGACTTCGGCCACCAATGGAGTGAAATAATGCTTTTGTCTGCTCCCATATCCATTATCCCTTCAAATTCTTTTCCAGTAATTAACAATTTTATTGTAGGTCTCTCATTTAGGGGTATAGCCAGATAGGCTGAATCACTCCCAGAAGATCCCATAGCCCTTTTTTGTAAAGTGTAGGTTTCTCTATCCCCGAGGGAGGGCAGCAACACCAGTTGTGCAATTCTATCTCCCTGCTTTATAGAAAATACGATCTGAGGGCTAGAACAGTGAACTTGAATCTCCTCTTTATGTTACGGGTCAACAATCCCAGGATATATAATGAGTCCCTGTAAAGTTAAGGAGCCACGGCCCAGAATAAGCCCAATGGTGGCAGGGGGCAAAGGTCCAGGGGAATGAACTGGGACCGGTTGAACATTCATTTGGGGCATGAGTAAGAAGTCGGAGGCTGCATGCAAGTCCATTCTGGGTGTTTCTCGGAAGGCTCTACTTCCTCTTGATTGCTTTTCTGAAATCGGTTCCCATATTTCTGAGGGCCCTGGGACCATGGGCCCCGTGACCCGTTTTTTGATTGGGGTACCTTGGGTTTTTCAATAGGGGGCAGAAGCCTCCCTTTTATATCCCGGACTGACCTGCATTCGCTAGCCTTATGATAACCTTTACCACAACGAAGGCAAAGCTCCAGTTCTCTTGTTCTTTCAGGGGATTGACAATCTTTCTTAAGGTGCCCCATTTTCCCACAATTAAAACAAGCTTTTCGATTAGATAAATTTCTACGCCTGTGCATTTGTAAAATGGCGGCAGCTAGTCCTGCATTGGTTAGGGGTCCCCCCAGCTCCCTGGACACTCTGAGCCAATCTTGTAAACCTTTGCTTTTCTGAGTGGCGATAGCCGCTTGACATTCCTGGGTTGCTTGTTCATAGACAAGTTGCTCAATCAGGGGCATAGCTTGTTCTGAATCACCAAAGATGCGACTGGCGGCCTCAGTCATTCTGGCCACAAAGTCTGAAAATGGCTCTTGGGGTCCTTGGACAATCTTTGTAAGGTGTCCACTGGATTCTCCCCTTTTAGTGAGGGCCTTCCATGCTTTAATAGCGGCGGCCGACACCTGAGCATAGACGCCCCAGATGTAGTTGGTTTGATTAAGGGCATGTTGACCCTGACCTGTCAGCATTTCAAATGTCCACTGCCTCTGATTCTCATCTTCAGCCATGGCATTAACTCTAGCTTGTGCCTGGGCTGCATCATACCAGAGAGCCTTCCATTCCATGTATTGTCCCATGTTGGGAAGCACTGCTTTCACTGTCGTCTGCCAGACAGTGGGAGTCATGGCAAAATTAGCAAGCCTTTCCACCTGTATTGTGGTAAAGTTAGCATTGACCCCATAATTACGAACGGATTCGGCCAATTCTTTGATTTGATTGTAATCTACGGGGGTATGTACTCTTCCGCCTTCCGCATTCTCAAATACTGGAAAAGCCACTTGTATTTTTCTCCGTTCCTCTAAAGGTAAAAAGAGTCAGTACCAGTATTCAGCTGAAGCTCATACGGCGGAGGCCCCGAGGGGCGTGAGCCCGCCGGATTTATAGGCGGTGGCCTCACATTCATTTTTGTTTTCAGCAGCCAGTGTGTATCAGGGTGATATCTTTCTTCCTCATACTGTGCCACCTCCTCTAGACCACCTTCTTCGCTATAATCCAGAGTGTCAGAATCAGAATTATCTAGCTCCAAGGCTTCTAGCTCTACCGTAGGGTATAGCCTAGATTCTGGCTTTTTCTTTTTCTTAGATTTGTTAGGGGGTGAATGATCACTCCCTTCTTTCTCTCCCCCTTTCTTAACTTCTTGGGGAGGGCCTGTTTTCTTAGATATGTCTTTCCTTTTGCGAGCTCCCACTCTCTCACTCCGTTCAGTTTCTGACATGCTATCCTGAACTTCCTCTAAAGTTCCCTGACTTTCTATTATAGCAGGGTGACAGGCCTCATCCTCCAAGCAGTTTTTAACTAGCTTCCAAATGACTTTGGTACCTAAGCGGAGATCTCCTTCTGCATGCTTCCTGTCTAGTTCTTTACCTAGCTTGTTCCATGAGGTCACAGTGAGGGACCCGGAACAAGCATACCATGGTGCCACTCTATCTACCTCCTTCACAAAATTTTGAAGTGTTCGTGGTGCAATTTTAAGATCTCTTTGTTTTAGCACAGTCTGTAGGGCAGTAACCACTGACTGTGATGACCCCATCACGCTGGCGGCTTATCTAAAAAAACGGCGCTCGACTCCTTTACCAGACTGACAGCACTGTTCTATCAGCAACAGGCACGATGAAGAAGGACAAACAGGACTAGCACCAAAGCCTCCACTGACCCATCCCACGGTGATGACAAACTAAGGCCAAAGTCGAGAAAGGGGGGTGTTCAGGATCAAGCATACCTCTCTGAACTTACGTCCCTGCAGTTCTGAATCCGTCCCTTCTTCCGAGGGGTCTCCCGCGGCGCCGGTAATGTTGAAGAGTTCCCGGGTTTCGGCACCAGATGTCCCGCGCCACAGTCTCGCCAGCAAGAATGACACAGGACACTCGGATCCTTCTGCAGTAAAGCTTTAATGCATCTTGAGAGATAGATGATCAGCTTCTGAGAGGGAGACCCCAAGCTAAGAAACCCAGCCCCTTATATAAGCCTAGGAGCTCCGAGTGAGACGTGTAGAGCCGGGATTGGTGGTTTGCCCATCACCCCAGATGACGCCACGGGAGAGGCACAGCTTAAACGGTGGACTCCAACTGACAACGGATGTCTGCGCCATCTTCTAATGGTGATAGCGATAGCGAGGGCAGATCCTCACAAGTAAACAAGAGAAGAAAAATTATGAATGCTTATCCAGTGCTAGAGAAGCAACTGGGGAATTATGTTCACTTGCTGACTCACACCATTAAAAGTTCATAACCACCTATAAAGATAGAGGACCACATGCCCTTAATTTCTCAACATGAAACAAAATAGGATAAACCATCATGCCCATTATCTAAGCTAAGTAAGAGGATCAAACTGAGATACTCATACTGGTAGACAGCCTCCTGACATTTGATTCAACTAGTCATCTGTGGATTTAATAACACTTTGTATACATTAATAAATGCATTGTAATCTAGAAAACTAAATATATACATGGCAAAATAATTTTAAAGTATAAATTGTATTGTTAGTTAATGATTTTTATACCATATATTTCCTACATGAAAATGAAAGCCATGAGGCCAATCCCTAAAATGTCCTTAAAATTCGTCTGGATACTCTATCTAGCTATCTATCTTATATTTATCGCTGTGTGTGTGTGTGTGGGTTTGTATGGGTGACTATACTTGTAAGTATGCATGTTTGTGTACTGTGCTTGCAATTGTGCAAGCCACCACATTACCTCATCCATCCTCTCATCAGAAGAAATTTCATTATCCTAGATAATTATCTTTTGATTTGATTGACATCATAATGAAAGGGAAAAGTTTATATCATCTTGACACTTACAGACCACATGAAGTATATCACATTATGAGGGAAGTTAAGGAGATCAAAAGTGAGAACTGAATCAGAGATCACAAAAAACTTCTATTCACCAGCTTATGCCCCATGATTGTTCAGCATGCTTTCTTATGCAACCTACAAACACCTGTCCATGAGTGACATCTTCTGTATCTGCCTGAATTCTCTAACAACAATCATCAATCAAGAAAATATCACCTCAATTGGCCTGCAGACAAAACTGATGAAGGAACTTTTTCCAACCTAGGTTACTTTTTCCCTGACTACCCTAGCTTGCATTGTGTTGACATAATTCTAATCAACACGCAGATGAATAGGCTGGTACTGACATTGCAACATGAATAACTAAGTCAGTGTCCACCTGTCTACCAGAGAGAAGTAAACAAATAACTGAACAAACAATTAAAATATAAGGATCGATCTCTCAAAAGAAGATAATTATAAATAATAAATAATATGATCATGAGTTCATTTTCTTTCTTAGTGACTTTTATTTAGTGGCTTCCTTCTATAGACTTTCATGCAGAATCAAATCTGAGGAAGCAAGACAGTGTATAGCATATGGACACAAAGACTCTCTGAGATAACCAAAGACAAAAATTCTAGAAAAAGTGGAATCAACATTTTTCCAAATATAGTGTGAGAAATGAACTTTACTTGTGTAATAATTCTTCCCATTTTTTCTAATCACAATATAAATATTAGATACACACCAGAGGATACACACTGAGAATAATGTCTGAAAAATATTGTTCTAATAGTCACAGCAATATGAACAAGGGAAAGAACTTTCACACAGTTTGGGTGACTGTCATATCATGCACATGTTGGATAACACTGTAATGTTTAGGCCAGTGTCACCATGCCACTCACAGTAAAAATTGTATGCACAAATTAGTAAGTGATGGTAGATGTGACGTTTCCATTGCCAAGTAAGACAGGCATTCTCTAGTTCTAACTGAAAAGTTTGAGTTAAGCTATGCTGTTCCCTTCTCTTTTGAATTACATGATTTGAGAGAGGACATAGACACTCTTGTTCTGTATGGAAACACTCATTTCAGGGCCCAGGATTCCCCATATTCAAATTGTCCTCATCTGTACTTCTTATCACTTAGGTTACTCTTTTTTTATTACTTCAGATCACATAATCTTCGACTATGTTGCTACTGTTTTTTTATGAATTGTTATGAACAAGGGACCTGCACATCTCTTACCAGTGCAATAATAATATTTAGGAACCTGGGATTTATGAGCTACCAGGCAATGAGACAGACAAAGAATGATACAAAGTACATGAAGAAATATATACTGACATTAATCAAGAGTAACTAAAACTAGACACCAGGTGTGGAGTTCCTAAGAGAGAATATGAAATCTTAACCAACTAAGATGGACAGAAATCTCTCCCATGCTTTTCCTCTCAGATAGACATGTGAAGTCACATGTAATAAATGGTAGTGAGCTGCTTTCTCGAGAGTTATTTCTTTACAGGCCATACAATTAAGACAAATGCAGAGATACATTATGTAGTCATTTATGCAGGATTTCTGATTAACAAGACATTTGAGTTTTCTATGGGAAATTGTTGAGATATGCAAACATGTTAAAGACACTTAAGGCCACGGTATCCTGTTCAGCCCTCACTAAATAAATGTGGACACACTTACTATAAGCATCATTTTTGCTTGAAAGTTCTGTACAGAGTAACAAAAACAATTTCTTATTTCTTCAGAACTGGAAATTCAGGCTAGGCTAAGTGAATGTTCCTGATTTTCCACCTCCAGCTCTTAAAGGAAACACAAAGAAAACCTCAGTACCTTGGATGGAAAAATTGAAAACTTTCCATGTGCCTCCTATTATCCTCTCATAATCCTCCCCCAATGCAAAGCAGCCTCAGATTCAGAATGAAAGCCCAGGCCTAGCTGAGCAGCCCCATCTCATTCTCACTGGAGCTTCCAGCAGAACATGGTTCTCTTGGTGCTGCTTCTCTGCCTGGTGAACTTTCCAAGCTGTAAGTGTGCAGGGTTTCAGGAGAGGGAGGCAGGATTGTTATTATGGGATGTATGACTGATGGTGATGCTGTTTGTCCCCAGGTGTCCTGTCCCAGGTACAGCTAAAGGAGTCAGGGCCTGGCCTGGTGCAGCCCTCAGAGACACTTTGACATTCACAACCTGAAAACCTGTGTCTCACAGCTGAGACCAGCACTTATTTCATGGGACCCTTGCATGGAAAACTCAACACATTTTTGCATTGGATGGTTTTGAAGTATTCTATTGTTCCTGAGAACATCGCTTTGATTTTTCCTAGTTTTTCAACTGCAGGAACACAGTTCTGTGCTCTGTACCTTACACATAAAATCTGTAGTCTGTGGAACTGCTCAGCAGTGAAAATTGACAATGTAACTAGTCATGAGCTCAGAGTAAATAAATCAGCAAAGACCATGATACATGCTAAACATGTAGAGAGAATTTTCTGATCTGTCTCTGTAATCCATCTGGGAAGTGAGTACTAACATACAGCCTTTGGGATTAGTCTTTGGAGAACGATAAACTGAACATTATTAAATCATGACCCACAAACATGGCATAGTGTCCTGCTGAAGGTAATGCTGCAATTCAATTCCCTTCGGTTTCCACTAATACAAAAATTAAAAATCAATATTAATAAATGTTTGCATGTTTCTTTCTCACAAGCTGAACTTTCTAGATGAGTGGTAACAATGATATGAATTCAACTGACACTAAGAGGAATGATTTCTACCAGGTCGTTAATTCTTGTTTCCTACCAGTATGAACTGAAGTACATCATGTGACTTCAGTAGGGGAGCTCCAGTGTGAACCTGCCCAGAAACCTCCCTGCAGAGACTCTCAGGACCAGCAGGGGGTGCTGAGGACCAACAGGGACTCTCATAACTAGTATGGGGTTGATTCAGAACTTGGAAACTCTGTGCTATGCTGTGTGATCATGTGTTTTTATGTCAGAATCTGTGGTTTCCTCTGACAGCCAAGGAAATCCTCTATAGGCCTCTCTACTGTCATATTCTACTCAACTATAGTGATACCACACTAGAACAAATGGTTTACCCACAACCTTATAAGATATGCAATTGCTGTTACTGTAAGAATGGAAGGGATAGATGTGAAAGTACAAGGAAACAGAATGGTCATCAAGAGTGGGAGGAAAGAGAGTGCAGTGGGATGTATCAATATAATCACAGCACATTATAAGGTAGAATTACAGTTTGTTTTTAAGTAGAAACCATGACATGTAACCATTAGAATGTTTTAAATAACATAGGATGTTTAAATGAATATATGTGTCTGTCCTTGTATGTGTTTCTCTGTGTGTGTCTTTTTGGTTTAATGTGTGTGTATTTATGTCTGGGTGTATTTCTGTTTGTTTGGGACATGCATTGTTTCTCCTAATATAATAATTTATAGTACAGAGGCTACCTCAACCTCGTCTGATCACAAAGCCAAGCTCAGAGTCAGGTGCCCATGAAGGATGTGAACAAGAGGTTGGCTATAGGGACTGGGTGTCCGTTCCCTAGAACAATCCTCTGTAGATAGTCCAGCTTCCCTTTATGTCTAAGACCCCAGTGACTCTCAGAAAGTGAGTGGCTGAGAACACAGATCAGCAGGCTTGCCTTCATCACTTCAATGAGTTTGACAGACAAACTGTTGCTCATCTCAACAGTTCATTCTTGTGTTTACCATTTCATTCATGTGTATGCTGGTGAGCATCAATAAATAAATTCCTGCATGTGCTGTGGGTCATATTCACATTGGACTTGATGATGTCATCCTATCATGCAGTCCAGACTCTGGATAGGAGCCACCAGCTAGGGTGCAGTTTCTTCCTCCTTCTCCTATTCATCCTCCCTTGTATAGGTTTTCCATTTCATTGGTTGATTTCCTTTGTCCTCCACCATTTTCTCGAGATTAATATTCAGAACACCGATAATTTACAATGTATTTCTCTGCTATGTTACAGTCAAAAGGTTTGGGAATCAAGGAGAGGACCTTGGGGAGTCTGGTGTTTGCCTTAGGGCTATATAGCGATGAAATTCAGAAGGAGAGTGGTGTGTATTAGAAAGGAAGCAGTCACAAAGTGTGTTACAAGAATTTGTCTCTTGTGTTGCATAAGGAACAATGCAGTGTAGGTCTCAGCATCCGTGACAGGCTTCTAAATAACTACAAACTATGAGTTCAACTCAAGGATAGAGAAGTGTCTGAAGGAATGGCTGAGACTGTGTGTGTATATGTTCATTTATACATGCATGGAGAGTCCACACAGAGATTCTGAGAGTCATCCTCAATAGACCTCTTGTTTATTTTTTCAGACAATGCCTCAAACTGAGCCTGCATATGGTTAGATGGCACATACCAGATAGGATACTGTGGAAGGATTTTCAGATAAAGCAACAAACCCACATTTGTAGTTAAGTGCCTCAAACTGAGATACACAACTTGGAGTTGGGCATTTTATCAATGAGTCATCTCATACACACTGGATATTATCACTACACACTATACACATTAATAAAAATAGTGTAACCTCTAAAACAAATACATAAATTATCTAATGACTTTTAGTACTAAAGTTTTCTTTAGTCACAAAAATTCACATTTAAAATATATTGGCTGTTGGTACATGACAAAAATTACATGTCATTATACATAAAATATTGAATTTTCCAGTTTACATTGAAGATGTTACAAATTAAGAAGCATTCATAAACCCACAAACAATATACACTTATACACTCTATAGATATTAATATTCAAAATGGGTAGAAAATATTGGTATAGATATTTGACAGAGGTAATTTTGCTTGGTGGGATTTTTTTCTTATGCTAGATGGAGACTCTTATAACACGCACATATCACTGCATGCAAATGTGACAGCAGCTCTAGTTCCCGAAGATGACAGTAAAGTCCTGATTGTGTTCCAAGAATGTATTTCACCCTGAGGCATATCATTGAACATCAGGAAAACTTAGGCTCAAGTACTTTTGGCTGCCATCACTGTAGAATTAGGGCCAGCTTTGGAGTCACTGGGGACAAGTGTCTAAAAGAGAGGCTCCTGGCAAGTCAGAAACACAGCCAAACAACAAAATGGATAGCATGTATTGAGTAGGAATAAAATCAAATGATTTTTAAAGGGGAAAATTTATTGGCAATATGGATTTTAAAGCCAGTAACTGACAATATGAAAATTAATGTCAAAAAAAACAATTATATAAAATTCTTAAAAATCTGTTGGCTATGAAATTGGACAACTTGAAGAGAAGAAGGATCAAGGATATATGAAGGAAAGGAAATAATTATCAGAATACATTGTATAAAAATTCCACATTTGCCAAAAAATTAATTGGTTATTTTTTTAATCATGTATGTGATGGTTTAGAATGATGAGGCAGACCTGCAATACTGTACCTATGGAAACTGTGACAAGAGAAACTCTCATTTTTCAGTATCTTCCTTGTTTACACAGTGATTCCAGATTAACCAGAGTGGTCTGTCCTATAAAAACAAAGAAATAAAGAAAATCAGGGACTCTAACTATGAATATCTGCCTTTTATCCACTCAGGATCCTCCCCCAATGCAAAGCAGCCTCAGACTCAGAATTAAAGCCCAGGCCTAGCTGAGTAGTCCCATCTCATTTTCCCTGGAGCCTCCGACAGAGCATGGCTGTCCTGGTGCTGTTTCTCTGCCTGGTGACATTTCCAAGCTGTAAGTGTGCAGGGTTTAATGAGAGGGACCCAGGCATGTGATTATGGGTTGCATGGCTGATGGTGATGTTGTTTGTCCCCAGGTGTCCTGTCCCAGGTGCAGCTGAAGGAGTCAGGACCTGTCCTGATGCAGCCCTTACAGAACCTGTCTCTCACCTGCACTGTCTCTGGGTTCTCATTAACTGACTACAATATACACTGGGTCCGCCAGCCTCCAGGAAAGGGGCTTGAGTGGATGGGAATAATTTGGGGTGATGGGAACTCCAAATACATTTCAGCTTTTCAATCCCGAATCAGCACCAGCAGGGACACCTCCAAGAGCCAACTTTTCATAAAAATTAAGAACATGCAAACTGAGGACTCAGCCATGTATTACTGTGCTCGAGACACAGTGAGGGAACTGCAGTGTGAGCCTGCACAGAAACCTCCCTGCAGAGACACTCAGGACACGCAGGGGGCGCTGAGGTCCTATAGAGACTCTGATGACCAGTATGGGGTTGCTTCAGAACTAAGAAATTCTGAACCATATTGCATGAGCTTGTGTTTTTATGTCAGCTCCTGTGGTTTCCTCTTCCAGCCAATGAAATACTTTAGAGGCCCCTCTACTGTCATATTCTACTCAGTTTTAATGTTCATACACTGTAATAAATGGTTTGCCCACAGCTCTCTAAGATATTCAATTGCTTCTTGTTATCCCATTCCATTGCACTAAATTTTATATATTTCATACACTTGCACACATATTTATACATTTCATTATACACACAGTTATTTCAAAAGGAGTCAATGTTTTTGACATTTGCTGACAGGTTAAATTCAGTAAGGAGGTCTGGGAATTTTGAACTGTGTGTAATTCATTCTTTTCATTTCTGTACATGTGATAGAGAATTCACAGAATCCCTACATTAATGTCATTGTGCCAAGTTAACTGGAAAATAAAATACACACAGTTTCCTTTTTTTACAGCAAGAAGATCCCATGAATCACCGGGTGTTGTTGGCACACACCTTTAATCCGAACAGTCGGGAGGCAGAGGCAGGCAGATCTCTGTGAGTTCGAGGCCAGCCTGGTCTACAGAGCAGCCTCCAAAACATAGAGAGAAACCTTGTCTCAAAAAACCAAAAAAAGAAGATGATGCTGTGAAAGGATATAGTTGATTATTCTTTTTGACGGATTCCATTTTACACATTTGTATCTTGGTAAAAATTAGCTTTCACCCAAAGCACTAAGCCATTATCCCACAACATATGGAGGGACAAGTTTTTCTTTTGAGGTTAATTCATAAGAATATATTCCTTACAAACAAGCAGAACATTTCATGTTCTTATTAATGGTGGTCAACAGCCATAAACTTATTATTTGGGATAATCCCTCTCATGTAACTGATTAGTCTTCATACTTTACTATAGAGAGCTGCGAAGTGCCGCACCCTGAAGATGGCGCTGGCTTCCACCTTCTGCTAGCCCAACAGCAAGTGCTCTCTGTGATAAACAACTCCTTATTTGGTTAAGACTGGATATCAGGCTTGCTTCCATGTATATTGACCTATCTGCATATTCCACATGGCATACTGGGGTTGTCCGCCCAAGGGCTTTTAAGGTGTGGGTTGGCACTCCCCCGGGTCAGAAGATTTTTAACGGTTCCTGAATAAACTGCTTAAAGAAGAGTCCCAGTGTTGTGTCTTCCTTGCTTGTCGAGGTGGGAACGACACTTTACACTTTCCAAATCAGGCACACCCTACCATAACTTTATTTTGCCTGACATCCGTTTCTTAGAATATACTTGATACAATGTCCTTGTGTTCTTTTGGTGCAGTATGTAGACTGGAGCTGACCCCACATCCTTTCATCAAAGACTTTGAAATCATCCAATGTTTTCTATATAGATGTGTCCAAGATCAAGCCGAAAGCAACATGGGAAAGAAAGGGATTATATGGACCTACAGGCCATGGTGCAGGAAAATCATGACATGAAATCAAGTCAGGAACCTGAATGAGGGAAGTGAATCAGAATCCTTAAAGGAACTGTGCTTACCGGCTTCATTCCATGGTTGTTAAGAAAGATATTTTACAGAAGCCAGGAACACCTTCCAATGAATGGCACTAGCCCTGTGCCATTCACATGTTTCATGACTACCCAAGTTTGCACTACACTGAAAAATTCTAACTACAACACAAATGTTCAAGCTGGTACTGTTATGATAACATGACCAATTAAGGTAGTATCTATGTGTCCACTAGATATAAGTGTACAAATGACTCATAAAACACTTAAGGATAATAATCCAACTCTCAAATAGAACATAGTCATGAATAATGCTTGCCTTTATCAAGCAAATAGCTTTCACTTAGTTATTTCCATTAGGGAACTCATAGAAATGGGAAACTCAAGGAACAACAGAGTACAGAAATTGTAAATAAACTATTTCTACAGTAACCAAGGACAAAAACACTTGAAAATTAGACTTATAACAGGTTATTCAATATAGTATTGCTATGTATATTTATAAATATATTCTTTCTTCAAAATTTCGGCAATCATAATGAACATATCAGATAATTGCAAGATAAGACATATTGAGAATAACATCTGAAATATAGTCACCTAACACTGAAAGCATCAAGAATATGAGAACACAGCTCTCATAGTGTAGGAGGCCATCAGATGTTGCACAGGGTCAATGACTCATTAATATTGAGACCTGTCTCTACCTCAGTAACTTTGAATACAGATATTATGAACACAGAAATAAAAGACACACATATGAGGTCTCCATTACTAACCAGCCTTCATTCTCAGAGTGCCGACTGAACATGTTGGGTACAGCTTTGCACTAAATTCCTTGTGCTTTACTTTAACAAGGAATGGAGGAAATTCTAGTTCTCTAAGGATACCAACACCTCAATGCCCAGGGTTTCACATCCTAATGTCCACCCCCTTCTTTACCTCCTATCATTATTTCACATTCTTTGGCTTAACTTTTACTTTAAATAACAAAACTCTCAAAACTAGTTTCATAGTAATGTGTTTTATGAATTTCTACAAAAAGCTGATATTCCCAGCCCAACCAACGTAATCATCCACATTTATGAACCTACGATTTCCTGTGTTGTAAGCTAAATAGTGAGATACACAAAGTCCACAAATTAAGGTAGACTGACATAAATCAAGTGATAGTAAATCTAGTGCGACAGGCATGGTTTTCCCAAGAAAGAAGTTGAATAGCCTGTTTCAAATGAAGTGGGAACCAATCCATTCTCCTCAGTCTGCCCTCAGGTAACACATGAAATCACGTGTAATAATGTTAGTTAGTGGCTTCCTCACAAGTTGTTTTCCAGATGAGTGATGAGAATAAGAACAATTTCACTGACACCAACTGGAAAAATTTTAAGTTGCTCCTTAGGCAGGATTTCTGTTCACTGCCAAGCCCACTTCCACCCTAAATCAATTTCTGAAATTTATGGAGATATACAAATACATTTATTACATGGTACACTGGTGTTCCTGAATTGTGCAAATGTGTATTTACTTAGTATAAAATTTCTCATATTATACTAGTGTGAGTAATATTATTTCCTGTTTATCAGGTATTGGAAATCCAGACAATATCCAGGAACATTTTTATTCCTGTGTATCCATCACTGCAAAGTACCAAGTAGTGATTGCTCTGCACTGGGTCATGCTCCCTCAGACCACGAAAATCTCAACCAACAGTGAGGCCGATGCACCTGACATCAGCTCAGGTCCCAGTTTCAGCAGTCATGATCCCTTCTTGCAGGCAACTGAGTTCTATGAGTTTCAATTTCTGATTTGTTTATAATTTTTATGCCTACAAAGTCTCCAAAGTTCCTCCTCTGTCACTCTGTATTGCTGCTGACTGGAACATCCTTGTGTCTCATATGTGAGCTGGAGAAGCGTCACTCAGAGAAGCAGTGATGACCCTGGCTCCATTTTAATGGATCCTGGACTTTAGCAACTGTAAAAAGGAAAAGAGAATGTGTTTATCAGAGGCCGAGGCTTCCACGGAAGCACTTGCAGTGACACTAATTGTGTGATGAAGTTTTGGAGACAGAATTGACTAGATCCTTAGAATCCTGAGACCATAACACTTGCAGTGACTTGCACAACTCCACATGATGCTTACTACACAGGATTCACTGTTCTGTTTTCCACGGTCAGGGTGAGGATCAGCTTGCACAGCTGCTCCTGAAATGGAATGAACAGTGGAAATTTTTATTGAGTTTTTTTAACTAAAATATATTAGAACCAACAGCACTTATTTCTAATCAAAACGATTTCACTTTTGACCAAGAATATACAGAACATATTATGGAGAGCCTAATAGTATGAATTAAATGACGTCACATATCAACATTGAGGTAAATAAATTATTGAAAACATAATAAAAGGCAAAGTTGTACACTGAAGTAGAAGAGAAGTAACAACTGTATGGAGAGGATCTTGTAATTATCTCTTCAGTGACTGCTGCGATTAGTTCTAGAGAATTATAAAGAAAAAGGATTCCTGGGTGACAGACATGAACAACCCAACACCAGAATAAGTCTTCTTCCAACATACTCCCTGAAATGGTAGGACAAGTGTGATATGTGTTCCTGTAATGTTTTCTCCTAATTTTAATTGATGAGATACTGTTTCCCTAGAGTAAAGGAACAGCTAAACAAATGTGAGTTGATAATTTATAAATCATGTGTAGGATAATCTGTAAATTGATTTTTATAACAATTGAAAGACCCTACCAGTTGTTAGTTGGATGGGAAGGTGATGTCACATAAAGTGGCCAATTCAGTTATTTATTCTTAATTTTTTAATATAAACAAACTTGCTTCACAAGTCAGTCCCAGTATTTTCTTCCTCCCTTCCACACTGGTTTCCCTGCACCAGGCCTGCCCAGCCCCCTACCTAATACCCACTCTGTTCCCCAGGGAAAGTAAGTCCCTCCATGGAGGATTTCTAAACTCTTTCAATTAAATCTGGGAATGGCCCATACCCTTCCCCAAGTGTCCAGATTGAGAAAGCATCCTTCATTGTGGGATGGGTGCCCAAAATCCATTTGTATGCCGGGGATACATACTGATCTACTACCCAAAGCTCAACAGATTGCCTAGGTCTCCTCACTGAAGCCTACATTCAGGGATTCTGCATAAGTCCCATGCTGACCTCTCAGTCATCTGTCTGGGATCCAAGATCAACCCCGTTTTCATGTCAGCTTTTTCTCTGGGATTCACCAGCCCAGTTCTGATCCCTTTAATCATCACTCCTCCCTTTCTGCCACTGGGTTCTAGGATTACAGTTGAGCGTTTATCTGTGGGTGTCTGCATCTTCTTCTGTCTGTCACTGGTTAGAGGTTCTAGGCTGGTATATGATATTCATCAAAAACATTATAGGGAGGGACATCAAACTTAGTCTCTCCACTATTGCTTAGCTTGACAGTTGGTGTCATCCTTGTAGATCTCTGGAAATTTCTCCAGGGCCAGATTTCCCCTCAAAACTATAATGACTCCCTCTACTATGGTATCTCTTGTACAGCTCTCTTCTACTCCTCCCTTAATCCAACCTTCCTTCTCCCCCATGTCCTTTTATCTCCTCCTCTTCTATCCCTCTCTTTTTCCTGGCTCCCTCTGCCATCCTCTCATGGTCACAATCTGCTCAGGAGACCTTTCCTCATTCTTCCTATTCTGGGGTACCATGCATATCTCTCTTAGGGTTTTTTCTATTTGCCAGACTCTCTGGTAGTGGGATTGTAGGCTGAAACTCCCCTGATCCATGCCTAAATCTATATATGAGATATATGAGTGAGTGCATACCATGTTTTTCTTTTTGTTACTGTGTTACCTCACTCAGGATGGTTTCTTCTAGTCCATTTGACTGTAAATTCCAAGATTACATTGTCTTGTTTCCACTGAGTAATACTCCAATGTGTAAATGTAAGACATTTTCTCTGTCCACTCTTCAGTTGATGAACAATTCAGTTATTCGTATGAAGCAGTCTCCCTTAATCATTTGCCTTCTGAATTTACTGTAGTAAACATCAGTTATTCTGTTTTTACTATTTTTCTTTACTATTATTTCAACTTTAAAAATAGGATACTTATGTCATATTTTTATATCCAAAATCCCCTACATGTTCAAACATGGGGCTCTACCTACCTTATTGTTATTTATGCACACTTAGTGCTGCGAATATGCGCATATGGGTGGAGCCAAACACTGAAACATAGGAAACCTACAAGTGACCTCACCCTCGAAAAAGAGTGGCTCTATCCCTTGTCCAGATCAGTACATTTTTAGCTACTCCTCAATAAGAAGTATGACCTAGAAGTTATCAGCCTTATGTATAGCAGTGTTTTGGCTGGCTTGACCCTAGTTAGAGTAATACAGAGGGGCAGGCTGAGGATCATCCTATAGGGCTGCTGCTTAAAAAGAATTAACAAAGTAAAAATTTTAATAAGGCATTAGGAAAAACACATCAGAACATTATCTATATGTTCACATTCACAAGCATTATAGTTTTGACAAGAACATATGTAACATGCAATTGATATTATAACACAGTTTATTAAAAGACCATTCAATATTCATGTTGAGGTCAATGCACTGTTGATGACAAATGTAAAACAAACATCCACATTTGAAGCAGAAAAGACGTACTAATAAAGTATGGAGATTCCCTGACATCCTGTTCTCTATATTATATCCCACGTTTAATTGTAGAATGTCATAAAGAAACTCTTCTTTGGAAACTCACATGAGTGAAGAGTCCTAATAAACTCCAACTCACCAATGCAATGAAAGTCATCAGAACCATGAGTGTTCTTTGTAAAACTATACTTATTCTCTCATAAAATATATCCTACATGCAATTTCCCCTCCTTCCTATCCTCTCCTCCCAGGTCCAAGATTATGTGGTCCCATACCATGTGCCCTGAAAGCACATGATGAGAGTGACATGTACTCCTCTGATGTTCAACTTTTAATTATGTCTAACGGTGAGGTTTATCACCTTAGTGTGGAAGGTGAACAAAACAGCTGTAATCAGATATTTTATAAACTCTGTAGAGGTTTTCCTTCCAATCTGTTTTAAACAACTCTTGAAAGATGCCCTCCAGTTCCAAATTGGTCAGGAAGATGGTCCGAAATAAAGTACCCCAGTTTCCTGCTAACTACCTAAAAATTCACTTCTTTTGACTTTAGTGTGGCTCTGGGATCCAAGTAGTTACCCAATCCTGGTCTGCAGGACTTTAATTTACACTGCCATGCTTGTTTTATTACTAAGACACTGCATTGCACATTAGTACTTTGAGTGGAATATCACCAAAAATATTTATTTCTTTATAGTTTTGGTTGCTTGCCTATCCTCTGTATCCAGTTATTCAGTTTTTAGCAATATCCCTTAGCATTTACTTTCTGGTTTTATTGTTTTACTAAACCAATCAGTCATCATGATTTTTCTTTTTTTCTTTTTCTGGGGGAATCTCTGCATGTGTACAATAAAATATGACATTCAATTATATTCTCTCTTTCAACTTGTCCAATATCTTTTCTAATATGATTTTCCATTATCCATATGACTTACTGTAGCCAAGTTACTGTAGCCCAAATGTGCATGTGTGTGGAGCCAAGCAACTTGGCACAAAAAAACAGTGACCACATCCCCAAAAAACAATGAATCTTCCTCTGCCAGAACGATTAACTTCCAGATGCTACTCAGTAAGAAGTGTGGCTTGGAAATCATTATACCTGTGTACATCAGGGTTGGACTTGCTTGACCCTCGTTAGGTGTATACAGGTGACAAAAGGCATGATGAGTTCATGAATGTGATACCCTTATACAGAAGAAAACATTTAACAGCACACCTCCCTGTGGTACACACCTTACATTCTTTCCATCTCCTTTCTTCAGTGCTCTTTGAGCCTTGAAAGAACATGGTTGAAACTGGAAATCCCATGTCACACAAAATAATGAAGATTGGGAAGGACAAACAGTGCCTATTTCTGACATATGAAGAAGGGAGATTGTGTGTGTATGAGACTGAGTTTGTGTTTGGCACTTTGGCTTCTGCTTTGTAGAAGTACAATGCAAATACAATAGAAGTCATGGCAAGAGAAGCTATCTTAAATGAAGGACAAAGGGTCAAAGGGCAGAGTAATACATGATGAAAATAAGGTTATATCAAATATGTATATATCCCTGTCACAACCACTTGGCAGGGATGATTCATTTGCAAGACTCCTATGGCCAGAAGATGGCATCTCAAAAGGAGAAAAATTCATAAAATACCAAATGTTCCTTTCACAGGGAAGGACTGCTACTAGCTCTCCAGGCAGGTGTGACCCTGTCCTGAATCCACAGCAGGAACAATTCATGTCTGGCACTGATAGTGAGAAAGAATAAGCTCCTATATACACTCAATTGTATGGGGGATTAGTAATTTCATATTTAAACTAAAGATACCTGACAGCGTGAAAATGCAGCATGCTGTGTGAGTGTGCTAATAAACTGTGTTGAATAGAAAATGTGGAAAATGTGTACAGAGAACTACAATACTGTAGCTTCTATATGTGTCATCAATGTTTCTGATGTCTTATATAATCTCAGAGCACTGCCCTCTCCCCAAGTCCAATCCAAAGCCTGCTACAGCAGGAAGACATGCAAATAAGTCTTCTCTGTGCTCATGAAAACCAGCTACACACTGACCCTGCAGCTCTGGCAGAGGAATGCAAACTTGGATTCCCAGGTCCCACCATTCTGTGATCATCACTAGACACAGAACACTCACCATGAACTTGGGGCTCATCTTTGTTTTCTGTGTTCTTATTTTAAAAGGTAATTTATGGAGATGACTTGTTGTATGTTCTGTTTACATGAGAAAAAGAAAACATTGATTCCGAGTCTGTTTTCTGACTAGCATTCTTTGTGTTCACAGAGATTCAGTGTGAGGTGCAATTAGTAGAGTCTGGAGGAAGTTTAGTGCAGCCTGGAAAAGTCCCTGTAAATCTCCTGTGCAATGGCTGGATCCACTTTCAGTAACCATTACATGAGCTGGGTCCACCAGGCTCCAGGGAAGGGCCTCAAGTTGATCACATACATTTGTACTGGTAGTGGTAACCATGAATATAGTGATGCTGTGAAGGGTCAATTCACTGTCTCCAGAGACAATGCCAAGAACACCATGTACTTACAAATGAAAAATCTCAAGTCTGAGGACACAGCCAGAGACACTGTTAGTTAATTCTACTGTGTGCTCAGACACAAACCACTCTTCAGATTGCTCAGGATCAGCAGAGGGTGCTGAGAGCACTCACAGATTGACTTCAGGCAAGAGTCTGTTCAGTCAAAGAGGACTGGAAACCTATGAGCTTTGGGTGCCTCTCCATATCACACAGTCTACCAGTAGATTGTGTAAAAATTCTTGACTGTCAAACGTTCATTTTCATTTATGTTTCCTGCTGTGTTTCATCTGAGGAATGCATAAATGTAGCATAGGAGGCTTGGTGGTCAGAATGGGAGGATGAGAGGGAGAAGGAACTTCAGTTGGTATGTAAAATAAGATTGATTTTAACTTAAATAAAAATCAATTTTAAAAATATTTGAATGTCCAAATGTTTATTTGAATTTATTTTTTTATTTAGGTTAGAAACAATCTTGTTTCACATATCAATCCCAGCTCCCTCTCTCTCCTCTCATCCCCTGCCCTCCCTACCAGGTCCCTCAGCCCCCCACCCAAACTCCACTCTGATCCCCAGGGAGGGTGAGGCCCTCTATGTTGGATCTCAAGTGACGGTCATTTCTTCCAGGGCAGGACCTAGGCCCTCCCCCAAGAGTGCCAGAATAGAGAGCATCCCATGTTGTGAGATGGGCACTCAAATTCTATTTGTACACTAGGGATAAATACTACCCAATTTCTGTTTCCTATTGTGTTGTATGAGGTTATTATATATCATATATATGATACATTATTGCTCCCTGCCTCTCTGTATCTCTCTTGTCTCTTTGTCTCTTTCTCTCCATCTCCCTCTCCTTCTATTTCTTGCTCTCTTTCTCTCTCACTCCTCTTCAGGTATGTGTGTTTATTTGTGTATACGTTGACTTACTATGCATTTCTCTAAGAATCTGTATTATATTTCTTAGACAAATTTTACCACCCTACCTGGACATCACTGACTAGATAGTCTGATTGGCAAGTGAGATCCTGTATTGTGATTTCTCCACATTCCCTAGATAGTCTACACTTTTGTCTTCCACACCCATTTCTTTTATAGTTGTGCAGATCAGAGCTCTGAATTAACAACACACTGAAGGGTTGTGGAGTGGCAAGAACTTGGTTTTCAAGGCCCCATTGCAGTTGCCTTTTAAATGTAGGATGTGCTCTGACCTGAACAAAATATAGATCATCACACAGGGCAGAAGTGATTCTGTGTGGTGAATATCATTAGATCTTGAAGAAAAAAACAAACATAATGATTGTTAATCTCAGACTCAAGGCAGCACAGAAATAATTTAAATCTAGAAGATGCTGTGACATTTTGTTGTCTCTGTGATCACTACACTACCCATACAGAAACATGGACACATGATTTAAAACAGTGTACATGTTTAAAGTTCTCATCCAAAGCTGTGATTCAGCCCAATGCTCAAATTCTTGTGTAGTATATATGAGACTTTTATTCAAACTGTAGTATTTCAGAAACGAATTTCTCATTTTGATTAATAAATACAGTTTTTGAAATATCATTTCTCCAAGTTAAAGGTTAAGTCACTAGTTCTGTCATCCAAGATATCAGTTTCATTTTCTTCTCAAGAAAATCTCATCTCTGTCACTCATGTAAGGTTTGAGTCAACATGATAACAGATAGCTCAGAGAACACCAAGTGGCGAGGTGATATCCTCACTAGCAGACATCTTCAGGTCTTCCATCCTCTGACAGGTCTCCTTCATGTTGGCAAATTTATGTGTACAGAAGAGGCCTCATGAAATCAACATCTGTAATCATCACAGCAATGGGTATCAAAACCAAAAGGAGAAGGTGTCTGCAGCCAGTGATATGAGCACCAGTTACCCATAGAAATAATGAAACCAAGTGTTAAGGGGATGGAGAGGGAGTAGTGCCTGTGCTGTATAAAAGGGGGTAAAGTTCTACTAAGACATTAGCAGACACTGTGTGGGTCTCTCAGAGATTTAAACACAAGATGATGTGACTGAGCAATCTCATTTCTGGGTGAGCAGACAAAGGAAGCAGAGTGGGGTGCATCATGAATTGATAAAAGACCCTAAGACTGTTATTGGGGTTCAAACTGTAAATTGAGGGTCAGTAAAGCAAAGCAGCTAGTCACTGGCTTCTATCTCAGGCTGCATGGGCTGATCTAATGTCCACCATCTCTCATCAATCCTCATACTGCAACTTCTCAGTGTGACTTGGGAATGAAAGCCTTACTTCTGTCATATACTTACCTAAAGGTGGCATTAGACTGATACTCTCTTGTGTAGATCTCACTGGTCTTGGAATCACAGAGATTCTTCTACCTCTTAATTCTGAGTCCTAGGATTAAAGGAGTGTGCCACCACCTCCTAGCTTCTGGTTGTTGGGAATAAAGGTGTGTTCCTGGCATCTAAAGCTTGTGGTTGACTTTACTTTTCTGAATCCTCAGTTAAAATTCATTAATAATTCACAAGTAATACACCACGGCAGCAGGGATAGTTATCTTTGAAAAAGCATCATCCAATTTTTCTATTTATAAACTATTACTACCCCATAAAGTGTGAAGTTGTTATCTTTTTTGGAATTGCATGTTGGTGAATATTAGTTTGCTCCTTGAATTCCAAGCTATTGATTCACACAAACCACAAAAATCACAGCCCCAGTGTACTCATCTAAGCTAGCTATATTTCTCATCAGCCCTTCCCACAGCCAACTGAATTCTATGATTTGCATATTTGGTGGTTTTGTTGCCAACAAAGGCTCCAGAGTTCCTCCTCTGGTACTCTCTGTTATTGTTCATTGGAACAGCCTTGTGTGTCTCGTATGAACAGGAAAAGTGTCACTCAGAAATGCAGCATTGTCAGTGGGCTCCATGGAAATGGATAATTGAATTGAAGAAATGCAAAATGGAAAAGAGAGTCTGTTCACCTGATTCTGAGACTTCTCTAGAAACTATTGAAGTGACACCAAGTTTGTGTCATGAAGCTTTAGAGACCATAGTGTCTTAGAATCCTTATATGAGTAAACATGGCAGTGATATGAACAACTCCATGCAATGCTGAACACAAAGGTTTCACTCTCATTTTTTCCAAGGTAAGGTTGTGGATCAGCTTATATGGCTTCTCCTAAAAAGGGATGATCAGGGGAAAACTTTTATTGAGTTTTTGGACCTAAGATATATCAGAACCAACAGATCTTGGTTCTATTCATAAGAACTTTACTTTTGACCAAGAATAAACAGAACATATTATAGAGACTCTAACAGTAAGAATTAAATGGCTTTACATATCCACATTAAGGTAAATAAATCACTGAACAAATAGGAATAGGTAAAAGTTTTTCCCTGAAGAAGAACAGAAGTAATAAGAGTGTTTGGAGAGAACCTTGAAATTGTCTTCTCTACAGTATGTGCTGTGTTTCACTTATATCAACTTTATCACAATCCTAGTACACTTAAATGACTCTTAGCACATTGGAAAAAAATCTAATGATTAGTGGGACTTGAATTTCGTATTTTCTGTGTCCTGTTGTTACTGTCTTTCTGCTACATGGGTCTTAATCTCCATCTGTATCTGTGATTCTCTCTATGTTTCTGTATCAGTCTTTTCCTCCCTACCCATGTGTGTTCCCTTCAAAGCACTTTCTCTGCACTCATTGGAAAATTCCCCACCATCTCACACCTTGAGAGAACACAGAGCTACATTGATAGAGCATCATCTTTAAGAGCTCATTATTAATCCACTGGGAGATGAATGAGAAATATTTACAGAAATAGTAAACAAAACAGAGCTTTACCAGTGACATCACATATGTCTGACTCAAATGAATCAAATAATAAACAATACTATAAATATCACTTTTATCAACCAATATAAGTATGTTTTCTCCAACTCTTCCTTGTTTTCATTTTATAAACTTTATTCAAAATTATGTTGTCTGTTTTTGGCAAATAATTATCCTACACACATACAAACACGCAGTGCATTAGTCTTGTATCAGGGGGATGGATGAGCATGAAACTTTTCATTAGAACATGCATTGTCTTAGGTTTTAAATGTTCTTATCCTGAGGAATACAAGGCAAGTAAGTTTGGTTATTACTTTAGTCTGATACAGGCCAGTGAAATAAATGGGCTTAGTTGACAGTCAGAAGCAGTCTTAAGTCATAAGTGACCCCAAAGTATATTATTCACTCTGGCTGTGTGGTTCAACAAAGTTTTAGTCTCTTCAAATGTAAGAGACATTTATTGCCATAAAGTACTGCCACATGAGTATAATTGCTACAAGTTGGTTGTGGTGATTTGAGTAAAAATGGCCCCCATATGCTTGTAGATTGTGGAACTAGTAGGAGTTGAGAAATTGTCAGAGTATGTGTGGCTATATTGTAAGAAGTCTATCACAAGGCAGTGGGTATTAATTTTTATATTCACCTACTGCTGCTTGTTTCTTCGGGTGTTGTTGAGTGAAGCCTTTTCCTTGCCAGCCACTTTGGTTTTTCCCCACCAGTTGCCTGGGCAGTGCCACATTGTAGTCCCCAAATAACATACAGGACAGTGTATTAATTATAAAGCTGTTGGCCATTTGTTTGTTTCTTTCTGGCTAGCTCTGACTTAAGTATTTAACCCATCTAAATATTTCTCTTACCCGAGAAAAGTTTTAGACTTATTATCCCTAAGGCGGCTACATTGTGACTCCCTGTGTTTCTCCTTCCCAGAGTCCTCCTCAACTCCTAGTCCCACCTTTCTTGCTTCCCTATTGGCCAACAGTGCTTTATTGACATATACACAGGACTTCCTCATCAAGATGTAGAACTCTAATTCCAACTCCATCACCCTCTTTGCCATGTTTCCCAATATGATGTTGAAAGACTAAAACTCTGGACTAAAAGCCTGAAGCTGTTAAATACCTTCTAATATTTTCCATGGTTATAGTGGCTCTGCACAGCAATAAAGCAACAACACACAGTTTATTAGTGCTATATAATTATTTTTTACAAAACTCATCTATTATGGAAATGCATGTAGATTGTACTTGGGAATATGTTCTGACATTACGCATAATTCTCTGGTCTCATGTTTTCAGCCTACCCAGGGCCACAATCCTGCCCTACCATCTCACAACTTGAAAGAACACATATCTACATTGATGGAGCATCATCTTTAAGAGCTGATTATTAATCACATTTTTTCTACAGAGCATCTGATTTTGGACAAATACTGTGGTGCTTGATAATATCAAGGGATTAATATTAAAAAGAAGTCTTTATCATTGAAACAGAATTTTACATGTTCTTCTATAATGATATTCGATGCTATATAAGGAAAAAGATATATTTATTTACCAGAGAGAGAGAGTCGCACATACCATGAGCTAGAAGCGTGGCTGGCTTCCAAGAGAAAAAAAGGGAAGCCACTTTTCCTTTCACTTCCTTTTATCTACCTTGACCCCACCCTGTTGGGGGGGTTAATGAAGACTGATTCCGGAGAACAGTAAGAATTCATCAATGTATATTCATCAGAAAAGGGGATCAAGTCTCGTTACTTGTGCATGCTACACTACAGAACTAAGGCCTCAAAGGAGATTTTAGATTTTAATATTTATACTGAAAATAAATTCAGCTTGATATTTAGTTGGCCTCTTTTTGGTTTATATGAGACAGGGTTTCTCTGTATTGTTTTGGAGGCTTTAGGTCCAGCCCAGCCTCGAACTCACAGAGACCCACCTACCTCTGCCTCCCGAGTGATGGGATTAAAGGCGTGCACCACCACCGCCCGGCCTAGTTGTACTTAAACATGGAAAAAAACATTGTTTTATATTTACCGTGTTGGCAGAGTTGGAGACATGGTTACAGCACAATAAAATATTGAAGTGTAATCACATACATATGGCAAGCAAAATTATGTTATGAAGACTGTTACCGCTAAGTCATCCATTTAACATCTTCATTGTGCATTAATAACTGCCTTCTGTAATGCTCCAATACTAGCATGAATGATATAGCAGGAAGAAATGCAAATTTGGCCTTCCTCTGCTCAAGAAAATCATCCCAGACCTGACCCTGTAGCTCTAGCAGAGAAGCCCAGCCCTGAGTTCCCTGATAAACCCATTCAGTGATCAGCACTGAACACAGACAACTCATCATGAATTTGTAGCTGAACTGCATTTTCCTTGTATCTCTATTAAAATGTCATTCATGGAAACAAGAGATCCTGAGTGTGTGGAAGCATGATTAAGAAGTAGGCATGACTAAGAGGGTCAGTAGACTGTGTAACAATTTCCTGACTTGAACTCTCTACTTTTGAAGTTGTCCAGTGTGACGTTCAGCTGGTGGAGTCTGGAGGAGGCTTGGCACAGCCTAGAGGTTCCCTGAAACTCTCCTGTGCTGCCTCTGGATTCACCTTCAGTGATTTCTACATGAACGAAGCCACCAACCACCAGGAAAGGGGCTGGAGTGGATGGTAGTGAGTAGAAACAAAGATAATGATTACTCAGGCGAGTACAGTGCATCTGAGAAGGGCCGGTTCACCATCTCCAGAGATAATTACAAAACCATCCACTTCCTGGAAATGAGTAGCCCAAAACATGAGGACACAGCCATTTATTATTGTGCAAAATTACACAGAGTAAGGTGAATTCAATGAGAGCCCAGACACAAACCTCCTTGCAGGTGTGATCAGAACCAACAGGGGGCACTCAAGGACACATAAAACGGTTGGAGGCAATTTTCTCCATACTCCAAATACCATCTGGAAAGTTCTCTGGAACGTATAATGCTGTGTCAAACACAGCAGCCTCTGCATAATATAGTGGCAAGTGTACAAAATTGAACTACGAGAAATTTTAATGTGTACATTTTTATTAGGAAAGGAAAATCCTGAAAAATGTGAAATAGTAAAAACACAAATATGTTTCTTTTTAAATTTTGTGTTGTGTTTAGACATATTTCTCTGTAAATATGCTAAACGTCCACAATAGATTGTACTTACATGTTTTTTTCTGATAAATATATTACAATTTTAATCAAAACCAAGAATTTGGAACTTGGAAAAATCATTGAAGCAAAGATCTTCTCATATTTGAAATTTATTAGTGTGATATTAAGTTATGACCTTAAACAAATTTAAGATGGAAGCTTATCTATAATGTTTGTGTTATTCATGAAAGAAAATTCTTATCTAAATTTTAACAAAATATAAAACTTTGTCACATTTCAATAACAACGTTCATTTAAAAAGATTTTGTGGTACTTTAGTAGTTTTAAATCATGGCATTAGTTAATTGTCTTTCTTCTTTTCTGCCTCCTATTATACAGAGTTCCCATTTTTGACTGTTCATCCCATGGTGTCTCAAACTTTTCACATTGTATTCCTGACCATCTAATGAAAGAGAGAGCTTCTCTGAAGAGAGACAAGTAAAGGACCAATCTATGGATGTAGCAGAACGTCATGGAGTACATTTTGCTGTTCTTTTAGAATAACAGTAGTATTTGGCTTTGCCATAGGTCCCTGATATATCTATTATCAAGTTCTTGGCTGTAAGAACAGTGTTATAAGTTTATTCCGTCTCATGGTGTGGTCACTAAAGACAACCAAACAGTAGTTGCTTTTCCATATGCTTTTTTTTATTCTTTTTTTTTAAATTTAGATAAGAAACAAGGTTGCTTCACAAGTCAGTTCCAGGTCCCTCTCCCTTTCCCTCCCCTCCTCCCGTGCCCTCCCCCCATCCCCCCCGTTATCCCCTCGTTCCCCCAGGGAGGGGGCTTTGTGCCAGTATTGCAATAGTGTATCATCTTTGGTGGTATATCACATGGTTATAGATGGGTGGGCATTTACTTTTCTGCTCTGTCAGCATGCATAATATCTTCTAGGTCTGTAAACAGCAGTCAATGGGAATGAATTCTCTAGGTAAACAAAGGCCTAACTTACCCATGTTCAATGAGTTGTGTAGGCATTATCTTCATCAATAATGTCTTATTGTTAGTTTGTAGAAAAAAGTAATAAGACCCTTAGCAGTAGAATAGATTATTTGTAGTTTTGTAGCATTTCCTTGATGAATAACTTGATTGCATATACCTATTCTCAGATTTGAAGGCTTCATTGGATTATGAGAGATGTCCAGCTGAGGCTCCATCTACACTCTTGTGTGGAATTCTATTTATATTGCCTTCATATATGTATGTAAGTTTGATTTCATTAGGTTTCCATGTGAACCCTCAATATGTCCTTAGTTTTACTTTTTCCTCCCCATATACTCTCTATTATTCCCTCTTATAATCCTCTCTTCCTTTGGTCTTTCTATCCCATTCCACCTACCTATTCTTAACCTTGTATTCTATTTCCCCTTTCTAGGTAGTAATGTCTTGCCCTACTAGTCTCTTACTCTACACTTAAAATCTGTTTGCATGTAATATAGAATGGTCACCTAAACTGTAACAGCAAACATCCTTACTCAAGTGAATATATTCCATATTTGGTTTTTAGGTTTGGGTTACCTCACTTGTGATGACTTCCCCCATGAATCCATTCATTTACAAGCAAATGTTCACTTTTTAACTATCTGAATAGTATTCTGTTATGTGAATAGGCAATATTTTCCTTATTCATCATCCACAGAGACATATCTAGGCAGCATTACTTTTTTTTAGCATTTATCACCACCAAAGAATGTGAAGTCTTTCACATATGTGATCAAGCTGGATCTTAAGGGAAATGTATTTACCGTTGCAGATGTTACTCTCCACGGATTTCCATACAAGTTTGCATCCTCACCTGAAATGAACGAATGTTCTTCTTATTCTGCATCCCTCTCATAATGAGATGCCATTTGTCATATTGATATTGTACTTTCTGAGTAGTGTAAGTTGAAATCTCAAAGTAGTTTTGACGTTCCCTCAGGGTTGTGGATATTAATCATTTCTTTAGGTGCTTTTCAACCATTTGAGTTTCCTCTAGAGAATTCTGTTTTAATCTGAAGTCCAGATTTAATTGAGTAATTTTTTTCTTGATATCCTACTTGTGGGTTCTATAAATACTTTAGATATTATACTTGTATTAGGTAAGCAGTTGCTCAAAATCACTTTCCAGTTTGAAGCATGCTGCCTTGAATGAATGATGGTGTCCTTTAGCAAACAGAGGCTCTTCAGTTTCACTGAGTGTCAATTACTGCCTGTGATACAGATGTTATATACAGAAAATATTTTCCCCTGCCAATGAGTTCTAGATTATGCCCCACCTTGTCATCCATCAAATTCAATGTGCATCATATTATATTTAGATGTTTAATCCATTTTAGTTGAGTTTTGTGCAATGTCATAAGTATGGATATATTGGGATTCTTCCCCATGCATCCAACCAATTTGACAACACCATTTGTTGAAGACACTGCCTATATTTTTTCAAGTTTTACATTTGCCTTCATTCCAAAACATTAAATGTCTCTATGTTTTGGATTTATGTAAGGATCTTCAGTTTAATCCCACTGATCAACATATCTGTTTTTATTCCAATACCATGCTGAATTTTTAGTTTTCTTACATTTTCCTTGTTATGGGAAAAAGCCATGAATAAAACCTACTCAGGAAGAAAAAGAATCATTTCAAATTCCAGCTTTCACATTACACTCCATTACAGAGTGAAGTCAGGGAAGGAACTCATGGTGGGAACTAAAGCAGAGAAGCAATGCAGGTGTGCTACCTACTGGCTTATTTCCCAGCGCTTGCATAACCTCATTTCTTAGAAGCCCCTGGAAAATATGTGACAGGAAACACTATTCACAATGGGATTGGCTCTCCCAGTTCAGTCTTTAAGCAATAAAATGCACAATGATATTTTTTATAGACAGATCTTATAGAAGAATTTTCTCAATTGAAATTTTTTCATATCAGATGGCTGTAGATTTTTCTCAGTTTCACAAAATATTAGCCAGCAGAGGGTCCCCTCCTCAGTGCCTGAACCATCTTTCTTCCTTCAGGTTATATAGGTAGCATGTTGAGCCCTTGATGATAGATAAAATTTATAACTGGTTATTGTTCCAGTTTTGTCCTGTTATTGTAATAACCACCATAACCAAAGAAAACCAAGTGAAGACAAGGTTTTTTCATCTTGCAAGTTACAGTCCATCATCCTGAGAATCCAAGACAGGGATGTGAAGACAAGGACTAAAGCAAGATAAAAAAGCACACAGCTCACTGGCCTACACAGATTGCTTTAATATATTGGCTAAGCCCACCTACCCTGTGATGGTACCACTCACAATATGTTTGATCTCCTTATATTATTTACCACTAAAGAGCATGCTTAACTGAAGGGATACAGGACAGTCCATTAGAAGCAATTCTTCAGTTGAAGTTCCATTTTTGCTAGGTATTTCAAATTGACGGCTAAAATAAGCCATCATCTTTATAAATGTTTATCCAACATAGTAGTCAATGAAGACACAGGTTATAAGATTTTCCATGCATATGAGTACCTTGGATGTAAGAGGTGATATAACAGGAATGCATTCTACATGTACAATGTGACACAGAATGTGATACTTCTTTTGAGGTATTCAACATTTGTCTTGGTGCAATTCCTAAGATGAGAGTAAGCAGAATGATGGTGGCTCATAGTTTGGGAGGTATGGACACCATGGAATCAGTACCAGAGATAATGATGATAAAATCTGACTAGTATACTCATCACTTAAGGGACTGTGAAACAAAGATCCAGGAAACAAATTTCCAGACAATTCACTGGAAAAATAAGTTTAGTAAGAACTCTGTTGGCTCTTGTTGTTTGTGGGGGAGAAACCCACAAATGGGTCACTGTATGTGTAAGCCCACAATATTGTCCACACCCAAAAGAGTGTGGACAGGGCATGGGCATAGGTGAGAATAAAATGAAGCAAAAGAAAAAGTAGTTTCTCTTGGAAGCTAGCAATGTTCCCAGAGCTTCAATTCCTGTTCATCTTGTAAGTAAATTGAATAAAAGTATTAGTCCTCTGTTTCAGATAGCGTTATTTCCATCTTCTGGTCACTTACCAGAGTTGGGGGCTGTTAACAAGGATCCCTCTATGCAATAGCATGAGACGAATTATTCTGAGAGTCATACAGGAAAAGCATCTCAGGAGTGGTCAGTTAATATCAGAGATGTCAGATGGGCCTTGTTGGAAACTGATCTGAATTCAACAACTGGCTCTTGTGCTCTTTATTGATGACCCATTGGTCCAGGGTGGGCTGAATAAACCTTCGCAAAACCACAGGTGGCTTTTACCCTGAGGAGGCCCATAGATTATTGAATGTGAGTTTTTCTGAGACACAATGATATGAGGACATACATCCATTGAAAAAAAACTTCTCTGAAATACACTCAGGGAAGGAATATGGGATACATTGTCTCAGAGAGGATTAAGACTCATTCCTCTTTATTCTGTCTGACCATAGTGTCTTCTTTGTCTTGCTTAAGTTGGATCAGGCCTTTATAAGAACAACTCTCTGTCTCATGAGTTTGCATATAACCTGAATATGTGCTGTTAAATACAGGACTATTCTATATTACAGCACCCCATGACAACCTTTTTCTCCATTATCCCTTAGTGATAGGTCCCATTTATGGGCTGGTACTAGAACATCTTCATAGTGGCAGTGACTGCAGGTAAGGGGCTCCAAACACAAGCCTTGAAGATGGGCTAATTATTCAGGTGACACTGTGATCAATTTGCCTACTTTTTACCGGTTTCTATCCCAAGTCCAGCTGCAGCAATATGGGATTAATCTGAGGAGGTCTAGGGCTTCAGAAAATGTATCCTGCAGGGCCTTTTCCTACACCTGTACCAGGGACTATATTAACTGTGTGACACAGAGGACTGGCAGTGCCTGGAGCGGACAGGCTGAATGAACCCTAGAAGTTCTAGGATAGGTTATATACAGAAATGCCAAGAAGAGGTCTTCATGACCTGGGACCCGTTTTTCAGCACAGCCTACATGGAGTTCAGCTGCCTGATATCTGAGGACTCTGGTCACTCCATTACTGTGCAAGAAAACGTGAGACAACACACATCCTGAGTGTGTCAGAAAACCTGAGGAAACAGCAAGCTTCTATGATCTAAGATAACAGGGACACCTAGGTTGAGTACTAGTTTAAAATTAGTGGTAAAATCATCAAGGAAAAGAACAAAAGTACTTTGAATTCTTTCTCAGTCTATTGGAAATTTCTCCTCATTCTTCAAAAATGTACAGCTTGTAGTACTCCCAGTTAAAGATTACTTGTACATCCCCTCTTGATGTTTATATGACCATGTGTTTCTAACATAATTTAGTAAATGTTTTTGGCTGTAATATGATTACATATTGATTGTAATGTAAATCACATGATATGACCAAGATCACCTTTGAATTGCTATGTAAATTAAATCCTAGGTAAAATTTCTTTTTTGTGAAATGAGGAAAAGTTTCAGACATTCACCGTATTCCCTGACCTTGAATTCCTAGCATTCTTGACTTTCAATACTGTTCCCAGGTGTCAAACTCTTGTCACAGTAGATAATATCCCAAATTATCAACTTGAATAATAATGATAGTACCACACATCAGTTTGTGCTGTGGGGGAATGTATTGGTTATTTTAATTGATGTGAGAAGTACAACCTTAACTGCGAAACATCATTTCCTGTGCTTGGGGACCTACACCTTGTAAATTTAGAGAGAGGCCAATTATAAGAGTATGTACACATATTCATTCTCCTTCTTTCTCTCCTCTTGCCTAAGGATGTGACTCGCTTCTCATGTTACTACCCTTAATTCTCTTAAGTTCATGGTATATAAAGGAATTATATGATAGATATATGAAGTTTTTTTGAAACCATATTTTGTCCCAGAAACAGGAATGAAACCACAACACAGAACCTGTACCTGTGCTGACATTTAATTTTGTCCCACACTCCGCATCTAACTTTGGAATTAAGAAGGGTAATATCTGTTGTTTCAACTATGGAAGTGTCACCTAAACCCTACATATTCTGGAGAAATCACATAGAATAAAAGTGACTGGGAATCAGATCTGGAGACTGTAAATTAGATATGGTTTTTAATTGAAATTTTCTCAGCATTCTGGGTCTAATTTGTATTCACAAACATTCACAAAGAACCTTGGAAGATCTTAATTTTCTAAGCCAAACTTTCGTAATATCACTGTCACTCTTCGGTTTCCATCCATGTGCAGAATTATGTGGACAGACCTGCAGTCAATTCTGCCTTGCTTGTGTTCCTAAAGAGTGAACCAAACTCTGACCTCTGGTGATGATATCGCACAACTCAGCTGGTTTATCTCAGTTCCTGAAAATGGAGCACATTGTTGCTGAACAAATAATTTAACAGATAAAAACCTTTCCCTAAATTGTCATGTCAGCATGTCAGTCACCAATAAATCCATAAAGCCTGGACACAAATCAACCTTGTGTCATCCACAATGTGTTGTGCTGAGAGAGATGGCAGACAGAAGTTAATTCTTAATGCCTATTTCCATGACATCTAGAGAGTGAGAAACAAGTTTAGGGATTCTAGGTTAGATCAGGAAAGGTAACATCCTGAGATGGGCCATGAAGAGATTGAGTAGAAAGATCAAGGGAAGGGATGTTGACAGTGAAACCATCCTTCTGTGAGTCCTGAGCTGCTACACATATGACATGTAAAATTCAAATGCTGAACTGTACACTGGAGTTCAGCTCCTCAGTCACTTTCTGTTTCTAATGAATAAAGAGGTAGATGTGCTAGGAAAGGAGACATGAAACAGGCAAAAATGCAAGAATTTCATACTCCCAGATACATGTAAGTCTGGAAGTGGCCTCTCCAGTTTCCTACATGAACACTGGAATGGTCATGCCACACAATCTAAATACAAAAAGGGAGTTCCCAACCTCAGAAGTCAGCTACACTCAATGCTGGAGTTGATGCAGGTATTGCCAAGTGCATCAGGGCTGAAGTCAACATAGTGAAACATAGCTCCAGAGCATGTAGGAGAGCAATGCCCACTGACATCTATAACACAAGACATGAAAAACTTGATTGAAATTAACCCTCAAGTGCATTATTTGTTTGTGAATACTAAATGAATTAGATGATATTTAGTATGTACCAAAAAACCCAACTTAGGATGATACAAAAATCTCCTACTATTGTCTTTATTGCCAGACTTCCTCAGCAATTTACAAATATACTGTGACATGTATGCTACCTTTCAATGCCATCTACAAAACGTGTTATATGCCAGGAAGTCATGCAAATAAGGCCACTCTCTTCTCATGAAAACCAGTCCAACACGGACCCTGAATCTCAGATAAAGGAGACCAACCCTGCATTCCTAGGTCTTCATATTAAGTGATCAGGACTGAACACAGTACACAACATGGATTTGTGGTTGATTTGTGTTTTCCTCATTGCTCTTTTTAAAGGTATTATATAGTTATGAGATAATGAGTGTGTGAGTGGATATGATCTCGATGTAGATTGTATGGAAATTTATTGACAGGATTCTCTTCATTTGTAGGTGTCCAGTGCAAGGATCACCTAGTGTATTCTGGGGGTGGCCTGGTACAGCCTGGAACATCCCTGAGAATCTCCTGTGTAGCCTCTGGTTTCAGTTTTACTAGAGACTGGATGAAATGGGTTCGCCAAGCTCCAAGGAAGGGGCTGGAGTGGGTTGCAGACATTAATGGAGACAGCAGTTCCACAAGGTATGTGCCTTCAGTGAGGGGCCGATTCTCCATCTTCAGAGACAATGCCAAGAATGCTCTGTACCTGCAAATGAACAGTCTGAAGTCTGAGGACACAGCCACCTATTACTGTGCTAGCTACACAATGATGAGACTTAAGTGTGAACCCAGACATAAACTTCACCCTAAGGCCATTCATGACCACCAGGGGGTGCACAGCATAAATAGATCACAGACCGTCTAGGAGATAATGTAGATATATTCTCAGTTGTCTGAGATTCACTTTTTCTTGCTGTCTCCTTGAAATTCTCTCTATATGTATGTTCTCAAGGGACGCATATCCTCAAAACATCACTGTTAGCCTTGTGTTATTTTAATAAAATGCAAACTGACAGCTATGAGTACATAAAGTAGCCTGACAAAGTCACTGAAATCACATGTTCAGGAAGCTCAAGGGCACTCCTGAGTCTTTCTATATTATAGTCAGAACCTTGGTTAGATTTCTTGATTATTACATCCATGAGATGTATGTTTAAGGGATAACCAGGAGGAAAATGGAGACAAGATTACTAGACCACCTGGTCTTCAATGTTCCCTTTCTACTCTCCCAGAGGACTCTGCGCTTCAGTTCAGATATAACACAGCTGTGCTTTTAGTTAATTCAGCTCATTACTCCATCACCTCATCATTGTTCTTTATGGGATGTTGTATGAACTGAATCTTTCAGAAAAATGTGTCTTTGTGGAGTCATACACCATTCAAATGCATTTTATTTTCTTCTACTGGTCCCAAAAATGGACTTGTGTCCCTAGATTTTACAGGAATTTTATCATTAATGAGTGTTGAATTTTGTCAAGAACCTGTTCTACCTTTGATGAGATGATCATGTGATTTTTGTCTTTGAGTCTGTATATGTGGTAGATTACATTTACTGATTTGTATATGTTGAATCATCCCTGAGTCGCAATGAAGCCTGCTTTGATATGGTGAATGATCTTCTTGAGGTTTTGCTGGGTTAGTTTTGCAAGAGTTTTATTAATATTATGTGCAGCTATATGTATAACAGATATTTTTCTGTAATTTTTAATTTAGCTGTCAATGTATCAGCTTTAGTTATCAGGTCAGTTGGGACCTCAGACAAAGATTAGGTAGTGCTTTTTTCAGTTAGTATTTAGCAGAATCTTTTGACAAATCATGAAATAATTTATTTATAGATTAGGTCAAATTCTATGGTGAATATATATGAACTTCATATTTTTTATTTGGTGTGTATCGGGGCTTTAATTATTATTGTTACTTCTATTTCATTAGGTGATATAGGTATGTTTATGTTGCTTAACTAATCATGATTTAACTTTGGTAAGGGGCATATCACAAGAAATTTATCCATTTTTTTGGCTTTTGAGTTTGTTAGACCAGAGGTTTTGATACATTGTCTCTGGATCTCCACAGTATCATTTGTGATGTCCCTTTTTTATCTTAAGTTTTATTAATTTGGACCTCATCCCTTATTATTTTAGTTAATTTCACAAAGGATTCACAAATTTTATTTCATCATAGAACCAAATCTTCCTTTCATTGATTCTTTACACTGTGTTTTTGTGCTTTTTACATTTTGCTGATGTCAGCCCCGAATTCCATTATTTCTTGCCATATATCCTTTGGGTGCTGTTTTTCCTTTTATTCTAGAGCTTATAGGTGAGCCATTAATTTGCTAAAATGCAATGCAATCCCTAATAAAGTTTTTGTAGGCACTTAGTGCTGTGAGCCTGGTTGTTAGATCAGCCTTTGTGCTGCCCCATACTTATCTTGTGTGTCCATTTTTAATACATTCTCAAAAGGTTTTTATTTCCTTTTTAATTTCTGTCTTAACCCATTTTCTATTCAATACTGAATTGTTCAGATTCCATGTGTTTATATACTTTTTGTTGTTGGAGTTAGACTGTTCTCACCTAAAGGAAGGAACCTGGGATGAGTTCTTTATGAACTTGAAGTCTTATGTGAGTCACATAGTGCTGTTTATGGACACCCACTCTTATGGCAAAACTGAGTCCAAAACAGAGTGTTTGGGGCAATTTCTGTTTACCCCGTTGACATTTCTGTTGAGAAGTATGACAGCGAATAAATATTTTACAAAAATTGGGCATAACTCTGTTACCCTGATATCATAATATTATCAGGTAGGGGAGCAGAAACCCATGTGCGTACTGAAACAAAATACTGACAGGTGAATTTAATTTCTTAGATACTACACCTTAGGGTTTGTTTGATCTCAATAAAAGCCCAAAGTTAATTCAGTCATTCATGTATGGCCACTTAATTTCCTACTACTCTTTTGCATACTTGTTCAACTGAACTAGCATTAAACTTCTATGTCTTGATAATTTGAATACTGAAATTTGTAAATGAGCATAAGGTTGCATAAAGTAGCAGGACAGAAAAATGAAAAATTCACACCTATTTTATCTAGTTAAAATTTGATATCATGAAATAACTAATTTAGTCAGATCATAGCCTCTTTCATTGATAGTCACATAGAATGTCTTTACAGCTGAGAATACAGTTACTTTCCTATGTCCGTCTGAGCAATGAAAAAATATCCTAGTATTATGTCTACTTATCAAAATTGTAAAATTTAGAAGAAATTATTAAGATGAATATCCACAGACATATGTGTGCTCAGAGAGAATAAAACACACAGCTAATGGGCTGTGGAAAGAACCAGATATCTGTCCTTTAGAGCAAAGAAGTGTTGCATCACATGAGAAATTTCAGATGGAAAGAAACAGTATCCACAGCCAGTAACCCCATGATCTTTGACTAGAGAGTTTGATCCACCAGAGTTCTATTCAGTTGGATGGTCAACCTGCTGAATATTAGTCATCATATGTTGTAAATTCCTAGTGGCCTCTGACATGTGAGCTTATCACTTGCTCTGTGCAGTGGGGCATCTCTCCAGTGGGGGAAGCTAACTTCTATGGCCTGCCTGGGCAAGGAGAATGAACAGCCAATATCTTTCCATTAGCAGTATAGAAAATCTAGGGTTTTATCGGTGCTTGAAAATCTTCTTACCCTCAGGATCATTTGTGTAGATGTCCACAGAGGCAGAATAAGAGATAGAAAAGAAATGGTTGTAGTAGAGAATAGGATGTCCCTGGATATAAAAAGAATAGAAAGTCAGCCAGGATGATCATTGCTATAGAATCTGGCTGAGAGCTCTATTTTTCAATTGAAGTCCATTAGATAAAGTATAAAGGATATTGTTTATTCCTCTCACATTGTGGAGTGATTTGGAGTTTACAGAAACTTTGGGATCGGAAGATGCAGGTTGTTTGACTCTCTGGGTTTTAAATATTTTTGAGCAATTGCCTGTATTGCACTGATTTTTTTGCATAAACCTTAGAAATTATGTTGCTCTGTAATAACTGAATTTTAAGGCAACCACTGAACATTCACCCACAGAAGTCAAACATTTGCAGTCTGTGGTTGTATAAGAATGAATTTGTCAATAGCCAGTCATGCTTACATGATACTGCCACAAAGTATTACCCCTCACGGCTCTGTACTGTTAGTATGAGATGTGTTACATTTGTTTAAAGTGTAGAATATTTGTTTAGTGATACAAAGATGCATTTCATTCTTTTTTATTTAGGTTAGAAACAATCTTGTTTCATATGTCAATCCCAGCTCCCTCTCCCTCCCCTCTTCTCTAACCCTCCCCACCAGGTCCCCGAGTCACCCACCCAATCTCTACTCGGATTACCGAGGAGGGTGAGGTCCTCCATGTTGGAGATCAGGGTTAAATACTACCCAAGGCCCCATAGGCCCCATAGATTACCTAGGCCTCCTCACTGACACCCACATGCAGGGGGTTTGTGTTAGTCCCATACTTTCTACACAGCCATCAATCTGGAGATCAAGAGGTCCTGCTTGTTCAGAATTCTTTTACATTTCATTTGTTTAACTCTGTAAATCTGTGTTATTTTCATGCCTAAATCACCTAATTGGTCCAATAAATACCTGCACAAATCACAGCTTGCCTGGAGTAAGAAATACTCAAGGCTGGAGGTCAGAGATAATAAATAAGAGCAGCAAGAAAAATGGGGGTAGAAGAGGGGTCAGGCAGTCAGTCACTGACTCAGGTATGGAGTAAGTAGGAAAGAAAGACATATAGAATAATGATGGGGATTTCCTTTCGCATAAATTTACCTTACTGGTTGAAGAATAAAGCATTGCTGACCAATAGGGCAGCATGATAGGTGAGTCTAGATGACGAGGAGAATTGTGGGAAAGTTAGACAGAGAGGAGTAATCATGTGAGTCCAGGGAAGAAAGAATGCAAGTGAGGCATTCTCTTGTGAGATAAGACCATATGGAAATACATATCTAAATAGAAATGGGATAATAATTAAGACAGAGCTAGCAAATAAAAGCCCAAGCGAACTGCCAACAGTTTCATAATTATCAGAGCATCTATCTGTTCATTCGTGTCAAGGTGATTGTGGAACCAGGCAGGAAATACTGTAACAGAATTAAGAATGTATAAAGCCTAGATGCAAAATCTACTTATAGGGAGACAGGAAAATTTAAGTTAGAAAAGCTTGAAAGAATCAAGCCAAGCTAAGGCCGTTCATTCAAAAGTAAAAATAAGTCTCTGTGTATTATTTTTATATATTTGGAAGCTGGGTGGTAGGCCTCCAAAGAGAAAAAAAACAACTACACCTTGATGTTGAAATGTGTTTGAAAGTTGAACGTGTAATTATTACTTAAATATATATCAAGGTAATTATCAAAATAATAGAATTATTTCTGGCAGAAAACCTTCCATTCAAAAGTAATATATAGAGGACAAACTGAAACTAAGACGGCAAAGGCAAGGTATTTAGAATACAGTAGTGTTGTAAGAATGGGGAAATGAAACAAAGTTTATCCACAATGATTTATAATATTTTTGAGTGAAATATAGAGACATTACTTTATGCTGGGGGTCATGTCAGACGAGCTGGTGGCAGTTGGGATTCAGTAGATTGGCTCACCAAAATGCACAGCTCTGATGGTGAATATCAGATACACAAGGTCCTGAAGGCTTCAGCTCCAGAATGCCTCTTGTGACTGCTGTGCCTTTGTGTGTTTGCACTGATGATTTTCTCTGGGATATGGCATGGTATGAATGGGTGTGGGAGGATCTCCATTGCCTTTATTTCATTGTAATTACCTTATGGAAATATCCTATTTGACTGGACATTTTACCTGTGGATTTTTGTTTGTTTGTTTGTTTGTTTGGTTCTTTTTTGTTGTTTTTTATTGAGACAGGGTTTCTGCATATAGTTTTGGAGTCTGTCCTAGAACTCACTCTGTAGACCAGGCTGGCCTTTAACTCACAGAGATCCCCATGCCTCTGCCTCTCAAGTGATGGGATTAAAGGTGTCCACCACCAATGCCTGGCTACCTGTGGATTTTTATGAAGATGATGTCCTCTGAAGCTGTACTGATATTTAAGTTCATTTTTTAGCAAACGCTCTAAGGATTATTCTAGAGGCTAGTTGGCTAGTTTTGTGGGAAAATTAATATAGATAAAGTTAGGATATAATGTTTCCCCACCCCTGGTGAAGAAGGGAAACCTAGGGTAGAAAAGTAAAAACAGGGAAAGGCCAGTCATCTAGGACTTACATTTACATGTCCAACACTGAGCATTTCTTGGAGGACAAGAGGAGACATGTGTCACAGCATACAGAAGGAAAAGAAACAGCCTGACATAAGTCCCTATTAAAGTATTTGAAAACAACACTCTACATGCATACTGTCCATCAGGTTCTTGATCTAAGCTTCCTCTTTTCTGTGGAAGGACACAGGTCTCTTTCCAGACAAGGCTCATGTCTCTGAGGAAGGCAGGGTTTGGTCTGGAAGATGAGACTCTTGGGGTTTCTCCTGTGACTGGTAACAACTCGAGAACGTGAGTTTCCCTAATGCCATTCATGGCCTCCTGAGGAAGTTATGACTGCAGATTTTTTACAGACAACATTTTATCCTCAGGCATTCAGTCCCAGTTTCTTCTTAGGGAGACAGGAGCTGATATCACCAAATCCTCAGAGTTGCTGTCCCTCGCCTGCACTGTCTTTAGATTCCCCATCACAATTAACGACTATTGCTGGCAATTGATCCATCAGCACCCAGGGAAGGTTCCAGAGTGGATGGGATGCATATGTTATGAAGGGGCTGCTAATTACAGTCCATTTTTCAGAAAGCTCAGTCATCTCCAGGAATACATCTATGAGCAAATTCTTTAACCAGCAAAATTTTGTTTCTGCTGAGGACACCGCCACTTACTACTGTTCCAGGAAGGCCCCCAGTGAGCAGATTACAGTGCCAGGACAGATATAAAATCCTTGAAGTAGCACTGAGAACCAGCTGGGGACACACAGGATGCACTAAATATAGGATCAGCTCCAGGAGTAGGTACAGAGATAGCCATTCACACTCTGTAAGAATTTCTACAGATTTCTCCTGTGTCTTCACACTCAGAATGCTTCTGTATCGAAGTCAAGTGGCTTATTCCTCATTTCAAACAAACCTTAACAGTAATGCCCATTTCAGACTTTGTTTCTAATCAGGTATGTGAAATCACTCTATTTTCTTTCCAAGTTATAAGATCTTTTCACAATGTTTGCAGACAATTTTCATTGCCAGGATTAAAGGATGCATTTGTACTAGCAGCTGCTGTTTTTAGAGAATATTGATGGTGAAAAATATCTGACAAGAACACCAGTCCCTCATCAATTAACACTCTGATCATAAATGTCAGTGGGAAGGAAGAAGGAAAATTATCACAGAGCACCCTAAACTAGGTTGTAATCTGTACATGTGAATATCTTCAGAATGCAATTCTGGAAAATGTGTAATATAATCAAATACTCAGTGTATATTTGAAAGCACATACACACAGAGAGAAACACACACACACACACACACACACACACACACACACACACCCTTTACACAGGACAGAGGTGTACACTATTCTTCCATCAGCATGCATTTGAAAACACACACACAGTTTACACAGGACAGAGGTGTACACTATTCTTCAATCAGCTGTGACTTTGCATATGGATAGTAGACACATCATCTCCTAGGAAAGAAGAAGATGCTCTTGATAACATCACATCTGCAAAGGCAGAGAAGGCCATGTCTCTGTGGAAACTGACATCAGCTCTATTTCTGGTATCATTGCTATGGAAGGCAAGCTCTGCCCAGAGATAACTTTATTCTCATAGTATTATAAAGTGACTCAGGGTGTTAGATGGCCTGGAATATACAGATATTAGCAAAAGGCAGCGTGGATGACCTCCTCATATTCTGACTGTCTGAAACTGGGTTCCTAAGGATCACAGAACATAACACTGGGTTCTTGTCTGCATATTTGGTCAGAGATGACAGTCAAAAGTATTGAAATTCCTATCTGTTCAAGAATGAGTATTGACCTGCGGGAAGAAACAATAAGTTTTAGGAAAATTTACAATGTAAATAAAACAACACTCCCCAAAATTAATTTCATTTTTTCATAGACAAAACACAAAAGTTTCTTATCCACTGTTTTAGTCTCATAAGTATTTGTCTTTGTACAATGGGTGTTTTCTTCTTTTCCTTTTTCTTGCCTCTCTCTTCTCCTGGCCTGGGTTCTCTAGATACAGCCTGATTTCTGGTAAAGTGGAAGTGTTCTTCTGAAGTTGTAGACCTGGATATGGAGCCTGAGGTGGGGTGGCTCAAAATATAATATGGAACAAAACTAGGACATAGTTGATTTTCATTTTTACAGTGCCCATATTTGAATGTTGGTAAGAACTGTTTTTCATCACAAATAATGATTTATTGACAGGTATTCATGTACACATTCAGTGGTGAAGGTCTAGGACATTGTTGTCTAAGTTCATGCTCATATAACCTACCACCCATATTTCAGTGCTAACCAGCCATTCACATAGAAAATATAGTCACATATTTTTCATAGGTTTTGTGCTTTTTTGCAGTTTTGTTGCTTAAATTAGCTTCCATGAATATTCCTATGACATCATCTATAGCCACCCATTCTAAAAAGTATTGGTATTATCTGATATATGAGTTAGAGAAGCATCATTCAGAGAAGAAATAGGCTCTGTGTGAATGTAACAAGAATTTCTGTACCTGAAAATAAGAATAGAGAACCGGCTGGTCTGGAACTCAGCCTTCTCTGAAAACTATTACTGTTGCTGGCTTTTCTTGTCCCTCCAGGTCCCGCTACTCTTCTTAGCCCTAATAGGCACAAAAACACTTGATTAATTATAAACTGTTACCTGATGACAATGGATATTTGTTGGGTAACTCTGTGTTAAGTATTAACCAATTTCTATTAATCTATGTATTTCCATGTGGGCTTGGCTTTCCAGAGTATTTCTGGACCTCTTATTCCATTGTGGTCTACATGGCATCTATCGTGGTACTGCCTACCTTTCCCAGAATACTTCTCATGTCTTAGTCCCACTTATATTTCTGCCTCTATGGGCCAAATAGTGTTTTATTTACCAACCAATATATTACAGCAATTCCAACTTTGTATGAGAAGGATTTTGAGACAAATTTGGTTAGATCCTTAGATTACTGAGATAACCACAAATAAATGCAGCTCAATGAATAGCGCTGAATCAATGTCACCTGAATTTCAAAGGATTTGCTGTTATCTTAGCCAGGTCATGTTGTGGACCAACCTATGTGGTTACAAGTGACGCAAGATGAACACATTCAGGTTGTATCCTGGGCACATTTTAGACACCAAGCAAGCTGAATGTTAATTTTTCAACATCTTTAAACAATAATGGGAGGAGAGTTTATGAGTGAGTAATTTTTAATAAGAATGATATCAGCTTGACCTAATATGAATTATTATGTAAGCAAGCTGTGGTAGTTTGAATAAGAGCCGTCCCCATTGGCTAACATATTTGAATTATTACTCATTAGGAAATTACACTACTTGGGAAGGACTAGATGTAACCTTGGTGGAGAAAGTGTGACCCTGCTGGAGGAAGTGTGTCACTGAGGATGGGTTTTTAGGTTTTAAACTGCCAAGCCAGGCCCAGAATCTCTCTCTTCCTGCTGCTGTCAGATATGGATATCTAATCTTAGTTACTTCTCTAGCACCATGTCTGTCTTCATACTGCTTTGCTCCCTACTCTGATGATAATGGGATAAAGCTCTATTACTGTAAACAAACTACAATTAAATGCTATATTTTATGAGTTGCTGTGGTCATGGAATCTCTTCACAGAATTAGAACACTGACTAAGACTGAAGTCTGTAATAAACTTATAAGTCCTCTAGATGCAAATATGATCAGAGACTAACAAGAATAAACCCATAACTTTTTCCTAGGAATCTATTATTTACTATGTTATAATTCAATGCTGTTAGCACTTATCTAGTACAAATATTTCATAAATGAGAATAAAAAATGCAAAAGGTTGTGTGTCTTTTATTTACTCAAAACAAACTTCACAAAAATATCTTCTTAACAGGAAACTTAATAACTTAGCATTCCCTTAATGTTTCAACTCATAGGTCTCCAGGAAAAATTTAGGCTTTACTACAGGAATTTATCTTATCCTATAATTCTAAATCACATAAGAACATTCAAGAAGAGAGTCTCTGATACTCTTCTCTCACATCATATCATCTCTGTCTGCCATAATTCTAGTCATTCTATCCATGGCCTGCATCAACCTAGCTCAGATTTGGGCTACAAGTTACTGCTGTGTATGCTCCCAGGATTACCAGCCACTCTGTATTCATAAATGCCTTCCTTGACAGAGAAAAGCCAGTAGAATGAATGAGAAAACACTTTAGGACAGATAATACAGTCAATAATGATTCATTCATTGAACAAGTCAGATGAAAGAACCCAAGTCTGAAAGTGGGGAGGAAAAGTAGTTTCCCACCCAAATAGGGCTTCTTTCCTAAGACCCAAGTGTCCCTGTCTCTGTGATTTAGTGGGATAGACAAAAAATCCAAAGGTCAGACAAAGTTTTGCAAATGAGGTTTTCATGTGGAGTAAAACAAGGCTTCTCCCTGTGGTAATACAAATCTCATCTCTAAATAGTGATTATTGATTAATTGGACACCATTCTCACAGATGCTACTCAATAATGATAGGATTAATTTATTTACCATCACTGCCAGGATTGATACAGGATGGTTCATAATAGCCAGAATATCACCTGAGTCCTTCTGCAGGCAAATGGATAAATAAGTCATTGTGGTTCATGTCACCAATGAAATACAGTATTTGGAACACTAAGGAAGACAGATCTGTTTCTGAAAACATTCATGTAGATGACATTTTCTTAAGTTAAGGACAATCTGATGAAGAAATTTATGATCTTAAACATTTTCCATTTTATATTATTGGTAATGCTATAAAATTAGTATTAATTGCAATAACACTATATATAATTTAAAAATTATTTGTGTCCTCTAACATTTATTTTTTTCTTTATTTTCCAGTTGCCAAAGCTCATTCACAACACCTAGGAGAGAGATACCAATATACAGTGAAGTATAATGAAAGAAATGATCCAAATGTGCATTTGCTATCCATGGTTCATGGCACTTTGTGCTAGGAAGTATCATAAGTATTTTTGTATAACCCATTACAGGCTGTTCCTTACATCCTGAGGGCTGCACATAATTCAAGTCATGTTGTTATGAGCTCACATGAATCACATCTGGAATATGAGCATCTGCACACCACTGAAAGAAGAACTATTTGAAAACTCCACATCTTGCAAGAACTGGGAAGAGTTTCCCTCAGCTCTTCATTGCCCTAAGGTGATAACTGAGGACATTGTACTTGGTGCCAATCCTTTCACAACTGTTCATTGTGTTCATGATGGTAATGAATGTGCCAGTGTGCACATACTTGAGCACACTACAAATGTAAAGATAAGTAAGTAATGGTTACACTGATTTACAAGGAAAGTTTCATCAAACATACAATATATATACACAGAGCTGACAGAAAAATCCAAAGGAAAAGTAAATACAAAATAAACCTGAATTTCTAGGTTGGTATATATTCATTAACATATATCCTTTATTAATCTTTTGGGTAAGAGTCCAAAATAAAGAAATCACAACATAATATTTTTACAAGGGCATCCTTATTGCCTCAGTAGTCATGTTCACCTCTGTCAAAGAGTAGTTGATGGGATCCAAGGATTCTTTTGTTTGAAGTGCAGTCTTTCATACAAGAGTGACTTATTGGATACACTGTGTAATCATCTTCATGTCTACTTTGCTGCCTCATATATAAAGTCATCTTTTCACCATACCTGACCATATGTGCACCAACTCTAGTACTACTATCCCTTAGGCATCAGGAATTGTTACATGTGATGAAGAGATTCAAATACAACTAACCTCTGATCATGAAAAGCAGCCTAAGACGGGCGCTGTATACCAGGAAGACATGAAAATATGTTTGGCCTCTGATCATGAAAAACAGCCTAAACTGACCCTGCAGCTGTTTCTGAGGATCCTAGGTCTTGAATCCCAGATCTTCCTATGCAGTGACAACCTGGGAGTTCAGGCTCAGCTGGATTTCCTTGTGGTTTCTTAAAGAGGTAACTTACAGAGAAGAAAATATGTTGAGTGTGTGAGAGAACAGGAGTAAACAGAATTCTGTGTTTGCAAGTGATTGGTATAAGGTATAATTTGTGGAGGCTCGTTTTTGGGTAAATACCTTCCCCCCAGCCTGGTCCCAGAGCTGCATCAGTCCCAAATGAACACACAGAAGGCTATATTAATTATAAAGCTGTTGGCCATTTGCTTGGTTTCTGACTGGCTATGTCATATTTAAGTATTTATCCCATAATTGTTAATCTATGTATTTCTCTTCCCTGGAGAAAAGGGTCCGTACCTCTTATTACTATGGCAGCTACATCATGACTCTGTGTTTCTCTGTCCCAGAATCCTCCTCGACTCCTAGTGCTACATGTCTTGCTACCCTGTTGGCCAACTGTGCTTTATTGACATATACATAGGAATTCCCTAAGAGCTGGAGAAGTCATTGAGTTCTCTAAGCCTCTTTTGTGTGGTATCTGGTTTCATCTTTTGTTGATTGCTATATGAGCTGAGTCAGACAAAGTCCAGAGAAGGGATTAGATTTCGCCTCATATAGTAATAGTGATAGTGATGATATTAAGTATACTGATGCAGTATAGTGCAGATAACCTGAAACCAAGGTCTGTGAAGAATTGTGCTGGTATTTATTGGGGATTGCATTGAATCTGTAGATTGCTTTTGGCAGGATTGATCCTACCTATCCTAGAGCATGGGAGATCTTTGTATTTTCTGAGGGCTTCTTTAATTTCTTTCTTTAAAGATTCAAAATTCTTGTGATACAGCTCTTTCCCTTGTTTGGTTAGCATTATCCAAAGGTATTTTATGTTGTTTGTGGCAATTATAAAAGGTGATATTTCTATGAATTCTTTCTCAGCCTTTTTATCATCTGTATATAGTAGGGCTACTGATTTTCTTGAGTTGCTCTTGTAGCCTGCCACTTTGCTGAAGGTGTTAATCAGCTGTAAGAGTTCCCTGGTAGAGTTCTTTGGGTCATTTATGTAAACTATCTTGTCATCTGCAAATAGTGAAAGTTTGACCTCTTCCTTTCCAATTTGTATCCCCATGATCAACTTTTTTGTCTTATAGCTCTAGCTAGAACATCAAGTACAATATTGAAAATGTTTGGAGAGAGTGTACAACCTTGTCTTGATCCTGATTTTAGCTGAATTGCATTGAGTTTCTGTCCATTTAGATTGATATTTGCTGGTGGTCTGTTGTATATAGCTTTTATTACGTTTAGGTATATTCCTGTTATGCCAGGTCTCTCCAAGACCTTTGCCATGAAGGGGTGTTGGATTTTGTCAAAGGCTTTTTCTCCATCTAGTGAGATGATCATGTGATTTTAGTTTTCAGCTTGTTTATATGGTGTAGTAAATTGATGGAATTTACTATGTTGAATCATACCTGCATCCCTGGGTTTAAATCTACTTGAACGTGGTGAACGATTATTTTGATATATTCTTGGATCTGATTTGCCAGTATTTTGTTGAGTATTTTTGCATCAATGTTCAAGAGGGATATTGGTCTGAAGTTCTCTTTCTTATTCGAGTCTTTGTGTGGCTTGGGGAAGAAGGCTATTGAAGCCTGGTAGAATGAGTTTTGCAAAGACCCTTCTGCTTCTATTGCAAGGAATATATTGAGAAGAATTGGTATAAGCTGCTCTGGTAGAATTCTGCACTGAGGCCATTTGGATCTGGGCTTTTTTTTTCGTTGATAGAATTTTGATGACTGCTTCTATTTCCATAGGTGTTGTAGGTCTATTTATATTGCTTATATGTTCTAGATTTAATTTTGGCAAGTGATAACTATCCAGAAAATTGTCCATTTCCTTTAAATTTTCAAATTATGTGGAGTATAGGTTTTCCAAGTATAACCTGAAGATTCTCTGAATTTCCTCACAGTCCGTTTTTTTGTCCCCCTTCTCATTTCTGACTTTGTTAATTTGCATGTTCACACTCTGCTATTTGGTAAGTTTGGACAAAGTTTTGTCTAACTTGTTGATTTTCTCAAGAATCAAAGCTTCGTTTCATTGATTCTTTGTATTGTTTTTCTACTTTCTACTTTATTGATTTCAGCCCTCAATTTGATTATTTTCTGGCATCTACTCCTCCTGGGGGTGTTTGCTTCTTTGTGTTCTAGAACTTTCAGCTGTCCTGTTAATTCTCTAGTATGACTATTCTCCAGTTTCTTCATGTGGGCACTTAGTGCTATGAACTTCCCTCATAGCACTGCTTTCAAAGTGTCCCAAAGTTTTGTGTGTGTTGTGTCTTCATTCTCCTTGAATTCTAGGAAGTCTTTAATTTCTTCTTTATTTCTTCTTTGATGCAGGAATGGTGCAATTGTGCAGTATTCAATTTCAACTAGTGTTTAGGGTTTATGCAATTTGTGGTGTTTTTGAATTCTAATTTTAATGCATGGTAGTCTGATAAGATGCATAGAGTTATGCCTAATTTTTTGTACCTTCTGATGCTTAATATGTTTCCAAGGATGTGGTCGATTTTTTAGAAAGGTTCCATGTGGTGGTGAGAAGAAGGTATATTCTTTTATATATGGATGTAGTATTCTATAGATGCCTGTTAACCCCAATAGGGTCACAACTTCTATTAGACTCTTTATTTCTTTGTTAAGTTACTGTCTGGTGTTCCTTTCTAGTGGTTAGATTTAGGTGTTGAAGTCTCCCACTCTCAGTGTGTAGGGCTTTGTATGTCATTTGAGTTTTAATAATGTTTCTTTTATGAACGTGGATGCCTTTGTATTGGAGCATAGATGTTCAGAATTGATACTTCATCTTGGTGGACTTCCACGATGATGAGTATATAATGACTTCTTTCATCTCTTTGTATTGATTTTATTTTAAAGTCTAATTTGTCAGATATTAGGAATGCTACCCCTGATTGCTTCTTGGGTCCATTTGATTGGAAAATCATTTCCCAACCTTTAACTCTGAGGTAATGTCTGTTTTTGAGTTTGAGGTGTGTTTCTTGTATGTGGCAAAAGGATGGGTTCTGTCTTCGAATCAATTCTCCTAGCCTGTGTCTTTTTATGTGTGAGTTAAGGCCATTATTATTGAGGGATACTAACAACATTTGATTGCTCATTCTTCTTTGATTTCGCATGGTTGTTGTTGGTGGAATTACGTGTGGAATTCCACCCCTTTTTTCTTTTGGCTGTTGGTAAATTGTTATTATCTAATGCCTATGTTTTTCTGGTTGCTAACTTCCTTGGGTTAGAGTTTAACTTTCAGAACTTGCTTTAGGGTTGGGTTAGTGGGTATGTATTGCTTGAATCGAGTTTTGTCATGGAATGTCTTGTTTCCTCCATCTATAGTGATTGAGAGCTTTGCTGGGTATAGTAGTATGGGCTGACATCTGTGGTCTCTTAGTGTTGATAAAATGTCTATTTAGTACCTTCTGGCTTTCATAATTTTCATGGAGAATATGTAATTCATGGTGTAATTCTGATAGGTTTGCCTTTATAAGTTACTTGGCACTTCTCCTTAGCTGCTCTTAATATTCTCTCTTTATTATTTATATTTGGGATCTTGATTATTATGTGGCCAGGGGACTTTTATTGTGGTTCACTCTATTTGGTGTTCTGTAGGCTTCTTGTACCTTCATTGGCATAACTTTATTTTGGGAAAGTTTTCTTCTTTGATTTTGTTGAATACGTTTTCTCCCCCTTTGAGGTGGTTTTCTTCACCTTCTTCTATACTTAATATTCTTAGGTTTGGTCTTTTCACCGTGTCCCATATTTCCTTTATGTTTTATGCTATGGATTTGTTTGACTTAAGATTTTCTTTGGTTGATGAATCAATTTCTCCTAGTGTATATTCAACACTTGAGATTCTCTCTTCCATCTATTGTATTCTGTTGGTTATGCTTGCATCTGTAGTACATGACTGTTTGCCTAGGTTTTCTATTTCTAGCCTTCCTTTATATTGTGGTTTTTTATTGTCATTATTTCAGTTTTCAACCATTGCACTGCTTGCATTGTTTCTTGCAATTTTCGGTTTATCTTTTCGTCCATTGTTGCATTTTATAATTTTTTTGGTTTGTTCTTTCTTCCATTTCTTGCATTTTTGGTTTTCTTTCTCTTCCATTTCTTACATTTTTTATTTGTCTTTTCTTCCATTTTCTCCATTTTTTCTTTGTTTCTTCTTCCATTTCTTGCATTTTTTTGCTTTTTTTCCTTCCATTTTTTGCTTTCTTTCTTCGTCCATTTCCTGCTTTTTTGGTTTGTTTTTCTTCCATTTCTTGCTTTTTTGGTTTATTTTTTCTTCCATTTCTTGCATTTTTTGGTTTATTTTTCCATCCATTTCTTTGAGAGATTTTCCTACATCCTCTTTTAGGGTCTCTATCATTTTCATGAAAGTGGTTTTAAGGTCATCCTCTTCTGCTTCATTTACATTGGAATGTTGGAGTCTTGCTGGTGTGGAGTCTCTACAATCTAGCCAGGTCATATTTGTTTTTCTGTTGCTGAGTGTGTTTTTGTATTGTCTGTTTCCCTTCCCTTCTTTTAGTGGGTGCAGAAAGAGCCCCTTACTGGTCTGGTGGTTAGAGGACCAGAGTTCACTTTTGGTGAGTGCTAGCAAGTCCAACAATCATTCCAAATCAAAGAAGAATGAACAATAAATGGTCATTAATATCCCTCAACATTAATGGCCTCTACTCACCCATAAAAAGACACAGGCTACCAGAATGTATTCGAAGACTGAACACATCCTTCTGCTGCATACAAGAAACATACCTCACTCACAAAGACAGACATTACCTGAGAGCTAAAGGTTTGCTTTTTCATTCCTTTCTTTCATTTTTTTTCTTTCATTTCTTGCGTTTTTGGTTTGCTTTTTCATCCATTTCTTGTTTTTTTTGGTTTGTTTTTACTTCCATTTCTTTGAGGGATTTTCCTGTATCCTCTTTTGGGGCCTCTACAATTTCATGAAGTTGTTTTTAAGGTCATTCTCTTCTGCTTAATTTTCATTGGAATGTTGGAGTCATGCTGGTGTGGAGTCTCAAGAATCTGCTGGTATTATATTTGTTTTTCTGTCGCTGGGTGTGTTTTTATATTGTCTCTTTACCATCTTCTTCTAGTGGGTGCAGAAAGAGCCCCTTACTGGTCTGGTGATTAGGGAACCAGAGTTCCCTTTTGGTGGGTGCAAGCAAGTCCAATACTCTGATACATCTTCTCTTCCTGATACTAGTCCTGGTCCCTTGGGTGGAAAAGGCCAAGAATCTGGGGTGTGTAGTCTCCCACCTGATCACCTGGTCCCCTGGTCTCATTGGTGGAAGAGAAGACCTGTGATGTCTGGTGCCTGGCTCCTGCTGGGATTGGAGGCTCTGTGGCAAAACCCAGGCACTTGTCGCACTGGTCCCACTGGTCCTGCCGGTCCTGCTAATGCCCTGGTCCCCTTGGTGTGAGAGACGATCTGGGATCTGTTCTGCTGGGATGGGAGGCTCTGTGGCAGTCAGTAGGCAGTCCCCAGGCATTAGAAGGCAGGCCTACATGTGGGTCCTTGTTTATCTGGACCCGCTGGTCCCCTGGTCTCATTGGTGGAAGAGAAGACCTGGGATCTGGGGTGTTTGTCTCTTGCCAGGATGGGAGACTCTGTGGGAGTCCCCAGGCACTGAAGGGCAGGCACAGATCCAGGGCCTTTTTTACCCGTACCCGATGGTCTCCTGGTCCTTGACCTTTTACCTTAGCTGCTCTTAATAATCTCTTCCTTGCCTGGTGGTTAGGGGACCAGAGTTCCCTTTTGGTTGGTTCAAGAAAGTCCAATATTCTGGTTGTTCTCCTCTTCCTGGTACTAGACCTGATCCTGTGGGCGGTGAAGAAGACCAGGAATCCAGGGAGTGTAGGCTTCCACTACGAGGGGAGGTTCATTGGCAGCCCCGAACCAGTGTCCAGGCACTGGAAGGCAAGCCCGGATACAGGGCCCGGTTTACTTGTGTCTGTTGGTGTAGAAGAAGACCAGGAATTTGTGTGCATATTTTCCCACCAGGTGGGGAAACTCAGGGTCAGTCTCCAGGCATTGGAAAATGGGCCCAGAAACAGGCTCTTATTACCTGGTTCCATTGGGGAAGAAAACCAAGAAAGTGGGGTGTATAGGTTCCCACAAGGATGGAAAGCTCAATGATGGTCCCTGGGCACTGGTCCTGTGGTTGAGTAAGACCAGGAAACTGAGCTGCTTAGGCTCCTGTCAGGAGGGTAGGCTTAGTGGCAGTCTGAAGGCAGTCCCCATGCACTGGTAGGCAGACCTGGATACAGGGCCAGGGTAACTTGGGTCTGTTCGTTGAGAGGAAAAACAGGAATCTGGTCCTGCCAGACTCCCACTGGGAGGGGAGGCTCAGTGGCAGTCTCCAGGCACTGGAACTGAGCCCAGAAAGGGACCCCAAATTGCCTGTTCCCATTGGTGGAGAAGAAGTCCAGGAAAGTGGGGTGCATAGGGTCCTCCCTGGAGCGGAGTCTCAGTGGTGGTCCTCAGGCACTGGTCTCATGGCCCTAATTGAATATATCTTAAAGGAGGCTGTAAATTTCAATCAGTAGGTTTTAAAGTTCTCATCACTGTTATCATCATCACAACCACCATCTATAAATGAATCAGATAACCTTGTGCCAAATGGAGCCACTGACTCAGGTCTGATAGCAATTGAGATTTTAGTTCTCGATATTACTTCCTTAGCATCTGCAGAGGGCCCAGAGAAGAAGGATGCCATACATATCCTCAGAGAAAATTACTTCTGGGATCTCAGGATGCGGCTGCCTGGCCCAGTTGCTGTCGATCTTCTTTTCCAGTAAGATTAGGTCCTATAGCGATACTTGATACTATATAGGGAAAACAATATATTTATTTACCAGAGAGAGAGAGAGAGAGTGTCACACTGACCAGGAGTCAGAAGCGTGGCTGGCTTCCAGCAGATAAAAGGGGACCCTCTTTTTCTTTCACTTCCTTTTATCTCTACCTTGACCCCGCCCTGTTGGGCGGGTAGCTTTGCGGCATTCACTCCTACAATTCCCCTTTTAGTCTAAATAGAAGATTTAAATTTGATACAAACTCAAACATATACAACATATATACATAGAGGGTGATAATTAATTTATAATCTATTTATCCTAAACTAAACATATCCATTCCACCTAAATTCTAAACTTATCTGAAAGGGATGCCTAAGTCTGAACACCTCGTTCCAGTTCCAACCCTAAAATAATTGCAAATTACACTAACAGGTGTAAACTATCCTCTTATGTCAATAGTAGGGAGAGGGGACGTGGAATTCTCAAAGTTACTTCCTGCTGAAGTGGGACGATGACAATCATGGGGACCTGTGGGAAAAACTGTTAGTATAACAAGAGTCTTAAATAGGACAGTTAGTCTCTGTTTTGCAGGAGAGGCTTGACTGATGTTCCGGATTAGATTTCTGATTTTGATTGAAGCTCTTGTCTGAAGCTCTGATCAGATTGTAGAAGATGCACTGTATCAGTTCCTTGGCCTGACGATGTGTCGAGTGATGTAGTTCCAAGCTGGTTTCAGGATGGTGCCTGTCAGGTGGGGTCGATGATGTGGGGCAGTTTAGATGTATCCAGTCGAATCAGGCGGAGTCAGGGAAGTGAATCAACATTCTCTTTCTGAAGCAGTTGAAGATCGCTGTCAAGAAATCCCTTTGTCTCTAGAAAACTGAAATATTAATGTTAACACAGAAATTCTTAACTTCTATGTGTAGGAATACTGGGAAAGGCAACCCTAAAGAAGATAATACACATGAAGGAGATTAGAGTTCTAGAAAAATCAAATATACACAGATGACAGTCCCCATATATGTATATCTTTTTTGATGTCGTTGTTTCTGTCTTATATCAATGGCTCTTTGATATAATACAGAAAGTCTGAATTGCATTTTAACAATATGCTTGGGTTTAAAGCAGGAGAGCCAATCCAACTCCAAAGCCAGCAATAATTAAATGAATTGGGACTCAGGCATATTAAGAAGTGGAAGAAATAGAAATTATAATAACACAATACAGAGATGTAGACATTGATAACACATCGCATTATTGCATGTTTTGTGGTCCTCTGAGTAGCTATCCTTTCTTCTTTAGGTATCCATATACCTAGGATTTTTTCACTGTTCATAACTAATTGTCCTGTAAAGACACGAACAGAATACTTCTCTTTCCTTTTATGAGGTCTCCTTATACTTAGCAGACCTTGTAGATGAGCTGTAGAGAGAGTGTCACACTGACCAGGAGTCAGAAGCGTGGCTGGCTTCCAGCAGAGAAAAGGGGACCCTCTTTTTCTTTCACTTCCTTTTATCTCTACCTTGACCCCGCCCTGTTGGGCGGGTAGCTTTGTGGCATTCACTCCTACAAGGTCCTCATCTGAGAATTACCCTGTTATGAATATGCAAATTACCTGAGTCTATTATGGTAAATACAAGGTCATCCTGAGGGCTCTGATGTCTATTACTGTGCAAGACACAGTGTTGCAATCACATCCTGAGTGTGTCAGAAACCCTGGAGGAGCAGGAAGATAAGATGACAGAGAAGATTACCATGGAAATATTCTCAGAAATAATCATTCTTAGTGTCTACTTGTCAGCCTTCTCCTCACAGCACTTAGGATTTTTGTCAACAGTGCAAAATGACTGTTGTGCTACTGCTCAGGTAACAATGGGGACAGAGCAGTGTGATTCCACATTGTATATATATTAGGCCATTTCCTGCCATCAGGAAAACTGCATGCTCAGTTACCTGCTTCCTGATGCTGGATTCTAATGAACTCTCTTGTTCAAATATAAACCTCAGGGTCAGGATAGGTAGCAAAGAAAGTTCCCTTATCTGTGAAATCCAGGAAACCTTAAAATGAAAACCTAATAGTGGTATGAGTCATGTGTTCTTGTTATATTCAAACCTGCTGAAACCATGTAAGGTTCACAGGACTGACTTCTGTGGGGAAAGACAATATTTTTCAAGAATAGACAAATATTTACTCGTCCACAGAAATACCTCTTATGGCTGCCCTCATGAATCAAAACCAAAAATAGATTCCAAGACAACCACACTAATATTTATATGACAGCACAGAAATTATAAATCTGTCTAAAAACGTTTCAGAGCAATATCTAATTGGAAATAAGTTTCTTCTGTTGGAGACCATGTTCAGTCAAAGAAAGCAAAGTCTGATAATAAATATTATGATTTTCAAATGACATCAATTTTGTATGATCAACAAAATTTCTACATATCTGTGCATGAGACAGCAAAAAGGAAAACTAAAATAAATTAGTTATGCAGAGTCTGAAGAACAGATGCAGAGAGGACAACAAGGGTGTCTCCTGACTCTGCCCAGCATTTATTCCTTTCAGTTAATCACATACAAGGCCCTGGAGACCATCTCTTAGGGCAGTTAGAACCCTCTCCTATAAGGATACAAGATCAGTTAGTTACTAGAATTTATGTCACTACAATAACAGAAATGACCCAGTTCATAGACTCTCTAAATCACCATGAAGACTGTAATGTTCATAATGGAAAGAATTTCTGTAATGGAAAATATGAACCTTCTTGATTAGAAAGGACATGACGTATTTGGGAGTATGATATTCAACTCTTTCTATCAGTATGGTTTCCTCTACATTACACAGTTTAAATGGAGAAAGAGGTAGGTATGACCTCTATTTTGAAACAATATGACAGTATGCTAACTTTCTGGGTAAGTTGGGAACCCATCACATCAGTGGAAATGGGAAGACAAACTTGAGAACTGGGGCATCCTAATAAGGTACCAGGAACTTAGCAACCCAAGCAAGACCATTAAAATACAGGAGTAGCAACTATGTTGAAAGCAACATTATTTCAAAAAAACTCTGTAAGTGTAAGCAACCTAGATGCCCCTTAACAGAAGAATGAATATATAAAGTGTGGTACATTTACACAATAGCGTACTTCTCAGCACTAAGTAGGGATGACGTCCTTAAATTTCACAGACAAATTCACAGAACTAGACAAAACCATCCTGAGTGAGATAAACCTGACTCAGAAAGAAAAATATAGTCTGCACTTACTCATAAATGGACACTAGGCATAAAACAAATGATACACAGAATACGATCACAACCACAGTGAGGCTAGAACTCTCTGACAGAAACAGATGGAAGCACATATAGAAATCTACAACTAACCATTTGGCCAAGTTCTGGAGTACAATCAAAGTGAGGGACGAGTGATAATATGAAGGAAAGAGTAATTACTATCGTGGGGAAACCCACAGAATCTCCTGACCCAAGCCAGTGAGAGATCAGTGACCTTTGTCTGACAAATGGGGAACCTGCATAAGACTGAAGTAGACACCCTTAATGTAGGTGAAAATGGCATGCTTGAGCAATATATAAGGCAAATGGAAGAATGTTCAACATCTTTTTCTAATGCCCACACTGACTTAGTGGAACCCATTCTACATGGACAGATACCTAGCTTAGCCTAGACACAGAGGTGCAGCATTGTGGGGAGATACCTTGGTCCTGCATTCCACAAGATGATGTGAGAGACATAATAGAATTCCAAGACAAGGACTTACTCTTTCCAGGTTAAGATGGGATGGGGGGAGTGGGAGAGCAAGAGGAGATGAGGAAGAGAAAACTGGTATTTGACTGTAAACAATACACTAATAAATTAAAAAATAAAAATATGTAAAATATTAAGAAGTAAATGAATTGAGAAAAAATCAGTAAAAGAAACTGGTGTGGAGGTTCAGTTAGGAAGTTGAGGTGGAATAATGCCAAGGTGTGTTTCCTGTGATACCTGTAGTCCCCATGCTCTCTATTCCAGACTCATGCCTAGGCAGTCAGACACAATGATGTTCACATTGTAATAAGGAAGTGAAGTGGTATCCACCCTCCAAACCTATAAAGTCTAGGCAGATCCCCACATGCAAATGCATCTTATAGCTCTAAGTTCAATCCCCTCCTGGACTGTGGGAGCTCAAATTTCTCCCAGAAGAGGCTGACCTCTGAGAAAAGCCTAGAAGATGAGACTCCTGTGTCATTATACCTGATGATAATCCTTCTTGGTGAGTGTGACCATTTCATACATGTGACCAGGAGGGGTTATGAAAACATGTGATAAACAGAATTGACTCTTCTTGTCTGAAGGTGTCCTGTCCCAGATGCAGCTTCAGGAGTCAGGACCTGGCCTGGTGAAGCACTCACAGTCACTGTCCCTCACTTGCTCTGTCAGTGGTTACTCCATCTCCAGTGGTTATTACTAGAGTTGGATCAGGCAATTCACAGGGAAGAAGCTGGAGTGGATGGGGTACATAAACTATGGTGGTAGCACCAACTATAATCCATCCCTCAAGAGCCACATCTCCATCATCAGACACACATCCAAGAACCCATACTTCCTGCTGCTGAACTCTGTGATCACTGAGGACACAGCCACATATTACTGTGCAAGAGACACAGTGAGGGGATTTAAGTGTGAGCCCAGGAAAACCTTCCCTGCAGAGGAGCTCTGGGCCAACAGAGGGCGCTCAGTGCTCGCCAAACCCAGGAACTCTAATACCAGAGTAGGAAAAGAAAAACATCTAGTTTCCTCTGACTTTGCTTCCCCCTCGCTAAGCACAGGGAGCACAGGGGTGTTGGGAGCTGCAGAGTATCACACACATAAGATGGCTCCGGTTTTCGCATTCCGCCAACACTATGGTGAGTGCTCTCAGTAAGTAAACAACTCCTTATTAGGAGTAAGGCCATGTACCCTTCTAGATCTGCTTGGTGACAACATATCCTAGCGTGCCACCTGGGTGTAGTTGATTGGCTATCGCTGAGTATATTAAGCCCTGAGTTCCTGGGGTGGGGGCCACTACCTGTAAGCAAGTTTCCCGAATAAACTGTGAGAAGAAGATTCCTCATTGACGCGTCATTCTTGCTGGTTGAGGGTGGTCACAACAAAGTGGTGGCCCGTATGGGGATGTAAGAACTTCTCACAGTTGTGGCGGTACCGGTAAGGCCCGAGGTAAGCGGGAAAATAAGGACCTTGTTAAAAGAGGCAATAAGGACCTCGGTAAAGAGGCAATAAGATCTCCGGTTAGGAGCAACAGGGTCTCCAGTTAGGAGCAATACGGTCACTGGTTAGGAGCAAGACAGTTCACAGCTAAGGCAAACTGAAAGTAAAAGACCTCATGTCTGCTTTAGCTTGCAGAGTGAGAGTAAAGTAAATGGACCCCTCTTTTGTGGTGATAATCTGGCTAATGTTTAACATTGTAGTGTGGGCTCTTGTCTTTTGGTGCTGTTATCCAACTTGCACACCTTCAGAGTGCACCAACTAAAAGAGTAGAATTTAAAAAGGCATAATGGGGTCGTCACAATCACACCCAATTTTTCTGGCTCTTCAAGAGCTGCTTCTTTCTAAAAATTTAAACTTAGGCAAAGTCACGTTGCAGAGGTATTTGAGTGAATGCGATGCCATTGCACCCTGGTTCGCAGTTTCAGGGAACCTCTCTGTGGCTAGCTGGGATAAGCTAGGAAAAGACCTGGAGTTTGCTTGGAAAGAAGGAACGCTGAAACCATGCGTTCGGCCAGTATGGCAGCTGATACGCACTTGTCTGGAGGATCAAGAGGGGAACAAAAGGGGTATAGAAAAAGGACAGGTTGCTCCAGGAAGAAAGATCAGAACAATCAGAAGGCGAGTTTAGGAAGAATAAACAAAAAGGGAAAAAGAAACAAATCTATCCCTCCTTAAGGGAGCTGAGCAAAGAATTAGAAGAATCGGAGGGAGATTCAGAAACAGGAAGACCTCGTGGAGGATGAGGAGGAAGAGATTGTCGAGCTAATGGGAAAACATTCTTTAAGAACGCCAGAGACTCAGCACCCTAAAATGGCAACTGCAAAGCAAGGGAACCGCCCTACTGCTCCTCCACCCTATTGTTCACCAGAGGAACTACAAGTTCCTGGTTGCAATGCTTTCTGTCCAGAAGTGTGGTGCACTGTTCGTGCCGAGTTTCAGATTACCCGTCCACTGGCTTATCCAGGTTTCCAGGATGGTAACCAACAGAGATATCATGAGCCGCTTGACTTTAAAATAGTCAAAGCCCTGGCAGAGTTGGTAAGCACCTATGGGGTGATGGTGGCTTTTACAATTGCCCAGGTGGAAACACTTAATCGCTTCTGCATGACACCTGGCAATTGGATGAATTTGGTAAGAGCTTGTCTATCGCCACGAGAATATTTAGATTGGAGAGCTTTCCAAATTGAATTTGCCAGTGATCAAGGTGCAGCTAACCACATTGCTGGTAACCCTGTCTAGGATGTAGACATGTTACTTGGTCAGGGTCGATTTGCGCAACAACAAACAGGATATCCCCCTCAAGTGTATGATCAGGTAAACCAAATAGCCATCAGGGTTTGGAGGTCTCTGCCCAATAGAGGTGAAGTCAGTGAAACCTTACAAAGATATTACAAGGCCCTATGGAACCCTTCTCAGATTTTGTGGCTAGGATGGTAGAAGCTGCAGGAAGAGTGTTTGGGGATCCAGATAATGCTATGCCATTGATTAAGCAGTTGGTTTATGAACAGTGCACAAAGGAGTGTAAGGCTGCTATAACCCCATATAAAGGTAAAGGCCTTAAAGTCTGAATGAAGGTTTGTAGAGAGTTAGGAGGTCCACTGACTAATGCAGGCCTAGCAGCTGCGGTGATGCAGCTAACTAAGAAAGGAGGAAATGCAGGGGCCTGTTTCAACTGTGGCAAGCAAGGACACCTTAAAAGGCAATGCCCTGAAAGAGGAAGTAGTAACAGAGGCAGTGGCTCCACCCAGTGGCCTAAGCCGGGTTGTGCCCTAAGTGCAAGAAAGGAAATCATTGGGCTGGTGCCTGTAGATCAGTGAAAGACATTAATGGACAGCCTTTTGCTCAGGGATATGTAGGAGCTTGTCCAAAAAATGGACAGCAGGGCCCACGACTCCAGGGCCCGCAAATATATGGGGCCATGGAGAATCAAGCCCAAGAGCAGAACCCTGAAACCTGGCATTGTCTTCGACATCCGGGGGACTGAGCAGAGCCACTTCAGGTTCTGCGGGGCTGAACTTATGCTCCACCACCAGACTCATATTAACACCCAGGATGGGGGTCCAACTTGTAGACACTGACTTTCAAGGACCCCTTGAGCCTGGTACAGTGGGCCTGCTTCTAGGAAGATCGTCTGCAACCGTAAAAGGGCTACGAGTACATCCAGGAGTGATAGATCCTGATTACACAGGTGTGGTAAAGATTATGGTAGAATCCCCTAAAGGGATTACAGCCATTTATCCTTGAGACAAGATAGCACAGCTCCTGCTTCTGCCAAGCCTACATGATAAATTTCCAGCTCAAAGCAGGGAGAGGGGAGAATGAGGTTTTGGTTCCACGGGATCAAACCTGACCTTCCTTGCCCTAGATATTAACCAGTGCCCAATTTTAGAATTACTAGTAAATGGTAAGAGAATTCTAGGTTTATTAGATTCTGGAGATGATAAGAGCATCATAGCCACCAAAGATTGGCCTCCTGGCTGGGCTATACAACTCTCCTCCCAAACTTTACAAGGGTTAGGCTATGCTAAGACCCCTGACATCAGTGCCCTACAGTTGTCTTGGAGAGATCAGGAGGGGCACTCTGGGACATTTCAGCCTTATGTATTAGAGTTACCAATTTCACTGTGGGGTAGAGACTTACTAAAAAATATGGGTTTGGAGTTCACCAATGAATATTCTGAGACATCTCAAAACATCATGAAAGGAATGGGATACGTCCCAGGTCGGGGTCACGGAAAATGTCGGCAGGGTTGCACTAGTCCCATTATTCCACAGCAAATACCAAAGAACCTAAGTTTGGGTTTTTCCTAGGGGCCACTGGGGGAGGTATTCCCATTACCTGGAAAACGGAGGAGCCAGTATAGGTTCCCCAGTGGCCACTCTCCTCTGAAAAGCTGGAGGTTGCCAGAACTCTAGTGCAAGAACAGCTGAATTTGGGACATATAAAGCTCTCTGTGTCTCCATGGAATACTCACATCTTTGTAATTAAGAATAGTTCTTGCAAGTGGAGATTGCTTCAGGATCTTAGAGCTATTATTCAGCAGATGCAAATTATGGGCCCAGTACAACGCGGCCTTCCACTTTTAACCTCTTCGCCCACAGCCTGGCCTATTATTTCTATAGATATTAAGGATTGTTTCTTTTCTATACCTTTATGTGCCAAAGATTCAAAGCGCTTTGCATTTACATTACCTTCATGTAATCATGAGCAGCCCGATTTAAGATGCAAATGGGTTATGCTGCCACAGGGAATGGCCAATAGTCCAACTATGTGACAATTGTTTGTTGTGGAGTCTATCGCCCCTTTAAGGGAGGAGTTTCCAAAGATTAGATGTATCAATTATATGGAAGGCATTCTATTGGCTGATAAGGATGAAGAAACACTCAACAAGGCATACTTAGAATTGATGAAATTACTTGAAATATGTAACTTAGTCATAGATTCAGAAAAGGTACAAAGAAACACTGTTATTAATTATCCAGGGGCTAAGATTTTCCCTCATACAGTTATCCCACAGAAGATAGAGATTAGAAAAGATAATTTGAGAATCATTAATGATTTTCAAAAGTTGCTAGGAGATATATATTGGATCAGGTGTTATTTGAAATTACCTAATTATGAGTTAAAACCATTGTATAACATCCTCAATGGGGACTCAGCTTTAGATTCACCTAGGCAATTAACCACTGAAGCCCGAGAAGCACTAAAGAAAGTAGAGACAGAATTACAAAGTGACAGCTTTAAACGCCAGCGAGAAAACATGGATATTCTTTTGTGTGTGCTTCCAACATTTTCTCAGCCTACTGCCTTGCTATGGCAGCAAGAACGACGCAGAACACTCGGATCCTTCTGCAGTAAAGCTTTAATGCATCTTGAGAGATAGATGATCAGCTTCTTAGAGGGAGACCCCAAGCTAAGAAACCCAGCCCCTTATATAAGCCTAGGAGCTCCGAGTGAGATGTGTAGAGCCGGGATTGGTGGTTTGCACATCACCCCAGATGACGTCACGGGAGAGGCACAGTTTAAACGGTTAACTCCAACTGACAGCGACAGTTAACTCCAACTGACAGCGACAGTTAACTCCAACTGACAGCGACAGTTAACTCCAACTGACAGCGACAGTTAACTCCAACTGACAGCGACAGTTAACTCCAACTGACAGTGGATGTCAGCGCCATCTTCTAACGGCAATAGCGATAGCGAGGGCGGCTCCTCACATCTCCCCCTATTCATTTATTTTTGAAGCAATAGGACACCCACAACTTTGGAGTGGAGATAGAGGTCAAATCCCCATGTGCAAATTCGGAACATGTACAAAGCTCCTCTCCAGGGTCTTATCCCCAGAGGAAGTCCTGACCAGTCCGATGTCTTTTTTCTGGGGGAAGGAGATCATGACATAGAACCTTCATGCAAGATGACTTATCTCCCAGGAGAAAGTCGTTATACCTGCAGACCTCTCCTGTGCAGTGCTTAGCCTTGCAACTCCTTGGGCTGCTGAAGCCTACCCACTCTATCCCGTGCAATGAGACTAGCCTCGTGGGGTGCAAGAGCTGGGAGGCCAGCGACCTATTGCTTTAACATGGTTAACCAAATGTCAGGGGATGCTCCGTGTTCTAAGGCAGCAAGTGCTTGTGCCACCACCACTTTCTCCTTTTGTTTGGGCTCTGAGCGTACACACCATCCAAAGCATCAACACTATTCCACAGCAGAGAACTAGGCTAAATGATCCTACCCCCACCCATTCCTTAAAATAAGAAAATGCAGATGAAATCCAGGGGAGAGGTCTTCCATCAGAGAAAGATCCAGATGCGTCGAATTCACTTGCAGGATCGCCATTCTCAACTCACGGAGTGTCTGCTCAAACTCAAAAGTCCAATTCTGTAATAAATGTTGAGACAGAGCTTTTGACAGGTTAGCTGCTCTTGTAAAATTCTCATATTGTACTAAGTGACACAAAGGCCAGGCAACTTTGTTCACATCCCAATTTGGCCATCTGCCACAATATATCCAATTGTTCCTGAACCAAATTAATCTGTTGGTTTACCAACATCAGGCCTCCTTGTATCTGAGAATTGGCAGTGGCCTGTTTATCTAGGACCATGGTCACAGTGGCCTATAGTTCATTAATGGTTTGAGTTGTCTGCACAGTGGCAGAAAGTGCAAGGGCCGAGGCGGTAACCGAAGCAGTAACCGCGGCGGTGGCTATCAGGCCCACAATAATAGCAGAGATCCCAAAAATCTCGCTTTTCCCTAAACAAACTCAAATTACTTGGCGCCTCAACAGGAGCTGGAATAAATCGAGGCATGCGCATTACCAAAGCAAAAGGGTGCTTAATAGCATCCCAGCATAATGCATAAAAACAATTCTAAGCAGAACAATTTATTTCTTTCTGATTCTTACCTAAGGTATCATTACTCACAACCCAAATAAAGGGCAGCTGAATAATTAGTTCTCTTAAAAGGGGTATACTTAACATTGGAGGAGGACCAATCAGATGATCCAGAGCTCTGTCCCTCACTCAGACTGTTGCCTAATGCCCCTTTCCAATCAAAAGTAATCTGTCCCTTCTCACTATCATAGGAGAAAGATCAGTACAGCTTCCATTAATTCAAAAGGATTAGCATTAGATCTTTCTGGATCCATATGAATAAAATTATCCTTTAATGAAGAAATCACAGTAAAGCACAAGCTTCCTACTAATGACAAGGTTCTCTCATCCTGAAAACTCTGTATCTGAGGATCTAAAGGCAAAAAGGCAAGCCCCAACTCTCTATTATTTGTGAAAAATCTAGGGAACACCTGGGCATTCTGCATCACTGGCATCGGTAGGGGGAAGGTAGACATGATGGCCCACCGTAACTCTCCCATCATACTAGGAACCATCATCCCGAGTAGGAGAGTCTTCATCACCCACTTGGCCTCCATCCTTCTTATTCTGGAGTTGTGAAGGAGCTCTTCGAGTGAGTCTTTCAGGGATCCACAGGGGGTTTTCTTCCTCCTGTGGAAAAACACACACAGCTCCCCTGGATCTTATAAGAATAGGATCCGGGCCTTTCCAGAGATCAGTCAAGACATCTTTCCATTTTACCATTTCTTTTGGCCTATCAGGCTCTAAACTGTGGCGATCAGCCGCAGTGTGGCCTTGGGCATCACAGTTCAAGAAATTAAGGGTAAAAAGTGCCATGGATACAGCAACTCTTGGTACCGAGGGTAGAACATCCTCAATACTCCCCTTTTGTTTAATCAGATATGATTTGAGTGTACGATGGGCACGTTCCACAATGCCCTGTCCTTGAGGGTTATAAGGTAGGCCAGTTAGATGGGTAACATCCATTTGCCGACAAAACTGTCGGAATTTTTGAGAGGTATATGCTGGTCCATTGTCTGTTTTTAAAATTCTGGGTTTTCCCCAAGCACTCCAGGCCTCAAGGCAATGTTGAATCACATATGAGGCCTTTTCCCCTGTTAGGGGTGTGGCAAACATTACGCCAGAACAGGTGTCAACAGAAACATGAACATATTGAAGCCTTCCAAAAGAGGGAATATGAGTAACATCCATCTGCCACATCTGCAATGGTCTAATGCCACGTGGGTTTATTCCCATGTGGGGAGTAGGTAAGAATTCGCAGCAATTCTGGCATTGAGTAACAATTTCCCTAGCCTCTTTCCTGGATAGAGCAAAACGACGGCGCAAGGTCTCAGCCGTCACATGAAAGCGCTTATGGAATTCTTTTGCTGCTTGTGCATGGGTAGACAAGGCAGCGGCCACCAGCTTTGTAGCCTTGTCCGCTAAGTCATTCCCTAAGGACATGGGACCTGGGAGTCCAGAATGTGCTCGGACATGGGTAATGAAAACAGGAAATCTCCTATTTAACAAGGCAGCTTGTATCTTCTGAAAGATGTTAGCAACTCTGCTGGAGGATCTTATTATTCCAGCTATCTCAAGGAGATTAACTGCATTAACCACATAAGAGGAATCTGATACAATATTGAGGGGTCCTGGAAAAGCCTCAAGAACCTCCAGTACTATCAGACATTCTACAACTTGAGGTGAAGTTTCATTATATTGTTTAGATATAACCCTATCCTTGACCACATAAGCTCCCATACCAGTTTTTGATCCATCAGTGTACACCACAGTCCCATCTGGGAGTGGGTCTTTAGCTGTCACTTGTGGAAACACTATAGCCTGGTTTAGGGCAAACTGTAAAATTGGATGCTTTGGAAAATGATTATCAATTTGTCCTGAAAAGGAAGTAACTAAAACTGCCCAATCACTAGATGTGGCTGCCAAGGTCTGAACTTGTGCAGCAGTATAAGGCACAATCAAGGAATCAGGATCCCTGCCAAAATGTGTAACAGCTGCTTTTATTCCGCGAAGCGCGAGCTGTGCAACAGCATCAGGGTACCAGTCAATAATCTTAGCAGGGGAAGCATTTGGATGAATCCAAAGTAATGGTCCATGTTGCCACAGGACTGCAGTTGGCAATTGAGCTGTCTTAAAAACACACAGATTAAAAGGTAGTGACTCCTCAATTCGTTGTAATTGTGCTTCCTGTAAGGCCTCTTCCACCATCTGTAAGGCTCGGTGGGCGGCAGGGGTAAATTTTCTGGGTGAGGAGATATGAGGCTCACCCTCCAGGAGATCGAAGAGGGTTTTAGATCAGCAGATGGAATTTTTAAAAAGGGCCTCAACCAATTTATATCTCCCAGAAGTTTCTGAAAATCATTTAATGTTTGTAAGTGGTCTTTGCGAATTTCTATTTTCTGAGGAACTATATTTTTGGGAGTAATCTTTGAGCCCAAAAAGAGCCCTGTATCTGCAATTTGAACCTTTTCTGAGGCAATCTCTAATCCCCACTGTTTTAATTCAGCCACCAGCATGGGAAAAGCCTTTTGTAAAACATCTAACTCTTTGTGACAAATAAGAATATCGTCCATATAATGGATAACGATTAAAGATGTAAATTGCTTCCTAATTGGCTCCAAAGCCTCCTGCACATATAGCTGACATATTGTTGGGCTATTGGCCATGCCTTGCGGCAGTACCTTCCACTGAAATCTCTTGTCTGGTTCCATATGATTAAGAGAAGGGATAGTGAAGGCAAACCTTGGTCTATCCCGTGGGTAAAGTGGAATAGAGAAGAAACAATCCTTAATATCTATAATAATAAGCTTCCAATCTTGAGGAAGTGCAGAAAGCAAAGGAAGGCCTCTTTGAACAGGGCCAAAAAGATGCATCTGATTGTTAATGGCCCGCAGGTCGTGGAGTAATCTCCACTTCCCAGATTTCTTCTTAATAACAAAAATTGGTGTATTCCATGGGGAGGTAGAAGGCTCTAGATGCCCCAGCCGTTCCTGTTCTTGCACTAATCTTGTGACAGCCTCTAATTTTTCAGAGGATAGAGGCCATTGAGAGACCCATAACGGCTCCTCTGTTTTCCATGGTATGGGTCGTGAAGCCTCAACGGCCCCTAAATAAAACCCAGTCCTTTTCTACCCCGATTTCCGTGTTGTGTAATGGGTTTTATTCTGCCTTGTTCTTGCCTACCCAAGCCTCTACCATTTGTATACCCCATCTTTGCCATAATGGCTGATGCCTGGGGGAGTATTCATTAGTTAGGGTCATGCCCATGGCTTGTAACACATCTCGTCCCCATAAATTTACAGGGAGTGGCAACACATAGGGGGTAAAACATCCCTGTTTGCCTTCAGCATCCCGCCAGGTTAAGGCTGAGGCACTGATGGCAGGAGAGGACTGGTATCCAAGACCTTGTAGAGAATGAGATGAAACAACAGTGGGCCAAGACTTCGGCCACCAATGGAGTGAAATAATGCTTTTGTCTGCTCCCGAATCCATTATCCCTTCAAATTCTTTTCCATTAATTAACAATTTTATTGTAGGTCTCTCATTTAGGGGTATAGCCAGATAGGCTGAATCACTTCCAGAAGATCCCATAGCCCTTTTTTGTAAAGTGTAGGTTTCTCCATCCCCGAGGGAGGGCAGCAACACCAGTTGTGCAATTCTATCTCCCTGCTTTATAGAAAATACACCCCGAGGGCTAGAACAGAGAACTTGAATCTCCTCTTTATGATATGGGTCAACAATCCCAGGATATATAATGAGTCCCTGTAAAGTTAAGGAGCCACGGCCCAGAATAAGCCCAATGGTGGCAGGGGGCAAAGGTCCAGGGGAATGGACTGGGACCGGTTGAACATTCATTTGGGGCATGAGTAAGAAGTCGGAGGCGGCACGCAAGTCCATTCCGGAGGTTCCTCGGAAACCTCTACTTCCTCTTGATTGCTTTTCTGAAATTGGTTCCCATATTTCTGAGGGCCCTGGGACCATGGGCCCCGTGACCCGTTTTTGATTGGGGTACCTTGGATTCTTCAATAGGGGGCAGAAGCCTCCCTTTTACATCCCGGACTGACCTGCATTCGCTAGCCCTATGATAACCTTTACCACAACGATAGCAAAGCTTCGATTCTCTTGTTCTTTCAGGGGCTTGACAATCTTTCTTAAGGTGCCCCATTCTCCCACAATTAAAACAAGCTTTTCGATTAGATAAATCTCTATACCTGTGCGTTTGTAAAATGGCGGCAGCTAGTCCTGCATTGGTTAGGGGTCCCCCAGCTCCCTGCACACTCTGAGCCAATCTTGTAAACCTTTGCTTTTGCGAGGGCGATAGCCGCTCGACATTCCTGGGTTGCTTGTTCATAGACAAGTTGCTCAATCAGGGGCATAGCTTGTTCTGAATCACCAAAGATGCGACTGGCGGCCTCTGTCATTCTGGCCACAAAGTCTGAAAATGGCTCTTGGGGTCCTTGGACAATCTTTGTAAGGTGTCCACTGGACTCTCCCCTTTTTGTGAGGGCCTTCCATGCTTTAATAGCGGCGGCCGACACCTGACCATAGACGCCCCAGATGTAGTTGGTTTGATTAAGGGCATGTTGACCCTGACCTGTCAGCATTTCAAATGTCCACTGCCTCTGATTCTCATCTTCAGCCGTGGCATTAACTCTAGCTTGTGCCTGGGCTGCATCATACCAGAGAGCCTTCCATTCCATGTATTGTCCCATGTTGGGAAGCACTGCTTTCACTGTCGTTTGCCAGTCAGTGGGAGTCATGGCAAAATTAGCAAGCCTTTCCACCTGTAATGTGGTAAAGTTAGCATTGACCCCATAATTACGAACGGATTCGGCCAATTCTTTAATTTGATTGTAATCTACGGGGGTATGTACTCTTCCGCCTTCCACATTCTCGAATACTGGAAAAGCCATTTGTATTTTTCTCCGTTCCTCTAAAGGTAAAAAGGAGTCAGTACCAGTATTCAGCCGAAGCTCATATGGCGGAGGCGCTGAGAGGCGTGAGCCCGCCGGATTTATAGGCGGTGGCCTCACATTCATTTTTGTTTTCAGTGGCCGGTGTCTATCAGGGTGATATCTTTTTCCTCATACCGTGCCACCTCCTCCTCTAGACCACCTTCTTCGCTAGAATCCAGAGTGTCAGAATCAGAATTATCTAGCTCCAAGGCTTCTAGCTCTACTGCAGGGTATAGACTAGATTCTGGCTTTTTCTTTTTCTTAGATTTGTTAAGGGGTGAATGATAACTCCCTTCTTTCTCTCCCCCTTTCTTAACTTCCTGGGGAGGGCCTTTTTTCTTAGACATGTCTTTTCTTTTGCGAGCTCCCATTCTCTCACTCCGTTCAGTTTCTGACATGCTATCCTGAACTTCCTCTAAGGTTCCCTGACTTTCTATTATAGCAGGGTGACAGGCCTCATCCTCCAAGCAGTTTTTAACTAGCTTCCAAATGGCTTTGGTACCTAAGCAGAGATCTCCTTCTGCATGCTTCCTGTCTAGTTCTTTACCTAGCTTGTTCCATGAGGCCACAGTGAGGGACCCGGAACAAGCATACCATGGTGCCACTCTATCTACCTCCTTCACAAAATTTTGAAGTGTTCGTGGTGCAATTTTAAGATCTCTTTGTTTTAGCACAGTCTGTAAGGCTGTAACCACTGACTGTGACGACCCCATCGCGCTGACAGCTTATCTAAAAAACGCGCTCAACTCCGTTACCAGACTGACAGCACCAGACTGACAGCACCAGACTGACAGCACCAGACTGACAGCGCCAGATGGACAGCGCCAGATGGACAGCGCCAGATGGACAGCGCCAGACGGACAGCGCCAGACGGACAGCGCCAGATGGACAGCGCCAGACGGACAGCGCCAGACGGACAGCGCCGTTCTGTCAGCACCAGCCACGATGAAGGAGAAGGACAAACAGGACTAGCACCAAAGCCTCCACTGACCCGTCCCACGGTGATGACAAACTAAGGCCAAAGTCGAGAAAAGGGTTGTTCAGGATAAAGCATACCTCTCTGAACCTACGTCCCTGCAGTTCTGAATCCGCCCCGTTTTCCGAGGGGTCTCCCGCGGCGCCGGCGATGTTGAAGAGTTCCCGGGTTTCGGCACCAGATGTCCCGCGCTACCGTCTCGCCAGCAAGAACGACGCAGAACACTCGGATCCTTCTGCAGTAAAGCTTTAATGCATCTTGAGAGATAGATGATCAGCTTCTTAGAGGGAGACCCCAAGCTAAGAAACCCAGCCCCTTATATAAGCCTAGGAGCTCCGAGTGAGATGTGTAGAGCCGGGATTGGTGGTTTGCACATCACCCCAGATGACGTCACGGGAGAGGCACAGTTTAAACGGTTAACTCCAACTGACAGCGACAGTTAACTCCAACTGACAGCGACAGTTAACTCCAACTGACAGCGACAGTTAACTCCAACTGACAGCGACAGTTAACTCCAACTGACAGCGACAGTTAACTCCAACTGACAGCGACAGTTAACTCCAACTGACAGTGGATGTCAGCGCCATCTTCTAACGGCAATAGCGATAGCGAGGGCGGCTCCTCACAGGCCCATTGCTAAGGATTCATTCCCGATCCTCCCCGGGGAAAACTGTTGAGCATTTTCTAACAGCGATTGCAGAATTAGCACAAAAGGGAAGACAACAATGTCTCCAATACTTTGGGAGGATACCGAGTAAGATCATAATCCCATATACAGATCAACATGTTAGGGTCCTTTGTGAGACAGTAGATGAATGGGCCATTTTACATTGTGGATATTCAGGAGAAATAGATAATCATTATCCAAAGCACCCTTTAATGTCATTTTTAAAGAACACCCGGTCATTTTTCCTAAGATGACTGTGACTGCTCCTATTCCTGGAGCCGTAAACATTTTCACTGATGGGTCAAAGACAGGCTGTGGGGCTTATATGATAGAACATCAGGATCCAATACAATTTCAGTATCCACCTGGTTCCCCCCAGATTATTGAGTGTAAAATTGTTCTTGAAGTATTTAGAAATTGCCCATTTTCCTTTAATCTGATTTCTGATTCAGCATATGTTGTGAATGCTGTTAGAGCCCTGGAGGTTGCAGGATCTATTAAACCAAACAGTACAGTTTGCAAGCTCCTACAGGAGTTGCAGAGGTTGATTTGGCATTGCGATCAGAAATTTTTTATACAGCATATTAGGGCTCATACTAACTTGCCAGGACCTTTATCAAAAGGCAATGAAGCTGTAGATTTGTGCACTAGAAGAGAATATGCCGTTTTTCACTTCCCCTGCAGAGCGAGCACAGCAATTTCATAAACAATTTCATGTATCTGCAAAAACTTTACAGCAAAGATTTCAGCTATCCCGAGCAGAAGCTAGACAGATAGTATTGAATTGTCAACAGTGTGTAACTTTCTTGCACCCCCCTGGTGTGGGAGTTAACCCCAGAGGGTTACTACCCTTGAAGATTTGGCAGATGGATGTCACTCATTTTTCTGGGTTTGGGAATCTTAAATACATTCACGTGTCCATGGACACATGTTCAGGCATTATTCACGCTATGCCTATGAGTGGAGAAAAGGCTTACAATGTCATTGGGCATTGCCTTGAGTCGTGGGCTGCCTGGGGTAAACCTCAGCAATTGAAAACAGATAATGGACCAGCCTACATGGCTCAGTCTTTCCAATCATTTTGTAAACAGATGGAGGTTCATTTAAACCACGGCCTACCCTATAACCCCCAAGGACAAGGAATAGTTGAAAGAGCTCATCGCACATTGAAAGAATGTTTATTAAAACAAAAAGGGGGAATAGGCCATGGTAGAACACCAAAGGAACAACTATCCTTAGCTCTCTTTACCTTAAATTTTTAAAATTTGAATGCTCAAAGTCTGTCTGCTGCAGATAGGCATCAGAATCAGACCTCTGCGGAGAAGGGGTATGTCAAATGGAAAGATGTCATCACGGGACTATGGCATGGACCAGACCCAGTGTTACCATGGGCGAGAGGTTCTGTTTGTGTTTTTCCCCAGGATCAACAAGATCCAGTGTGGATCCCAGAGAGACTGACAAGGCAGTGCAACAAGCAAGTTGAAGCCTCTGATCATGTTCCTGTTGATGATGATGGCCCTGACGTCCCCACTGCTGATTCAGGCCAATGAACAAATTTTGTGGGCCATAGCAAAAGCGTGGCCAATTCCCTTACCTGTTCATTCTATGTCTAAGGTCTTGCCTGTCTTCTTTACCACTAGTTGTGAATTAGGTTTGCCCTGCGTGAATTTAGATCCCAGCAAGGCTATATATAATGCAACCAATGTTTTTCTTCAAGGAGCCTTATGCTTTTCCCTCATAAATAATTCTAATCCATGCATATGGTTGAAAAATGGCTCGGTTGGCAATTGGCTTGATCCCCTGAGTCAGAATCATATTCCTGTTGCAATGCTCAATGAAGCGTTAAGTCAAGTAAGTGCTGTTGCTTCCTCGGGCTCTGGCAATGGCAGTGGAGGTAGTAATGCTACGAACATTACTACCCTACTAATGCTGATGGAGGGTCTCCAACCCTTGAACTCATGCTTTGGACTTGGGAATTCCACCGCCCATCAAGTATTAGCCTATTGTGCCCCCAATCTAGGGTACCCTCCTCAATGGACGCCCTGCCAAAGCCCAGACGATAAGGCTAGGCAGATCTCTCCAGGGTTTGAGATTTCCCCTCCTTTGGGCAAATATTATTTCAACCTTGCCAATCAGACTAATCAAAAGACAAGTAAGAAAAATACTTGGCCCTGGTTTCAATGGGTACTATCTAATAAATGGGGAGCCTTCACATCCCTAGAACCCTTTGCTGTTCTTCAAAATTTGTCTGTTCGGCTCCTTAACATCTCTGCTACTAGAGACCCAAAGGGTGTTTTTAAGAATGTTACTATAAATAAAATCATGAACAATTTTACTGTTCCTGCCAGTCCAGTGTGCTTAAAAGCACCATTCTTCTTTTTGCTGGCTAATGTCACCAATGCCACAGGAGACGCGGTCTCTTGTAATACATCTGAGGCAACCTGCATCGCAAGTCAGTGCTGGAATGGTACTTATAATACAGCTGTGGTAATGAGAGTTCCCACATATGTTCCTATCCCAGTCAAAGTAGATACTGGGACTTTCCCAATCTCTCACCTGCTCAGAACTGAAAAGAGATTTTGGGATAACGGCAGCCCTAGTCACGGCAATAGCTGTGTCCACCACAATGGCAATGACAGCTGCCGTTGCCATGGTTGCGACAACTCAGACTGCTGAGACAGTTAATGAAATTGTGGAGAAGATGGCCTCCACATTGACCACTTTGAAATCTATTGATGATCATTTGAAAGCTGGCATCTTGACAGTAAATCAAAGAGTGGATCTTCTGCAAGAACAGGTGGATGCCTTGGTAATATTGACCAACTTAGGATGTATTCAGGGTGGCTGAGAACTTCACAAAAAATAGTAACCTGAGCTGGCAATTGAGCGAATTCCTTTGGGGGAAGTGGAGTAAGGAGTTCGAGAACCTGACAGATACCCTGACTAGTCAGATCATTTCCCTGAATGCTACATGCCTGGAGATGCCCACTGTCACTGCTGTTTTACATATGCTTAAACAAGCTTTTAGTTATATTAAGGAATGGGTTGGCGTGGGTGTTATGCTTTCCATGATGTTGTTAGCCATTTTTGTCTGCCTGTGGTGTCTATGCAGGATTAGGAAGTCGCAAATATCCCAAGCTGCCATGTTGGTATAGGCTTTTGCTGCGGTGGAAGCAGGGCAACCCCTCAAGCATGGTTATCCATGCTGACAGACAAATAGGCGTCTGTCTCCCCTTTGCTGAGTGAGTGATACATATCCGATTCAGTCATGCTCAATGATGGGCACCTACCCTTCTTGCAAAATGAAAGAAATTAGCCTGAGTGTGTGAGGGTGACACAGAGACTCTATGACAGGTAACATAGGGACACTGGGATTGAACCTAAGACAGAGATGATTGAAATCTAATAACAGATAGATACGGCTACTCCTCTTATATAAAAACAAAAAAGGGGGAACTGTTGGGAGCTGCAGAGTACCATGCTCATAAGATGGTGCCGGTTTGCGCATTCTGCCAGCCTGCCGGCGAGTGCTCTCAGTAAGTAAACAACTCCTTATTAGGAGTAAGGCCACATACCCTTCTAGATCTGCTTGGTGACAATCTATCCTAGCGTGCCACCTGGGAGTAGTTGATTGGCTATCGCTGAGTATATAAAACCTCGAGTGGGCCACTCCCTGTAAGCAAGTTTCCCGAATAAACTGTGAGAAGAAGATTCCTCATTGCCACGTCATTCTTTCTGGTCGAGGGTGGTCGCGACAAAACAGGGGATCTTTTCTCTCTCTGATGCTGAAGCCACATTTTGTGAAGCCACATTTGTTTTTATCTCCTATGAATCTCGAGACAGCACACAGCATGTTCTTTTTGGTTGTGGTTCTAGCATGTGCTATCGGAGCTGTCTCCCTTGCCTTAGAATTTTTTAATGTAACCATATTTTTGACAGTCAGCTGTCCTTGGTTTTGCAGTAGTTGTCCCATTAAAAAGTCAGTTCTACTCTTGGTTCTCCATTCCTTCCACCCTCATAAACATCAACATGTTATAGTACTTCCTAGAGTATTGACAGGAAGCAGTTGCTGCTGTGACTAAGGAATATGCCTTAGAGTGTAAGGTGTCCACCCATCACCTACCTGTATTACCTACCCCATTAGGTGGGGCAGAGATTCCCAGAGTTCAACTGTACATGGCTGAGTTATAATAACTCTTGTTGTGAAGTGGCATATATTGTACAAACTGTACTCAAATTTTCACTGTGAATAAATATATTACATTAAACAAATCCTCATGTGTTTACACTAATATTTACTATTTTGCTAACTGTGTCAAGAAGAAGTGTGTGCCAAACTATGGCTACAAGAGACACAGTTTATAATTAGGAGATGAATTTCAGCATCAACATTGCTAGTGATACCTCCTACAGCCAAGGTTTTTAAAATGAACAACCTACCATTACTTACTGTGACAGAGACATGGGAGGAGACTTCAATGTGATGTCAGACACAAACTTACCTACATAGGAACTTGGGAACAACACAGGCCCTTAAGAACTGCTGAAGCCACTCAGAAATATTAGATGGCCCTCAGATGGTAGACAGTTCTGAACTGACACCATGTGCTTCCTTGTAAATGAAGGTATGTTTCTTTGCATTTTAGAATATGTGGTTTCCTCTTCCTGTTTAAATAACCTTCTAGGGACCATTGGCTGTGTCATATTCTATCACAAGTAGTACCAGTTTCCATTCTACTAAGCATCTGTTATTTCCCTATGGAGCATCTAAGGTATCCTTTTGCCACTTGCTGTCAAATGGAATAAGACAAAAATGAAATTGTTCACATTGTCTCTAATTTTAAGACTTTGTGATGATACATTCAGGTGGAGATCACAAAAATCTTTAAGTAATCTGAAAATCTGTGTATTTATTTCCCATCTTGTGGAGTAGAATGCATATCTTCTATGAATGATTTTTTTAACTCACATAGATGAGAAAGCAAATTGTCTACTGTGTCCAGCTTCCAGTGTGCAATGTATTAATACTCTCTAGTAGGGTCCATGTAATTCACATGTTTATGCAATCATATTGGAAATCTGAATCTTGTTAAGACTAATTTGCAACCCAATGTCCCATGCAATGATTCTTTTGAAGGTGTTTCTTATACCCCATCTTGTGTAAAGTCTGAATGAACATTGTGCACATGGCAAGTGATGTCCTCTAAGGTCTCTGTTCTATCTCCCTTCCATTGGCAACAGAGTTCCTTATCTAAGTTTTCTGATTTTGCTGCTGTTTACTTGTTCCCATTGAATGCATGATCACTGCTGTGAACTCTTTGATGCATCTGAAGGTAGGAAAGCTGGAGTGTTTACCTGTGAGATAGAGAAGGATCAATGGGAAAAGTTATAGTTGGTGTTGGTTTATGATTAAGGACAACAGGTTTCAGGAATCTGGAAAAGAAAAAGAAAATCTACTTTTCCAGACTTGAGCCTTATCTGGATTCTATTATAAGGAATTCAGTTAAGTGTGAAGAAATTTTAGTGAACAAACACACTATAGAATCAATGTGACATTACCTATATCAAGAGAAACACAGCTCACTGAAGATCAGAGTGTAAAGGTGAAAACCTAGGAATTCACTGTCTGTTCCCTGACACAAAATTGAGGTCAGCCATCATGGTTGCCAGTGACATGTGATGACCACAGTGAACCTGCTGGTTGAGATCACATCAGACACCAAGAATCTCTCAATTAACTTCTCAATATCGCCCAGGTTTACTGAAAAAAACATACATGCCTGAGAAATATTATCAATTCTGCAGGAAGACAGATAATGATAGGAATATATATGAAAGACATGTTTAAAAATAAAGTTAAAAATATATGTGTGGGGACTGCCACAGAGCTTCCCATCCCGGCGGGGCCAAGCACCCAAGATCCCAGGACTTCTCTTCCAACAACGAGACCAGGAAACCAGCAGATCCAGTTAAAGAAGGCCATGTATCTCGGGCTTGCTTTCCAGTGCCTGAGGAAAGCCAGGGAACTGTACAGAACTTCCCATCCTGGTGGAGCCAAGCACCCCAGATTCCAGGTCTTCTTTTCCACCAATGAGACCAGGAAACCAGTAGTTCCAGTTAAAGAAGGCCCTGCATGTCGGGCTTGCTTTCCAGTGACTGAGGACAGCCACAGAGCTTCCCATCCTGAATGGAACACACAGATCCCAAGTCTTCTCTTCCACCAAGGGGACGAGTGGACCAGGTGGCAGGCTAAATACCACAGATTCCTGGGCTTCTTTTCCAACAATGAGACCCGAACTAGGATGAGGAATAGAAGAACCACCAGAATTAGACTTGCTTGCACCCACCGAAAGGAAATCTGGTTCATTAACCACCAGACCAGTAAGGGGCTCTTTCTGCAACGATTAGAAGAAGAGATGGGAAAGAGGAAAAACAAAAACACACTCAGCAACAGAAAAACAAATATGACTCTGGCAGATTGTAGAGACTCCACACAAGCAAGACTCCAACATTCCAATGCAAATGAAGCAGAAGAGAATGACCTTAAAAACAACTTCATGAAAAACATAGAGATCCTAAAATAGGATATAGGAAATTTCCTCAAAGAAATGGGAGAAAAAACAAATCAAAACTGGAAAAAAACAAACCAAAAAATTGCAAGAAATGGAAGAAAAAAAACAAGGCAAAAATTCAAGAAATGGAAAAAAACAAAGCAATAAATGCAAGAAATGGAGGAAAAAACCAAAAAATTTATAAAATGCAACAAATAGATAAAAAGATATAATAAAAATTTCAAGAAACAATTAAAACCATTACATTGCAAAGCTTGAAAACTGAAATAGAAACAGTAAAAAAACACAATCTAAAGAAAGTTTGTAAATAGAAAACCTGGGCAAACAGACAGGTACTACAGATTCAAGCACTACCAACAGAATACAAGAGATAGAAGAGAGAATTTCAGGTGTTGATGATACACTAGGAGAAAGGGATTCATCAACCAAAGAAAATCTGAAGTCCAACAAATCCCTAACACAAAATATCCAGGGAATATGGGACACCATGAAAAGAACAAACCTAAGAATAACAGCTTTAGAAGAAGGTGAAAAAAACAACTCAAAGAGGCAGAAAACATATTGAACAAAATCATAGAAGAAAACTTTCCCAACCTAAAGAAAGACATGCCAATGAAGGTACAAGAAGCTTACAGAACACCAAATACAGTGGATCACATGAAAAAATTCCATTGCCACATAGTCAAAGCCCCAAATATACAGAATAAAGAAAGAATATTAAGAGCAGTTAAGGAAAAAAGTCAAGTAACATATGAAGGCAAACCTATCAGAATTACACCTGACTTCTCCATGGAAAGTCTGAAAGCCAGAAGGTCCTGGATAGATATTCTATAACACTAAGAGACTATGGATGGCAGTACACACTACTATATCTGCAAAGCTCTCAATCACTATAGAAGGATAAAACATGATTCCATGAAAAACTAGATTGAAGTAATACATATCCTATAACCAAGCCCCACAGAAAGTTCTGGAACGAAAACTACAACACAAGGATGTTAACTACAATCAGAAAAACATAGGCATTAGATAATCCCACTTTACCAACAGACAAAAGACAAAGGGATGGAATTCCACACATAATTCCACCATCACAAACCACTTCAAATCAAAGAAGAATGAGCAATCAATGGTCATTAATATCCCTCAACATTAGTGGCCTTAAATCACCAATTAAAAAGACACAGGCTAACAGAATGGATGTGAAGATAGAACCCATACTTCTGCTGCGTAAAAGAAACACACCTCACCATCAAAGGCTAACATTACCTGAGAGTTAAAGGTTGGGAAATGATTTTCGAATCAAATGTACCCAAGAAACAAGTAGGAGTAGCAATCCTAATATCTATCAAATTAGACTTTCAAATAAAACCAATCAAAAGAGATGAAGGAGGTCATTACAGACTCATCACAGGTGAAATCCTCCAAGAGGAACTTTCAATTCTGAATATCTATGTCCCAAATAAAAAGGCATCCATGTTCGTAAAAGAGCCATTACTAAAACTTAAATCACATATGAAGCCAAAAATAGTTTTAGAGGGAAACCTCATCACCCCACTCTCACCACTAGATAGTAGAATACCAGGCAGAAATTCAACAAAGAAGCAAATGGTATAATAGAAGTTATGACCCAATTGGGATTAACAGATATCTATAGAACACTCCATCTACATAGAAAAGAATACACTTCCTTCTCACCACCACATGCAACCTTCTCAAAAACGACCACATACTTGGCAACATATCAAACCTCAGCAGCTACAAAATTTGTAATAACTCCACTCATCTTCTCAGACCACCATGCGTTAAAATTAGAATTAAAAAACAACACAAATTGCAGAAACCTACAAAGTCATGGAACATCAATAATGCATAACTGCACCATTCCTTGGTCAAAGAAGAATTAATAAAAATATGTTAAAGACTTCCAAGGATTCAATGAAAATGAAGACACTAAATACCCAATCCTATGGGATACATTGAAAGCAGTGCTTCCGGGGATGTACATAGCACTAAGTGCTCACATGAAGAAACTGGAGAATAGTTACACTGAAGAATTAACAGCACAGCTGAAAGCTCTAGAACACAAAGAAACAAACTCCCCCAGGAGGAGTATACACCAGGAAATAATCAAACTGACGGCTGAAATCAATAAAGTAGAAACTAGGAAAACAATACAAAGAATCAATGCAATGAAGAGTTGGTTCTCTGAGAAAATTAACAAGATGGAAAAACCTTTGTCCAAACTTACAAAGCAGCTGAGTGTGAACAGGAAAATTAACAAAACCAGAAATGAAAAGGAGAACATAACAATGGCTCTGAGGAAATTCAGAGAATTTCATATCTTGAAAACCTGTACTCCACAAAATTCGAAAACCTAAAGAAAATGGACGACTTCCTGGATAGCTATCACTTGCCAAAATTAAATCAAGAACACATAAGCAATTTAAATAGAACTATGACCCTTATTGAAATAGAAGCAGTCATCAAAAGTCTTCCAACCAAAAAAAAAAAAAAAAAAGCCTAGGTCGAGATGGCCTCAGTGCAGAATTCTACCATAAATTCAAAGAACAGCTTATACCAATTGTTCTCAAGATATTCCACACAATAGAAGCAGAAGAGTCTTTGCCAAAATCTTTCGATCAGGCTACAATAACATTGATCCCCAAGCCACACAAAGACACAACTAAGAAAGAGAACTTCAGACCAATTTCCCGTATGAACATTGATTGAAAAATACTCAATAAAATACTGGCAAATCAGATCCAAGAACACATCAAAACAATCATTCACCATGGGCAAGTAGGTTTCATCCCAGTGATACAGGGATTGTTCAACATACAAAATCTAACACGATTCCATGTTAAAGGTCTTGGAGAGATCTGGGATAACGAGATTATAACTAATCATAATAAAAGCTATATACAGAAAACCAACAGCCAACATCAAACTAAATGGACAGAAAGTCAACACAATTCCGTCAAAATTAGGAACAAGACAAGGCTGTTCCCTCTCTCATACATTTTCAATATTGCACTTGAAGTTCTAGCCAGAACCATACGACAACAAAAGGGGATCAACGGGATACAAATTGGAAAAGAAGAGGTCAAATATTCTCTATTTGCAGATGATATGATAGTTTATATAAATAACCCAAAAAACTCTAACAAGGAACTCTTACAGCTGATTACCACCTTCAGCAATGTGGCAGGCTACAAGATCAACTCAAGAAAATCAGACACCCTAACATATACTTATGATAAAAGGGCTGAGAGAGAAATCAGAGAAACATCACCCTTGACAATTGCCACACAAAAGATAAAATACCTTGGGTTAATGCAAAGCAAACAAGTGAAAGACCTGTATCGCAAGAACTTTGAGTCTTTAAACATAGAAACTAAAGACACACTCAGAAATGGAAAGATCTCCCATGCTCTTGAATAGGTAGGATCAATGTAGTAAAAATGGTAATCCTGCCAAAAGCAATCTACAGATTCAATGCAATCTCCATTAAAATACCAGCACAATTCTTCACAGAACTTGAAAGAACAATAATTAATTTTGTATGGAAAAAGAAAAGACCCAGGATAGGCAAAACAACCTTACTCAACAATACATCATCTGGAGGCATTACCATCCCTGGCCTCAAGTTCTATTATAGAGCTGTAGCCCTGAAGATAGTTTGGTATTGGCAAAAATAGACAGGTAGACCAATGGAATTAAATTGAACACCCTGATATTAACCCATACATGTATGAAAATCTGATCTTCTACAAAGTGCCAACTTGTACAGGCAATTTAAAAACCAGTATGGAGATTCCTCAGAAAAATTGGTATAAACCTACCACAAGACCCAGCACCTGTACATCCAAAAGATGCCCATTCATACAACAAGGATGTCTGTTTCACTATGTTCATAGCAGCATTATTTGTAATAGCCAGAATATGAAAGCAACCTAGATGCCCCTCAATGGAAGAGTGGATAGAGAAAATGTTGTACATTTACACAATGGAGTACTATTCAGCAGAAAAAAACAATGGAATCCTGAAATTTGCAGAAAAATTGATTGCACTAATAGAAACCATCCTGAGTGAGGTAACCCAGTTACAAAAAGAGAAACCTGTCATGTACTCTCTCATATATGGATTTTAGACTTAGATCTTGAGGGACCCAGCCTACAATCTCATGATCAGGTAGTCTGGGAAACAAAACCTTCATTCAGTGGCTGATGGAAACAGAGGCAGACAGACTCCCATTGCTAAGCATTGAGCTGAACTCCAGAAATGCAGTGACAGAGAGGGAGGACTGATGAGAAATGGGGTTAAGACTGGACTAGTTTAACCCCCAGAAACCGCTGACCTGTTAAGGGTTAGCAATTGAATCCCAGTCTGATGCCTGGGAGTCCAGCATGGGATTGATCAAGACCCCCTGAATGTGGGTGTTATTGAAGAGGAATAGGTAATCATCTTTTGATCAGTATTTATCCCGGGTATACAAATGGATTCTGGGATTCCATCCAACAATGAGGGATGCACTCAAACACTGGACACTTGGGGGAGATTCTAGGCCCTGCCCTGGATGAAATGGCAGACTTTGGACACCCCATTGGAGGGCCTTAACATGAGCGGATTTTGGTGGGAAGGTGTGGGAGGAGGGGAAGGAAAGGGAGAGGTACCTGAAATTAACATGTGAAGCAAACTTGTTTTTAATTTAAATTTAGTAATAAATAATATATATGTGTGTGTTACAAGCAGGGCCCCATCGAAGATCAAATTGTTTATAGCTTTGTTGATTTTTAGCTTTTTCCTTGGGTATCAATCAGGCAGAAGACATTTTATTTCAGTACTCAGTCAATAACAGATTGTATTTCAGGACTACTGCGTGAGATATTGCCTATTTCTCACACTGCTCATATGGCCAATAAGGTGATATTAGAGAGCCCTGGGAACTAAGAAAAAAATTAAAATACTGTTCTTGAGGAAGAAAGATTCTGAAAAAAACAATCAGTCTTGTCACACTGAGAACTAATAACCTTGAGGAATAGGAGGCTTACATGCTAACTGAGAACAATGTCTTCCCAGCATTTCAGTGAAGCTAGACCATGGTAAATACTGCCTAAGACATGGGATCAAGCAAAGATAGCATGATGAAATGGGGAGGAAGGTCACAGGAAGAGAGTAGGCTGTGGAAAAGGAAGGAGGTGGATTACTTTGTTATCCCATGCAAACAAGTGTCTGAAGATCCAGGTGGATCTTTACTGTGAGGAACAGCCGGCCCCTATGATGGTGTAAGGCAAGGAATTGAAGAACCACATAGCAGATGAATAAGGCATGGAAAGAAAGAGTCCTAATGTGTGTTTCAGTGAGGTCACAGAAGAGCTGTTAGTACCTTTTTGATTGGGAAGAGCAGATGTCTATGTTAGGTGCGGATGGTTTGCATTGTAGGAGTTAAATGCTAAATACTGGTAATCAAAATTCTTTTTAGTCATTGTTAAAGTTGAATCTCAGATATTATCTATATTTACATAATAGTTCTTTTGTTTTTTGAGGATCAATCTTCAAGTTTTATGCATGAAATAGTATACCACCTTGCTGTGGCCTCAACCACATTTTGTTAATTCAATGAAATGCAGATATTCATTATTTACTGAAATTCATGAAACATTTATTAATGATTACATTTTTAGTTTTTCTTATTTTAAATTGCTATAAATCAATTTAATAATTTTTGCAAAGTGGGCAGTGAAGTTTACAAGTAGAAAGAACAATAAAGGAAACCTAAAACATATTTCTATGTAAATCCATGAATTCATACTTAATAGTCTTGTTTTTCATTCTTTCTTTCTTCTCCGTTGTCACACAGTTTCATGTAGACCTCGAATAAGTACACTCTAAGATTCTCCTACTCCAAACTCATGCCTGTCATGTAATGGTGGGGATGAACATGGGGCTTCAGGCATGTAAAACAATACTCTTTCAAATATGCTACATGCCTAGGAAAATGATTCATAACTTGATGTTATGGAAGCCACTTCATTCCTAATTTCATCTCAAATAGCTACAGCATTATTTGTTGTCACTAAGGCTCCTGCTTCTGAGTTCATGATATAGCTGGAAGACATGCAAATAATGGTCCCCTCTCATCTTGAAAACCAGCCCTGGTGCTGCAGCTCTTTCAGAGGCATCCAACTCTGAACTCACAGGTCCACCCATTCTGTGGTGATCACTGAACACTCAACATCCAGCATAGAGATGAGACTGTGCTGGATTTTCCTTGTTGCTCTTTTAAAAGGTAATTTATGCATAAGAAAAGATACTGTGTGGGTGGACATGAGTGAGAGGGACAGTGGTCATTTTTGAAACTTTACTGACAGGAATCTCTTTTCACAGGTGTCCAGTGTGAGGTGAAGCTGGTGGAGTCTGGGGGAGGCTTGGTGCAGCCTGGAAAGACCCTGAAACTCTCCTGTGCAGCTTCTGGATTCACCTTCAGTGACTACTGGATGAACTGGGTTCGCCAGGCTCCAGGAAAGGGACTGGAGTGGGTTGCACAAATTAGAAACAAAGGTAACAATTATGCAACGTACTATGCAGCATCTGTGAGTGGCAGATTCACCATCTCAAGAGACGACTCCAAAAGCAGTGTTTACCTGCAAATGAACAGCTTAAGAGCCGATGACACCGCCATTTATTACTGTACTAGAGACACAGTGAGACGACTTCAATGTGAACCTTGACAAAAAAAAGTCCTAGCTGGAGCGCTCAAAACCAGCAGGGGGCGCAGAGCGTACAGGGAAACCAGCACATTGCAGGAACAGATGAAGACATACTTTGACGCTGGTTCTGAGGTCTCAGCTGTTACTCCATCTTAAGGATTTCCATGAATGTTTCTTGCACTTGTGGTCTATAGAAGCCTGGAGATCAGAGGGTGGAGCTAGCAACTAGTTAACCACAGAAACCAGGCAGTGGTGTCACATGCCTTTTATCCCAGCACTTGGGAAGTAGACAAAGACATAAGGTGGTATGTAGACAGGGTCTCAGGCTTTTTCGTTTCTGGAATACAGCAGGTAGGAAGCAAGTGGCAGTTGTCCCAAGTTCTCTGGTATTCCAGATTTTTACCCTGATATCTGACTTCTGGTTTTTTTTTATTAAGAATCATTAGATTAACACCTTCTCCTGTATCCAATTTTTGGGTAATTGTTTCATGAAATAGCAACTTGCCTATATCTTTGCAGTACCGGCCCCTGCAGAAGATGCACCTGGGAAGTAACTGTGTCCAGCAGAGTCACAGCATCACAGGCTGCTTCTCCCTTTCTTCCCCTATCCCTCTGAGACAATCTGTTTTCTTTTTTTTTTCTGTTGCAGCCTCTTGACAGCAAACACCACAGGTACCAGGGTTCCAAATGCCTACCGAGTCATCAGTTTTTGCAAGTTTTCCAGTGCAGATGGGTGGCTCTTTGGCTTCTTTTCACCAGTGGGTTGTGGGCTTTCCCTGGATCCCCTCCTCAAACTGTTCACATCCTGTGATTTCCACTCAGACTCTCTAAGTGTCACATTTCACCATCACTGTCAGCAGATTTGGAGAGAATTGGGAATACTTAGAGGGGATATTAGGTAAATTTTTTCCAACATTAGAAGTTACAAACACCATTATGATGGAAGGAGATATGTATCTGCATGATTACATGATGGGTGGTTTAAAAACAGAACTATTAAATGACAGGATAATTAACTTAGATCGGATTCACACAATGTCGATTAGTAATATTATTGGATTGATCCTTCTTGTTTTATTCCTAAAAAATTTTAGCTAATATGAGAGCATATTTGCTTGGTCTGAGTGCCAAGGAAGTAGGGCTAGAGGTACTGAAACTTCCCAAGACCAATTTCTTGGACAGGGTGAATATGCTGGTGTGTGTGTGTGTGTGTGTGTGTGTGTGTGTGTGTGTGTGTGTGTGTTTACCTGCATGAACTTGTGATTGTTTGACTTCTAAAGAGAGGAGGGGAAGAAGGACTGAAGTTGGAATGGTAGGGAGATGTGAGAACCTTGGGGGAAATGAGAGAAGAACTGTGATCAGAATATATTCTATATAAATGTTATTTTCAATGAAAGTAATGTTACCAGGCATATATCCCTCTCATGTCCTATTATTCAACTGAAATAAACAAAGGCTAGTTTCCTCTCAAAAGTGTCTTGCCACTACTTGGCCAGTGAACATATCTGTCTTCGCAGGGAAGAATTGTAGTAGAAATAATACACTGTAGGGAAATGTTTGATGACTTATTTCACTCTATGTAGTTTCCACAAGTTCTTTTGGAAATAGGAGCATCAGCGAGACTGGAAGAATTTTAAAATAAGTTCCAGCTTGAGTTACTTGTGTCTTATATCCAGAGTGTATGACCTGTTAAACAGCAAGGTCTTATCATCTTGATCTTGGGAATAACCCAGGACAATGATAGTAGCACGTATTGTTTTAGCAGCTCTGGAACTATGATTTAAAAAAACCAAAACAAAAACAATGGCTTCCATTTTCCTATGCATTCAGGTTAGATTTCAATCTCTGTGTTGTTACAGTATTTATTTTCCTATAAAATGAACACATTGGTCAGTTGTTTAAATCAATTTTAATTTTAATGTTTAAATCAGCTTAAAATTTAATCACAGATGAAATATTTAAACCAGTTTTAAATTTAATGCCAGATTAAATGCCACATTTATGTTTACCATAAAATCGTGGCACAAAGGACATGACATATTCTTCAAATATTTATTTTAAAATCTTCATAGTTTGTCATCTTACTTTCAAGTGATGCATTTATGTTTGCTGTTAACAGTGAAACAAATGAAATGAAATATAATAATCAAAACAAGAACCATCCCATTAAAGTTGGACAAGGCAAGTCAGCAGAAGGAAAAGAACCCCAAGAGAAGGCAAAAAAACAGAGTCCCACTCATCCATATAATCAGGAGCCTCATATATTGAGAAACAGGTATTTAAACTTCTTCAATTTGTAATCTTAATCTATTTTTCAAAGACAATTTTTTTCAATACATGAGAAAAATTTTAAATTTTTTCTGCTCCTGCTCTCTTTCATATTTAATCCCTCTTTTACTTTTATATGGATATTATATATAGCTGTATTATATTTAATGTCTGTATATACAAGTTACATACATTTGAAAATATATAATACTAGATTCTCAGTCCATATAATGTTAATTCTAAATATGTTTTCAGCAATTTTTGTATCATTTTATTTTTCTCCCTAGAAGAGTATTATCAGACACACAGTTCTTTAGTTGTCTGTGTTCCTTTTACTAGGGTGGAGAGCATATCAGCTACAACCTTCTGTGTTAGTGTATCTATTGATGTCATTATTATTTAGGTCACACTTCAACAGACATCTTGGTTAGATTTAATGATTATTTCTATTTCAATATGTCTGGGAGAGAGAATCATGCATCAAATTAATTGTTCTTCTTTAGCATACATTTTTATCCTGCTTTTACAGTGACCACTGACTCTTAGGTACAGTGATAATACTGCAAATCTACTATATGGTACTTCCCTTCACAACTTCACATTTTTGTCTGTTACAGTTTTCTGTGATACTCTCCATGTGTTAAAAAAAAGAAGTTTGCTTGAAGAATGTAATTGTCTTATCTCTGGGTAAAAGGATACATATTTACAGTGTAGTTAGAGGCTATACTATTTAGTAAAGTGGCAGTTATAGATTCTCCTCCAACACACATGTCTTGATAAATACCTGATTTTGGCAAGGTTTTCAGTACAAGGCATGATTTTCGCCTCATTGAGAGAGCTTTAAATCAAGTCATTTCATAACATCTTCTATCAACATTCCTAACTTTGTTTCTAATAACTTTTATAAAAATTAGTTTTATGATATATTCTGATTTTATTGTTTTGGTTTTCTACAAAATATTTTTAGGATAATTTTACTATTCCTGGCGTGCCTTCCAGTGACTGATGATGGCCACAGAGCTTCCCATTCTGTGGGAATCAAAAGCGCCAGATCCCAGGTCTTCTCTTCCACCAAGGAGACCAGGAGACCAGCTGGTCTGGTGAGACCAGGCAAACGGGCCCTGCATGCAGGCCTGCATTCCAGTGCCTGGGTATTGCCTGGGAACTGTACAGAACTTCTCATCCTGGCGGAGCCAAGCACCCCAGAATCCAGTACTTCTTTTCCACCAACGAGACCTGGAAACCAGCAGATCCAGTTAAAGAAGGCCCTGCATCTCGGGCTTGCTCTCCAGTGACTGAGGACAGCCACAGAGCTTCCCATCCTGAAGGGAGCATCCCAAATTCCAAGTCTTCTCTTCCACCAAGGGGACCAGCAGACTAGGTGGGAGGCTAAGCACCCCAGATTCCTGGGCTTCTTCTCCAACAATGGGACCAGAACTAGGATGAAGAATAGAAGAATTACCAGAGTATTGGACTTGCTTGCATCCACCAAAAGGGAACTCTGGTCCCCTAACCACCAGACCAGTAAGGGGCTCTTTCTGCTCCCACTAGAAGAAGAGATGGGAAAGATGCGAAACAACAATACACTCAGCAATAGAAAAACAAATATGACACCACCAGATTCCTGAGATTCCAGACCAGCAAGACTCCAACATTACATGCAAATGAAGTAGAAGAGAATGACCTTAAAAATACCTTCATGAAAATGATAGAGGCTCTGAAAGAGAATATAGGAAAATCCCTCAAAGAAAGGAATGAAAAAACAAGCCAAAAATTTCAATAAATGGAAGAAAAAACAAATGAAAAAATGAAAGAAATGGGAGAAAAAACGAAGCAAAAAAGACAGGAAATGGAAGAATGAACAATCCAAAAAATTCATAAAATGCAACAAATGGATGAAAAGATAAACTGAAAATTGCAAGAAATAATTCAAACAATGCAAGGTCTGAAAACTGAAATAGAGACATTAAAATAAAACACAATAGGAAGAAAGGCTGGAAATAGAAAAGATGGGCAAATGGTCAGGTACTACCGATACAAGTATTACCAACAGAATACAAGAGATGGAAGAGAGAATTTCAAGTGTTCAAGATACACATGGAGAAATGGATTCATCAACTAAAGAAAATCTTAATTCCAACAAATCCTTAACACAAAGCATCCAGTAAATATAGGCCACCATGAATAGACCAAACGTAAGAATAACAGGTATAGAAGAAAGTGAAGAAAACCTCCTCAAAGGAGCAGAAAACATATTCAACAAAATCATAGAAGAAAACTTTAACAACCTAAAGAAAGACATGACAATGAAGGTACAAGAAGCTCACAAAACACCAAATATAGTGGATCACAAAAAAGTCTCCTCAACACATAACAGTCAAGACCCCAAATATACAGAATAAAGAAAGAATATTAAGAGCAGCTAAGGGAAAAGGCCAAGTAAAATATAAAAGCAAACCTATCAGAATTACACCTGACTTCTCCATGGAAACTCTGAAAGCCAGAAGGTCCTGGATAGATAGTCTACCAACACAATGAGACCATGGATGCCAGCCCAGACTACTATACACGGCAAAGGTCTCAAAAACAATAGATGGAGAAAACAAGATATTCCATGACAAAACAAGTTTCAAGCAATATGTATCCACTAATCCAGCTGTGAAGAAAATTCTGGAAGGAAAACTCCTACCCAAGGAAGGTAGCTAAAAGAAGAAAAACATAGGCATTAGACTATCCCAATTTACCAGCAGCCAAAATAAAAAAAGGAGTGGAATTCAACACATAATTACACCAACAACAATCATTCCAAATTAAAGAACAATGAGCAATCAATGGTCATTAATATCCCTCAGTATTAATGGCCTTAATTCACCCATAAAAAGACATAGGCTAACAGGATGGATTCGAAGACAGAACCCATCCTTCTTCTGCATGCAAGAAACATACCTCAGAATCAAAGACAGACATTATCTCAGAGTTAAATGTTGGGAAAAGATTTCCAAACAAATGGACTCAAGAAACAAGCAGGGGTAACACTCCTAATGTCTAACAAATTAGACTTTAAAATAAAATCAATAACAAGAAATGAAGGAGGTCATTACATAATCAACAAAGGCAAAATACTCCAAAATGAAGTTTCTATCTCGAGCATTTATGCCCCAAATACAAAGGCATCCACGCTTGTAAAAGAAACATTACTAAAACTTAAATCACATATAAACCCCTCACACTTATAGTGGGAGATTTCAACACCCCACTCTCACACTAGACAGGAATACCAGACAGAAAGTCAACATAGAAGCAAAGGGTCTAATAGAAGTAATGGCCCAACTGGGATTAACAGACATCTATAGAACATTTCATCCATACAAAACAATAATATACCTCTTCTCATCACCACATGTAACCTTCTCAAAGAAGACTACATACTTGGCAACATATCAAACCTCAGCAGCTACAAAAATTGGAATAACTCCATGCATCTTATCAGACCACCATGCTTTAAAATTAGAATTCAACAACAACACAAATTGCAGAAAAATACAAACTCATGAAAATTGAATAGTGCACAACTTCACCATTCCTGGGTCAAAGAAGAAATAAAAAAGAAATTAAAGACTTCCTAGAACTCAATGAGAAATAAGATACAACATATCAAAACCTATGGGACACTTTGAAAGCAGTGCTACAGGGGAAGTTCGTAGCACTAAGAGCCACATGTAGAAACTGGAGAATAGTTATACTAGAGCATGAACACCACAGCTGGAAGCTCTAGAACACAAAGAAGCAAACTCCTTGAGGAGGAATAGATGCCAGGAAAAAATCAAACTGAGGGCTAAAATCAATAAAGTAGAAACTAGGAAAACAATACAAAGCATCAATGCAATGAAGAGTTGGTTCTTTGAGAAAATGAAAAAGATAGAAAAACCTTTGTCCAATCTTACCAAAAAGCAGAGCTTTAACATGTAAATTAACAAAATGAGAAATTAAATGAGGACATAATATGAGACTCTGAGGAAATTCAGAGAAGTGTCAGGTCATACTTTGAAAACCTGTATTCCACAAAATTTGAAAACTTAAAGGAAATGGACAACTTCCTGGATAGTTATCACTTTCTAAAATTAAATTCAGAACAAATAAGCAATTTAAATAGACCTATAATCCCTATTGAAATAGAAGCAGTCATCAAAAGTCTTCCAACCAAAATAGCCCAGGTTCAGATGGTAGTGCAGAATTCTAACAGAAATTCAAAGAACAGCTTATACCAATTCTTCTTAAAGTATTCCACACAATAGAAGCAGAAGGGTCTTTGCCATACTCTTTCAAAGAGGCTTCAATAATCTTGATCACAAAAGACACAACTAATAAAGAGAACTTAAGACCAATATCCCTCATGAACATTAATGCGAAAATAGTCAATAAAATACTGGCAAATCGGATCGAAGAACAGATCAAAACAATTATTCACCATGAGCAAGTAGGTTTCATCCAAGTGATGCAGGGATGGTTCACCATAAGAAAATCCATCAATGTAATCCACCATATAAAAAAGATGAAAAACAAAAATCACATAATCATCTCACTAGATGCTGAAAAAGCCATTGACAAAATCCAACACCAATTCATGAAAAGCTTCTTGGAGAGATCTTGGATAACAGGAAAATACTTAAACATAATCAAAGCTATATACAGAAAACCAACAGCCAACATCAAACTAAATGGACAGAAACTCAATGCAATTCCAGTAAAATCAGGAACAAGACAAGGCTGTAACCTCTCTGCATACATTTTCAATATTGTAATTGAAGTGCTAGCCAGAGCCATATGACAACAAAAGGAGATCAAGGGGATACAGTTTGGAAAGGAAGTGGTCAAACTTTCACTATTAGCAGATGATATGATAGATTACATAAATGACCCGAAGAAGTCTAACATGGAACACTTACAGCTGGTTATCACCTTCAGCAATGTGGCAGGCTACAAGATAAACTCAAGAAAATCCATAGCCCTACTATATACAGATGATAAAAGGGCTGAGAAAGAAATCAGAGAAACATCACCTTTTACAATTGCCACAAACAACATAAAATACCTTGGGGTAATGCTAACCAAACAAGTGAAAGACCTGTATCACAAGAACTTTGAGTCTTTAAAGAAATAAATTAAAGAAGCCCTCAGAAAATGGAAAGATCTCCCATGCTCTTGGATAGGCAGGATCAATGTAGAAAAAAGGGCAATCCTGCCAAAAGCAATCTACAGATTCAATGCAATCCCCATTAAAATACCCGCACAATTCTTCACAGACATTGAAAGAAAAATACTCTGTTATGTATTGGAAAACCACAGACCCAGGATAGGCAAAACTACCATACTCAAGAAATCAACATCTTAAGACATCACCATCCCCGACCTCAAGCTCTATTATAGAGCTGTAGTCCTGAAAACAGCTTGATATAGGCACAGGTAGACCAATGGAATGGAATTGAAAAACGTGATATTAAACTATATATTTATGAACATCTGATCTCTGACAAAGAAGCTGAATATATACAATGGAAAAAAGAAAGCATCTTCAAGAAATGGTGCTGGCATAACTGGTTGCAGGCATGTAGAAGAATGCAGATAGATCCATGTCTATCACCATGCACAGCACTTAAGTCAAAATGAATCAAAGACCTCAACATAATTCCAGCCACACTGAACCACTTAGAAAAGAAATTGGGTGGTACACTTGAATGAACTGGTACAGAGATAGCTTCCTGAACATAACACCAGTAGCACAGACAGTGAGATGAATGATTAATAAATGGGACCTCCTGAAACTGAGAATCTTCTGTAAGGCAAAGGACACAGTCAGCAAGACAAAAAGGAAGCCCACAGAATGGGAAAAAATATTCACTAACCCCACATCTGACAGAGGTCTGCTGTCCAAAATTTACAAATGACTCAAAAAGCAAGTCTCCAAAAGATCAAAGCATCCTGTTAAAAATTGTGCTACAGAACTAAATAGAGAATTTCAATAGAGGAGGATAAAATGGCTGAGAGGCAATTCGAATGTGCTCAACATCCTTAGCCATCAAGGAAATGCAAATCGAAACAACTCTGAGATACAATCTCACGCTGGTCAGAATGGCTAAAATCAAAAACACCAACGACAATTTGTACTGGAGACGATGTGGTGAATGGGGAACACTCCTCCACTGCTGGTGGCAGTGTCAACTTGTACAGCCACTTTGGAAATCATTATGGAGATTTCTCAGAAAAATGGGATTAAACCTACTACAAGACTCAGCAACTGTACATCCAACAGATGCCCATTCATACCACAAGGACGTCTGTTCCACTATGTTCATAGCAGCATTATTTGTAATAGCCAGAACTTGGAAGCAACCTAGATGCCCCTCAACTGAAGAGTGGATAGAGAAAATGTTGTACATTTACACAATGGAGTACTATTCAGCAGAAAAAAAATGGAATCCTGAAATTTGCAGGCAAATGGATGGCACTGGAAGAAACCATCCTGAGTGAGGTAACCCAGTCACAAAGAAAGAAACATATCATGCACTCTCTCATATATGGATTTTAGACTTAGTTCTGGGGAGTGCCAGCCTAACATCCCATGGTCAGAGACTCTGGGAAACAGAACCTTCATCCAGTGGCTGATGGAAGCAGAGGCAGACTCCCCACGGCTAAGTACTGAGCTGAACTCCAGAAATCCAGTGACAGAGAGGGAGGACTGATGAGTAAAGGGGAAAGACTGGACTAGTTTAACCCCCCAGAAACAACTGACCTGACAAGGGTTAGCTCTGGAGTCCCAGACTGATGCCTGGGAATCCAGCATGGGATTGATGAAGACCCCCTGAATGTGGGTGTCTGTAAGGAAGCCTAGGTAATCTAGTGAGCCTTGGGTAGTAGATCAGTATTTATCCCGCATGTACAAATGGACTTTGGACTCTCCTCCAACAATGAGAGATGCAGTCTCTCCCTGAATTCTTGGCGGTGGGTCTAGGGCCTGCCCTGGATGAAATGACAGACTGTGGACACCCCCATGGATGGCCTTACCCTCCCTGGGGAAATGATGGGATATTGGTGGGGCTGATGTGAGGGCACAGGAAGAGCAGAGGCAAACGGAGAGGGACCTAGAATTGACATGTGAAGCAAACTTGTTTCTAATTTATTCTTAAATTTAAAAATTATATATATATATATGAAAAACAGACCTGTAGCTCCAAATGACGCTGTAACAATAAGCGACACTTACTGAAAGTAAAAGTAAGTATTTATTATAGAAATTACTCACAAGATACCAAACAAGTAACCCAGATGAGCCAAGTAGTTTTCTGCTGCCGAACCGGAAGCCAAACTCCGGGAAAAGAGACCGAGACTTCCTGTGTGCTGTCTTTTATGCCTTCCCCCGTAACGCCCCCTAGCCATGCCCAAAAGTGGGCCTGGCTAGTGACATAGTTCACCGCCTACGTACGTATACGTCTTTACGTCCGGCCGTATACGTCTTTAGTCATGCCTAAAGTGGGTGTGGTTAGCGGTGTGGTAAATCGCCCTTTTATTACCTCATCTGTATGCGCCTCTAGTAAGTCACATGGTTAATGGCGACATACAGACTTCCTCCTACACAGACCTTTATCATGATGTTGACCACTTGAAATATATACATGTATTATATATTTAATAAGTATTTAATCAACCAAAATGTTGTGGCATTAATAAAAAACTGAGTTTGGAAGATAAAAAAAGTGTAAGAGAAACATCTTTTGCAAAATTACAAATTTATTTTATTGCTCCCATCTTAATAAATGCACATATAATATTGTGCTATTGTGCTGGGGTCATTGTCTCTAACTTTAATAGGTAAAGACTTTATTTAAGTAACCATGTTCCTCCACACTCCTTGGCCTGGTCCAGACCCACTGCAACTCTCAGTATAGACAGTGAACATATTACCCCAAATTTGATAACATTTAATTAGATCCCATATATAGAAAGTCAACCAGTTTTATGGCCATAATCTGATTGGTGGTCTCCTGAATGATCTCTGCTTGACTGTCAATTACCTCTGCACACTGCAAAAGCCACTAGGTCTTAGGGTAGTTAGATCATTTACTTTGTGAAAACTATCATAAAAATTTTACAATTTGGCATAGCAGATTTCAGTATATCATGTAATATTCCATGTAGGTTGATGAAGGGTTTTACTGGTGATGCCACATTTAACTAAAATCGGTATAGAAACTAAAGTCTCTTTCTTGATCTGCATTGCCACTGTATACTTTATGTTCCTAATATTTTATTATTCTTGTTCAGACTTAAATTTCACCTGTAAAAAACATGTAATTGACCTTTCATGTTTTTCAACCAAGTAATTTCAAAAGTTCTTTCTACCTGTTGTTTAATGGCATGCCCAGAAATATTAACTTTTGGGAACTTGCTTTAAGATAAAGCATCCAGGACTTTTCATCAACTACTGTCTTCTTTTTTTAAAAAATAAAACAACACTTGTTTTAGTTTTGAATGTTGCATTGCCTGTCTTTCCATGAAGTACTTAATGATTCATATTTATCAAATTCATCTTCTGTCTTGATGTTTACAGAGTAATATTAAACTATATAATTCTACCTTAGGTCCTCAAAAGCTCCAAATATATTGTGTATATTACAGAAATAACAATAACTTTTCTTAATATTACCTATTTAATTAACACGGTATAAAATATAAGATGTGGTCATACTTTTTCTTTTCTAAGTCAGTTATTCTTTCAATAGTGTGTTGTGTGTGCGTGTGTCTGTGTTTGTGTGTGTGAGAGAGAGAGAGAGAGACCTGTTCAAGTCTTCCTTAGATCCCTGCGTTTGAGATTAGGTTTCTAATATTAAGCCAATTACTTTTTAGATATTTATGCTTGAGATTTTCATATACATGTGTTTTTTTAGCATACACACTGGCTTTCAGTTGCCTCGACCTTGACATCCAGTGTTCCCTCTCTACCCTCACATTGCTCTGCTTTCTTTCTTTCTCTTCCTACTTACTCTTTTTTATGGAATTACATATAGAAACATCTTGAATTTGCATCAAATGTGACCTTGGGCTAATGCTGATCCATGAAGTCTTCTGTGGATTAAAATTTTCTGATTCTTCTCTTTGACTCTTTCTTCCATAAGATTCAGTCACTTCATTACTCATAGTTTCCATCATGAGCCTGAATATCTGAAGAGAGGTGAGATGGGAAACTGGTTGGTATGCAAAATAAATGAAAGAACTAATTTAATTAAAAAAGCACTGCTAAAAGAAGAAATGTTGTTCCCAACCTCATGAGGCAACTATACTTAGGCTTGGAGAAGACTCAAGCAGTTCTCAGTGCATCAGGTCAGAAGGTAACACAGTAAAAGGAAATAGCTCCAGAACATGTAACAGAGCTATGCCTACTGCCCTCTATGACACAAGACATGAAGTACTGGGCTAAAATTAACCTGAAAATGCATCTTTGTTACTGAGTATTAAATGAAATAGATGATAGTTAATGTGTATGAAAAATATAGCATAGTATGACATGAAAAATATCCTATCATTATCCTTGTTTTCATACACCATTGGCACATTTAGAAAGAAAGTAGAACATACCATCTCTGCTCTCTACCTACAGAGCTTGCTATATAGCAATTAAAGCCTCTCTCTTCTCATGATATCCAGCAAAGTACTGATCTTAAAGCTCAAACAGAGGAGACCAGCCCTGAATTCCCAGGAAGGCGGGGTCAAGATAATTTGAACAATTTGAACATCAACCTTAGCAGGTATGAAACCTCCCTCCTCTTCTCTAACTGAGAACTGTGCACTTAAGTTTCAGGTGTGACCCAGCTGTGCTTTTAGTTAATTACTGTATGAATTTCATTCATTGTGGTGTTCCATAAAATACGAAAGCTTGGAATATCTGCACAGAATTTTTCCACAGGTAGTCATCACCTTATAATCTATGATACCCTACTCCAGTAACCATCAACAGTTGAATGACTGACTTAACATGTATGCTATTTCCGTAAAATGCCATGTTTTCTCTCAACATGAAGCATGCATGTAGTGATTTCTATGTCACCATGTGAATGCATCTGGAGGAGATAAAAAGGGAAAAGAAAACAGACTATGATCCCATACATCACATTTCCAATTCTGTGAGAATAAAGGCCAAGTAAATCTGTAGAGATGGGCTGGCAAATAAGGAGGAAGACCAGGGAACACTGAGAGTGAATAAGGAATGCATGGTCTCTTTGTGTCCCTGGCATTGTGAACACTGTAATTGCCAGGTGTCTGCTCAGAAAAATTGTTACTCAAGTGAATTTCACACAAAACTTAAGCATGATGAACAAAGAGAATTAAATGACCAACAATGATTTAAACTGAAACTAATAAACATAGGAACTGTACAGTGAATACATCTGTAAACTCCCATGAAGAAAACATGTTTGTTGTTCTGAGATGATGACATGGTGATATAGTTAGAAGCAAGAAAGACATAAGAGACCAAAATGTCCTGTCTTTTGTGTGAGATGTAGAGAGACAAATCTGAAAACAGGACTCTAAACTGAGTGTGGCACATGTATGTAAAATCATGGCAGGAATAAAGCAAAATCACAAAATAAAATAAATCATTTATCAAAGGTGGGTTCAACATGTGTCAGTGCCTACATATAAATGCTATTGGTAGACCAACTGTGTCACCTAATACAAGAAGTCACAAATGACTATGCAATCCACATTCAAATAACAGAAGTAAACAAAAACATGATTTTTAGACATAATGTGAAATGATCAGAAAGTTATGTAATTCTGAAGTCTCAAGTTCTCCAAGTTTAAATCATGAAATGGCTCTGAGACAGGGCATTTTTCTGGGTACTGGGGTCCATCATGATGCTCTGTCCATCAAAGTAGGACCAGCATGCTTCAGGAAGTCAGTGTTACATGAAGGGGTGTCAAATACCTGTGGTTTCAACTGTATCCTTGAGCAGGTGCATAGAAGGCAAGAGTGCACTTCCTGTGAACCCCGGCTTCCTCTCCCAGTCCAGTATGCAGAGGAAATTGCAGGACCTTGGAGCTAGCAGTTGTTGGCTTCCTTTGAGAAAAGCATTTATGCTTCCAGAGCATGGACTGTGTAGTACAAGTGTCTGGTTTATGCACACTGCACTCTGATACTCATTTCTTTTTTTGCTGTCTCACTCCCACTGTTTTTGTTTTCATCATCTTATAATTGACTCTCCTTAGTTCATACTAACAGGGCAGACCACCATCCACATTTAAACAGCACTGCTTCATTTTAAGTCAGATGTGAGACATCCCTAGACGTCCATAGTATCTCTCAAGCCCCAGCTGTCTGTTCATAGCACTGCTTAAGATGACTCAAGGCACTGCATGATTCTGATAGCCAATGTAGTGTTTCTCTTTGTATATCACTACAATAATCAAATGTGGAAAGTAGGGAGACTTAAATTCCTGAAATGTCGAACACTCTTTTTAGGTTTGGATTAGAAAAGAGCAGCAATGAAATTAAAATGAGCAAGGGTTTGAGATTTCACATCATCCAGAGCAGATATTCTGTCCTGCAATTTCTTTACTTTTGTTGTTAGTTACAATACTACAAGAAATGAATCCAGTTTTCATATTTTAGTGTGAAAATTTTCAAGTAAGTTTATTTCTTATTAAACTATTCTTCATTTCAAAATTCTTCTTATTGCAATTATGTAACTGTGACCTAGTGTATCAGGGGAATGGATGAGCATTCAACTTTAGATTAGAGCTTCCATTGTCTTAGGTTGTAAAAGTTCATATCATGGGAAATACAAGCCAAGCAAGTTTGGTTATTGCATTATTCTCATAAAGGCCATAGAAAGGAAAGGCCTGAGTAGAGAGTAAGAAAGCAGTCTTAAGTCATAAGTGATTCCAAAATATATTTCACTCTGAATGTGTGGTACAAAAACGTTTCAGTCTTCAAATATAAGAAACACTTATGACCATCAATTGCTGAAGCATGAGTATAATTCTTCCAATTTGGCTGTGGAGATTTGAATAAAAATGGTCTAAATATGATGACAGAATGTGGAACTAGTATGAGTTGAGAAATTGTCAGAATGTATGTGGCTATGTTGTACGAAGTGTATCACAAGGTGGTAGTCAATGAGATTTATATTACTTGCTGCTGCCTGTTTCTTCAGGTGTAGCACTCTAGTTCCTGCTCCAATTCTGTTTCTGCCATGTTTCCCACCAGGATGTTGAATGACTAAACCTATGAACTAAAAGCCAACTCCAGTTAAATATCTTCTAATATTTGCCATGGTCATAGTGTCTCTGCACAGCAATAAAACCCTAAGCCACAGATTATTAGTGCTATATAATTATTTTTCACAAAACTCATACATTGAGGAAAAGCATGTATGTGGTAATTGAGAATATGTTCTGAGAATATTCATTATTCTCTGGTCTCATATTTTCTGCCTTCTCAGACCCAGGATCCTGTCCTACCATCTCACGCCTTGAGAGAACAAGGATCTGCATTGATAGAGCATCATCTCTAATAGCTCATTATTAATAACATTTGTTCTATAGAGCATCTGATTTTAGATAAATACTGTTACTTGAAAATATCAAGGGTTATTATTATTGAGAAGTCATTATCATTGAAACATAATGTTGCATTTTCCTTGTATCTCTATTAAAAGGTCATTTATGGGAACAAGAGATGCTGAGTGTGTGGGGGCATGAGTAAGAAGTGGGCATGAGTAAGAGGGTAAGTAGATGTGTGAAACAATTTCCTGACTTGAACTCTCTAATTTTGAAGGTATCCAGTGTGATGTACAGCTGGTGGAGTCTTAAGAATGCTTGGCACAGCCTAGGGGTTCCCTGAAACTCACCTGTGCTACCTCTGGATACACCTTCAGTGATTTCTACATGACTGGATCCACCAACCACAAGGGAAGGGGCTGGAGTGGATTGTAGTGAGTAGAAACAAAGATAATGATTATTCAGCCAAGTACAATGCATATGTGAAGTTCCGGTTCACCATCTCTAGAGATAATTCCAGAAGTATCCTCTACCAGCAAATGAATAGCCTGAAACGTGAGGACATAGCCATTTATTTATGTACAAAAGTTATACACAGTGACGTAACTTCACTGAGAGCCCAGACACAAACCTCCTTGCAGGTGTGCTCAGAACAAACATGTAGCACTCAATGACACATAAAATGGCGGGAGGCAATTTTCTCCATACTCCAATTGCTATCGTGAAAGTTCTCTGGAACATATAATGCTGTATCTAACACAGCAGCCTCTGCATAGGATAGTGCAACTGTACAATATTGAACTATGAGAAAATTTAATGTGTAAATTTTTAATAGGAAAATCCTGAAGAATGTGAAATAGTAAAAACACAAATATTTTTCTTTTTAAATTTTGTGTTGTGTTTAGACATATTTCTCTGTAAATATGCTAAACTTCCACAATAGATTGTACTTACACTATTTTTCTGATAAATACATTACAATTTTAATCAAAACCAAGAATTTGGAAAATTAATTAAAGCAAAGATCTTCTCATATTTGAAATTTATTAGTGAGATATTAAGTTATGACCTTAAACAAATTTATTTATTATTATCTATAATGTTTGTTATTCATGAAAGAAAATTCCATAACTTTTGATAAAAATCCATTTTGTGTTTTATATATTGCATTAAAATTAATTTTATTGTTCAATTTTATGACGGCCTTTCTTATCTAAATTTTGACAAAATCTAAAACTTTGTCATATTTCAATAACTTAATGTTCAGTTAAAAAGAATTTGTGGTACTTTAGTAGTTTTAAATCATGTGTTAGTTAACTGTGCTTCTACTTTTTCTGCCTCCTATTATACATAATTGACATTTCTGATTGTTCATCCCATGGTGGCTCAAACTTTTCACATTGTCATTCCTGAGTCGCTCTATTTATGCCCATTTAATGAAGGAGAGAGCTTCTCTGAAGAGAGAAAAGTAATGGACCAATCTATGAATATAGAAGAACATCATTGGGAGTACATTTCCCTGTTCTTTTAGAATAACAGTAGTATTTGGCTGTGACATAGGTCCCTGACCTATCTATTCTCAAGTTCTTGGCCATAAGAACAGAGGTATAAGTGCATTCTGTCTCATGGAGTGGTCACTAAAGGCAACCAAACAGTGGATTTTTTTTCAAATATGCTTTCTGCCAGTACTGCAAAAGTGTAACATCTGTGTTGGTATATCACATGGTTATAGATGGGTTGGCATTTACCTTTCTGCTCTGGTAGCATGCATAATGTCTTCTAGGTCTGTAAACACCAGTCAGTAGGAATGAAGTCTGTAGGTAAACAAAGGCCTAACTTACCCATGTTAAATGAGTTCTGTAGGCATTATCTTCACCAATAGTGTCTTATTGTTAGTTTGTGGAAAACAATTAATAATACCCTTAGCAGTAGAATAGGTTATTTGTAGTTTTGTAGCATTTTCTTGACGAATTACTTGATTGCATATACATACTCCCAGATGTGAAGGCTTCAATGGATTATGAGAGATGTCCAGCTGGAGCTCCATCTACACTGTTGTGTGGAATTCTATTTAGATTGCCTTCATATATGTATGTAACTTATGCAGCTTTGATTTCATCAGTTTTCCATGTGAACCCTCAATATGTCCTTAGTGTTACTTTTTCCTCCCCTCTATTATTCCCTCTTATAACCCTCTCTCTCAGGTCCTTCTATCTCATTCTACCCCTCCTATTCTTAACCTTGTATTCTATTTCCCCTTTCTAGGTAGTTACATCTTGCCTCACTAGTCTCTTACTCTATACTTAACATCAGTGGTTGCATGTAATATAGAATGGTCATCTAACCTGTAACACTAAACATCGTTACACAAGTGAATATATTCCCTACTTGGTTTTTATTTATGGGTTACCTTACTTGTGATGATTTTTCACCTACATCCATTCATCTACACGCAAATGTTCACCTTTTATTTACCTGAATAGTATTCTGTTGTGTGAATAGACCACGTTTTCCTTATTCATCATCCACAGAGGCATATGTAGGCAGCATTAATATGTTTTATCAATTGTCACCAACATATGTGATCAAGCTGGATCTTAAGGGAAATGTATTTACCACTTCCAGATTTTACTCTACACTGATTTCCATAATGGCCACACAAGTTTGCATCCTCACCTGAAATGAATGAATGTTCTCCTTATTCTATATCCCTGGCATAATGAGATGCCATTTGTCTTATTGATCTTGGACATTCTGAGTAGTATAAGTTTAAATCTCAAAGTAGTTTTGACTTTCCTTTTCCTCAGGGTTGTGGATATGAACCATTTTTAGGTGCTCCTCAACCATTTGAGTTTCCTCTAGAGAATTCGGTTTTAATCTGAATTCCAATTTTAATTGAGTAATTTCTTTTCATGATATCCTACTTGTGGGTTCTACATATACTTTAGATATTATCCCTGTATTGGCTAAGCAGTTGGTCAAAATCATTTTCCAGTTTGAAGCATGCTGCCTTGACTGAATGATGGTCAGTCCTTTACCAAACAGAAGCTCTTAAGTTTCACTGAGTGTCATTTACTGCCTGTGATACCGATGTTATGTACAGAAAGTATTTTCCCCTGCCAATGAGTTCTAGATTATGTCCGACTTTGTCTTCCATCAAATTCACTGTGCATCATATTATATTTAGATGTTTAATCCATTATAGTTGAGTTTTTTGCAGTGTCATAAGTATGGATGTATTGGCATTCTTCCCCATGCATCCAACCAATTTGATCAACACCATTTGTTGAAGACACTGCCTGTTTATTCAAGTTGTACATTTGCCTTCATTCTGAAAAAAATAAATGTCTCTACATTTTTGGATTTATGTAAGGATCTTCAGTTTCATTCCACTGAACAGCATATCTGTTTTTTATTCCAATATCATTGTGAATTTTTAGTTCTCTTACATTTTCATTGTGATTGGAAAAAGCCATGAATAAAACCTACTTAGGAAGAAAAAGAATAATTTCAAACTCTAGCTCTCACATTGCACTCCATTACAGAGTGAAGTCAGGGAAGGAACTCATGGTGGGAACTAAAGCAGAGAAGCAGTGCAGATGTGCTGCCTACTGGCTTGTTCTCCAGCGCTTGCATAACCTCATTTCTTAGAAGCCCCTGAACAATATGTGGCAACAAACACTATCCACAATGAGAATGGCTCTCCCAGTTCAGTCTTTAAGCAATAAAATACACAATGATCTTTCTTATAGACAGATCTTATAGAAGAATTTTCTCAATTAAAATTCTTTTCTATCAGATGGCTCTAGTTTTTTTGTCAATTTGACAAAATATTAGCCAGCAGAGGGCCCCCTTCTCAGTGCCTGAAGCATATTTCTTCCTTAAGGTTACACAGGTAGCATGTTGAGCCATTGATATTAGATAAATTTATAATTGGTTATTGTTTCAATTTTCTCCAGTTATTGTAATAACTACCATAACCAAAGACAACCAGGTGAAGACAGGGTTTTATTCATCTTACAAATTATAGTCTATCATCCTGAGAATCCAAGACAGGAATGTGAAGGCCAGGACTGAAGCAAGATAAAAAGCACACAACTCACTGGCCTACACAGATTTCTTTAATATTTGGGCAAGCCCACCTACCCAGTGATGGCACCACTCACAATATGATTGATCTCCTTATATTAATATATTAATTACCACTAAGGAACATGCTTAACTGAAGGGATATATGCCAGTCCAATAGAAGCAATTCTTCACTTGAAGTTCCCGTTTTTCTAGATGTTTCCAATTGATGGCTAAAATAAGCCTTCATCTTTATAAATGTTTATCCAACTTAGTAGTCAATGAAGACACAGGTTATAAAATTTTCCATGCATCTGAGTACCTTGGATGTAAGAGGTGATAGAACAGGAATGCATTCTTCACTCACAACGTGGTAGAGAATCTGATACTTCTTTTGAGGTATTCAGCCCTTCTCTTGGTGCAATTCCTAAGATGAGAGTAAGCAGAATGATGGTGGCTCATAGTTTGGGAGGTATGTACACCATGGAATCAATACCAGAGGTTATGATGATAAATGCTGACTAGTATACTCATCACTTAAGGGATTGAGAAACAAATTCCAGGAAACAAATTTCCAGAAAAGTCACTGGAAAAAATAAGTTTAGTAAGAACTCTGTTGGCTCTTGTTGTTTATGGATGAGAAACACACAAATGGGTCACTGTAGGGGTGAGCCCACAATATTATCCACGCCCAAAGAGGCATGAGCAGGGGATGGGCACAGGTGAGAATAAAAGGAAGAAAAGAAAAAGTATGCTCTTTTGGAAGCTATCCATGTTCCCAGAGCTTCTATCCCTGTTCATTTTGTAAGTATATTGAAAACAAGTATTAGACCTCTGTTTCAGATAGCGTCACTTACCAGGGTTGTGGGCTATTAACGAGAATCCCTCTATGCAATAGCATTAAATGAATTACTCTGAGACTCATACAGAAAAAGCATCTCAGGAATGTTCAATTAATGCCAGAGATGCCCCATGGGCCTTGCTGGAAACCGATCTGAGTTCAACAACTGTCTCTTGTGCTCTGTTTTGATGACCCATTTGTCTAGGGTGGACTGAATAAACCTTCCCAAAACCATAGTTGGCTTTTACACTGAGGAGTCTCATGGACTATTCAATGTGAGTTTTTCTGAGCCACAAGGATATGAGGACATATCTCCAATGGAAAAAAATTCTCTGAAATATATTCAGGGAAGGAATATGGGATATATTTCCTCAGGGAGAATTAAGACTTAATTCTCTTTGTTCTGTCGTGTCTTCTTTCCTTTGCATAAGTTGAATCAGGCCTTGACAAGAACAACTCTCTGTCTCATGAGTATGCATATGACCTGAATATGTGCTGTTAAATACAGGTCTATTCTATATTACAGCACCCCATGACAAACATTTTCTCCATTAGCCATTAGTGACAGGTCACATTTATGGGCTGGTACTGGAACATCTTCCTAGTGGCAGTGACTGCAGGTAAGGTGCCCCAAACACAGGCCTTGAAGATGGGCTAAGTATTCAGGAGACACTGCTATGAATTTACCTACTTTTTACAGGTTTCTACTGCCAAGTCCAGCTTCAGCAGTATGGGGTTAATCTGAAGAGGTCTTGGGCCTCAGAAAAGGTGTCCTGTAATGTCTCTTTGTACAGCTTCAACAGGTACAATATTAACTGTGTGCCCCAGAGGACTTGACAGTGCCTTGAATGGACAGGTTGGATGAACCCTAGAAGTTCTAGGATTGGTTATACACAGAAATACAAAGAGGTCTTCATGACCCTTGACCCATTCATCAGCACAGCCTACATGGAGCTCAGCTGCCTAACATCTGAGGACTGTGTGTTCTATTTCTGTGGAAGACAAAGTGAGACAACCCACATCCTGAGTTTGTCAGAAAACCCGAGGAAACAGCAAGCTCCCATGGGTCTAACATAACAGGGAAACTTAGGTTAAGGACTAGTTTAAAATTTGTGGTAAAATCATCGAGGAAAAGAACAAAAATACTTTGAATTCTTTATCGATCAATTGGTATTTTTTCTCCTCATTCTTCACAAAATGTTCAGCTTGTAGTGTTCCCAGTTAAAGATTACTTGTACATCCCCTCTTGATGTTGATATAAACATGTGTTTCTAACATAATTTAGTAAATGTTTTTGGAAGTAATATGTTTACATATTAACTGTAATCTAAGTCACATGATATGACAGAGATGACTTTTTAATTTCTATGTAAATGAAATCCTGGGTAAAATTTCTTTTTTGCAAAATGAGGAAAAGTTTCAGACATTCACCCTATTCCCTGGCCTTGAATTTTTAGCATTCTTGACTTTTAATACTATTCCCAGGGGTCAAACTCTTGTCAGAGTAGATAATATGCCTAATTATCAACTTGAATCATAATGAGAAATACGACACATCAGTTTGGGCTGTGGGGAATGTATTGGTTATCTTAATTGACATGAGAAGTTCAACTTTAACTGAAAAACATCATTTCCTGTGCTTGAGGACCTACAACTTGTAAGTTTTGAGAAACGCCAATGACAAGAGTGTGTGCAGATATTCATTCTCTGTCTTTCCTCTTGCTTAAGATGTGACTAGCTTCTCATGTTACTACCATTAATTCCCCTAAGTTCATGGTACATAAAGGAATTGTATGATAGATACATGAAATTTCTTTTTTGCATCCATATTTTGTCCTCGAAACAGGAATGAAACCACAATGCAGAACCTCTACCTGTACTGACACTTAATTGTGTCCCACACTCCACATGTTACATATTTGCATCTAACATTGGAATTTAGAAGGGCAATATCTCTTGTTTCAACTGTGGAAGTGTCACCTAAACCGTAAATGTTCTGAGGAAATCACATATGATAAAAGTGACCAGGAATCAGAACTGGAGGCTGTAAATCAGATATGGTTTTCAATGAAAATTGCTCACCAGCCTGGGTCTAATTTGTATTCACAAAGATTCACACAAAATCCTAGTATAACTTAATTTTCTAAACCAAAATTTCCTAATATCACTGTCCCTCCTCAGTTTCCATTCCTGTGCAGAATTATGTGGATTGACCTGCAGTCTATTATGCCTTGCTTATGCTGCTAAAGAGTTAACCAAACTCTGACCTCTGATGCTGATATCGCACAACTCACCTGGTTTATCTAAATTCTGGAAACTAGAGCACATGTTGGTGAACAAATAAATTAACAGATAAAAACCTTTCCCTCAATTGTCCTGTCGGCATATCAGTCACCAATAAATCCATAAAGGCTGTACACAAAGCAACCTGGTGTTATCAACAATGCGTTGTGCTGAGAGAGACGTCAGGCAGAAGTTTGTTCTTAATGCCTATTTCCATGACATCCAGAGAATGAGAAACAAGTTTAGTGACTCTAGGTTAGATCAGGAAGGGTAACATCCTGGGATGGGCCATAAACAGATTGAGTAGAAAGATCAAGGGTAGTGGTGTTGATAGTGAAACCATTCTTCTGTGATTCCTGAGCTGGTACACATAGGACATGTAGAAGTCAAATGCTGAACTATACACTGGAGTTCAGCTCATCAGTCACTTCCTGTTTCTAATGAATAAAGAAGTAGATATGCTAGGGATGGAGACATGAAATAGGCAAAAATGCAATAATTTCATACTCCTAGATACAGATACATGTAAGTCTGGAAGTGGGCTCTCCAGTTTCCTAAATGAACAATGGATTGGTCATGCCACATAATCTCAATACAAAAAGAGAGTTCCCAACCTCAGAAGTCAGCTACACACAGTGCTGGAGTTTACGCAGGTATTGCCAAGTGCATCAGGGCTGAAGTCAACATAGTGAAAGAAATTAGCTCCAGAGCATGTAGGAGAGCAATGCCCAAAGGCCTCTATAACACATGACATGAAAAACTTGATTGAAATTAACCATCAAATGCATCATTTGTTCATGAATACTAAATGAATAAGATGATAATTATTATGTATCACAAAAAACCCAAATTAAGATGATACAAAAATCTCCTACAATTGTCTTTATTGCCAGACTTCCCCAGCGATTTACAAACATACTCTGGCATGCTAACCTTCAGTGCCATCTACAGAACGTGTTATGTACCAGGAAGTTATGCAAATAAGGCCACTCTCTTCTTATGAAAACCAGTCCAAAATGGACCCTGAATCTCAGATAAAGGAGACTAGCCCTGCATTCTCAGTTCTTCACATTAAGTTATCAGAACTGAACACCGTACACAACATGGATTTGGAGTTGATTTTTGTTTTCCTTGTTGCTCTTTTAAAAGGTAATATATGGTCAAGAGATAGTGAATCTGTGAGTGAATATGATCTCCATGCTGATTGTGTAGCAAATTATTGACAGGATTCATTGCATTTGCAGCTGTCCAGTGCAAGGATCACCTAGTGTATTCTGGGGGTCATCTGGTACAGCCTGGGGCATCCCTGAAACTCTCCTGTGTAGCTTCTGGATTCAGTTTTACTAGAGATTGGGTGAAATGGGTCTGCCAGGCTCCTGAGAAGGGGCTGGAGAGGGTTGCAGACATTAATGGAGACAACAGTGCCACAAGGTATGTGCCTTCCGTGAAGGGCCAATTCTACATCTCCAGAGACAATGCCAAGAATACTCTGTACCTGAAAATGAACAATCTAAAGTATAAGGACACAGCCACCTTTTACTGGGCTAGCTACACAATAATGAGACTTAAGTGTGAACCCAGACATAAACCTCACCCTGAGGCCATTCATGGCCACCAGGGGGAACACAGCACAAACAGACCACATACTGTCTAGGAGAAGATGTGATCTTCTCAGTTGTCTGGGATTCGCATTTTCTTTTCTTTTCTTTTTTTTAATTTTAAATAGCTTGTTTTACATGTAAATCCCAGTTCCCTCTCCCTCCCCTCCTCCTGCACTCAACCCAACCCCCCCATCCTTCCATCCTATTGCCAATTCATTCATTTCATTCAGGGTAGAGTCCAGGCACATCCCTAAGAGTCCAGGCAGAGAGAGCAACCCACTTTTTGTTATGGACACACGATGTCTGTTAGTATTCGAGGGATAAACACTGATCCACTGATTCCATAGGCAGCCCAGGCCTCCTCATTGACTCTCACATTCAGGGGTTCTGGATCGGTCCCATGCTAGCCTCCCAGATGTCAGTCTGGGGTCCAAGTGCTCTCCCCTCTTTGGATCAGCTGTCTCTGCTGGTTTTTCCAGCCCATTCTTTGCCAATTTCTTCTTCGCTCCTCTATCTCTGTCGCTGGGATCCATGGGTTCTGTTCAGTATTTAACTGTGGGTGTTTGCCTCTGCTTCCATCAGTCACTGGATGAAGGCTCCATGATGGTTATAGACATCAAGTTCACTATCAGGAATAGGCATTCCAGGTGGTCTCTACACTATTGCTTAGCTTGCCAATTGGTGTCATCCATTTAGATCACTAGAGGTCACAATGGTGCCTGATCTGTCTTCTAACCTATGATTCCCTCTTCCCCCTATCTTACCCCTTCAGTCGACATTCCTGTTCCTCCACGTCCTACTCTCTCTTCTACTTCTTCCCCTCTCTATTTCCCAGGTCCTCCTCCCCCCTGCCCCTCACCGTGTTCCCCATCTGTTTAGAAGATCTTGCCTCAATAATCTTCTCTTGGGTACCATGTATATCTTTTAGGTTCTTTCCTGTTTCCCAGACTCTCTGTCAGTGGAAGTACAGACTGGCACTCTCCTGATCCATGTTTAAAATCCATATATGAGTGAGTACATACCATGTTTGCTTTTTGTGACTGTGCTACCTCACTCAGGATGGTTTCTTCCAGTGCTATCCATTTACCTGCTAATTTCAAGATTCCATTGTTGTTTTCTGCTGAGTAATACTCCATTGTGTAAATGTACCATATTTTCTCTATCTACTGTTCAGTTGAGGGTTGCTTCCAGTTTCTGGCTATTACAAATAATGCTGCTATGAACATAGTGGAGCAGATGCCTTTGTTGTATGAATTTGCCTCATTTGGATATATGCCTAAGAGTGGAAATTGCTGAGTCTTGTGGTAGATTGATTCCCATTTTCCTGAGGAATCTCCATACTGCTTTCCAAAGTGGCTGTACAAGTTGGCACTCCAACCAGCAGTGGAGGAGTGTTCCCCTCTCTCTACATCCTATCCAGCATAAATTGTCTTCGGTGTTTTTGATTTTAGCCATTCTGACAGGAGTAAGATGGTATCTCAGAGTTGTTTTGATTTGCATTTCCCTGATGGCTAAGGATGTTTAGCACTTTCTCAAGTGTCTCTTGGCCATTATAGCCTCCTCTATTGAGAAGTCTCTGTTTAGTTCTGTACCCCAGCTTTTGATTGGATCCTTTGGTGTTTTGGAGACTTGATTCTTGAGTTCTTTGTAAATTTTGGAGATTAGCCATCTGTCAGATGTGGTGTCAGTTAATATCTTTTCCCATTCAGTGGACTGCCTTTCTGTCTTGTTGACTGTGTCCTTTGCCTTACAGAAGCTTTTTAGTTTCATGAGATCCCATTTGTTAATTGTCGATCTCAGTGTCTGTGCCACTGGTGTTATGTTCAGGAAGTGGTCTCCTCTACCAACTCGTTGAAGATTATCTCCCACTTTCTCTTCTAAAAGTTTCAGTATGGCTGGATTTATGTTGAGATCTTTGATCCATTTGGACTTAAGTTTTATACAAGGTGATAAACATGGATCTATCTGCAGTCTTCTGCATACCAGTACCCAGTTATGCCAGCACCATTTGTTGAAGATGCTTTCTTTTTTCCATTGTATAGTTTTGGCTACTTAGTCAAAAATCAAGTGTTCATAGGTGTGTGGGTTAAAATCAGGGTTTTCAATTTGGCTCCATAGGTCTACCTGCCTATTTTTGTGCCAATACCAAGCTGTTTTCATGGCTATAGGTATATAATAGAGCTTGAAATCAGGTATGGTGATGACTCCTGAAGTTCCTTTATTGTATAGGGTAGTTTTGGCTATCCTGGGCCTTTTTTCCATATAAAGTTGATTAATGTTCTTTCCAGGTCTGTGAAGAATTGTGCCGGAATTTTGATAGGGATTGCATTGAATCTGTAGACTGCTTTTGGCAAGATTGCCATTTTTATTATGTTGATCCCACCAATCCAAGAGCATGGGAGATCTTTTCATTTTCTGGTGTTCTCTTTGATTTCCTTCTTTAAAGACTCAAAGTTCTTGATATACAGGTCTTTCACTTCCTTGGTTACACTTATTCCCAGATATTTGATGCTGTTTATGGCTATTGTAAAGGATGAGGTTTCTCTGATTTCTTTCTCAGTCACTTCCTCGTCTGTATATAATAGGGCCACTGGTTTATTTGAGTTTACCTTGTATCCTGCCACTTTGCTGAAGGTGTTTATCAGCTCTAGGAGTTCCCTTGTAGACTTTTTCGGGTCACTTATGTAAACTATCATATAATCTGCAAATAGTGAAAGCTTGACTTCTTCTTTTCCTATTTGTATCCCCTTTATCTCCTTTTGTTGTCTTATTGCTGTAGCTAGGACTTCAACTACAATATTGAAGAGATATGGAAAGAGTGGATAGCCTCGTCTTGTTCCTGATTTTAGAGGAATTGCATTTAGTTTGATGTTAGCTGTTGGTTTACTGTATATTGCTTTTATTATATTCAGGTATGTTCCTGTTATCCCTGATCTCTCTAGGACCTTTATCATGAAGGGGTGCTGGATTTTGTCAAAGGCTTTTTCAGCATCTAGTGAGACGATCGAGTGGTTTTTCTTTTGCAGTTTGTTTATATGGTGGATTACATTGATAGATTTTCTAATGTCGAACCATCCCTGCATTCCTGGGATGAAGCCTACTTGATCATGGTGGATGATTTTTCTGACATGTTCTTGAATCCGGTTTGCTAGTATTTTATTGAGTATTTTTGCATCGATGTTCATGTGGGAAATTGGTCTATAGTTTTCTTTCTTTGTTGTGTCTTTGTGTGGCTTGGGTATCAAGGTAATTGTAGCCTCGTAAAAAGAGTTTGGCAGTGAGCCTCCTGCTTCTATTGTGTGGAATACTTTGAGGAGTATTGGAGTTAACTCTTCTTTGAATTTCTGGTAGAATTCTGCACTGAAACCATCTGGGCCTAGCCTTTTTTTGTTTGGGATAATTTCGATGACTGCTCCTATTTCATTAAGGGTTACAAGTCTGTTTAGATTGTTTATCTGTTCTTGATTTAGTTTTGGCAAGTGATATCTATCCAGGAAATTGTCCATTTCATTTAAATTTTCAAATTTTGTGGAGTACAGATTTTCAAAGTATATCCTGATGAGTCTCTGGATTTCCTCAGATTCCGTTGTTATGTCCCCTTTTTCATTTCTGATTTTGTTAATTAGCCTGCTCTCTCTCCTTCTTTTGGTTATTTTGTACAGAGGTTTTTCTATTTTGTTGATTTTCTCAAAGAACCAACTCTGTGTTTCTTTGATTCTTTTCAATGTTCTCCTGGTTTCTACTTGATTGATTTCATCCTTCAATTTGATTATTTCCTGGCGTCTGCTCCTCCTGAGTGAGTTTGCTTCTTTTTGTTCTAGAACGTTCAGGTGTGCTATTAATTCTCTAGTATGACTGTTCTCCAATTTCTTCATGTGGGCACTTAGTGCTATGAACTTTCCTCTTAGTACTGCTTTCAAAGTGTCCCATAGGTTTCTGTACATTGTGTCTTCATTCTCATTGAATTCCAGGAAGCCTTTAATTTCTTTTTTTATTTCTTCCTTTACCCAGGGATGGTGCAATTGACCATTGTCCAATTTCCATGAGTTTGTGGGGTTTCTGCGAATTGTGTTATTGTTAAATTCTTATTTTAATGCATGGTGGTCTGAGAGGATACAGGGGGTTATTCCATTTTTTTTGTATCTGTGGAGAGTTGCTATGTTTCCTATTATGTGTTCAATTTTAGAGAAGGTTCCATGTGGTGCCGAGAAGAAATTATATCCCTTTGTGTTTGGTTGGAATGTTCTATAGATGTCTGTTAAACCCAGTTGGGTCATAAGTTCTATTAGTTCCTTTGTTTTTTGTTAAGTTTCTGTCTGGAGGTCCTGTCTAGCGGTTAGAGTGGAGTGTTGAAGTCTTGCACTATTAGTGTGTATGATTTTATGTGCAATTTGAGCTTTAGTAATGTTTCTTTCACAAATGTAGGTGCCTTTGTATTTGGGGTGTAGAATTTTAAAAATGAGACTTCATCTTGATGGACTTTTCCTTTGATGTATATGAAATGTCCTTCTTCATCTCTTTTGATTGATTTTAATTTGAAGTCTAGTTTGTTACATATTAGGATTGCTATACCCGCTTGTTTCTTGGGTCCATTGGATTGGAAAATCTTTTCCCAACCCTTTACCCTGAGATACCATCTGTCTGTGATGCTGAGATGTGTTTCTTGTATGCAGCAGAAGGATGGGTTCTGTCTTCGTATCCATTCTGCTAGTCTGTGTCTTTTCATAGGCAAGTTTAGGCCATTGACATTGAGGGATATCAATGACCATTGATTGATGATTCTTGTTTGTGCTTGATTTATTGGTAGTGATGTTATTTTGTGTAGTTTCTCCTCATTTTTTCTTTTGGTGTTATTTAAAGTGGGATTATATATTGTCTGTGTCTTTGTGAGTGTAGTTATCTTCTTGGATCTATGTTTTCCTCCTAGCACTTTCTGTAGAGCTGGATTCATGGACACACATTGTTTAAATCTGGCTTTGTCATGGAATATTTTGTTTTCTGCATCTATGGTAATTGAAAGTTTTGATGCATATAGTAGTCTGGGCTGGCATCCTTGTTCCCTTAGCATTTGTAGGACATCTGTCCAGGATCTTCTGGCTTTCATCGTTTCCATTGAGAAGTCAGGTGTAATTCAGATAGATCTGCCTTTATATGTTACTTGGCCTTTTTCTTTAGCTGCTCTTAATATTTTCTCTTTATTCTGTAGGTTTGATGTCTTGATTATTATATGACAAGGTGACTTCTTTTTCTTGTCCAGCCTATTTGGTGTTCTGTAAGATTCTTGTATTTTCATAGGCATATCCTTCTTTAGGTTAGGGAAGTTTTCTTCTATGATTTTGTTGAATATGTTTTCTGTACCTTTGAGCTGTATTTCTTCGCCTTCTTCTATACCTATTATTCTCAGGGTTGGCTTCTTCACGGTGTCCCATATCTCCTGGATATTTTGTGTTAGGGATTTATTGGTTTTGAGATTTTCTTTGGTTGACGACTGTATATCCTCTAATGAGTCTATTGGTGATACTTGCATCTGTAGTTCCTGATCGTTCCAGGTTTTCCTTTTCCAGCCACCCCTCATTCTCTGTTTTCTTTATTGTTTCTATTTCAGCTTTAAATCCTTCAACTGTTTGAGTTGTTCTCTTCATTTGTTTTTTTTTTCTTGGTATTCTTTAGATTCTTTGAGCGATTTGTTTATTTCTTGAATTTTCCCCCATATCATGGATTTCTTTGTTTGTTTTTTCCTCTATTTCTTTAAGGGATTTCCTCGTTTCTTCTTTCAGGGTCTCTATAATTATCATAAAATGATTTTTTAGGTCTGTCTCCTCTGCTTCATCTATGTAGTGCTTCTCAGTTCTTGCTGGCATTTATTCCCTAGATTCGGGTGGAGTCATGTGGTCTTTTGACTGCTGAGTAAGCTCTTATTCTGTCTTCTTCCCATTTCTTCTTCCAGTGGGTGTTGGTGGGGTCTTTCTGTCTCCACTGTTCTCTTTCCTTCCTGAAGCTGACTGGGATCACCAGAGTTTGGGGCCTGGAAGTGCTGATGTCTTTCTTAGCTGGGATCGCTGGAGATTGGGGCCTGGAAGGCCTGATGTCTTTCCTAGCTAGCTGGGATCGCCCGAATTTGGGGCCAGGAAGGGCTGATGTCTTTCCTGTGTGGGCGGTCTTCTAGCTGGGATCGCCGGAGTTTGGGGCCTGGAAGTGTTGATGTATTTCCTGTGTGGTTGGGTCTTCTGGATGCCAGGAGTGGCCCGGAAGATCGAGTGGATGGGTGTCAGGCAGAGAATGGGGATTGTCCTTCCTGAGACCCAAGCTCACCTAGCTGGGATCGTCGGAGATTTGGGCCTGGAAGGGCTGATGTCTTTCCTGTGTGAGTGGGTCTTCTGGATGCCAGCAGGGGCCCCAGAAGGTCAAAGATTTAGGGGATGGAGGCCAGGAGGAGGATGGGGAGTGTCTCCCCCGGAGACCCAAGCTCACCTAGATGGGATCGCCAGAGTTTGGCAATGAGGTTTTCATGTGGAGCAAAACAAGGCTTCTCCCTTGATTACTTGGACACCAACATCATAGATGCTATTCAATAATAATATGAATAATTTATTTCCCTTCAGTACCAGGCTTGATACAGAATATCACCAGAATCCTTCAGCAGGCAAATGGATTAATAAGTCATTGTGGTTTATGTCCCCAATGAAATACAGTATTTGGAACAGTAAAGGAAAACAATTCTATTTCTGAGAACTTGCATGTAGATGAAATTTTCTTAAGTAAAGGCAGACATCATTCAGAGGTATCATTCTAGTTTATGCTGATAGCAACATCAATAGCACACTAATCTCTGCTCATTTATACTCCATGCACACATTTTATGTTCCTGGTGTGACATTTACAACTTTTCTCTTTTTTTTTCTTTTTATGAGACATGGGTTCTCACCTCTGATCATGAAAAGCAGCCTAAGACTGGCCCTGTATACCAGGAAGACATGCAAATATGGTTGGCTCTGATAATGAAAACCAGCCTAAACTGAACCTGTAGCTGTTTCTGAGGATCCTAGATCTTGATTCCCAGGTCTTCCTATGCAGTGATATCCAGGGATTTCAGGCTCAGCTCGATTTCCTTGTTGTTTCTTAAAGTGGTAACTTACAGAGAAGAAAATATATTGAGTGTGTGAGAAAACAGGACTAAACAGAATTCTGTGTTTACAAGTGATCGTTATAAGGTGTAGCTGGTGGAATCTCAAGGAGGATGGTGAAGTCAATGAGTTCTCTAAGCCTCTTCTGTGTGGCATCTGGATTTACCTTCAGTTGACTGCTACATGAGATGGGTTAGCCAAAGTCCAGAGAAGGGACTAGAGTTAGCCTCATATATTAAGGGATAGTGATGATAGAAAGTATACTCATACAATATAGTGCAGGTTACCTGTAAGAATGAGATTTCTGGCCCAACTGGTCCCACTGCCCTTCTAAGCCCCAAGGAAACACATGGATGCTATGCTATATTGGTTATGAAACTGTTGACCAGTATCTAGGGCTTCTTATTGGCTATCTCTGTATTCATTATTAATCTATTTCTATTAATCTAAGGATGATCTTATCATACCAGAGAACATCTTACACATCCTCTCTTCCATGGCTCTACATGACAATTCCTCTATGCCTACACTTCCTAGAATTCTCCTCCTCTGTTATCCCCACCTATCCTTCCTGCCTTGCAACAAGTCACATAATGGTTTATTCATCAACCAATAAGAGAAACATACACACAGTAGGACTTCTGTCATCACTAACAATATCCAGAGACAGCTAGTATCTGCAAATGAACAGGTTGTGATCTGAAGATACGGCCTCTTGTGACAATTCAAAAGACACAGTGAAAGAGTGTTATTGTAGGTTCGGACACAAACCACCCTGTAAGGTTGTGTAATACCAGTGAGAGGACCTGAGGATACACTGAACTCAGCTTAATACTAGAGAGAGGTAAGAAGAGCTGGACTGATCTCTGAAAAGGCTGCTTTTCTGTGTCACAGAATCATTTTCCCTTGAAGTCTTTCTAGAAGTATGGTCTGTATATCAGATGTCTCTGAGTATTTTTAAAGTCCAGTTTTCCATATTAATATTAAATATAGAATGTTCTCCAGCCAAAACAAGATGCATAGCTTGTGACTCTGCTCTGGAGCCCAGGATCAAATTCTAAGAAGGTTCTGAACCCTGAAGAGTTTGTTCTGCTAGATTTAATGAAGATTATCTCAGAGATGCCTTGGTTTTAATGATCAAGTTGAATTATCACCAAGTCAGATACTGTAAGTGAACCATGAACCCTGATGAGATTCACTCTCTCATTGTCCTCACACATACACATAAAACCCAGGACTGACAAACACTTGTTTTGATACTGCAGTGTGTGCGAAGCTATTGGTTCTGCTGGGCTTGAGCGCTGAGACCAAGATGGTGACATCAGCTGATCCCAAGTTGCAAGACACTCCTAACCCACTCAGCTTTTGAGGTGACTTTTTACCTCACTTTTCTTTTTAAGAATGCTGTTGGATTATCTTGTTGATTCCAACTATTTAGGTCTGTTCTGCTCTTTTCAGATGACTGCTATACCAATCATTTATTTATTCTCTTATTTTTGGTCTATATGCTGGGTTTTATTATTACTTTTTAAATTTAGTTAACATTTTTTTGTTCATTTTACATAGCAATGTTCGTTGGTTTATCCTAAGATAAGGTAACCCACACCTGAGAACTCTAACGAATTTTCCTTTCACTGTGTAGAACCATGTCTTTTTAGATTCCTTCACACTCTTCTATTTAGACCGATTCTCTGGCAGTATGTTGCTATACCATAGACATTTTCCTGTAACACAGATACAATATCAACATGTGATATATTGCAGGTTTACAATGGGTAACTTACGATCACATTTTTAAAATATTTAATATGGGAAATTAATGGAATGGTATACATTTCTATATAGTAATGGTGAATTATTTATTTTTCAAGCTACAAATTTTACAGAGGCAATTTAAAATAGGTTCCTGTCACATAAATAAACAAGTACATCTCAAGATGTTTTGGAAGTTGAATAATATTAAGCCATTTTGTATTAAAATTATGATGGATTGCTTTTAAAGTGAAAATGTTCTTAAAATATTAAATTTACATTTTGTGAGTTTTTTGAGAAAACATTTTCAATTCTTTTCTTCATGGTAACTTTAACTTTCAAATTTCAGTTTAAAATGTTGGAGATAATTTTAAAATTGCTTCATTGATTTAAATGTCAAGAACTATAATTTGTCAATTAAGGTATATTGAAGATTCATGGCATCATAAATTAGTTTGGATCTTGAAAGTAAAGAAAAATATTCATTATAAATTCTTTACTTTCTGACTTTAATTTTTCACTTTGAGTGTGTTACGTAAATTATTTACAGTTTTCATAGTCATAGAGACCAAAAGTCCATTTAAATTTTGTATTCATTAAGAAATGTGCCATCCCCCACAAACATAGTTGCTAAAACATGATATATTAAATTTCTGATATGGCACCAATGAAGGTAGCCCTTGTAACATTCATCTGTTCCTGTCCTAGATGAAGGGAAGACTTAACTTTCATGATCAGAATTAGATCATGTCCAATGATGTATCTTTGACAGTGAACATGAGCAAATCTAATGGTCCTACAAATGGAGAGAAGCTCTGAATTTCCCAGAGTTCATTACAAAGATTAACTATTTTCACATACTTATTTAAAAATGGGTATTTCAGAAACCATACTGACCTAAAATGCAAAGTTAACCCTTGGAAGTTTGTAAGAGACTGCCCTTAAGAAATTTATTTCAGTTAATTGGTACTGTGTGTCTCCAAAATATAATTAGGTTATTACACAATATAATTAAGCTATAACAGTTATAATCATATCAGAAAAATCTATGATTGACACACACACACACACACACACACACACACACAGGGACCACTAACCTTTGTAATTCAATTGGTTTTAAATCACAACTATTTAAGAATTCATAGTGGCACTTGTATATTTGCTTGCCAATATATTGTTTCTTGGGTAATATTTAAAATCATGTACACTATTATTAAAAGAGTTATTAAAACTGTGTCCATTCTTAAATGCACTGATTTTAAAGAAATAAGGCAAGTATAATTTAACATATTCATAATTTATAATATATGATAGAACATAATTAGCAAAAAATCCTTAAAGTACAGCTGTTATGAAAGAAATTAAAGAAGACACCAGAAAATGGAGAGATCTCATTTCTGTCTGTTATTTCTGTGTAGTGGTGGGAGTGGAGTGTTGAAGTCTCCCACTATGACTGTGTGGGGCTTTATATGTGATATAAGTTTTAGTAATATTTCTTTTACAATCATGGATGCCTTTGTATTTTTTGGCATAGATGTTCATAATTGAAACTTCATCATGGTGAATTCCTCCTGTGATGGTTATGAAATGACTTCCTTCATCTCTTTTAATGGATTTTATTTTAAACTCCAATTTGTTAGATATTAATATTGCTACTCCCATTGCTTCTTGGGTCCATTTGATTGGAAAGTCTTTACCCAACCTTTAATTCTGAGGTAATGTCTGTTCCTGAGACTGAGGTGTGTTTGTTGTATGCAGCAAAAGGATGGGTTCTGTCTTCCAATCTATTATGTTAGCATGTGTCTTTTTATGGGCGAGTTAAAACCATTAATGTTGAGGGATATTGCTGACCACTGATTTCTCATTCTTCTTTGATTTTGAATGGTTGTTGTTGGTCGAATTATATGTGGATTTCCACCCCCTTTTGTGACTCTTGGTAAGGTGGGATTATCTATTGCCTATGTCTTTCTGGTGGTAGTTAACTTCCTTGGGTTGGAGTTTTCCTTCCAGAACTTTTTGTAAGGCTACAATAGTGGATATGTATTGCTTGAATCTAGTTTTGTCATGGACTATCTTGTTTTTCTATCTATAGTTATTGAAAGCTTTGATGGGTATAGTAGTCTAGGCTGGCATCCATGGTCTCTTACTGTTGGTAGAATATCTATCCAGGACCTTCTGGCTTTCAGAGTTTCCATGGAAAAAGCAGTTGTACTTCTGATAGGTTTGCCTTTATATGTTACTGGACCTTTTTCCTTAGCTGTTTTTAATAATCTTTCTTTATTCTGTATGTTTGGGATCTTGATTATTATGTGGCAAGGGCACTTTTTTGTGTGGTCCACTCTATTTGGTGTTCTGTAAGCTGCTTGTACATTCATTGGCATACCTTTCTTTAGGTTGGGAAAGTTTTCTTCTATGATCATGTTGAATGTATTTTCTGCCCCTGTGAGCTGGTTTTCTTCACTTTCTTCTGTACCTACTGTTCTTAGGTTTGGTCTTCTCATGTTGTCTCATATTTCCTGGGTATTTTGTGTTAGGGATTTGTTGGACTTAAGATTTTCTTTGTCAATGAATCTATTTCCCCTAGTGCATCTTCAACAACTGAGATTCAATCTTCCATCTCTTGTATTCTGTTGGTTATGTTTGCATCTGTAGTACCTGACCGTTTGCCCAGCTTTTCTATTTACAGCCTTCCTTCATACTGTGTTTTTTGTTGTTTCTATTTCAGCTTGCAACCCTTGCTCTTTTTGAATTGTTTCCTGCAATTTTTGCTTTGTCTTTTTGTTCATTTGTTGCATTTTTTGGACTTTTTGGGTTGTGTTTTCTTCCATTTCTTGCATTTTTTGGTTTGTGTTTTTCTTCCATTTCTTTAAGGGATTTTCCCATATCTTCTTTGAGGGCCTCTATCATTTTCATGAAGCTGTTGGTAAGGCCATTTTCTTCTGCTTCATTTGCATTGGAGTGTTGGAGTTTTGCTTGTGTGGAGTCTCTAGAATCTGGTGGTGTCATATTTGTTATTATGTGGCTGAGCTTGTTTCTGTATTGTCTCCTTCCCATCCATTCTTGAGTTGGTGCAAAAAGAGCCAGTTCCTGGTGGTTAGGGGACCAGAGTTCCCATTAGCTCAGTGGAAGCATGTCCAATATTCTGGTAGATCTCCTCTTCCTGGTCTTAGACCTGGTCCCGTGGGTAGTGAAGAAGACCAGGAATCTGGGGTGTGTAGGCTCAAACCGGGAGGGGAGACTCAGTGGTAGTCTCCAGGCCTGGATACAGGGCCTGGCTTACTTGTGTTCTGTGTTCGTTGGTGGAGAAAAAGGGCAGGAATCTGGGTTTGTAGGCTCCTGGCAGGAGGGGAGGCTCAGTGTGGGTCTCAAGGCACTGTAAGAGAGCACAGAAGTGGACCCCAAGTTGCCTGGTCCCGTTGGTGAAGGTGAAGACCAGGAAACTGGCTTGTGCAGGCTCCTGCCAGGAGAGGAGATTAAGTGGCAGTCACCAGGCACTGGTCTCATGGGTCTAATTGCCTATATATTAAAGGAGGTTGTAAATTTCAAACTCAGCAGAATTTAAATTTCTCATCACTGTCATCATCAACACAGTCACCACCTGTAAATCCATCTTATAACCTTGTTACAAGTGGAGCTACTATCTCAGGTCTGATAGCTATTGAGACCTTAGGTCCCAATATTGCTTCCTTAGCATCTGCAGAGGGCCCAGGGAAGAAGGATGCCATACATGTCCTCAGAGAAAATTACTACTGGGATTTCAGGAAACTGGGGCCAGACCCAGGTGCCATCAATCTTCTTTTCCAGTAGAACTAGGTCCTTATCTAAGAAGTACCCTGTCCTGAATATGCAAATTACCTGAGTCTGTTATGGTAAATACAAGATCACCCATACTTCAGCACAAAATAAAATCAGTGTCCTTTCCATAGTTACAGAAGACACAGGTCCCAACATGAAATGGAGCTGGATCATTAACTTGTTTGTGTCAGTAACTACAGGTAAGGGGATTTCCAGTTCCAAACAAGAAGAAGGAATAGGGACTGAGGAGCCAAAGGGATAGACTCTTCCATTCTCTCCACAGTGTCCATTCTCAGGTCTAGCTGCGCCAATCTGGGGCTCAGCTGGTGAAGCGTGGGGCCACAGTGCAGTTGTCCTGGAAGGCCTCAAGCTACACATTCACTACGTATGTTGAGCTGGGTGAAGCAGAAGCCTAGACAGTCACTGCAGTGGATTGGAAGGATTTATCCTAAAAATGGCACTGCTGCCTTGAATCAGAAGTTCCAGGACAAGTCCACAATGACTGCAGAAAAATCCTCTAGCACAGTCTACATGGAGCTAAGCAGCCTGACATATAAGGACTCTGCTATCTATTACTGTGCAAGAGACACCCAGTTTTGCAACCACATGTGAGTATGTCAGGAAACCTGGAGGAGCAGGAAGATAAGATGACAGAGACAGTTACCATGGAAACATTCTCAGTGTCTGTTTGTCAGCCTTCTCCTCACAGTCCTCAGGATTCTTGTCAACAGTGCAAAAGTTCTTTTGGGCTCCTGCTTAGGTAACAATGGGGACAGAGCAGTGGAATTGTACACTGATAGTAGACCATTTACTGTCATCAGGAGTACTGCATGCTCACTGTCCTGTTTCCTGATTCTGGATTCTCATGAACTCTCTTGTGCAAATTTAGATAGCAAAGAACGTTCCCTTATCTGTGAATTCCAGGAAATCTTCAAGTGACAGACTTAGAATGGTATGAGAGATCTTTTCTTGTTAGATTCAAACCTGCTGAACTCATGTAAGGTTCACGGTGCTGACTTCTGTGGGGACATACTAGATTTCTCAGGAATAGACAATGCTTTCATCTTCCACAGAAATCTCTCTTATGGATGCAATAATGAATCACAATAAAAAAGATTCCAAGACAGCTACTCTTACCTTTACATGATTACAGAGAAATTATAAATCTGTCTACAGACGTTTCACAGCAATCCCTACTTGGGAATATGTTTACTCTCTTGGAGACCAAGTTCAGTCAAACGAAGCACAGAGGTATACAGTCTGATAATAAATATTATGATTTTCAAATCACATCATTTTGTATGATCAACAAAATTGCTAAATATCTGTGTTAGAGAGAGCAATAAGGAAAAGTAAAATAAGTTAATTATGTAGAGTCTGAAGAACAGGTGTGGAGAGGACAGCAAGGGTGTTTCCTGACTCCACCCAGCATTTATTCCTTTCATTTAACCACATACAAGGCCCTGGAGACCATTTTCTCTGGCAGTTAGAACTCTCCCTTAGAAGGATACAAGATTGGCCAGTTTCTAGAATCTATGTCACTCCCATGGGAACACTACAATAACAGATACGACACTGTTCATTGACTCTTGCAATCTCCATGAAAACTGCTTTTTTTCATAACGGACAGATTTTCTGTAATGGAAAAGTAGAAACTTCTTGGTTTGAAAGTTGATGATATTCTGAGGAAAAATGACAAGTATCCATGGGGGTCCTAGCCTTCACCCAGAAGCTATCTCCAAATGATTGCCTTCAGATGAAAACTGAGATTTCTCTAAGAGAGTATAACTGAGAAAAACAAAAAGTCCAAAGCATAGGTTGAAGGTCCTTCAGTAGATGTCATCAAGTATCCATTCAAGTGCATTTTGGAGGTTCCCTGTCTCATGCTATCACATGATTTTATTTATAATTCATACATTTATTTATGTATCTGTTAGATTATCTTAGGTTTCCTTTCACTATATAACACAACTTCTAATTTTGTTTTTTTATGGGATTCTTGAGTATGTAAGTCAGGTGATCTGTGAATACATACCTGTTTCTTGTGTTTTTCTCGTGGTCTTTTCCTTTAGTTTTTGTTTTCTCTTGTTCCAAGGTGTTGCATTTTATATATCATTTTATTTTATTTTGTTTTATTTACTAGAAGTCAGTTTGTTTTCAAAAGACAGCAAGGTGATGAATAGCGATGAGGAGGACTTGGGAGTTGAGGAGGGAAGCAGAAGTATGATATTCAGCTCTTTCTATCAGTATGGTTTCCTCTACCTTATACAATTTGGATGGAGCAAGATGTAGTTATGGGCTCTTTGCTGAAACAATATGACAGCATTCTAACTTTCTGTGAAAGTTGTTAACCCATAATAACATTAGGGGAAAAGGGAAGACAAACTGAGAATTGGGGGCATCCTAATCAAATACCAGGAACTTAGGAACCCAAGTGAGACCATTAAAATACAGGAGCAGTAACTATATTAAAAGCAACATTATTCCAAAAAAGCCTGAAATTTTAAGCAACCTAGATGCCTCTCAATAGAAGAATGAATATATAAAATGGGGTACATTTACACAAGAGTGTACTTCTCAGCACTAAGATTTGCAGGCAAATTCACAGAACTAGACAAGACCATGCTGAGTGAGATAATCCTGACTCAGAAAGATAAGTATAGTATGCATTCACTGTTAAGTGGATACCAGGAATAAAGCAAATGATACACAGCCTACAATCACAAACCCAGTGATGCTGGAACTCTCTTGAATTAACAGATGGAAGCAAATGTAGAAATCTACAACTAACCATTTGGCCAAGTTCTGGAGTACAATCAAAGTGAAGAAGGAGCGATAATGTGAACAAAGGAGAAAAGACTATGGTGGGAAACCCACAGAATCACCTGACCCAAGCGAGTAAGGTATCAGTGACCTTTATCTCACAAATTGGAAGACCTGCAGAAGACTGAACTAGACTCCCTTAATATAGGTGACAATGGCGTGCTTGGGACAATATATCAGGACACTGGAAGAATGTCCAACATCTATCTCTAATGTACAAACTGACTTAGTGGAACCCATTCTATATGGAGATATAACTAGCTCAGACTAGACACAGAGGTGCAGCATGGTGGGGAGATGCCTTTGTCCTGCCTGCCACGAGATGATGGGAGAGACTTATTCCAAGAGGAAGACTAACTCTCTCCAGGTTAAGATGGCATCTGGGGGGAGGAAGTGGGGGAGCAGGAGGAGAAGAGGGAGGGAAGTGGGATTTGAATGTAAAAATACACTTATTATTTAAAAATAAAAATACATAGTATGTTAAGAAATAAATGAATTGAGAAAACAAATTTAGGAAAAGAATTTCGTGGGGACATTGAGCTAGGAAGTTGAGGTAGGATCACGCCAAGATGTGATTCCTTTGATTCCCTATAGTCCCCATCCTCTCTATTCCAGACTCATACCTAGGAAGTCAGAGGCAATGATGTTAACATTGTAATAAGGAAATGAAGTGGTATGCGCCCTCCCTACTTAAAAAGTCTAGGCAGACTCCCACATGCAAATGCATCTTCCAGCTCTAAGTTAAATCCCCTCCAGGACTGTGCGAGCTCACATCTCTCTCACACGAGGCTGACCTCTGAGAAAAGCCTAGAAGATGAGACTCCTGGGTCTCCTGTATCTGGTGATAGCCCTTCCTGGTGAGTGTGACCACTTCATACATGTGTCCATGTGACCACTTCATACATGTGTCCATGAGGGGTTATGACAACATGTGATTGACAGAATTGACTCTTTTTCTCTGAAGGCGTCCTGTCCCAGATCCAGCTTGAGGAGTCAGGACCTGGCCTTTTGAAGCCTTCACAATCTCTGTCCCTCACCTGCTCTGTCTCTGGTTACTCCATCACCAGTGGTTATGTCTGGAGCTGGATCAGGCAGTCCCCAGGAAAGAAGCTGGAGTGGATGGGATACATAAGTAGTGGTGGTAGCACCAACTACAACCCAACTCTCAAGAGCCGCATCTCCATCACCAGAGAAACATCCAAGAACCAGTTCTCCCTACAGCTAAACTCTGTGACCACTGAGGACACAGCCACATATTACTGTGCAAGAGACACAGTGAGGGGACTTCAGTGTGAGCCCATGCAAAAACTTCCCTGAAGAGGAGCTCTGGGCCACCAGAGGGCACTCAGTGTTCACCAAAACCAGGAACTCTCAAAACCAGAGCTGGGAATTAAAACATCTGGTTTCCTCTGACTTTGCTTCTCACTCTCTAAGCACAGGGAGCACAGGGGATCTTTTCTCTCTGAGTTTGAAGTGCTGGGTTTTTGTAAAGTCACATTTGTTTGTAACTCACTACGAGTCTTGAGACAGCGCACAGCATAATATTTTGTGTTCTTTTTGATTGTGATTCTAGCCTATACTATCTGAGCACTCTCTTGCCTTAGAATTTTTTTAATGTAGCAAACTTTTTGACAGTCATCTGACCTTGGCTTTGCAGTAGTTGCACCATTAAAAAGTCAGTTCTACTCTTGGTTCTCCATTCCTTCTACCATCAGAAACATCGACATGTCATTGTTCTTCCTAGAATATTGACAGGAAGCATTTGCTGCTGTGACTAAAGAATGTTCTTTAGACTGTAAGGTGTCCACAACTCACTGTAACTGTATTACCCACCCCATTAGGTGGGGCAGGGATTTCCAGTGTTCAATTGTACATGGCTGAGTTATAATAACTCTTATTGTGAAGTTGGTACTCACTCCAAATTCTGGGATATATTGTATGAACTGGACTTAAATTTGCACTGTGAATAAATATATCACATTAAATAAATCCTCATGTGTTTACACTGATAGTTACTATTTTTTTAAATGTGTCAAGAAGTGTGTGCCATACTATGGCTACAGGAGACACAGTTTATAATTGGGAGATGAATTCCAGCATCAACATTGCTAGTGATACCTCCTGCAGCCAAGGTTATTTTAATGAACCATTTGCCATTTCTTACTGTGCCAGAGACATGGGAGGAAAATTCAGTGTGATGTCAGACACAAACCTCCCTATACAGGAGCTTGGGAACAACATAGGCCCTTAAGAACTGCTGAAGCTACTCATAAATCCTAGATGGCCGTCAGATGGTAGACAGTTCTGAACTGATACTATGTGCTTCCTTGTAAATGAAGGTGTGTGGGTTTGCATTTTAGAATATGTGGTTTCCTCTTCCTGTTCAAATAACCTTCTAGTGTCCCTTGACTGTGTCATATTCTATGACAATCAGCACCAGTTTCCATTCTATAAGCGCCTGTTATTTCCCTATGGAGCATCTAAGGTATCCGTTTGCCACTTGCCATCAAATAGCATAAACACAAAAATGAAATTTTCCACATTGTCTGTAATTTTAAGACTTGGTGATGATACATTCAGGTGGAGATCACAGGAAACATTATTTTTTGGTTTTATGAGACAGGGTTTCTCTGTATTGCTTTGGAGGCTGTCTGTACAGCCTGGCCTCGAACTCACAAAGATCCACCAGCCTCTGCCTACCGAGTGCTGGAATTAAAGTCATGCACCACCACCGCTCGGCTCACAGGGAACTTTAAATAATCTGTATTTATTTCCCATCATGGGGAGGAGAATCCAGATCTTCCATGAATGAATTTTATTAACTCACATAGATCAGAAAGAAAATTGTCTACAGTGTCCAGCTTCCAGTATGTATTGATACTCTCTAGTAGGGTATATTTAATTCACATTTTTAAACAATCGTATTGGGAATTTGAATGTTGTTAAGACTACTTTGCAATCTAATGTCCCACGCAATGATTCCTTTGAAGGTGTTTCTTATACCCCATCTTGTGGAAAGTCTGAGTGAACATTGTGCACATGCCAGGTGATGTCATCTAAAGATTTTGTTCTATCTCCCTTCAATTGGCAACAGAGTTCCTTATCTAAGTTTTCTGATGTTTGCTGCTGTTTACTTATTCCCATTGACTGCATGATCACTGCTGTGAACTCTTTGATGCAACTGAAGGTAGGAAAGCTGGAGTGTTTACCTGTGAGTTAGAGAAGGAGCAATGGAAGAAGTGATGGTTGGTGTTGGTATATGGTTAAGGACAACAGGTTACAGGAATCTGGAAAAGAAATAGAAAATCTACTTTTCCAGACCTGAGACTTATCTAGATACTATTATAATGAATTCAGTTAAGTGTGAAGAAGTTTTAGTGAACAAACACACTATAGATTGTGAGATTACCTATATCGAGAGAAACACAGCTCACTGGACATCACAGTGTAAAGGTGAAAACCTAGGAATTCACTGTCTGTTCCCTGACACAAAGTTGAGGTCAGCTATCATGGTTGCCAGTGACATGTGATGACCACAGTGAACCTGCAGGTTGAGAACACATGGGACACCAAGAATATGTGAATTAACTTCTCAATATCTCCCAGGTTTACTGAAGAAAAAAACATACATACATGAGCAATATTTAATGAATGGGAATTGGCATATTTCTGCTTTGATTGGGGTAAATAATTCTTCACCAACCATATGAATTCAGTTGATATAAACCTTGTAACCAACAGTTCTTACTCACCAAGTCAGGGTCTCCTGATTATTGTCAGTGAGAACAGAATTTTAAACAGGCCAGGATGGAGGAGTTACACCAAGGCTGAAGCTGTGAAAAGTTTATTACTAGCAATCTGAAATCAAATGAATATAAAAATAGAACAGGATTTAGAAAAAGAAAAAAGCCACCAGGGACACATACCTGTAACCTGCTGAAAAAGAAAATATTAATATGTTGTATATGAAAGGAGAGCGTATATTCTAATTTAGGAGATTTTGAAATTTCCCTTCACATTTTTTTCTCATCACTACCAATACCTGCGAATTTGTCAAAGAAATATACTAATTTCTCTGGTTGACACTCTATTTGTAAATTGAGAGACAAGGCTCATGATATATTCACAGGGTTTCGGGAATGGCTACTTTCTCAGACGGAATGACGACTTGGACCTCAACATCCAGCCTGACCCAGGTTTCCTCAATCTCCTTCTGCTCCAGCTGGACTAGGTCCTTATCTAAGAAGTACACTGTTCATGAATATGCAAATAATGTGAGTCTACTGTGGTAAATACAGGGATGTCCACACCTCCAACAACCTATGATCAGTGTCCTCTCCTTAGTCATTGAGTTCACAGGTCTTCACCATGGGATGGGGCTGGATCATCCTCTTCCTGATGGTAGCAGCTAAATGTAAGAGCTCCAATTTACAGAACTGAGGAGGGGTCATACACTCAAGTGGCATTGACATCTACTCTGCCTTTCTCTCCACAGGTGTCCACTCCCAGGTCCAGCTGCAGCAGTTTGGCACTGAGCTGGTGAAGCCTGGGGTCTCAGGTGAAGCTGTCATGTAAGACTTCAGGCTACACATTCACTAGCTATCTTGTGATCAGGGAGAAGCAGAAGCCCGGCCAAGGCCTTGAGTGGATTGGATTTATCAATCCTGGAAATGGTGGTACTAGCTACAAACAAAAGTTCCAAAGCAAGGCCACACTGACGGCAGACAAATCCTCCAGCACAGCCTACATGAAGCTTAGCAGCCTGACATCTGAGGACTCTGCACTCTATTACTGTGCAAGAAACACAGTGTTGCAACCACATCCTGAGTGTGTCAAAAACAATGGAGGAGCAGGAAACTGCCCTGAGACTGCGAGGGCAGACAAGAGCAGCCTGGGATCTTACTCAGCAATAATCACTCCTATCTTTTTTTTGTCTTTCCAATCCTTGTGGCCCAATCTCTTTTAATCTAACTTTCAATATAATAATATGAATAAAGTTATGTGAATTGTGTTTAACCATAAAATACATTGTATCTTGATAATATCTCAACAGTGACCACCCACAAAGCAATGAACAAATGAAAACTGTGATACTGCCCAATGACAAAAATATATCTGGATTCTAATAGACTGAAAGTTTGGATAAAGTAGCTTTGAATTTATTATTTTATGATTTTTAACATTCAAATCTTCAGAAATAACATCTGACAAAAGTAAAATTCCTCTTATAGTCTTAAATGATACTATTTTGTTTTTTAATCTCATGCTGTGTCTGCTTGCAGGAGTTCCAGACTCATAGAATTTACAAGATATACATATCACAGCATACTGTCATATGAATGTAAATCTTTTAAGTTGGTCACAACTGTTATTGGATTATTTTTCTAAAACTCCCCTATCAACCCAGTGTGTGAATCTGTTTGTGTGTGTGTGTGTATCAAATTCCAAAATAACTTCACATATGACATTGTTCATTCCATAAAGTCATTCACCTCATATCCAGAAAGGATTTGCACTTAAATTACTCTTTGCCAATAAATTACCTTTTTCTCCAATTTCCTATTTTTTTGCTTTGCATTTTTGTAAATTCAAGTAATTAATTTTAGTCACTCTCACTCTCCTCCCTTTGTCTTCCTGCCCCCTCTTATGAAAGACATTCTTTTCCTCAGTGGGTCTATCACTGTGACTCGTTTTACCTATGACCCATTCAATTTAATTACAACTTCATGACTGAGTGTGGGTGGGATTGGTGTCCACATTCCAGTTAGCTATACGAAGCTATAGTATACATGCTGTTAGCTATACCACTGCGAAAACTGTTGCCCTATTTCCCAACAGTATTTATTTGCCAATGAGCTTTCAGAAGCCTCATAGCTCTGCCTCTGTTTAAAATAATGGAATATTCCTGGGTGTCTGTTAAAATAAGCTTCTAACATTAATGAACAGAAATACAAGTAAATATATTGAAAAAATCTGACATTTGCAGATACATATACACTGCTGTAACATCCATAGATGAGGCCACTTGTGTCACCATTCATGGAAATTCAGAGAATACTATTGTACTGAATGACTAAAGCACCATTTCACCATTCCTTATTGGGACACAAACACAACAAAAAACTGAAGAAAATATAGAGGAGTGCATTATGGTAAGGACAGAGATTACTCCTGACACTTACACGGATGCCGCCAAGGCTCTGTTACCACTTAAGTCAGCTCTGTATTGCACTGCAACAGACACAATGATCAGGTTCTCTCTGTGCTCAGAAATATCCTGAATCTTAGAACTCTCAGGATCAACAGAGGGAGCCATAAACACAACTTTCACCACGACAAAAAATATACTAAGTGTAAGAAACATCTGGAGACTGAGAGAGTCCTCTGAGATGCTAACATTTCCTGTCCTGAACACAAACACCCGCAGAGACCATGTAATACATGTGATGAGGCAACTGTGAAAAGACTCCAAATTTATTTGAGTAAAAATTCATTATTAAGTAATATTGCATATGTATTTTAGTGATTACATGGGAACCTTATTGGAAGCACAAGCATCCATTGGACATACATATAAGAAGGTCACACATTTTCAAACATAAGGAGTCAAACACCCAGTCACCATCATCACAGCCATCTATAACATCTTTCCACTGGCAGGAGGGGTTTGCTTAGCCATAATAAATGACTGTGACTTGGGATATCAGGCATTGATTTTCCAGCCACAGTGTTGAGTCCATGTAGTTCTGCTGTGGGAGACCTGGCCCCAAAATGTGATATACTGCCCTGTGCAACCCTCAGCGCAGGGGAAGGCAAGAGGAAGAAGCTGTGGATAATGAAACAATCTGTCCTTCACTGCAGTTAGGATTTCAACTTTCATTTTTGTCTGCATATTTTTTCATTAGGAAAGGTATTTAGTCATATTGTTTATATGTAGCCTAAGATATGATTTTTGACACTTGAGAAAAGAGTTTAGAAGAAAGTACATTAAATCCAGGCTCTACCAGTTCACAGTCAGTGTCCCTAAGGTACACAAGATGAGACATCCTCATTCCTACACCACTCACTTTCCCTCACGCATGAGGTCTGACAATATGACATCCTGATGCATGAGCTCCCTCCATCTGTTCAGGGGAGATTAGCATCATCACAGTCTTTTATCATGTTTAAAGGATGACAGTCCTTCAGTCTTGTGTGATATCTTGAGTGTATGTACTGCAACTGTCCTGTTGTTCAGATTTACACAGAGAGAATTTCATTGCTGGTTAAGAACCCCCTTCAGTATTGGCTTTGTAGAATTTCAGCTTACTCTGGATATTCCCAAGTTTAATGGGAATCCTTTATTTCCAGACCCAACTGATATTCACTGGGTGACATTGAATCTGAGGAGATTAGATCCTGGCTCTTGTAGCAGGCGCCACATAAAGGAATGTCTAGAGGCTGCTCTCCTCTGTGCATGTGTAGAATCCCCATACTCATATTAACAACATGTAATCAGTAACACGTACAGAATATTCAATCAAAACCTGTGCTTCTATTGCCTCGAGAACCTAAAATCACGTCAAATCACAAAATTCTTGTGTCCAAAAAATACCCAACTCATTACACAGTAGCAATTCATTTACAGGTTCAATGTTGATTTTTAAATATTGAAAAATATTAAAGAAAAATAGCCAGATCTTTGTGCCTTACTTCAAATACTGCATCATACCCTATCACTCCTCTGCCCAACCAATCATTATTAATGAGAAGACAAACTGAGAGTTTGAGTTCCAAACAAAGATCTCCCTCTCTGGTCATCAGTTTTCCTGGAAACCTTGTGATGATTAAATTCTTCTACTTTATGTTTGATTTCCTAAATTGTTTTGCTGATTCAAGTTCCAGGAGTGACTTGAAGAAGACCTGTGCTCACTGCCTTACTAGCAAATAATAAATGTGAAATGACCCAGTGTTGAATGTGAAAAATCTTATTTCATTGTTGTAGTCAACTACTCTATTTTGCATTCTAGAATCTTAATTGTTTTTGGGCGAGTGGACTGAAGATATTTCCTTATGTATTTTTCTTCTCATTGGTTTCACATGGTATCTGATCCCCAATTATGTGAAGAGTATACAATAATCAAATAACACCTGTTTTTCTTTATCTAAAGCATTTGTATGTCACACATGTGCATGTTTGCATATATATACATATATACATATATATATATATAGACAGATAGACAGATAGATAGAGAGACAGAGAAAGGAATAGAGAGCGATTCAGAGTGACAAATGGATAAACAGACTGAAAGACTGACAGACACACACTATTGCAGCTAGAGTTTCTGAAAAGACTTAGTCTCTCAAAGCCGACTATTGAGTTCAACAAGATTATTTCCTGTTCCATCCCCTATTCCTGTAAAGGTATCATTAAATTCTTTCAGGCTGAGGGCAACTTTATTGTGTGTATATAACATCTGCATGCATTTTATTTGGCTCTTATATTTTCTAAATGAACCATGGACCAAGTAATATTATTCATTTAACTTTATCATTAGTTTAAATCATACGTGGATTACATATAAGTTCTTTATTTAATCTTCTATATATTTGGTTAATCACTCTGTATATATTTATGTGAGATAATTCATTGAATATAACTCTGAAAATTATAAGGATGGTAGTAAATAGCAATAATGACTATTTTCGTGTGACGTGAAACAAAAATTTAAATATCTCTTCTAATTTGCTCATTTGATGGAAAGCATCAAAGTTGATTCCATATCATTCGTATTCTGAATAATGTTCAAACAAACATGGGCAGGCAAGTGTCTATGTGCAATTCTGACTTATGTACATTCAGAAAGTACCCTTAGAAATGTAAATGGACCATAGTATATGTGTACTCTTTTATTTACAAAATCATCTGTATACTGCTTACTAGAGTGGCTTCCTCAGTTTTTACTCATACTAGATACGTTCAGGGAATTCCCCAAATTTCCCACATGCTCATTAATTTTTAGTCATCTTTTGATGCTAACAGTTCTTACTCTGATGATGGACTATCATTGAATCTATGATTTTCATCTTTCATATCTAAGGCAACAGAATGTAATTTCATACTCACAGAATTTTGTATAATTTCAAAACCGGAACGTTAAAATATAATACTGGTTGTAAAGATACGCATTGTGGAGCTGGAATCATTGCCTCAGTGGAAAAGAACATTGACTGCTCTTCCAGAGCACCTGGGTTCCATTCCTAGAACCAACATGGATGTCCTCAAGCATTCATAATTTAAGTTCTAGAGGATCAAACTACTACTTCAAAGATAGACAAAGCAAAGCAACATGAGGAAATGAACCTCAAGAAAAGCACAAGAAACCTTTGTTCCCTCATTTACAAAGAAATGTCATAAAAGCACTAACATGAAATGAATAATATGCCAAGGATCTGATTTAGACCAATATAGGGCCTGTGATTTATACTTCAGTCCCTGTGTGTTAATATATGTTTTGGTCGTTAGAATATCTTGTTCTCCTTGTGTCATCCATTTCCTTTGGTTCCCACATTTCTCCTGGCTCCTCTATTTGAGCTCTGATGGGAGGAATTTGATAGTTACATCATACTTAGAGGTGTATGTCCCAAGGTATCTCCATCTATCTGCATAATTTCTGGCTGTGCATACCGGTGTTTGCTCCTGGCTAAAGGAGAAAGCCTTTCTGTTCATGTCTCAATAACTATCTGGTATAGTAGTATATCAGAGTACCTTTAAAAGTCATTTTGTCAGAACATTGTTTTACACAAGCAGTATTTGGATTTGCCCTAGGTCTCTGGACTAGGTACTCTGCTCTATGTCACCTAAGGAGTGCCAGAAAATGGTTCTGTCTTTTGGAGTGAGACTTAAGTCAAATTATACATTAGCTGATTACTTGAAAAATCGTTTTGCCAGCAATGCCATAGAGTTTTTGTGGTCAGCAATGATTATACCTGAATGTTTTTTGGCTGGGTTGATGTGAATGTTTCTTTTCTGGTACCTACCCATACCAATGATTCTAGAACATGGTGGTAAAGTTCTAAAGTAGGTAAAAATTTGACATTTAGATGTTAAGGAATTCTGTAGGTATAGTCAGAGTGTGTTTCCATTTCTGATCTTTTCGAACTACAGTTACATTATTCACAAAGAGTTTTATCAATATCTATCCATTTGCCTACAAATTTTATCATGACACTTGATAACAAGTTCTGCTTCTGGAAATTATGAACAGAACATAGTTGAACATGGTTAAGCAAGTGCCACTGTGTTAGGGTGAAGCATCATTAGGGTATATGATCAAGAGTAGTATAGCTAGATCTTGAGGTATATATATTCCCACATTTTGCTGATCTGCCATATTTCTGTAGGGGCTGTACATGTTTGCACTCCTACCAGAAATGGATGACTGTTCCTTAGTCGACTTTCATGCTTGATTGAGTTGATACTTGCGTTATTGATCTTAGCCCTTCTCACAAATGTAAAATGGTATCTCAAAGTAGTGTTGATTTGCATTTTCCTGGTGGCTAAGGCATTGGAACATCATCTTAAGTGTTTCTCAGGGCATTGAGTTCCTGTTAATGAGCATTTTCTGTTTATATCTGTAACCCATTTTAACTAGATTATTTGGATTTTTATGTCTACTTTTCAAACAACATATTTGGTTTTGGATGTTAATCCCCTACAGATCTATAGTTGGTCAAAATAGTTTCTCACTCTGCAGGTTGTTGCTTTTTGTGAATGGCAGTGTCTTTTGCCTTACAGAAGTTGCTCAGTTTCAAGAGGTTCCATTTATTAATTGCTGACATTAGTACCTAAATGTTCTATGTTCTATGCAGAAACTCATTTCTTGTGACAATGCATTCAAGGCTATTTTCCACTTTCAATAAAATAATACTTATTTTATCACGTCTCATGATCAGGTCTTTGTTATATGTGGACTTTAATCATTTGTAGGGTGCTAGGTATAGATTTATATGCATTCTTGTATATATTGGCATTTTGTTACATTAGCAACATGTGTAAAAATATTTTCTTAGTTCCATTGTGTTTTTCTGAATTCTTGGTCAAAATTTGGTTGTTCACATATGGATTGATGTTTGTCTGGGTCTTCAGTTTGATTCCATTGCTTAATTTGTCTGATTTTTTGCCAATATCAATATCATGGAATATCATGACTAAATCTCTGTGGTACAACTTAAAATATAGAATGGTCAAACAATCAGTAATTCTAATTTTGTTCAGTACTGTTTTAGTTATACTGGATTTTTCTGTTTGAATTAGTGACTTGTCCTTTCAAGACCTGTAAAGAATTGTGTTGGAATTTTGACAGGGATTACAGTGAATCTTTTTATTTCTTTGGTTGGGATGGGCCTTTTTGCTATGATAATTCAAAATCATGAGATATATTCTGCACCTGGAGTTTATTTCCAACCTGACGCCATAGCCAATAATCCTCAAATAAACAAAGACTTTTATTAATTTACAAACTCTGCGCCAATAGCTATGTCTTCCTACTGGCTAGTTCTCTCTTAATTATTAACCCATTTCTATTTATCTATATTTTACCACAAGCCTGTGGTTTACCCATAATCCACAATTTATTCCTTCAGACATCTGTTCAAGTCCCTCTTTGAATTCTCCCCCGAATTTTCCTGGTTGGGTAGCCTTGCCTATTCTTCCTGCCTGTCTACTGTCCACATAGTGGACATCAACCAAGGAGAGAAACATATATAAAGGAAGACATAAAACATCATCTCCACTTTTGTGTCTAAATAAAAAGCAATGTACTTACTTTAACATTTCAAATTTAATATATCACAAAAGTTATTAAATAAGATAATTAAGAATACTGTTAAAGCAAATATTCCATCATCTATCCTAATTTTGTGAGTCATATATCTACCTTAGATTTTATCATAACTAAAGAATCTCTAACCATGGCTATCTGACTTCAACTTCATCAAAGATTTCAGAAGGATAAAATAATAACTCTAGAATTGACAGAGATTTCTCATTGCCTAGACAGTCACCAAAATTTCTTGTGTAATGTTGGAGCATTCATCTACAGTCTACAGGCCAAGAAAGTCTGGCATACATGTCAAAAAATCAGGTACCCTGAAGGACTATCCCATCTTTTTTGGGCAAATTCAGCAGCCACTTTTCTGTGGGTCCTGTGTGTCCTGCTTGGACAGAATACAGTCAAACAGTCCAGGAAAGAGCATGGTTTGCGCAAACGGCTAGTCTTGTGATGTTGAAGGCAAACTCCATCATGAGTTTCTTTGCTGTCCATCTTCCTCTCTGATGTAATTGCTATTTCGACGAGCCATGGTGTCTCACTGTCATGACAAATGCTAAACCATTTTAAATACCATATTCTGTAGATACTGAAAGGTTTTGAAGAATAACTATTCATTTGAAATATATCTCTCTATGTCTAGAAAATCTAACAAACATAACTATAAAGTTTTAGTTAACTATATACTATATATACTTAATTATGTATTACCCTTTTAAAAGAGCTGTCTAAATACAATACCTAATCCAGAAGAGAATATACCTAAAACAAAATTGACCTTAAATTTGTATCAATAAATTAAAATAAAAACCAACAAATATATTTACTTCTAAATCATATTCTCCTTTTTTCTTTAGAAGGAGATTGACTATAATCAATAACCTTTTACACCCAACCTCAGTTTTCATTCATCAGTTAATAAGAGAAATATATATACTGAAGGTAATCCCCAATTAATATTTACATCTTCCTTCATAAAATGTTTTATACTAAAATGCTGATGTCAACCACATAACTTCAGTTCCCCAAATTGGCCACTTCCTTCTGGTGAATCTCACTACCAAGAATACACTATCAAAGTATTGAAGTCCAGAAATCAAGCCCCCTACCCTTTAGGCTGCCATAGTTAACCAAACATAATATTAAACTCCTCATAATAACATGTGGTTTGCCCCTTTACCTTTATAATCTGCCATCTGCCTATGGGCCACATATGACTTCACTCTTTCCAGAAACAATCTTTTGTCATCATCACCTACTAGGACAACTGTCCCTTTCCCCTATCCTTGATCCTTTTTTCCTTTTCTGTCATCTACTGTCTTTGTCTCCAATCCCTGCCCCTTTCCGTGTGGTGCAAATGTATCTCTTTGTGCTGAGAACTTGATCTTGTACACACTCATATGGTCCTTTCAAGGATACATTGACTTCATACTTTCCAGTTGTAATACGTTTGATCTTCTTCAGTTGCCTTAGTGCTCCTTTGTAAACTTCAAGTGCTATATTGAATAGGTGGTATATTGAGAGTGAATAATATTGTCTCATTCCTGATGTTAGAGGAATTGCTTTGAATTTTTCTACATTTGATTTAATGTTGGATATAGCCTGTCAGTAAATTACTTTATCATCTGAAGGGATGTCTCTTGTGTTCTCAATCTCTCTATGAATGGATTATGGATTCTTTCAAAGACTCTTTTCAGCATTTAATAAGATGATCACATGTTTTTTAGTTAATTTATATGGTGAATTACACAGACTTGTTTCCATATCTCAAGCAATTGCTGAACCTCTACGATGGAGCCTGCTTGGTTATTGTGGATGACCTTGTTGGTGTGCTGTTGGATTGAATTTTTGAGTATTTTACATCTGTGTTCATAATGGAAATTAGTCTGAGATTCACTTTTTTGTTGGGTCTTTATGTGCTTTGGGTTTCAGGGTAACTATAACCTCATAAGGTGAAATTATCAATATCCTTTTATGATTTGTGGAATAATTTAACAATTAATGGTATTAATTCTTTGAAAGTCTGATAGAGTTCTGTGCTGAAATCACATGGGCTGGTATTTGGGTTTGGGATTACTTATAAGGTTATAGGTCAATTTAATTTGTTAATCTGGTCTTGATTTTCCTTTATTAAGTGCTATGTGTTGAGGAAATTAGACATTTGTTTTAGATTTTTCAATTTGGTTAAGTACAACCTCAAATGTGTTCTAACACTGCTCTGCATTTTGTATGTGTCTGATTTTTGAGCTCATATTCTATTTCTTATTTTCTTACCTTGGATTTTCTTGCACCATATTTTAGTTACTTTGAATAAGGATATGTCTATCTTGTTAATTACCTTAAAGAAACACGTTGTTTTGTTTCTATTTCATTGGTTTCAACTCCCAGTTTGATTATTATTTTCCACTGCTGTTTGGGAAAATTACTTCTTTGGTTATAAACTTTTCATGTGTTTTGTTAAATTACAAGGATGAGATTTCTACAACTTGCAGAGGGGTCTTAGTTCTATGAACTTTCTTCATAGACACAATTTCATTAGTGGTCACAAGTTTTGTGTGTAATCTATTAATTTTCAATAAATTTTGGAAAGTCTTCTGGCACATCCCTAAATAATGCGAATGTCAGCAGCCATAAAGCCACCACAGCTCCTTGACAAAGATCCAGCAAATATTAGCTGCACGATAGCTGCCATGGCTCCTTTGGTTTTCATCTCCACCTCTTACATTTTATGACTTTTAATATTTTTACTTTTTGGGAAATTTGGATTGATGGAGAATATCATATATAGTATCTATCATTTCTCCCAGATGTTTATTTCTAAGATTTGCCATGAAAGTCCTGAGCATACTACACCTCCCCTCCCACTTTTAGGTTGTTATCTTTATCTATTAGAAGGTCCTTGTTATGCGTTGTAGTGTATAAAAACAAAAATTCTGAGGTTTCTATATGAGGTAAGAAATATTGGCCCACAGCATCATGCTGCCAGACCCATGCACTTTATTCTACAGCTTGACTAGGTATTTTTCTAAGATGCACCCTGCTCATGAATATGTAAATCCTGTGTGTCTAGATGTTAAATACAGAGAGGTCCACACCATCAACTACACATGATTGATGTCCTCTCCACAGTCACTGAGCACACAGGTCCTCATCATGGGATGCAGCTTGATCATTGTCTTCTTCATGGCAATAGCTATTGGTAAGAATTTACAGTCCCAAACCTAAAGAAACAATAGGGACTGAGGTGACAGTGACATCCACATTGCCTTTATCTCCACAGGTGTCCACTCACAGTTCCAGCTGCATCAGTCTGGGGCTGAGCTGGTGAAACCTGATTCTCAGTGAAACTGTCATTTTAGGCTTCAGGCTACACCTTCACTAGGTATAATATGGACTGGGTGAAGCAGAATCCTGGGCAGAGTATGGAGTGTATTGGATATGTTTATCCTGGGAATGGTAATACTGGCTACAATGTGAAGATCCAGGGCAAAGCCACACTGACTGCAGACAGATTTCCATACAGCAGACATGGAACTCAAAAGTGTGATATCTGAATATGCTGCCATATACTACTGTTGGACAAAAAGTGTTGTAATCACATCCTGATTGAGACCGAATCCATGGAGGATCAGTAAGCTGCCCTGGGAATGAGATGACAGAGAAGATCAATCTGGAGACTCACTCAAAAACAAATATGCTGTGTGCCACTTTGTCTGTCAATTCTCACATTCTTATCAGCTTCTCAAAATTACAAGTGTGCATGAATAGATGCTGATTTAGGATTCTCTATTTCACCCCATAACATGAAAATCTATTCACCATTAACCACATCTATTAGCACATTTCGTTATTAATAAAATAATAAAAGTGAAAATTTGTGATTATGCACTATGGTAAAACTATCAATGGATTCCCGGAAACTGAGGTCTTTGTTGTTGTAACTTTTAATAACTTAATTTACCATTAAAGTCCAAAGATAACATCTCAGAAAAATATTTTCATAGTCTGAAAGTTTACATGATTTAAGGGGGTATCATTAACTCTCTCCATGTGGTTCAGCAGAAGTTCCAATCTCCTATAATGTGAGATATGTATCAAAATGCACTCTCACACAAGGAAAATAACTGCAAGGTGTTCAAGAGAATTATTAAATTACTTCTCACAAAACTTGTTTATCATTTCAGTGTACTACATGTTCATTGAGGTAGGTTCTGAGACCATACATTATTCCTTGGTAACATATTTACTTCCTACCCTGTGTCACTAACATGCCCCACCGTCTCAAGCCTTTATACATCATGGGCCTGTACTAATACACCATCAACTCCATTCTTCTACAGACTGATTGAATTTTGGCCTGTAGAAGTACCTGTAAACACTGTCCACTAGTTGTGCACTCTATAAGTTCAATTCATTCTCAGTGATCACTAATACAGCTAGATCCAACAAAAGCAACATATAGACTTGCTTTCATGGATCTTGATAACAAATAAGGCACAACTCACCCTTCATACTTGAAATATGTACTCAAAAGAAATATAGATAACGAAGGTAGAAGGAAGGGTCATAGTTTGTGTATCATGCATGAGCCCAGAGACAAAATTATAATAGGATGTTCTCCAAGCCTGTTGGCAGCATTGCAGATGCACCAGTTACTAAGAAGTAAATGGCAGCTTGCAGTGATGAGGGAGTAGGGTACTGAGGGTTTTCCTCTGTGGATTTCCTTACCAACACCATTGCATTCACAGCAATTGTATTGTTGAAATGTGAGATGTCTATTCTAGAACCTTGAGAGCTTCTTTCTTTAATAAAACCAATATACCTGTTCAATGGGAATATATAAGCCAAAGTGCCATAAAACACCCATTAGTATAGGTTAAGGATATCTGGGCCTCAGATCACTTGGAAACATTTTGGGGAAATTGTCACAGGAATACTCAGCTGATACTTCATGAGTTTTCATAGTTCAGTTGATAACTGGTAAGGAATAGACAACAGAAGTCTCCAATGTTCTGCGTAGTGACTGTTGGTTTCTACTTCCTTCTCATTGAAATATGTTTTATATTTGTTAACTGACCTGTGATTACCAAGGTTCTGCCTACTCGTTCTCTTGATTCCTGTATCTGAATATATCATACATGGATATGGGGGCTACAGCAGAGCTGAAGGCTTACTGTTTTTCTCTGAGCACAGGAGCTCTGCCTTGGGTGTAGCTTGATGAAGACAGCAAAGACCCTGCTCTATTCTGTTTTCATTTTACTTTATTGGGAACTGCTAAAGTTGGATTTTACTAACACTTGGAAAGTGACTATCTTTGAGAGGGACATTGACAGTAACATTGACACAACCTGAAATCCATGTCTGAAATATCCAGTAAGCATCTTCCCATAAACAAAGACATTTATCCTTCCACCTTAGCTCTTTGAGCTCTGAAGTTTCAGGATTTTTTTTTCTGATCAAGACAGACAGTGCAGCTTCAGTGTAAGCAGTGACACACCAAACTGGAGGGGAACTCAGAGCCAACAGGAGGGGCAAGGTAGCCAAGAATCCCAGATGAGAGATAACATTGGTGTGGGGGGGGTACTCTCTTTCCTCTATGGTGTCTTTTCTTAAAGTCCATAAACTGAATTGCACCTGTGACATTTCCATAAGGCAACTCAATGCAAATTCTTTGTTATACATGCCACAGGTTTGTATATCCTTGTTTATTTTAATCTCATTTTCTTTTTATAATGTTTCTGAAGAAAATTTATGTAAGTTATTCTGATCATCGATTGTCCATTTTTAACTTCTTCTTACTTTCCCATCTACTGAACACCACACCATTTCTTTCTCTTAGTACATAGCACAGAGTCAAAAATGAAAGACTAAAATAAAAGACATAAAACACTAAGAAAAAAAGAAACGCATGCACGCAAAACTCATGAAAATTCACAACTATGGAACCATGCGATATAGGCAAAACAACAGTAAGATGAAAGAAAATTGGCAAGCAATGTGATATGAGAGTAAATATATAAAATTTTCCTATATCTATTTGCCTTTGATTTTCTACTCTTCCACTTGTGTCCATCCTTAAATGAGTTAATATGTCCAAAGAGATTCCATTGAAGAGCAATAGTTTTTCATTTACAATCATCAAATGTAGAACCTTCCAGGTTACATGTGAGAACCTGTGTGCATGTTCCTCTCTCAATACTGGGATTCCATCTGGCTTGGCTTCACTCAGGCCCTATGCAGGCTCTCACAGTCTCTGTGAGTTCATGTGTGCATCAATCAATCCTGTTTTGTCTAGAATCCACTGTTTCCTTGGAGTTATCCACCACTTCTTGCTCTTATAATCAATTCAGTTTTAAAATTCTTTCTCCAAAGCAAGACTTATCTATGGAGTTACTGTAGGTAAGTAAAAGCAATGCAATACCTCATAGTTTTCTCATCACCTGTGGGGGCTCTCTGACCATTACCTAATAGGGAGTTTTCATGTGCTCAGAACAGTGGTATTCAGTTAATAACTCATGTGTTCTGTGAGCAGCTCTGTCCTCCAATGTAGGCACCTCTGTTCAACGACTTAGAAGTTAATATAAAATGCAAACCTCACCGATATCCTTTCAGGTCATCTTTCTGCAGGCCTGTAGTTCACATAACCATAAAGCATAATCAGAACAGCCACATCTGGGACAATACTAATAATTAAATCAACAATTTATGACAACTCACTAGTTTTTCATACAATTTTCTTAATACTATCATTTTAACAACAATACTATACCATCAGGTCCATAGAAACACACCAAAATCTGAACACAAATTTATGCCATCAATAAAAGAAACTCACAAATACAAAACTAGGAAACTATGAACTGTTCATTATTTCCAGTATTGTGATACAGAAATATCATTATAATTTACATTTCTCTTACTAAATTCTAGACATTTCATCACTAACAGTATTCCTACTTTGATTTATTTTGCCATGTGGATTCTATATCCTCTACAGGTATATGACGACTTACGATTAGGCATCCTTATTTCAATATGGCCTTATAAAATATATATGCATTTATTTTTGTAAATTAATTCATTCAAACTACTGTTCCCCTCTTTCTTCTCCTTCAAATCCCTCCCTATTTTCCACTGACTCCCTATTCACTCCTCCATTCCTTTTCAGTAGAGAGAATGCTTCCCATGGATATCAACAAAACATGGCATGTCATGTTGATGACAGAGCTCAGTAATCAGATAATTGTCCCCACAATCAGAAGAATCAGCAGAGATGGCCCCTGCTCCCACCTTTAGGAGTCCTGTGGAGTCTCACTTTTACATCTCAGTGGAACCTCCAATTGCGGCCCCCATGCCATAAGCAACTCTGGAGTGTCAGGAAAAGAAAGACAAGATGTCCAGCTGTTTGTACTAAGTGTCTTTATTTTGCAAGTGCTAAGAGGTCTCTCTCTCTTGTAGGATGGAACAGTTTTATATATATTCTTATAGTATAAAAACCCCAGGTGGAAGAGAATATGATTTCCTCATGCTAGATGTTGATGTCAGTGGGGCAATGGAAGGGCAGTAAGCTAGGATTAGAAAACAGGATGCAACTGTGACTATCACCTGATAAAGAACTCAGAGACCCTGTGGGGGCTAGGCCCCAACATCTCCCTCTTTTTATTTTTCGAAAATTTGTTTGAACTGTTTGCTACTCTATAGAACCTTCTATACAGATTTCTCTGGTTCTCAGGCCATGTTATAAGCTATTGTCATTTTTCCCAGGGGCTACAGCCACACCCATTCCTTGTAAAATTTTTTAGAGATGACTCACAAAATTGACCTTTAATTTGTAGCAATAACCAAACCTGTATGAATGCAAATAAACATTTACAAACAACATTTGGGAATGTGGGTGTCATTTTTTGGAAACTACTTTCTGATGTTAAGGGGCACTGTTGATACCATGGGGATCACGACCATAAAACAGAAACCTGTATAAGTTCTTATTTTCGGGGTCTGTAAGGATGCATCATCTTAGCTGTTTTAGATGTTGAATCACTTCAGCCACTGTTTCTGGGGGTCTTGCTTCATCAAACCATACTAGTCTCAAAGGAACCCACAGCTTTTTTTTTCCTGTGGAAACAAAAGCAGAATTTTTCCCAAGTAACCTGTCCTTATATTTAAATTTAGAAGTCAAACATTTTCAAAATATATACGTTGGATTATTTCTTCAGTATTGATAATAAAATGTCTTTTAGCAGTTTTTGTTTCTTTCTTAGCAATTAAACAGCTTAAAAGCAACTCAACAGCAAACAGTATCCAGATTCTCCATCTATTTTCCATTACATATACTTTTACCTTTTTCTTTTCTTTCACTTAATACCAGTACCTTGTTTACTAACTGATACCAATTTTCAAGTCACCAATTTTATTCCAGCCTCCAACTGAGGATGATCCCAAAGGTAAAAGCCTTAAGATTTATTCAATCAATCCTCTAACTGAGGGAGATCTCTCAGGTTCCCCTTTCTTTCCTGACCTTGCGGGCGAAGGCCTGGAGATTTAACCTGGTACCCCTAATTTAGTAGCCCTTTCCAATACACCCGCATAGCCTTACATGCTGGCCAGCTTTTGAGGGCAATCTTTCAGTTCCCCTTTACTTTCCTGACCTCAATTGATCAGGTGAAAGGCTGGAGATTAATTTAATACACCTTCTCCTTAGAAGGTGATCTGCTTTTACCTTTTTGACCATTCAATTTTACTGTTAGAAGTTGAGGTACCTGTTATTAATTCTTTTCTTTGTCAAGTCTCTCCTCTCCTGAGTCTTCTTTCTGGCCAATCTTTCCCAGTCTTTCTAAGTCTCTCTGGATCTGGGTGGTGTAGGAGTAAACCCCACAAAGCTATCCACCCATGAGGGCAGGGACACACCCCAAACACATATATGTGGCATGTACGTAAAAGCAATTTGTGATGTTTTTAGTATTTCTCAATTAATAGCCTCTTTATTATTGTTTATATAATATGCATATGTATTTCATATATACATTATAATTCTATAATGATAATAAAACTGGTGTCCCCAACTGAGGTCCACTAGAGATATATTGATTATGTCAGCCTCTAAGGTTGACACACACCAGAGAATAAGATATAGCAAGAAGATGTGCAAATATGGACTCCTGCTCATGAAGACCAGCCCTGCCCTGACCCTCCAGGGCTAGTGCTGTCTTACCATTCAGTGACCACCACTGAAAACACGACAATTAACATGGGGTTGGGGATGCACTGGCTTTTTGTTGCTCTTTTAAAGGTAGATAACAAGGGATACTAAGTGTATGAGTGAGATAATATACTTTTGTGATAGTTTCTTGATCAGGATTATCTATTTGCAGGTGTCCACTGTGAGGTGCAGCTGGTTGACTTTGATAGAGAATTAGTGAACCCTGAAGTCTGTCCTGTGTGGCCCCTGGGTTCACCTTCACTGATAATGCCATGTTTTGGATTTGTCAGGCTAGAGGGAACCTGCTGGAGTGGGTTGCTAGCATAGGCACTAGAAGTTATATTTTTGTAACCTATTACATGGATTCGGTGAAGATTTACCATATCCAGAGATTTTTTTTCCAAAGCATGGCCTACCTGCAAAGGAACAACCTGAGAACTGAGGACATGGTCATGTATTATTGTCTTGTGGACACATTGAGGAGTCCTCAGTATGAGCCCTAGAGAAAACCTCCTGCCAGGATCCTGCAGCCAGCAGGGGGCGCTTAGCACACATAAAGCCCAGGAGATATATTTCAGTTTTCTTTGTGTTATCCGCTGGTTTTCAATAATAGACTCTAGGAACTGATCACATCTCTATAAATAAACAAATCCTGTTTTGAATCAGTTTCTGAATATATATGTTCCCTAGTCCTACCTGAACAAAATGAAGATAGTGTATATGAGAGCAAATTCTCTGAGATCACCATGATCAACTAAAGGGAAACCTCAAGAAACTTAGGATATCCTCTCCATGAGAAATCTGATTGCTATGAATTGATGGATGTTACCATCAAATAGTACCTTTTGACAAGTGTGAGTATTCTTCTCAGGTTCTTAGAACCTATGCGACTGTATGCTGAATTAAAATTATCCTCTATTTATATGTTGGTGTATAGGTCAAATACTATCAGAGAAGCTTCATTAAGCAACTTGTGGAAACAGATGCAGAACCACTTTACATCCCACAGAAGAGGGGGATAAAGAAATGTAGGAGACAGAGGGGTAAAGTTCACAGTAAAAATACTCACAGAATCACCTAAACTAACATGATAGGGGTTCACAGAGTCTGAACTGGAACAGTTATCCTGCACAGAAATGCCTGAGGCCCACTGTATATTTGTTATAGCTGTGTGGCTTAGTATTTTTGTGGGACTCCTAACATTGGGAGCATGGGCTGTCTCAAACTCTTTTACTAGCTTTTGAGACCACACTTGCCATGCTGTGTCTCCTCATTCACTCATAATACTTGTGGAACATGATTAGTCTTACTGAAAATTGATATGCTAAGTTTTCTTGATTCTCATGGTACACCTGCACTTTCCTGAACATAAATGGAGGAGCAAGTGGATTGGAGTATGAACAGAAAGGAGGAATGGGGGAGGGAGGAGAGTGAGAAGGAATGGGGAAACTGTGGACAGGATATAAAATAAATAAATTTATATAAAAATGAAAATTAGCTGGGTGCTGGTGGCACATGCCTTTAATCCCAGCACTCAGGAGGCAGAGGCAGGTGGATCTCTGTGAGTTCGAGGCCGGGCTGGACTGACAGCCTCCAAAACAATACAGAAAAACCCTGTCTCGGGAAAAAAATGAAAATTAAAAATAATGCATAAAATACAAATTTATTTCCATGGTACACTCCTTTTTTCCTTCAGCTGCAAAGTGGGGACATGTCAGTATGCAGAAAAAATTGTTTTTGGTTTTTTCAAGACAGGGTTTCTCTGTCCCTTTGGAGATTATAACGATACTCGAGGCTATATAGGGAAAAACAATATATTTATTTATCAGGGAGAGAGAGAGTTGCACATACCAGGAGTTAGAAGCTTGGCTGGCTTCCAGGAGAAAAGAGGGAGGCCCCTTTTTCTTTCACTACGTTTTATCTCTACCTTGACCCCGCCCTGTTGGGCGGGTAGCTTTGTGGGGTTCACTCCTACAATTCCCCTTTTAGTCTAAATAGAAGATTTAAATTTGATACAAACTCAAACATATACAACATATATACATAGAGGGTGATAATTAAGTTATAATCTACTTATCCTAAACTAAACATATCCATTCCACCTAAATTCTAAACTTATCCGAAAGGGATGCCTAAGTCTGAACACCTCCTTCCAGTTCCAACCCTAAATAATTGCAAATTACACTAACAGGGGTAAACTATCCGTTTATGTAAATAGTAGGGAGATGGGACGTGGAATTCTCAAAGTTACTTCCTGCTGAAGTGGGACGATGACAATCATGGGGACCTGTGGGAAAAATTGTTAGTATAGCAAGAGTCTTAAATAGGTCGCTTTGCAGGAGAGGCTTGACTGAAATTCCGGATTAGATTTCTGATTTTGATTGAAGCTCTTGTCTGAAGCTCTGATCAGATTGTAGAAGATGCACTGTATCAGTTCCTTGGCCTGACGATGTGTCGGGTGATGTAGTTCCAAGCTGGTTTCAGGATGGTGCCTGTCAGGTGGGGTCGATGATGTGGGGCAGTTTAGATGTATCCAGTCGAATCAAGCAGAGTTGGGAAAGTGAATCCACATTCTCTTTCTGAAGCAGTTGAAGATCACTGTCAAGAAATCCCTTTGTCTCTAGAAAACTGAAATATTAATGTTAGCACAGAAATTCTTAACTTCTATGTGTAGGAATACTGGAAAAGGCAACCCTGAGGAAGATAATACACATGAAGGAGATTAGAGTTTTAGAAAAATCAAATATACACAGATGACAGTCCCCATATATGTATATCTTTTTTTGATGTTGTTTCTGTCTTATATCAATGGCTCTTTGATATAATACAGAAAGTCTGAATTGCATTTTAACAATATGCTTGGGTTTAAAGCAGGAGAGCCAATCCAACTCCAAATCCAGCAATAATTAAATGAATTGGGACTCAGGTATATTATGAAGTGAGAAATAGAAATTATAATATCAAAATACAGAGATTTAGACATTGATAACACATCACATTATTTCATGTTTGGTGGTCCTCTGAGTAGCTATCCTTTCTTCTTTAGGTATCCATATACATAGGATCCTTATACATAGCAGACCTTGTAGATGAGCTGTCATCCTTCCTCCTCCTGAGACATTTTCTGTTCTGATCGAATCTTAATTAATTTAGATGGGACCCAAAGCATTTCTTCTCCTGTGGAAACAAAAGCGTAACCCCTTCCCCAACGTAACACATATCCTGGTTTCCAGACTGAGGTCATAACATCCTTAAAATACACCGGTTGGTTCAGTTCAGAAATCTTCTCTGTATTCCAGTGTCTTTCTGCTGCAGTCTGTCCTTTTTCATCAGCATTAAGAAAATTCAATGTTAGTAAAGCATTATGTAACCTGTGTTTAGGGGTCTTTGTTCTCCCCGGCTGTTTATGAAGCATCTCTTTTAAGGTTCGGTTAGATCTTTCAATCACTGCTTGTCCTGTGGGATTGTAATGTATACCAGTCACATGTTTTATATTATAATATTTGAAGAATTGTTCCAATTTACTGGAGACATATGCCGGAGCATTGTCAGTTTTTATCGTTTTAGGTATACCCACAACAGCCATCACCTCTAAGAGGTGTGTAATAACAGATTCAGCTGAGGGCAGTAGCCCATTGGAATCCTGAGAACGTGTCTATGGTATGGTGTAAATATTTTAAACTGCCAAATTCTGGGAAGTGAAATACATCCATTTGCCAAAGTTCATTCCTACGAATACCTTTAGGATTACAACCTGCTGGTAAGGGAGTTTGATTGTAGAAGGAGCAACTGGGGCAATTTTTTACTATTTCTTTGGCTTCTTGCCAGGTGATAGAAAAATCCTTCTTTAAACCTTTGCTGTTGACATGGTGTTTCTTATGAAATTCTGAAGCTTCCAACACATTACCCACTAACAAACGATCAATTTTATCATTGCCTTGTGCTAGAGGACCTGGCAAACCTGTATGGGACCTGATGTGTGTTATACATATAGGATCAGTCCTGTTTCTGATGGTTTCCTGTAATTGTAAAAATAATGAGGTTAATTCTGTACTATCAGGAACAAATTCTGCAGTCTCAATATGTAAGACAACTCTTTCCGCATACTGAGAATCCATGACTATATTGAGAGGCTCTGTAAAGTCTTTAAGTACCATGAGGATGGCATATAACTCTGCCTTTTGTACGGAGTTGTAAGGGCTTTGAACTATTTTACTTATATTTCCTGATTTATACCCTGCCTTACCTAATTTGTTTGCATCCATGTAGAAGGTAAGAACTCCAGAAATAGGTGTTTGTCTCACGATACGTGGAAGAATCCAAATTGTTTTCTTTATGAATTTGATTCTCTCTGTTTTGGGAAATTTATTACTAATAGTTCCCAAAAAGTCACTGCAAGCTATTTGCCAATACTCATTATCTTTCCATAAGGAGGAAATTTCATCATTTGTTAAAGGTACAATAATTTCAGCTGGATCTTTCCCAGTCAGTTGACAAAGCCTTAACTTACCTTTTAATATCAAGTCAGAGATCTTTTCTATGTATGTTTTCAATTTTTTATTCTGTTTATGTGTCAGAAATACCCATTCTAGTATGATGTCTTCCCTCTGCATTAATATTCCTGAGGGGTATTCTCTAGATGGTAAAATAACTAGAATACAATCCAGGTTTGGATCCACACGGTCCACATGTGCTTCTAATATTCTCTTTTCTACCCATTCTAATTCTTTTTCAGCCTCAGCTGATAGTACTCGTGGGCTGTTTAGATCTTTATCTCCTTTTAAAGCCATTTTCAAGTATATCAAATCATGCCCTTCTACACCTATAATTGTCTGTAATTGAGAGATTTCTCCTAATAGTTTTTGCAGATCATTAAGAGTCCGGTAACGATCTCTTCTAATCTGTACTTTCTGTGGTCTAATTTTCTGAGCATCTATTTTATAAACTAAATAGTTAATAGAATCTCCTCTTTGTATTTTTTCTGGGGAAATTTGTAATCCCCAGCGAGGCAAAGTTTCTTTTACTGCTTCAAACATCTTTTCCAGTGTATCCTTATTTGAATCAGACAATAATATGTCATCCACATAATGATATATTAACGAATGAGGAAATTTTTTCGAATTATTTCTAGAGGTTTATTCACAAAATATTGACACAAATTTGGACTGTTTAACATACCTTGAGGTAGTACCTTCCACTGGAATCTCTGTACCGGACGGGAATTATTATAGGTAGGTACCATGAAGGCGAACTTTTCTCTATCTATTTCTTGTAACGGTATGGTGAAGAAACCATCTTTGAAGTCTATAACTATAATTGGCCAATCCTTAGGAATTAGAGAAGGTAACGGCATCCCAGGTTGTAGAGACCCCGTAGGCTGAATTACCTTGTTGATGGCTCTAAGATCAGTAACCATTCTCCACTTACCAGACATCTTCTTGACAACAAAAACAGGTGAATTCCATGCACTAGTTGATTCCTCAATATGTCCAGCATCTAACTGTTCCTGAACTAACTTCTCCAAAGCCTCTAACTTCTCAGATGTCATAGGCCATTGACCCACCCAGACGGGTTCATCTGTCAGCCATTTTAAGGGTAGATATTTTGGTTGCTCTGTTGGTTTGGCACTAGCATCTTGCATCTGTACAGCCTGTACATTTGGCATCTGTTTTCTGTACTGCCTTACTATATTCCTTGTACCACTAAAAGCTTGTCTATAATTCCTAGCTGATACAGGAGGAATGTTAATCTGTGTATTCCATTGCTAGTGTAGATCACGACCCCAGAGGTTTATAGCAATATCTTCAATGTATGGCTTTAACCTTCCTCTCTGTCCTTCTGGCCCAATAAAGTCAATCCATCTAACGCTCTGTTTAACTTCAGATAGGGTTCCAATCCCTAAGAATTGAACATTAGCCTCTTTTAAAGCCCAGTTATGTGGCCAGGACTGCTGATTAAGGATAGTGACGTCACTTCCTGTGTCCAGTAGACCGTAAATTACCCTATTATTTACCTTAACTGGCAGCTTGGGTCTATGATATTGTATAGAAGTTTGCCAAAATATATGTTTTGTATCTCCTCCTGATGTAATTGATTCATCCTCTGGAGCTAATGTATTGTCCAGTGCCGTATTATTTACAATGGGCAGTGGATCTTCTAATTGTCCTGGGAGAGGCTGTCCTCCACTGTCACTGGGAATGACCGGATAATCTCTTTTTTTGGCTTTAAAGATCTACCTTGTCTATCTGTTGTGGATCTGCATTCATTTGTCCAATGCCGGCCTTTTCCACACCTCCTGCAGAGACCAGGAGGTTGAAGCCTTCTGTTTGACACATTCCTGGTAGAAGCATTATTCCTAGGAATGCGTTGTCTACAGTTCCTACTCAGATGTCCCATTTTACCACAATTAAAACATCTAAAGTTTTGATGTCTTTTGAAACTTCTAGAGATTGCTTCCCCAACCCAATTTGGTATCTCCTCTTGGGTAGGCCATATTTCATCCTGATTCCTCCTAAATCCTTTAGAAATGGCTTCTCCCATCCAAGTTCCTGCCTCTGGATTGTCATACTCAACATTAGTTGTATATAAGACCCATTCCTCCAACGGTGCTGATCTTACCTTTAATGGCCACAGTATCTGTTTGTAATGTGGGTTTGCATTCTCATAAGCCAACGATTCTGTAAGAAGTCGCCTAATATTAGGATCAGTTATTTGTAAATCTACTGCTCTGGATAATCTTTGTAAGAATTCAGAGAATCTTTCTCTCGGACCCTGTATCACTTTTGAATATGCTTCAACTCTTTCCCCTGGTTCACGAACCTTATCCAAAGCATTTAGTGCTGCTGTTTTGCATAAATCAAATGTACGCTCATCATAACCAGCTTGGACCTGCGGGTCAGAAAATTGTTTCTCCCCCATAATCTTACTTTCAGAAGCATCAAATCCATCCCTCAAACCTTGAAGTTCAAGGGCCTTGGCTTCCTGTCTCCACAAAGCTTTCCACTGTATTTGAGTAGACTGGTCCAACACTGCAGATATTAAATCATTCCAATCTGAGGGAGTTATCTTATTGGTCGTAGCCCATGTACTTAGTAACTGTTTCACATAAGGGCTGTGGACCCCAAAAGTCATTATCGCATTTTTAATGGATTTCATATCTTTCATGGGAATAGGTTCCCATTTCTGTGTAGTGGAACCAGATTGGTGCCTCCGTGATGATGACCTTTCTACTACAGTTACTGGAAAGGCCACCTTAGGATGTCTAGTAGCCATATTTCGTTTATTTCCTAGTGGCCTAGCATCCATTGACTCAACTTCTGATATTTCAGAGGATGTATCTTCTAAAGATTGAAATTTTGCAACCATGTCATCCTTTAAGTCTCGTATTTCCTGCATTAAAAATTGTTCCAATTCCTTGGACTGTTCATTGAGGTCTTCTATTTCCTCCATTAAAATGTGTCCCAAGTCCTCAGATTGTTCATTAAGGTCTTGGATTTTCTGCATTAAAGATTGTTTTAACTCTTTGGATTGTTCAGTTAAACGAGATTCCAAGCTTTTCATACCATCCTCCCTAAAAACTCCAAAGGCATCTATTTTTCCTTCCAGAAAACACATTCGATCCGCTAGATTGCCATTATTATCAGACATAGATTGAATCGACCCTGCTAATTTTGAAAATTCCTCCTGGTTAGATTCCATCTTAGCCATAAATGTAGAGGACATCGAATTGAATGTGTCTCGAAGGTTGTCCTGGTCAAATTTAACCAAATCCCCTTGTTCCTGAATTTTTAACTCTAACTTTTGAATTGACTCTGATAATTTGGAAAGTTCCACCTGATTAGACTCTGTCTTAACCATAAATGAAGTAGACATTGAATTAAACGTAACCAAATCCACTTGTTCCTGAATTTCTGACTCTAATTTTTTAATTGACTCTGCTAAATTGGAAAGTTCCACCTGGTTAGAGTCAGTCTTAGCGGACATTGAATTAAATGTAGCCAAATCCACTTGTTCCTGAATTTTTGACTCTAATTTTTTAATTGACTCTGCTAAATTGGAAAGTTCCACCTGGTTAGAGTCAGTCTTAGCGGACATTGAATTAAATGTAGCCAAATCCACTTGTTCCTGAATTTTTGACTCTAATTTTTGAAACATAAGCTCATGCTTCTTCCAAGTGATTATATGTATTAATACACTAATCACAAGCATGGCACACATATATGTAAGAAAAATATCATAATTGTCTTTTACCACATAATCCATCACATTGGTAATGAAATCTCCAAAATCCTACAGTGTTAAATTACCTGTCATGTTATAATTAGATGTTCTTACCATCAATCGGTGATTCCTAAATTGGAAAAATTCACCTCCTTTATTATCTCAAATTAAAATACCTGTAGTTACCGTGCTTGGCCAGCAGATGGCTGAAGTGTACTGCTAAACGCTACCTCTCCGCGGAAAATCGGATGCTCCCAAGGAACCTGTGAAAACTTAATGGGCAGATTTGGGAAGGCAGATTCACCGCACAGCAGTGGAGCTTGTAATGGATCTGATAGCTGCTGAGGCAGTGCAGTGTAGAATTATTCAGGCACGAGAGTCCCCGGTTCTGCCTGACGGGCAGCAGCGGAGGGGAGGGAGCGGGCAACCAATGGCCGGGATGCCTGCGGCTGGAACGCGCGGTGGTCAGCAACTGCGAGTTGCAGCAGTGGGCTGTGAGCAGCACGTGTGGTGTTGCCGGGTGGGCGGCAAAGGGGTCTGAGTCCCCGGTTCTGCGCGCTTGGCAGGCGGCAGGAGCGCAGAACGATCGCGGGGGGGGGGGCAGCTCCGGGCGCGGAGCGGTGGCCGGGGGCGCTCAGGGTCCCCGAGGAACAATGGCTGAGCCCCCGGTGTGCGCTGCTGCTGCCGCAGCTGCCGCTGCTGGGCGCACTGCGGGGACGGGGACGCCCAGTGGTCACGCGCAGCGGCTGACTGTGTCCTCGTAGGGTACAAGCAGTGGTAGAATGCTGCGGTGTCCTCGATAGACTGCTGCGGTGTCCGCGAACGGGCAAACAGCACGCGGCAGCTGTGAGTAGCAAGCGTGGGAGCACTGGGCAGCAGAGGGTCTGAACAGCTTGGCAGCAAAGGCTGCAGCGGCCGGCGGGGTATCAGGGCTTATGGGGAAGGGAAAACAGCTCCACGGGGAGAGTACGTGCAGCGGCCGACTGGGGAGTGATCCCCGGTCACGGGCCCTAACAGCACACGTGGGGAGAGTAGCTGAGCTCCGAACTCAGCTGGGACGGGGCAAAGTAGCCTCCGACTCACCTTGGAGGATGGATTTCAGGTGTTTTCCAAGGCGTGGGCTGTAATTCCAAACCATTTCTGTGACACCAGATATAACGATACTCGAGGCTATATAGGGAAAAACAATATATTTATTTATCAGGGAGAGAGAGAGTCGCACATACCAGGAGTTAGAAGCTTGGCTGGCTTCCAGGAGAAAAGAGGGAGGCCCCTTTTTCTTTCACTACCTTTTATCTCTACCTTGACCCCACCCTGTTGGGCGGGTAGCTTTGTGGGGTTCACTCCTACAGGAGATAATGCTGGAACTAGCTCTTGTAGACCAGGCTGGTCTCAAACTCACAGATATCTGCCTGCCTTTGTCTCCCAAGTACTTGGATTAAAAGTGTGTGCCACCACTGCCCAGTTAGAAAAATGTTTGATCTTCAGAATTCAGACCAGAATACATTCTGCAAGCACAACGAGTACAGCAGTTACCATGACAGCAATATTTTCTGATTTCTACTTAGACAGTTGATAGATAATTCTATTGGAAGAGTCTCAACTTCTTAAACTGTATGCAAAAGAGCACAGGCTGTTGAACTGATGGTGACTGCAAGGTGAGTAGCAGAGCTGTGAGCTGTGTCATTACTGCTTGGGAGTTCTCATAACAGGATAGTTCATATATACTTTATTACTGACCTCGTTCTCTGGTGACACTGGTCTTCCCAAGAACACCTGTGTCTAGGACTTCAGAAAATTGTTCACTTTCAGTGAAGAAACATAATTTCATGTCTTCACTTTCTGAATATTATAATTTGACAAAATGCTACACCCTACCTCTAATGCCCTCAATAGGCAAAGCATATATCTTCTTTTTTGAATGAAGTCTCTTGGCCATATAAAGACAACATCCAAACTCTCTACTCAACTCTGTTTTCTTTTATCCACGGAGTTTCAAAAACAATTCATTGAATTTTGTAGATGTCCACCAATGTGGGAACTCTTTGTTATGAGTCTCCTCATATGATTACACAGTAATGGCCTGGATTTTTTAATGCTTTCCAGTGATGCAACGGTGTCACCAGGTTTTCCATTCATAAGAAGGATTAGGCCCAAGTCTGATAAACATTCAGAGACATTCTCCATGACTTATACAATCTAGTTGTTCTATAATTACCAATTACAGATACTGACTAAAGATGTTTTAGCTGAATGGACTGCAGAATTCATTATTAATCTACTCCAACTGTAACTTGCAGAGCAGACACTCTAGACATCTTCAGTAAAACATCTAAATTGGTTCTTGTTTCTCCTGAGATATCTGAGCCTTGAGGATACTATGATGTTTCCATGTCAGAGAGTCATAATGAGAAGATATGATCCAAGCTTAAGATGCAATTCTATCTGCAGAGGGACTAAGGAATAGCGCAAGTGCTGTTCAGCGCCTTCCATGGTGTTCAGAAGCATCAAGTATAGCAAGATCAATAGAAGGCACTGTGGTGCTTTTATGATCATTGAAGCCAGGTCCTAGGCACAGGCGATTTGTGAAATAATATGCACAGTAAAATGTGAATGAAAGAAAATTCTTGAAATCAATGAGTGCATGTAGTTTTAGGAAACTCTTGCAGTTTCACAGAGATTACATCCTATCGGCTCATATTGTGATTCAGTTGTTTTCCTTAGGAGCAGATGCTCACACCATCTCTCCTCAATCTCATAGTACAAAATTTTGTGAATGAACTCTATTGTGAGAGGGGGATGTCTCTGTGAACCCATGGTGAATACTCAGGTAAGCAGTCTTGTATATTGTCATCCATGAGGGCCATCAGAATCCCATCATGTTGGACTATGAAGTGGACTTTTATAAACATCACACAGACCAGCACAGAAGAAGAAATGACAACTTGAGTCCATTCAACCCCTTGAATTGTAGGGAGAACATTATGGCATGACAGCTCCTCATGGTGATTCTGCTGACGACATTTTAAGAAGCTCCATTCTTCTCCTATTAAGAAATTATTACTACCATCCAAGTCTGTGACAGCCCTGCTATCCATCAATCCTTTGGGTGATATACATATAAAATTCGAGATGACATCTGTTTTAGTTAAGGTTTCAATTGCTATGAGGAGACACCATAATGATGGCAACATGTATTAAGGAAAATCAGTTTATTTAAGGCACTTATATAAACACTGGGATTCAGCACATTTCAGACAGGGAGTTCGAAGTCTGAGGAATCAGGTTCATCCCAGCTGGAGCAGATTCTGGCAGTTATATGTTCTTCAGTGATGAGGCCCACACACAACAGTTAACACTTATCAAAACAATGTTAGTGCTACTTATAAACCATAACATGTAAAACTGAGATGAAATGAACATCAAAACATGATTTCTATTTGCAAGTATTAATAAGGAATTAGATGACAACTGGAAAATTGGTGTAATTTATTCCCAATTATTTCCAACATTATACACTCCAGCATATTTACAAACAACTCATGACCTGCCATAGCAGGAAGACATGCAAATGGGCTCTGTTTCTGCTCATGAAAAACATCCCAGCCCTGACCTTGCAGCACAGGTAAAGGAACTCAGCTGTGGATCCAAAGACTTCATTCAGAGATCAACATGGAGTAGGTACTCAGCTGGATTTTACTTGTTAGTCCTTTAAAATGTAATTTATGGAGAAAAATAGATTCTGAATGTGTGACTGGACATTAATAAGAGGGATAATGGACATATGTGATTATTTCTTGATCATGATATTTTATGTTTGCAGGTGTCCAGTGTGAGGTGCAGTTGGCAGAGACTGGGGATGGCCTGGTGAAGCCTGGGGCATCCCTGAAACTCTCCTGTGCAGCCTCTGGATTCATCTACAGTAGCTACTGGATTAGTTGGGTCCACCATGCTCCAGGGAAGGGGCTAGAGTGGATTGCATAAATTAATCATGTTAGTAGTACCACAAACTGTGCATCATCCGTGAAGGACCAATTCACAATCTCCAGAGACAATGCCAAGAACACTCTGTACCTGCAAATGAATAGTGTGAAGTCTGAGGACACTGCTACTTATTACTGTGCAAAACACACAGTGAAGGGATCTTCGTGTGAACCCATACATAAACCTGAGTGTGAGGCCGCTCACTGCCACCAGGAGGCACACAGCACACAGAGAACACATATCCATCCTAAAGACTATAAAAGGCATTATTTGAGCAATCTTTTCAGCAGCTTAGTCTCCTTTCATATTACAGTTCCCAAAAAGTCTCTCTAAATATTTGTTCTGTAGATAACTGTTGTCCTCAATACATCTCATGTGTTTTTGTTGCTATTTAAGAAATGAGACAGAGTCTCAGATGAACAAAATAACAATTAACGGTCATGATGGTAAAAACTTCCCCAGCTACATCACTGAAATCACAGGAGGACATCCAGGGGTATTACTGTGTCTTTTTTCTCATACTTAGTGGTCTTTTTTCTCATAGTCAGGCAGATATTCAACTAGATTTCTATATTAGAGTAGCTCTTACATATAAGGAAAATCAATGGGAAGATGATGCTCAAATACTTGTACATTGTCCCAACCAATGCTCAAACCTCCCTTCCTCTCCCTGAGGAGTATAAAACTGAGGTTCAGATCTGACATCATCGTTTTGTGGCTAATTACAATTTTATGACTTTTCGTGCTCACTTCGGCAGCACATATACAATTTTATGACTTTTCTTTATGTTCTTCATGGAGTTTGTATGAATTGATTCCTTTTGTAAAGTCATTGTCTGTGTGGAGATAATTTAATCATGGATTATTGTCTTACACAGGACCTGAAGATAAAATTGCATCACCAGGAAGGCATTAAACATATGTATCTGATCACATGCTAACCCTTATTAGAAGCAAGATCTGCTCAAATGGAGAGAGGGGCAGGTAGAGGAAGCTGGGATTGACATGTAAAACTATCTTGTTTTAACTTAAATAAAAAAGAAGAAAATTTCAAACACGAACAGGCATTGGTGGCATATGCCTTTAATCCCAGCACTCAGGAGGTAAAGGAAGGTGGATCTATGTGAGTTCAAGGCCAGTCTGATCTACAGAACAAGTTCCAAGAAATCCTACAAAACAATACAGACAAACCCTGTACTGATATATTAAAATGAAAAAAAGAAAAAGAAGAAAATCTCTCATACAATTAACCATTTTATCTAAATCTACAGGGATCACATTGTGTACTTGTGTTGTGTTCGTTCTTTGCTGTGACAGAGTCAGCTTATTTCTCTAAGATCCACACAAATTCCAGCTTTGTTATCTGAGGATTTCCTCTTCAACGAAAAAGGGTGAGAAACTCTGTCTTAGTAACTTTTTTATTGCTGCAACAAATAACCATGACAATTTCAGCTCACAAAGAAAGCATGCAATTGGGGTTATAGTTTCAAGATATACAAACCAATACATAGTGCCAGGAGTAGCGCTTAGGGATAACAGCTTGATCCATAAGCAGGCAGCAGAGTGGCATACTAAAAATGCCATGAGATTTCAGAATCTCTAAGTCTTATCCCAATGACTCACATTCTTCAATACATTTTAATATCCTCCAAAGATTTTCCCAATCTGAGGATGAGGTATTCACACATATGCATCAATGGGAGTATATTACAATTCACACTACACCATAGGTCCAAACTCTTAAAGGAATGGAAGATTGACACTTACCAATGTACATGCAACACAGAGATTGGAAAAGCAGGTGACAGTTCTTTTCAGGGAGAGAAGGAAAAGAAATGAAAGGCTTCATTAATTGAATTCATGAAGGTTGGAGGACCAAATTCTGTCCATAAAATGTGGTTTATATCAGATATTATGTTATGCAGTGTATAATAAAGAAAGTTCCACAAGAATCTTGTTATGAAAACTGGTGATATTACATAGTGAACTCACACCTCAGCGACAGAGAAGGATCTGTAGTAGGCAGGAGATTTGAGACAGCTGCCCCAAAGCTCTTCTCCAGTATACTCATGTGTTTAAGAATAGCAACAGGAGCCGGGCGTTGGTGGCACACGCCTTTAATCACAGCTCTCAGGAGGCAGAGGCAGGTGGATCTCTGTGAGTTAGAGGCCAGCCTGGTGTACAGAGTGAGTTCCAGGACAGCCTCCAAAGACACAGAGGAACCCTGTCTCGAAAAACCAAAAAAAGTAGCAACAGGAAAAGCTGAACTGATCAACCTTTAGAGAGGGAGAGACTTTTGCATGCTTATTTCTAAGTGGGATATCTTTGTCACAACCCTCCCCTCATTACACAAGAATCTAAGAAGAAGAGTGATTGGATTGATTTAAAAAGTACAAAATGTGGACAACATCAAGGAAAGAGTGTTCAGGAAATAGATATAAACTTACAGAGACTGTGACAGTATGAACAAGACACAAATAAACTAAATCCAGACAAAATCCAAGCATGGAGCAGTGGAAGTAACCCCTAAGTCCCACTCTTAGGAATGAAGTAATTCACAATGACTGCTTGGAGGAAGTCAGTTTTCCACAGTAGAACAACAGAGGTTACATCAACCACACTTCATAGGAATTTTTGAGAACAAATAAAGGACTTCATTGGATTTATTTTGTAATTTTGTTTTTCTATGATTTTCTTTCTAAGACAGACAAAAAGAAGAAGAAAGTGTGTGGGTAGGGAGGTGACGAAAAGTCTGTGAGAAAAATCAATTAAATTTAACCTAAATGAAAAGTAACATCTTTTGTTTGTAGGACTCCAATATGACAAGTTCAGGTATTATATTCATGACACTTCTCAACTGAAATCATAAGAAGATACTGCACATATCCAGACTGAATTTACACATAACTACCAGTGTTTGAAGTTTGATGTTCTAAAGACACAATTCTGTCTGTATCACATTCCAGGATTTATTGAAATTTCCCAGGCCCCTGACAGATTCTGTCTCCTAGACAAGACCCAGCATGGATATTTGTATATAAAATCAACTTACTGCCCCATGTCCTACTGCATTAGCTGAGAGTTGTAAACCTAGGAGGTCCTTAAGGTTCACGGCCATAATCTGATCAATGAAATTCTAAGATACATCTGTCTGACTGTCTGTTACCTATACACACTGCAGTGCAGATGATTACAGATCTCACAGTGTTTGTAGAATTTTCTGTATTCTTTGGGCTTGCAGATTTTTATATCCTAAGGAGTAAACTAAGTTCTTTGATAACAGTTTTCTTTAACTAAATCAGAATCGATATAAAACTCTCAATGTTTCATATTTTAATTGCATAAAGTATCTTAGTTATTGTTTATTTTTCCTACTTATACACCTGGAAAAGGCATGCTCGACGTTTCATACATTTTATCCAAATATTTTCATAAACTCTTCCAGTTGGAACTTAAAAGTCAAAATGTGAATGTTACAGTGATTGGAACCAGAGAAGAGATCTATGTCCTTTGGAGAAGTTCAAATATCATGAAGGTATCTTAGACACTAGATAGTTGAACCTAAAATGTAAGCAATAGTTCTCCATGGTCTCTTCATCTGCTCCTGCCTCTAAGGTTCTAGTGTGCTTTATTTCCTATTCTGACTTCCTTGATGAAGAACTGTGGTGTGGAAGTATATGGTAAATAAATCCTTGATCTACTCCTTGCTTTTTGGTCATAGTGTTTCATCACAGAAATATTAATCCTGACATATGCTCATTTTCCTCGAACTTGTTAGAGCTATTAAATTTGTTGCATTGAACTTATTAGCTGGACATCACAAATACGTATCATATCCCATTGTATTTCTGACAAGGCTGCTGTTTTAAGATTACTAACTCCTGATGGAAGCATTGATGATCCCTACTGTCAATGAAACTGTTATGTATCTGTGTATGAGACAGTCTCCCAACTCCCTGTTCTCAACCTATAGACTCCCAAGAGAAATGAATTCCCCAGGATCATGACTGAAACCTGGAGTCACATGGAAGAGCACTAGAATTGACTTCAGGGAGAAATATTAAGAAGATGAGGAATGAGGGAAGGAATCCTATGGCGGACAATTTCAGATATAGGTGCCAAAGTCCACGAGGAACCTTCTTATGTGCAGATGTTTGAGGAGAAAGAGTAACCTTAGGGTCTTCATCATTAGCTCTTGTATTTGGTCTGTCACAAACTGCTACTATAGTATTGTCTCATGACTGCCTCAGGTAGGGTGGGCTGTGAGCCAGAACAGAGTGTGACAAATGAATGGGGTCACTGAATGAGATGGCCTGGGATGCTGAGGGTCCATCTTGTTCTCCCACTGTGCCTTTCTTCTGCATTATGGGTGTGGACTCTGAGCAACAACAATATGACAGGGTGTCCACATTTAGGAAAGATGGAAACCCATCTCACTCATGGGAGACAGGAAGAAAATGCAGAAGCTAGTTGCTGATGTGAGACTTAAAAATACAGGAGCAGAAAAATTTGATGGTGAGTTTGGGCTAGGGAGTTGAGGTTGGAGAATGGGAAGATGTGATTCCTGTAAGCCCTGTAGGTCTCTTGCTCTCTCCTTCCAGACTCAGACTACAGAAAGAAAAAAATCTGTGATAACCACAATGTAACAATCAAAGGGACTAAGTATCCAATGTCCTTACTTATTAGGACAAGGCTGGCTCCCCACATGAAAATGCATCTTCTAGCTCTAAGTTAAATACCTCCTCAGCTTTGGGAGAGCACATCTCTCACAGGAGGCTGACCTCTGAGAAAAGGGTATGTAGCCTAGAAGATGAGACTCCTGTGTCTTCTCTACCTTGTGACAGCCCTTCCTGGTTAGTGTGACCATTTCATACATGTGAATGTGACAACATATGATTGATAGAATTGATTCTTCTTATCTGAAGGTGTCCTGTCCCAGATGTAGCTTCAAGAGTCAGAACCTGGCCTGATGAATCCCTCACAATCATTCTTCCTCACCTGATCCGTCTCTGGTTACTCCATTACCAGTGGTTACTACTGGATCTGGATCAGGCAGTCCCAAGGGAAGAAGCTGGAATGGATGATGTACATAACCCACAGAGGAGACGCTTTCTACAACCCATCAATTAAGAGCCCCATCTCTATCACCAGAGAAACATTCAAGAACCAGTTCTTCCTGCAGCTGAACTCTGTGACCACTGAGGACACAGCCACATATTACTGTGCGGGAGACACACACTCAGACAACTTCAGTGTGAGGCTTCACATAAAACTCTCTGTAGAGGCATTCTGTGCCAGCAGGGTGAGTTCAGACCTAATAATTTCCAAGAAGTCATCCTCAAAGCAGGGGAAGTTTTGTGGGCAGATATACCCACCTGAGTCTGTATTTTTTGTTACCCTCCTACGGAATGTCATAGGAATTGAAATCTAACCCAAAGTAGATCTTGAAACATAGTGCCTCACTCACATAGTGAAAACTAACTCAGCAGAGTAAGTTATCTCATAGTATAGTTCCTCCAGTTCAGTTAACAAAAATGACATTCAATTCTGTGATATCTTTACAAAGTTGTTTCTGACCATTAAGAAAATTTGAAACAAAGAGAAGACCTGAAGTCTGGAATATATCTGTGAAATTCTCATATAATCACAAACAGCGAGGCACAGTATCTATTTATTGGGAGCTCCTTACATCTTGTAGTCAACAGCTGTCTCTCCATAGTTATGAAAAAACTCTACCTCAGTTACTCATATTCAAAAGATCAGTAACAAATAAACAAGTCTTCAACATAAGATTTGCAGGAATGAAGAAATGGATAGACATCTAATATAACAATTCAAGACCCAGAGGATTCTGTTAGTCTGGCATTATATTATTGATTTTTGGAGACACAGATTCTAATTGGAACCAGGATTAGTAGGGATATCTCCAAGAGCCAATAGTTAAAATTTGAACCACCTGCCATGTCTTATTTGCAAAGATATGGGAAGGAGACTTCAGTGTGAACCCTGTCACTGACCTCTCTGTGATAAAAACCAACAGAGAGAATTAAGAACTACTGAGGCTTCTCAGAAATCTATAAATGGAACCCATTCATAAAAAACCTAAAAAAAATAAAGCAAGAAAAGTGTTTGAGATTTCATCCTATCCTGGTAAGACTAAGATTTTTTAAAGAAAAATATGCCAATCAATTTGACAGAAGGAACAATAATATACAGTTGGTGAGACAACAAAATGTTGAAGCCCATATAAATATTTGTCTGGAATTTCCTCCATAACTTACAATAGATATGTCATATGACCTTACTGCATCACTCCTGGGCAGATACCTAAGGGCTCGCCACTGAAAATATGCCAGTACTTTTGTGTTCATTTTTGCCATCTTCACAACAACAGGAGCTTGAAACAAGCTAGATGCCCATCAGCTGAAGAATGCACAATAAAATTATGTTTGATGTCCATCATCTACTCTACCTTCAGAAATTATGCAGATATGCTCCTATTCCTCAAGCTTGCTAGATCTCTCATGGCAGGTCCAACAAGCACATAGCATATTCAATGATATTTGTAACAAATCATCAATTGTTTTAATATTTCTAATTGCAGATGAATTTGTTGTTCCCTTATTTCAAATGTTAGTTTAAGATTTGTTATATTCACTCACTCTGTGGAATATTTGTTATATGTTCAAAATGTGCTGCATTCTTTCATGTGCATTAGTTTAACTCTGTAAAGCTGTGTTACTTTGTCTTTTCTTAATAAGCAAGTGATCTGTTAAAAAGCTGAACACCCAAAAGCTACTCAGGAGAGTGACAGCCAAAATTGGTAGGTGAAGAAAATAAACCTGAGGAGAAATTTAGTATATAGAGTAAGAAGTGAGAAAAATGAAGAGAAGAGAATGCCAGGGACCAGCCAACAAGTCCCACAGCCAATCATAGAGTAAGAAGGAAAGAAAGATGTATAAAATTAAGAAATGTAAAATCCCTAAAGGTTTTATGTAGTAAAGATAAACAGGATAATTTAAGTTAGAAATAGCTGGCTAGAAACTTATGGCCTAGCATTCCTAAGTAATAAAAATCTCCCTGGATTTATTTGGGAAATGGGAGGCACATCCTCAAAAATTGTGATATAATCTCCACCCATTTCTGTTCTCATTCTTCAGCCTCCTGATAAGACTGATCTTCCACATGGAAGAAATTTAATACTAATTTTTTGGGGGGTGGAGAGGATAAATCTCCTGTAGAGTAAATATTAGGATAGATAGTTGTTGATGCATGAGTAATGGGAGGAGGGGGGGATTAAAATGCAAGGGGGAAGAAAGCATGAGAGACAGTGAATAAGGGAATAGAGAGTCAAAAATGCGGGCCATTTTAGTGCTAGTATGTTAACCTAATACAGTATAAGTTCCCAAATGAGAACTCTAACACCAACATAAACTACAACGCCTTTGATTGTTAATGGTATCCAGATTGCAAGAAATACTAGGTCAGTTGTAGAACAAATCTTAGGACAATAAGAAAAAATATCTGAATTTATTTAAGATACACTCCAAGAATTGGAACCTGTACCCTACACTGCTGGAGTGACCAAAAATATGAGATTATGTAGTACATGAACCTAGGATAAAATAAACATAATTGTGCAATAAAAAAAGATTGCAATCGCATGACTCCCAATGACATTTGTTTACATTCAAAGGTCAGCATCATGCTCAGCCATCTTCAGAGAAATTTCCTCCTGAAGCATATGAGAACACATAGAGAAGCACACTGAGAGTGAGACCTTAGAACTCTCAGTCTTTTATGAGATATTTTCATCAATTCCCATGAGGGCTAATGGAACACTGAAGAAGAGGAGAAAACACTGCAGAGAGAGAGGTTATAGAAGCCCTAAGGAAATAAGGCCTCTAAAGCAACAAGACAGTTGCACACATAAATTCAGAGAGACTGAAGTGTGATCCACAGGGACTATATAGGTCAGCAGAGGATGTGTTCCTATAGAAGAAAGGGGAAGTGTATATGTGTGCCCATCCCTAGCTCAGAAGATATTTCCAGTCATAACATCTTTCAAATGAAAAATGAGATTTCTTTAAGGGACTCTAACTGAGGAAATCAAACACTCCAAAGCATAGGCAGAGATCCATCAGCAGATGTTATCAGGATCCAATAGCAATTATTTTGGGAGGTTCCCTGTCTCATAATATCACATTGCTTTATTACTATTTTACAAATTTATTTATTTATCCTACAGTTCCTTTGCCCATATAGAACAGCTTCTAATTTTGTGTTTTATGGGATTCCTGAGCATGTAAATCAGGTGGTCTCTGCATCCACACCTGTTTCTTGTGCCTTTCCTTGGGCTCTTATCTTCATTTTTTATTGTTTGTTGTGTCCTGTTAAAATGTGATAGTTTTTCTTTGATGTCATTTTACTTTATTGTATTTTGTTTATTAGAAGCCTGTGTGTTTTCCAAACATAGCAAGGTGGTGTATATGGATTGGGAGGACTCGGGAGTTGAAATGGGGGGTAGTGTGGGATGCAGCTGCTTCTATTAACATGTATTTCCCCTATATTCCACAGTCTGGATGGAGCAAGAAGTAGATGTGGACCATACACTACAACAATATAACAGCATACCAACTATCTGGGAAAGATGGGAACCCACTCTATGGGTGTAAAAGGGTAGAAAGAGAGGTTCAGCATCATCATGAATTCTCTCACTCAAATATAAACCACAGAGTCAGCATAGAAAGGAAACAGGACTCTGCCTTATCTATGGATCCTGGGAAACTCTCAACAGAAATATTAAAAGTGATATTAATGTTAGGTTGTTATTAGACGTGAACTGGCTGGACCCGTGCAAGGTTCATATGGCTGACTTTTGTGTTCATAGTGTGTATTTCTCAAGAATAAACAAAGCTTCCATCCTCCACACAATTACATCTTATGACTGCCCATACTCATCCTAGTCACAGAAATTTCCTAGCACAACCTTCCTGAACTGTAAAATATTATTGAGAGAATACAAATCTATCTACAAACATTTCAAAGTCATCCCTACATGGTGTGAGACTAATCAATTAGAGACCGTGTTCTATTAAAAAAGCACAAAGGGACAGATTCAAATATTGCACATAATGATTTTCAAATAACATAAAATGCATTTGATCAATAACATTGCTAAGTATTTTTGCCACGAAACACCAAAAAGGAAAATAAAAATAAATTAGTTATGCAGACTCTGGGAAGAAAGGGCAGAGAGGCCAGCAAAGGTGTTTCCTGGCTCTACTAAGAGTTTATTCCTCTCAGTTAACCACATACAAGTCCCAGGACACCATGTCCTATGACATGCAGAAACATCCCCTAGAAGGATTAAAGATCAGTTCATTTCTAAAGTCTATGCCACTCTCCTGAAAATGCTACAACAACAGAAATGATCCATTTCAAAGACTCTTTCAGACATCATAATGACAATTTCCTCATAGTAGAAAAAAATTCTCTGTTTGAAATCTGGGACCTGCATGTGTCAAAAGCAGATAGGGTTCTATAGCACAAAGAAGTGTGTATGTGGTCCCATCCCTTAAGACAGAACCTTTCTCCAAATGATAAAAATTTTCAAATTAAAAGTAAGATTACCCTAAGGGAGTCTAATTAGTAAATCAACACTCCTAAGCAGTAGCTGCAGGTCCATCAGCAGATGTCAAAAGGAATCCATTTAAATGCATTTGAGAGATTCCTTGTCTTATAATATCATATAGCTCTATTTCCATTTTTTACATTTATTTATTCCTCAGTTTAATCCTACAGTAACTTCTCCCACATAGTACAGCTTCTAATTTTCTGGGTTTTTTTTTTTGAATTCCTGAGTACGTAAATCAGGTGGTCTCTGAATCCACACCTGCTTCTTATGCATTTTCCTAGGATGTTTTTCTTCATTTTCTGTTTTTTATGTTCTAAAATGTTAGTATTTATTTTGTATCATTTTAATTAACATTAATCATAAAAGCTACGTGAAGCTCAACTGAAGAATGGATAAAGAAAATGTGGTACTTTTACACAATGGAGCACTCACTACTCAGCACTAAGAAATGATGACATCCTAAAATTTGCAGAAAAATGGAGAGAACTAGAAAAAAACATTCTTACTGAGGTAACCAAGACCAATAAAGAAAAATATAGTATGTACTCACTCATCAGTGGATACCAGACATATAGCAAATCATATGTAGCAAACAATCCACTATCCCAGAGAATCTATAACCCTCTTGTAGAAACATTTGGAAGCAGATGCAGGAATCCACAACAAACCATTGGGATGAGCTCTTGGAGTACAATCAAAGTGAGGGATGATTGATAGTATGAACAAAGGAGTCAAGGCCATGATGGGGAAAAGCACAGAATCAGCTGATCTAAACTAGTTAGAGATCACTGACTCTGGCCTGACAAATGGGGAACCAGTATGAGTTATCTACACTCCCTTAGTATAGGGAACAATGGTGCAGCTTGGTTAATATACAAGGCCATGGGCAGTGGGCCCAAGATCTAACTCTAATGCATAAAAACTGACTTAGTGGGACCCATTCTATATAGAGAGATACTTTGCCCAGCCTAGACACAGGAATTCACGGTGATGGGGAGGTGCCTTGTTGCTGCCTCAATGAGTTGATAGGACAGACTCAGAAAACCAAGGGGAGGCTTTACCCTCTCCAAGGGGTAGATGGGAGGTGGGGAGAAAGGTGGAGAGAAGGAGAAGAGGAGGTAGGGGGAACTGGTATTGAAATATAAAAACTAGATGAATACATTTAAATAAAATAAACATAAAATGTTATGAAATAAATTAATTCAGAAAAGGCAAACAAATATAGGAGCAGAAGAATTTGGTGGGGAGGTTGAGCTAGAGAGTGGAGATGAATTCATGTCAAGAAATGTTTCCTGTAATCCCTGTAGGCCCTATACTCTCTATTCCAGACTCACACTGTAGGAAATCAGATACAATGATGTCCATATTGTAGTAAGGAAATGAAGTTCTAGCTGCCCTCCCTACTTATAATGCCTAGGGTCACAGTTCACATGCAAATACATCTTTGAGCTCTAAGTTAAATCCCCTCCTGGGCTCTCTCACATGAGGATGACCTCTAAGAAAAGGGGGTGTAGCCTTGAACATGACATTGGTGGGTTTTCTGTATTTGGTGGCTTCCTGGTGAGTGTGACAATCTCATACATGTGTCCATGAGGAGATGTAACAACATGTGATTGACAGAATTATCTCTTCTTGTCTTAAGGAGTCCTGTCCCAGATCCAGCTTCAAAAGTCAGGACCTTGCCTGATGAATCCCTCAGAATCGCTGTCCCTCACTTCTCTGTCACTGGTGACTCCATCACCACTATGTTTTATGACTGGAACTGGATCAGACAGTCCCCAGGGAAGAAGATGGAGTGGATGGGGTACATAACTTATTATGGAACCACCAAATACAACCCATCCATCAAGGATCGCATCTCCGTCACCAGAGAAGCATTCAAGAAACAGTTCTTCCTGCAGCTGACCTCTGTGAACACTGAGGACACAGCCACATATTACTGTGCAAGAGACACAGTGAGGGGACTTCAGCCCACATAAAAACCTTCCTGAAGAGGAGCTCTTGGCCAGAAGGGGCAATCAAACTTAAGCAAGTCTAAGAGTTCAGGGCAGGGAAAGGAAAACCCCTGGATTCCTCTGAATTTCCTTTCTACTCTACAGAGACGCCAGGGGGTCTTTTCTCTCTCTGATACTGAAGTGCTGTGTTTTTGTAGAGTCACATTTGTTTGTTTCACAATGTGTTTCTGAAGACAGGGTACTCAGTAATATTGTCATTTTGACTGTAGAGGAAATCCTTACCAACTGAGCCATCTCTGTGGTTTAGGAATATGTTTCAATGAAAATAGCTTTGTGGAACTCAGCTGATATTAAAAGACATTGGGTTCCACATAAAAAATGTGATTCCACTTTTGATTGCTCACACACCATACTCTCAGTAACATCTGTATGTTAGAGCTCATCCCATCCTGCTCACACAAGGCAGTTGTTGGGATGCCTAGGGAAGGACACATAGTGTGATAAGGGGATCAATTTTGCAAAGTGGGCATAGACTGAAGGTGCAGCTTGGTCTATGAACAAAGGATAGTAGGTTATCTTCTGTTTCACATGGCAATGTCTGGATGGTATGATCATCCTCATCTCTCATTTTTCTGGGTGTTGGCAAATAGGTTGGGATTAAGAAAATACACCAAAAGGGAAATTTGATGAGATACACTGGATAAATGGGGAATGGGGGAGGGTAGATAAGGAGAAGGGAGGGAAGATGTTAGCAGGAGTGAGCAGCATGGTCAAGGACCAGAGAAGTATGCACTTTCAGAGCAATGAAAGAGATATCTTAATAGAAAGAGTCAGTACCCTGGCACTAGGGTAATTCCCAAGAATTCACAACTGTGACCTCACCTAAGTCTCCTAGCAATAATGGAGAGGATGCAAGAAATGGCCTTCCCCTTCAATCAGATTAGTGAGTATCCCAAATATCACCATAGAGCCTTCATCTAGCAATCGATGTAACCAAACACCCAGATCCACAACCAAAAAGAAGGATAAGCTCTGGGAATCCAGTTGAAGAGAGGGAGGAGGGAATATATGAACAAGGGAGGTCAAGATCATAACGGAGAAATCTATAGATACAGTTCAACCAAGCCCATGGGAACTCCTGACATCTAGACCACGATCTGTGGAGACTCTAGGGCACTGAAATAGCCCCACTGTATATGGAAGACAGTTGTGAAGCTTGGATTATCAGAAAGACCCTTGTCATTATGACCATGATACATGAGCTAGCTTTTTGAAGACCATTTGCTATGGTGGGCCCCCATGCTCAGTAACAATAGGACCATAATAGAATCTTGATACATGTGCTAACTTGTTGGAACCCAGGACCATGGTGGGATGTCATGCCCAGCCTTTATGCATGGCACAGGGGCCTTGCCCTGCTCCAACACATTGTGCCAGACTTAATCCCCATGAATACCCTTACCCCTGAGGAGTAGTGGATTGGGAGTTATCTGGGGGAATAAAGAGGGGTTAGGAGAAGGTATGAGAGGGAAAACTGGTTAGAATGTAAAATGAAATTTAAAAAAATAAATTCTATCAAAAAGAAAATATCCCTAGGTCTGTGCCTCTAGTTCCTCTCTGAAACTCAATGAAAATTATCGTGTCTATGAGGTATGACTGACATGCCTGATATGCAATGTCCTCCCCTCTTGTCGCCTCTGGTGAACAAACTACTGAGAGCAGCCCCCAAATCTCAGGCTCAAAGCCCAGCTCTGAATATGGAGCCCCAATATCCTTTTCACATAAGCTCAATAAAAGTATGAATTTCCAAGGACTGATTCTCTGTTCAAGGCTGTTCTGAGAAGTGACAGTCATAGGGTTTAAGGAAAGCCACTGGGAATGCCTCACATAGTGTGTGTGACCAATGGTGATGTTCATCTCTGATTTCCTATCCATGTGTAGCTGCAGGAGTCATATTCATCCTGGTGAAACACCCAAGGGCCAAGTCCGACAAATGTGCTACCTCTAGATTCTCTGTGACCAACCTATCACATTAACTGGGCTTACCAGCTTCCAGGGAAGTATTAGAATATGCTGGTATTTTACAATCAATTGTTGGAGTCACAGTTGCATTGGCAATAAGCAGGGTTAATACTCACATGACATTTGGAAAGGGTAGTGGGATTCCCACTTCAGAATTTAAGAGGATTAATTCAATCAGTAGCAGCCCTAGGTTTGGGTACTCATTAACCTGCGTTCGGGAATTGGATTCTGTTTTTCATGACCCCAACAAACACTAAGCAATTTGGAATGAACGGCATAGAAATTTCTAAATATTGTTTAGGAATATTTGTTTTCATTTAAATGGGGGTGGTTATGAATGGCTAAGGATCACAAAAATCTCTTTCTAAAAAATGTGGAAGTACGATATAGAAAGGAATACTTTGATTTTCATTTATTGATGTAAATTTAACATCATTTTTGTTAGATGTATACTTTTCCTCTTGTTGGAGTATTGTGTTTTTTATAGCTTTTGAAAATGTAATGTAAAATTAAGTACAGATTATAGATAGTTGCCCATAATAGTCAAAACATATAGTTAGGTTACTTGAGTTTTCTAGATATACAGTTATATATTTCAAATGGTTAGGCATTCTTCAAGCCTTTTGAAGACCTAGAGAATATGGCATTAAAATGGTTTAGGGTTTTTCATAACAGTGAGACACAACTGCTCCTGGTAAAAACAACTGCATCAAAAAGGAAGAATGGCATCAAAGAAACTCATTATGGAGTTTGCTTTTAATATGACAAGACTAGCCATTTGGGCAAGAAACTTCTCTTGCCTGGATTGTTTGACTGCATGCTGCTTAAACTTGATGTACACGACCTACAGGAAAGTGACTACTAAAACATGATGGAACATTGCTTCAGGCTTCCTACTTCATGAAAGAGTATGACAGACAGTTTGAAGGACACAAAGAAAAATGACTGACAAACTGCCAATACAAGAGTTTAAAATTTCCTGCTTCACAGGTAAGTCTGTCAGACACACTTTGGCCTATGAGCTTAAGATGGATACCCCAACATTACAGAGAAATTTGGGTGACTGTCTAGGTAATGAGATGCCTTCGTAAATTCTAGTGTTTTTATACTATCATTCTGTGGTCTTTGAGTTATTGTTATGGTTTTCCTTAGTTATGACAAAAGATAAGTTGCATATAAGACTTTAAACTTACGAAGTTATGATAGGTGATAGAATATTTTCTTTAAATCTTTCTAAATGTTAATGGAATAAATATTGGAATTATAGTTCCTGCTTAATAACTGTTTTGTTATATATAATTTTACTATGTTAAAGTTTTCTGCTTAGACAGAAAAGGAGAGATGATGGGGATGTCCTTCTGAATATGCTTCTCTTATTGGTTTACAAATAAAGCATTGTTTGACCATTGAGGAAGAATAATACTTGGGACTAGGAGACAAGGAGGATTCTGGGAAGTCCAGGCAGAACAGAGGCATAATGTGAGCCCAGAGAAGAGAGTACATGAGTGAGGTGTTCACAGGTAAGAAAAGATCATGTGAAATACATAGATTAATAGAATTTTGTTAATAATTAAGACAGGGCTAGTCGAATAAGAAGCCCTAGTCATTGTTCAACAGCTTCATAATTAGTATAGCAACTGTGTGTTCATTTGGTGTTGAAGGCATTTGCAGGCCAGGCTGGTGGGAAGAACAATCATGAACAGAAGTCTGTGCTTCCTGTCCATCTTAGCAACTCAAGGTAAATCACCCTGTCAGGGAGAGAGGTTGTTTTATACTCTGTTCTTCTTTTATCTCCTATCAAAGCTCCATAATCAGAGCAACCCATTTCAGTCTCAAGCTTAAAGCTCAGCCCTTACTGATGAATTCGAATCTCCTTCTCACATGAGCCTTCATCAAGGTATGAATGTTCTGGGACTGTGTTTTTCTGCATGGTGGCTGTTCTCTGAAGTGAAGATTACAGGGCACAAGGAAAAAGAACTGAATATGTGTAGGGAGAGACCCAGGCACCTGTGCCACTGACCATATCAATTTTGGGCATGGCTACAGGTGTGTAAGGATGTACTGAATAAAGGGCTGTGGATAGGGCAGTCACCCTCTCTTGGGGATGTGTTCATGTCTCAGAGAGCAGCGCAGACTGTCAGAGCACTCACATTGGGTTCACAGTTTCACATGTAAGTGATTTCTCCCAAATAAAACAACATACAACACCCCTATCCCAAGTATGTTAATATTCCTCTGCAGGCAAGTGGTTCATAGTTGTGTGACTGGTATTGATGTTCACTGTTTTCATGTGCCCTGTCCTGAGAGTAGTTTCAGGAGACTGGTCTGTCCTGGTGAATGTCTCATAGCTACTGTCCCTCAAATATGCTGTACCTATATTCTCTGTGATCAACTATCATATTAACTGGATGAACTAGCATCCAAGAAATAATGAGAATATTCTGGTGTTATAGAAGTGATTGCTAGAGACATTGCTTCTTATTGGAACCTCAGAGCCAACGTCAATATTAATTAGAATATCCACTGTAGCTAATTGTTTACAAATCTAGAACACCTGTCACATCTTACTGGGCCAGGGATGTGGGAACAAGACTACATTGTGAACTGAAACACAAACTTTCTTGCAGAGGAGCTCAGGACAAAGAGACAATTAACTTATCCTGAGACTTCACAGAATTTGCAGATATCCCCTAGATCATAAGAGGTTCTTCACTGCCCCATATGATTCCTCAAAAATGGGTTAATGGCTGTTTAGATGTTAAAATATATGGTTTCCCCTTCCTAGTGAAGCAACCCTCTAGAGACATTTCTCTATGTCATATTCTGTGACAATTACTATTTGTTTAATTTCCAGTAAAGATAATATTATTTCCTATAAGCACCCAAGATATTGTACATTCTATCTAATGTAATAAACAAAAGTATAAATATTACCATGTTTTCAAACAATTTGTAATTCTAAGTGTTAGTGAAGGTTATTAGTTTAGTTAGATATCTTAGGAAATTCTAAATCATCTGAAACAATTCTCTTTGTTTTCCCACATGTGGAGGAAAAGCCAGACCTTCCATGAGTTAATGTGATTTACACAGATATATTGGAAAACAAGTAATCTATAGTTAGAGGATTCTAATATGTGAATGTCTCTAATAGTGTAGAGGGGATTATCATTTTTCTCACAATATACATTGAGATTAACAACTATGTAAAATTAATTTGCAACCCATGTCCCATGTAAAGATTCCTTTGAAAGTGTTTCTTATACCCAATCTTGTGGAAAGTGTGAATGACCATGGTGCACATGTTAGGTGATGTCATCTAAGGTCTCTGTTCTATCTCTCTTCTGCTGGAAAAAGTGTTGCTTATCTCAGTTTTCTGATTTCCCTGTCTGTTTTCTTGTTTAAAATACCTGCATGCTCACTGTTGTGATCTCTTCGATGCATCTGGAGTTAGGAAAGCTGCAATGTTTACCTATGAGTTACAAAAGAATCAACAGGAGAAGAGATGATTGATTTTTATACAGGGTTAATGAACGCACGATTCAGGAATTTGGAAAAGGAAAAGAAACTCTACTTTGCTAATCCTCAGCCTTCTTTGGATTGCATTATAGTGACCTCAGCTACTGGAGAAAAAGTTGTTGAAAACTAAGTGACTATATAATAGTAGATTAGTGAAATCAAGCCAACACAGTTAATGAACATCACAGTGTGAAGATGAAAACCGAGAGATCCGCTCTCTGTTCCCTAACACCAGGTGTAGTCAGACCACATGATTATCAGTGGCATAAGATGACCACAGAGAACCTGTAGTTTATGCACAATCTTGATACCAGGATTTTGTGGAAAAACTGCTCAATATCATCAAGGTTTACTGAAGAAAAGACATACATGCATGTACAATATTTAATGAATGTGAGATTACCTAGTTCTGCCTTGAATAGGTCCAAAAATCTTCAAAAACAAATGAGAAAACATAGATACAAACATTGCTATCACCAGCACTTACTTACCAATTGGGGGTCTCCTAATTGTGGTCAGTGACAATTGAATTTTATAGATTCCAGGAAGGAGAGGACACAGCAAGACTGAAGCTGTGACAAGTTTATTAATAGCAATCCAACTTTTTATACTCCTATCAAAATTATAAGAGCATAAAAGTATAAGGACAGGATGGGGCACAATGTAGCCATCAATCATTAGGGAAGAAATCAGATGAGGATTGAGCAGAGTGCAGAGATCCTGTGTACTAGCATTTTAAAGTCCATTGTCTGAAATACACCTGCTTTGATTTTATGGGAATTCTACAATTTTTACAAACAGAAAAATTCATTTTAAATATTTCACCCATTTGCATTTTCTCATTTTTAAAAAGTAATTTTTATTGGTTTTGTAAACCACTTTTCACAAAAATGTGTTCTGATAAGATTTCATGAACATTCCTTTCAAATATTTTCCATATTAATACCACTACTACACAGGCTTTCTTTTTCTCTATAGAAAGGAAAAGAATATACAAAAAAGTATTTAGGAAAAGAAAAAGGAAAACAAGCCCCCAGGAACACACAGCTAGAACATGCTGGAAGTGAAAATATTAGTATCTTATATAAGAAGTAAGAGTGAAAATTTTCCCAATTTAGGAGTTTTTGAAATTTCCATTAACATTTTTCTCATCAGTTCCAATAACTGTAAATTTTTCAGGAAATGAACTATTTCTCAGGTTGAGATTCAATTTTTATGTTGAGAGTTTAAGCCTTCATGTTCAGTCCACAGCATCCGCATAGTTCTAACAAATGGCTCCTTTCTCATACAGGAATTGGATTTGGAACTCAGCATTCTGATGACTGAACTAGGTGTCCTCCACAAACTTCTTCTCCACCTGGAATATCTCCTTATATAAGAAGTACACTTCTCATGTCATACTTTGAAAACCTGTACTCCACAAAATTCAAAAACTTAAAGGAAATAGATGACTTCCTGGATAGCTGTCACTTGTTAAAATTAAATCAAGAACATATAAGCAATTTTAATAGACCCATAACACCTATGAGAATAGAAGTAGTCATCAAAAGTCTCCCAACCAAAAAAAGCCCAGGTCCAGATTGCCTCAGTGCAGAATTCTACCTGAAATCCAAAGAAAAGCTTATACCAAATCTTCCCAAAGTATTCCACACAATAGAAGCAGAAGGGTCTTTACCAAACTCTTTCTACAAGGCTTCAATAACCTTGATCTGTAAGCCACACAAAGACACAACTAAGAAAGAGAACTTCAGCCCAATATCCTTCATGAATATCGATGCAAAAATATGCAATGAAATACTGGCAAATCTGATGCTAGAACACATCAAAACAAACATTCACCATGATGAAGTAGGTTTCATCCCAGGGATGCAGGGATGGTTCAACATACAGAAATCCATCAATGTAATCCACAATATAAACAAGCTGAAAAACAAAAATCACATGATCATCTCACCAGATGCAGAAAAATTATTTGACAAAATCCAACAGCCCTTCATTATAAAAGTCTTGGAGAGATCTGGGATAACAGGAACATACCTAAACATAATAAAAACTATATACAGCAAACCAACAGCCAGCATCAAACTAAATAGACAGAAACTCAATGCAATTCCTTTAAAATCAAGAACAAGACAAGGCTGTCCACTATCTCCATACCTTTTCAATATTGTGTTTGAAGTTCTAGCTAGAGCTATACGACAACAAAAGGGCATCAAGTGGATACAAATTGGGAAGGAAGAGGTCAAATTTTCACTATTTTCAGATGATATGATACTTTACATACAAGATCCAAAGAACTCTATCAGGGAACTCTTACAGCTGAATAACACCTTCATCAAAGTGGCAGGCTACAAGATCAACTCAAGAAAATCAGTAGCCCTGGGATCAGATGATAAATGGGCTGAGAAAGAAATCAGAGAAACATCACCCTTTACAATTGCCACGAACAACATAAAATATCTTGGGCAACGCTAACCAAACAAGTGAAAGACCTGTATCGCAAGAACTTTGAGTCTTTAAGGAAAGAAATTAAAGAAGCCCTCAGAAAATGGAAAGATCTCCCATGCTCTTGGATAGGCAGGATCAATGTAGTAAAAATGGCAATCCTGCCAAAAGCAATCTACAGATTCAATGCAATCCCCATTAAAATACCCGCACAATTCTTCACAGATGTTGAAAGAAAAATACTCTGTTATGTATGGAAAAACAACAGACATAGGATAGGCAATACTACCTTACTCATGAAATCAACATCTTAAGACATCATCATCCCTGACCTCAAGCTCTATTATAGAGCTGTAGTGCTGAAAACAGATAAGTATTGTCACAAATATAGACAGGTAGACGAATGGAATCAAATTTAACACCCTGGTATTAACCCATACATGTATGAGCATCTGATTTCTGACAAAGAAGCTAAAAATATTCAATGAAAAAAGAAAGCATCTTCAACAAATGATGGTAGCATAACTGGATGCTGGCATGTAGAAGAATATGAATAGATCCATGTCTATCGCCATGCACAAAGCTTAAGTTCAAATGGATCAAAGACCTCAACATAAATTCAGCCACACTGAACATCTTAGAAGAGAAAGTGGGTGGTACACTTGAATGTATTTGGTACAGGGGACAGCTTCCTGAACATAACACTAGTAGCACAGAAAATGAGATAAACAATTAATAAATGGGACCTCCTGAAACTAAGAAGCTTCTGGAAGGCAAAGGACACAGTCAGCAAGACAAAAAGGCAGCCCAAAGATTGAGAAAAGATATTCCATAACCCCACATCTGAGAGAGAGCTGAGGTCCAAAATTTACAAAGAACTCAAGAAAGAATTCTTCAAAACACCAAAGGATCCAATTAAAAAGTGGACTACAGAACTAAATAGAGAATTCTCAATAAAAGTGTCTAAAATGGCTGAGAGGAACTTGAGAATGTGCTCCACATCCTTAGCCATCAGGGAAATGCAAATCAAAACAACTCTGAGATACCATCTCACTCCTGTCAGAATGGCTAAAATCACAAACACCAATGACAATTTATGCTGGAGAGGTTGTGCTAAAAGGGGAACACTCCTCCCCTGCTGGTGGTAGTGCAATCTTGTACAGCCATTTTTGAAATCAGTATGGAGATGCCTCAGAAAAATGGGTATAAACCTACCACAAGACCCAGCAACTCCATTCTTAAACATATATCCAAAAGATGCCCATTCATACAACAAGGATATCTGTTCCATTGTGTTCATAGCACATTTCTTGTAATAGCCAGAACTTGGAAGCAACCTAGACAACCCTCATCTGAAGAGTGAATAGATAATATGTGGTACATTTACACAATGGAGTATTATTCAGCAGAAAAAATAATGGAATCCTGAAATTGGCAGGCAAATGGATGGCACTAGAAGAAACCATCCTGATTGAGGTAACCCAGTCACAAAAAGAGAAACATGGCATGTGCTCTCTCATGTATGGATTTTAGACATAGATCTAGGGAGTGCCCGCCTACAATCCCATGGCCAGAGAGTCTGGGAAACAGAACCTTCATTTAATGGGTGATGGAAGCAGAGGCAGTCTCCCATGTGTAAGCACTGAGCTGAACTCAAGGAATCCAGTGACAGAGAGGGAGGACTGATGACAAAAGTGGTTAAGACTTGGCTCGTTTAACCCCCAGAAACAGCTGACCTGACAAGGGTTAGCTCTTGAATCCCAGAGTGATGCCTGGGAATCCAGCATGGGACATATCACGTCTCCCTGAATGTGGGTGTCAGTGAGGAGGCCTAGGTAATCTTTTGAGCCTTGGGTAGTAGATCGGTATTTATCCTGGGCATACAAATGGACTTTGGGCTCCCATCCAATAATGAGAGAGGCACTCTCACACTGGACTCTTGAGGGAGGGTCTAGGCCCTGCCCTGGATGAAATGACAGACTATGGACATCCCCATGGAGGGCCTCAACCTCCCTAGGGAAATGAAGTTATATGGGAGGTGGGCGTTGGTAGCAGTCTGAGTGAGGAGGGAAGGGAAAGGGAGAGGGACCTGGAATTGACATGTGAAGCAACCTTGTTTGTTATTTAAATTTAAAAATAAAATATGAAATATAAAAAAAGAAGTGCCCTGCTCATGAAATTGCAAATTATATAGTGGTAAATACTGGAATGTTCACAACAGCAACAACACATTATCATTGTCTTCTCCACAATCACTCATCACACAGGTCCTTACGATAGAATGAAGTAGGTTCATCGTCTTCCTGGTAACAGCAGATCTAGATAAGGTCTTCAAGTTCCTGACTAGAGGAGTTGTCATGCTCTCAACTGACAGTGATATTCACTCTGCCTTTTTCTCCACAGGTGTCCACACCCAGGTCTGGCTGCAGCAGTCTAGGGCTGAGTTGTTGAAATTGTCCTGCAATGCTTCAACCTACGTCTTCATTAGCTACTACATATGCTGAGTGAAGCAGATGACTGGACAGGGCCTGGAGTGGATTCGAAAGATTGGTGGCATAAGTGGTAATACTGGCTAATCTCAGAATTTCCTGGGCAAGACCACACTAACTGCAGATACATCCTCCAGCGCATCCTATATGGAGCTCAGCAGACTGATGTCTATTGACTCTGTCATCTATTCTGTTGGAGATATAGTGTTCTAATGTGTCTGAAATCCTGGAGGAACAGAAAGCTGCCCTGGGACTGAGATGACAGAGAAGATCTGCCTGGAGACCTGCTCAGAAAAAAATCATTATTCATGTACCTTTATCTGCCAATTCCCAGTCCTATAGGGTGTTTGTCAATATTTCAAAAGGAAATCAGGGCATTAAAAATGCTGACTTAGGATGTCCCCTGTAATACACCATACCTTGACTATGGTTTTATCAGTGATAAACTCCACTGTCATGGTTCTTTAAATTTCTTTTTAATTAATTTATTTTTGCATTCCAATCTCAGTTATACCCTTCTCTAATTTGACTCCCACCTTTCCCTTGCCTTCCTATATATTCCAGAGAGAGCATAAGGGCTCCTCTAGGAAGTCTCTCAGGTCTGCCCCATCATCTTCTTGAGGAATGACCAAGGCACTTCTAAGGGAGCAGGCATGACAGGAGAGACAGAGGGACAATAGAGATGGGCATTCAGTGGAGGCCCTAGGTTTCTCTACTCCTTTTGAACTCATAGATACGTTTCCTCCATTACATTGAATATGTTTAAAAATAGTGAGCTGATGTACAGGAGTGTTACTTTCAACACAACCAGCATCAGCCTAGCAATGAATATAAGCAGAAAGTATCAAAGCTTTTTATAGAAAATAAATAGTATATAGAATTTGCATAGCATTGTTTTTCACAATCAACATTGCAAGAATCAACATTAACTCACTAACTTAAACCATTGAAAACTATTTTTTCAGTTTCACATCTGGATTCAATATTCATGAAATTTTGCTAATCCTTTTTGAATTATCAACAATGTATTATAATTCCTTCAGTGGAGAGTATTATCAAGAGTGTTGCCTCTGGTGAAAAAAAAATAAAATTAGGCATTGAATTATATCACAAATAGTAATAAGTATAGATAACTATTTATTTATTTATCTACTACTCAGTTCTTGCTTCTTTCCTCTTCTCCAGACACTCATATATCAAATACTTGCACCGCACAACTCATTATTTTACAGAAAATGCACACACAGTCTCCCTCTGTTCAGAAAAGCAAGCTCATCCTTTATCCTGCAGCTCTGACTGAGAAACCCTGCCCTGGATTTCCAGGTCTTCCCACTCAGTGACAGCACTGAACACAGACCACTAACCAAGGAGTTATATGTGAGAAGAGATTTCATTCTTGCTTTTAAAATGTTTAAATAATATATTTGGAGAATTTCTTAAAGTGGGTACTGAAACCATCAACATTCTCACTCAAATTCTCCCACATGCTACTCCCACTTCCTGTAAAATCCATGACTACTTCAAATTTAGTCAATGATTACCAGTCTCTCTTCTGTCTCTATGTCTCTGTATCTCTCTGTCTCTGTCACTGTCTCTCTCTTGTGTGTTTGTGTATGTTAGTGTGTGCATGTGTCATACTGAACTCTCTTATTCTTATGTATATGTTCAGTCCTACTGGGAATGAGAAACCCATCATAGAGCTTGTGTTTGAAGGCAAATGATCCTCACTCTCTCACTAGTCATCAATTACCTGTAGGTCTTCCTTTATGGTTGGGAAGATAATGCTAGATTTCCCTGTGACCTAAAGAAAATAAAATACTACTATTCTGACTAAGACTTGGGGAGGAAGTATTTGAAACAGCCTGTCTGTCTGTGCACAGTGAGAAGCAAGAACCTTGAGGATTAGGAAGCCTACATACTAAGAACAGTGTCTGCCCAGCAGCACAGAGAAGCAAGACCATGGAGTATACTGCCTAATATGTGGGATGGAGCAAAGACAACACAATGGCATAGATAGAAAGGTCAGAGGAAAAAAGTAGGCTACAGAGAGGGAGGAGGTAGGGTACCTGGTGTTGCAAAACACAGGCACGTCTCTAAGGAGACAGGTGGATCTTTGCTGATGGTGAGAGAGACAAATAACTGAGGATCCAATCAACAGAATAATGTGGCTGGAAGGACCTACACCCACTGGGTGTTAGGGAAGTCACAAAAGAGCTGGCAGTACCATTGGCATGGGGAGGAGCAACTCTCTGTGCTAAGTGGGGAAGGTCAGTACTTGCGGACTTAAATGCTAAATAAGGGTCATCAAAATGTTTTAGTTACTGTTTTTTTCTTTTTTCTTAAATTAGAAAAAATCTTATTTTACATGTCAGCCCAGTTCCTTCTCCCTCCTATTCTCCCTTGTCCCATTTGGTCCCCCGTTCCATCTTCCTTCTGATCCCCAGGATAAGGCCTTCCATGAAAGATCATCAAATTCTGTCACATCATTTGGGACAGAGCCTAGGCACACCCCTGTGTCTCTAGACTGAGAGAGTATACCTCTATGGAGAATGGGCTCCAAAAGTACATTCACTAGCGGTAAATACTGATCGACTACCAGTGGTCCCATAGATCGTCCAGGCCTCCTAATTGACACTCCCATTCAGGAGTCCTGGTTTGGTCCTATGCTGTTTTCCCAGGTAAACAAGGGGGAGCTCATGGACCCCAGACTGACAGCTGGATTTTAGTCATTGTTATAGGAAGATCTCAGTGTTTATATTTACATAGTAATTCTACTAGTTTTTGAGGGTCAATCTTAGCCCTTTATGCCTCATATGTTATACCACTCACCTATGTCCTCAGCAACATTTTGTTAATTCAGTTTGATGTGTGCATTCATTATTCACCTAAACAATCTAAAATTATTATAAAAATATTATTATATAAAATTATTATATTTAATTTTCATCTCTAAATTTCCTAGTAATCATTTTAATAGTTTAACCAAAGGCAGGAAAAGAGTTTACAAATATGGAGAAAAATAAAGACTGAAAACATATATTTCTATTTAAAAACATAAATTCATACTATGTAAAATTACTTTTTTCCCTCATTTCTTCTACTTCTCTATACTTTCTGACAAACATATTCCTACTGACGAAAAATAACTCAAACCTTTGATTCCCTTGCCCCATTCTCTTGCCTATCATGCAGTCCTGGGAAAAACAACAGCTTCAAAAATGCAAAACAATACTCTACCAACTAAGATATGTACCAGGACAAGTGATATTTTGATGTGATAAATGACACTTTGGTCTTTATTTCAGACATCTGCATCATTATTTATATCCACTAAGCATTATGCCTCTGAGTTAATTATATAACAGGAAGTCATGCAACTTATGTTCTCCTCTGCCCATGAAAACTAGTCCTGAACCTACAGCTCTGACAGAGGCACCCAGCTCTGGACTCAAAGGTCCTCCCATTCTGTGGTCTTTATTGAACACAGAACATTCAGCATGGAGTTGAGACTGAGCTGGGTTTTCCTTTTTCTTTTCAAAGGTAATTTATACATAAAGAGAGACACTGAGCATGTGGCCAGAAATTAATGAAAGGGACAATGGAATTCTATGCCAGTTTAATGAAGGATTCTCTGTGTTTACAGGTGTTACAGGTGTCCAGTGTGAGGTGCAGTTGTTGGAGTCTGGAGCAGCTTGGAAAGTCCCTGAAACTCTCATGTGCAGCATCAGGATTGACCTTCAGTTACTATTGTATGAACTGGGTCTGCCAGGCACCAGGGAAGGGGCTGGAGTTGGTTGATGTGATCAAACACAAAACTAATAATTATGGAACAAGCTATGGGTAGTCTGTAAGTGGCACGACTCCAAAAGCAGTGTCTACCTGCAAATGAACAACTTAGGAATCGAAGACACAGCCATTTATTACTGTGCTAGAGACACAGTGAGAAGACTTCAGTGTGAACCCTGACACAAACTTCCCTGCTCAGAACCAGCAGTAGCTGCAGATCACACTTGGAAAATCAGCACATTTCAGGAATATGTATAGATACTACTTCATGCTTGTTTGTGTGGTCACAGCTGTCACCCTATCTACTGATTTCTCAGGATGCTCTCTGTATTTATGGTCTGTGGAGTCTGTGATAGCAGAGTTCACTTTTGCTACAAGAAGCCCCAAATAAAAAACCAGAGTAAGGCAGAGCAGGCGTTCTTTGATGTGTGTAAACTGACCTTGAGTCATGGGAGCTTCGGTGTATGACTACTTTGTGATAATCCCTTTTGGAACAAGGCAACTCAAGGTGACAATGGCAGCTGCAAACCCAATGGAGGATCTGGTGGATCCACAGCAGTGAAGCACCTTTGTTCTGTACTGGGAATGTAATGCCTTGATTCTGATTCATCAGTTAATAAAACCTAGAAATTGAACATTTACATCTTTAGAGGGCCTACCTACTGGCTAGTTTTTCTAAGTTATTATTGTTACATCTTTTCTAGTGTCTAAGACTCTGTAAAATAATTTATTATTCATTCTTACAGCTATTTTGGGTCTATGATATTGTACAGAAGTTTGCCAGAATATGTGTTTTTTGTTTCCTCCAGTAACAACTAGCTCCTCCTCAATAACTAATCTGTTATCCACAGTGCCATTAGTCTTTACAATATGCTGTGGATTTTCTAATTGTCCTGAGAGAGGCTGCTCTCCACTGTTACTGGAAAAGACTGAATTATCTTTGATCTGGGGGCCTCTATAGGGAGACCCCTGGGCACGTTTCCTGGTTGCAAAAGCTTACTTTGTCTGTCTGTAGTTGACCAACATTCTTTGCTCCAGTGTATGTCTTTTCCACACCTCTAGCAGAGGCCAGGATGCTGAGGCCTTCTATGTGAAGTATTTTTGGTAGAAGCATTATTTCTAGGAATGCTTTGCCTACAATTCCTACTCAAATGTCCTATTTTACCACAATTAAAACATCTAGGGTTTCAATGTCTTTTGAAACTTCTGAAGATTGCTTTCCCAACCCAATTCGATATCTCCTCTTGGATAGGCCATTTTTCATCCTGATTCCTCTTAAATATTTTAGAAATGGCCTCTCCTATTCAGGTTCCTGCTTCTGGATTGCCATACTCATCATTAGTTGTATATAACACCCATTCCTCTAATGGTGCTGATCTGATCTTTAATGGCCACAGTATCTGTTTATATTGTGGGTTTGCATTCTCATAAGCCAAAGATTCTGTAAGAAGTCGACTAATATTAGGATCAGTTATCTGTAAATCTACTGCTCTGGATAATCTTTGTAAGAATTCAGAGAGTGCCAACTGGTTCAGCCACTTTGGAAAGCAGTATGGAGATTCCTCAGAAAAATGGGAATAAACCTACCACAAGACCCAGCAACTCCACTCTTAGGCATATATCCAAAAGATGCCCATTCATATAACAAAGATGTCTGTTCCACTATGTTCATAGCAGCTTTATTTGTAATAGCCAGAACTTGGAAGCAACCTAGATGTCCCTCACCCGAAGAGTGGATAGAGAAAATGTGGTACATCTACACAATGGAGTACTATTCAGCAGAAAAAAATAATGGAATCATGAGATTCGCAGGCAAATGGATGACACTAGAAGAAACCATCCTGAGTGAGGTAACCCAGTCACAAAAAGAGAAACATGGCATGTACTCTCTCATATATGGATTTTAGTCATAGATCTGGGGAGTGCCAGCCTACAATCCTATGGCCAGAGAGTCTGGGAAACAGTAACTTCATTTACTGGCTGGTTAAGTACTGAGCTGAACTCAAGAAAGCCAGTATCAGAGAGGGAGGACTGATGATCAAAGGGATTAAGACTGGGCTGGTTGAACCCCCAGAAACAGCTGACCAGAAAAAGGTTAACTCTTGATTCCCAGGCATCAGCCTGGGAATCCAGCATGGGACTGATCAAGACCCCCTGAATCTGGGTGTCAGTGAGGAGGCCTAGGTAATCTATTGAGCCTTGGACAGCAGATCAGTACCCATCCCAAGTATACACACGGTCTCTGGACTCCCATAGAACAATGTGAGGTGCACTCTCACCCTGAACTCTTGGGGAAGGGTCTAGGCCCTGCCCTATATGAAATGACAGACTATGGACACCCCCATGGAGGGCCTCACCCTCCCTGGGGGAATGAGGGGATAAGGGGGGGGATGGGGGAGGGCACGGGAGGAGGGGTGGGAAAGGGAGAGGGACCTCGTACTGACTTGTGAAGCAACCTTGTTTCTTATCTAAATTTAAAATGGAAAATAAAAAAAATAATTAATAAAAAAAAGAATTCAGAGAATCTTTCTCTTGGACTCTGTATCACTTTTGAATATGATTCAACTTTTTCTGCTGTTTCACAAACCTTATCCAAAGCATTTAGTGCTGCTGTCTTGCATAAATGAAATGTAACCTCATCATAATCAGCTTGGAGTTGTGGGTCAGAAAATTGCTTCTCCTCAATAATCTTACTTTTGGAAGTTTCAAAGCTGTCCTTCAACCCTTGAAGTTCAAGGGCCTTGGCTTCCTTTATCCACAGAGCTTTCCATTGTATTTGGGAAGACTGGTCCAGCACTGCAGATATTAAATCATGCCAATCTGAGGGAGTTATCTTATTAGTAGTAGCCCATGTGCTTAGTAACTGTTTTACGTAAGGGCTGTGGACCCCATAAGACATTATCGCTTGCTTTATAGCTTTCATGGGAATGGGTTCCCATTTATGTGTAGTGGAACCAGTTTGGTTCCTCCACAGTGCTGGCTTTTCTACCATGGTTACTGGAAAGGCCGCCTTAGGATGTCTAGTAGCAATGCATCATTTATTTCCTGATAGCCTAGCATCTGTTGACTCAACGTCTGATGTTTCTGATGATGTATCTTCTAATGATTGAAATTTTGCAAGCATGTCATCTCTGAGGTCTTGAATTTCCAACATTAAAAATTTATCCAAGTCTTTGGACTGTTCAGTTAAATGTGATCCCAAGCTTTTCATACCATCCTCCCTAAAAACTCCAAAGGCATCTATTTTTCCTTCCAGAAAACACATTCGGTCTGCTAGATATCCATTGTTATCAGACACAGATTGAATTGACCCTGCTAATTTGGAAAATTACTCCTGGCTAGATTCCATCTTAGCAATAAATGCAGTGGACATTGAAATGAATGTGTCTAGAAGGTTGTTCTGATCAAATTCCAAATTATCTGTTTTGGTAACTAAATTACCTTTTTCCCGAATTTTTGACTCTAATTTTTGAATTGACCCTGATAACTTGGAAAGTTCCACCTGGTTAGACTATAATTTTTGAATCATTTGTACATGTTTTTTCCATGTGATTACATGTATTAACACACTAATCACAAACATGATACACATAATCGTATGAAAAATATCATAATTGTCTTTTACTGCATAATCCATGACGTTGGTAACAAAAATCTCTAAAATCCTGCAGTAGTAAATTACCTATTATGTTATAATTATATGTTCTTACCACCTATTAGTAATTCCCGAAATTGCAAAAATCACCTCTTGTTTTGTCTTAGATTAAAATACCTGTAGTTACCGAGCTAGGCCAGCAGATGGCGGAGGTGTACCGCCAAACACTGCTTCTCTGCGGAAAAGCGGATGTTTCCCAAGGAACCTGTGGAAATTCAGTGAACAGATTTGGGGGCAAAGAAGGGTTGGGGAAGTTGGCGAACACCTGCACTGCAGCGGAGCTCGTGGTGGCTTTATTAGCTGCTAAGCCACTGGAAGAGAGATGTTGATAAACGCAGGGTTTCGGGTCACTGATTGCTGGGAGTGCATATGTGAGCCCAACATGCTGTGGCAGTGAGGGCAACGATTATGCTGCTGGTCTTAAGGGGGCCATGGGTAGATGCAGTCAGCCAGGGCTTCTTGCCCCGGGATCCAGAGCAGCAGCGGAAGACGTGAGGTGGGCAGTCCAGCACATGATGCTCCGAAGTAACGTGGTCCCGCTCTTGCAGATGAAATGGCTGCGGCGGCTGTGTTTTCAGAAGAATGGGATTTGAATGGAATTCGGGAGAGGTGGAAACTGCTGGCTAGGGCTTGAGCCCTTGTAGCAGGGAGAGGGAGAAAAACGGATGTGCTCTGGGAGCTAGCATGCTGGGCAGAAAGAGGGAGCGCACAATGCAGCTGCATCTGCAGCGGGGTGGGGATGGTGGCCCAGGATCTGGAGGTGCAGCATCCCACGAAATGGCTGGAATGCTGATGAGCACTCACCTTAGTTATCAATGGCTGTGATGCACGGTTTTGTCACCCAACTGCAGATGGATGATGTTCTTTTGTCTGGCCAGGGCAGGGAGGGCATGCAGGTGAGGGTGGGGAGGGTAGCACTCACCTCGGGAGCAGAGCCAGGCATGGCCTTCCAATCCACTCAGCTGACACCAGATAATGATGATAGCTGATCCTATAGGGCATACAATATATGTATTTACCAGAGAAAGACAGAGTCATACAAGCTAGGAATTAGAAGCGTGGCTGGCTTCCAAAAAGGGAGGTCCTTTTTCCTTTTGCTTCCTTTTTTCTCTACCTGTGCTAATTTACTTGTCCCCACCCTCATGGGCAGATAGCTTTGTGGGGTTCACTCCTACACTATTCCAAGAATGTTCATGACGGTGTTGAACCATTGCTTTGTACAGAATAGAGCAGGAGGGTACTATGTCTTGGAGGACAAGCACATTCTCTCCACATTTACTTGGTGCAGGAGACACTTCCTGAGAATAAGGAAGTATGATGATGAACTTAGAGAAGAAATTCCAGGAGGAAAATAAATACACTGTCGGCAAACAGTCGTCACAATGTACTCTCAAGCAGAGGATGCTCACATATGTGAAAGAGGTGATGGGAACAAAATTTGCTTGTCCATAAGACTTTTTACCTTGACCTGTGTGATTAAAAAATAAATAAATGGCACTGTTTACAACAGAGAATATTTTTGTCCTCTAGGTGGTTTTCCTTTTTTTTATTTTGTAAATAGTATTTTAATCAAAATAATCTTATGGTAGCCATAGTAACAATGGCAGTATTCTTTTATTCCTGACATTCAGCCATTGTACAGCCAAGCTACATGTGTGTTCTCCTAAATGAAAAATTATACATAGATAGAAGCAATTGCATTCAGACAAGTCAAAGTTATACCAGAGCCAAGAATCAAAAGAAGTCCTACGTGTACCTTGTTGCCTCTAACAACAGAAAATATCATGTGAGTGTGTAGGTTTGTAAGGGTCACTGTGTATTATACACTGGTGTCAATCAGTGTCAGTATAGACATGCAACAAAGACAATGCAGCTTCAGAAAACAGGGCAGGAAGCATGCAGGTCTCCTGATAGCAGGGACTGGTCTCTTATATTCCTAGTTCAGAATCCCACTTCTCTGTCCACAATGTTATCAGGGAAGATAACAGAGAGAATCAAATTCATAAAGAAAACAATTTGGATTCTTCCTCGTATTGTGAGACAAACACCTATTTCTGGAGTTCTTACCTTCTACACAGATGCAAACAAATCAGGTAAGGCATGGTATAAATCAGGAAATATAAGTAAAGTAGTTCAAAGCCCTTACAACTCCATACAAAAGGCAGAGTTATATGCCATTCTCATGGTACTTAAAGACTTTACAGAGCCTCTCAATATAGTCATGGATTCTCAGTATGCAGAGAGAGTTTTCTTACACATTGAGACTGTAGAATTTGTTCCTGATGGCACAGCATTAACCTCATTGTTTTTACAATTACAGGAAACCATCAGAAACAGGAATGATCCTATATATATAACAAACATCAGATCCCATACAGGTCTGCCAGGTCCTCTGGCACAAGGCAATGTTGAAATTGATCGTTTAATAATAGGTAATGTGTTGGAAGTTTCACAATTTCATAAGAAACACCATGTTAACAGCAAAGGTTTAAAGAAGCCAAAGAAATAGTAAGTAATTGCCCCAATTTCACATTCTGCAATCAAACTGTTACCAGCAGGTTATAATCCTAAAGGAATTCACAGAAATGAACTTTTGCAAATGGATGTATTTCACTTCCAAGAATTTGGCCGTTTGAAATATGTACACTATACCATAGACACATTCTCAGGCTTCCAATGGGCTACTGCCCTCAGCACTGAAAAGGCTGATAGTGTTATTATACACCTCTTAGAGGTGATGGCTGTTATGGGTATACCTAAAACAATAAAAACTGACAATATTCCAGCATATGTCTCCAGTAAATTGGAATATTTTTCTTTTTTTATTTATTCATTTATTTTTTTAATTTTTATTTTTTATTTATTTTTAAGTTTAAATTTAGATTAGAAACAAGGTTGCTTCACAAGTCAGTTCCAGGTCCCTCTCTCTTTCCCTCCCCTCGTCCCATGCCCTCTCCCATCCCCCCCGTTATCCCCTCATTTCTCCAGGGAGGAATGTTTTTCAAATATTATAGTATAAAACATGTAACTGGTATAACTTACAATCCCACAGGACAAGAAGTGGTTGAAATATCTAATCTAACCTTAAAATAGATGCTTTATAAACAGCAAGGGGGGACAAAGACTCCCAAACACAGGTTACATAATGCTTTGCTAAAGTTGAATTTTTTAATGCTAATGAAAAAGGACAAACTGCAGCAGAAAGACACTGAACTACAGAGAAGACTTCTGAACTGAACCAACCAGTCTGGAAACCAGTATATGTGTTATGTTGGGGAAGGGGTTTTGCTTTCGTTTTCACAGGAGAAGAAACATTGTAAGGCCCATCGAAATTAATTAAGATTTGATAAGAAAAGAAGACTTCTCAGTAGGAGGACAGATGGTGGCTCATCTACAAGGTCATATTCTATCATGTACAGTTATGTTTAAGGAGACCTCATAAAAGGAAAGAGAAGTGTTCTGTTTGTATCTTTACAGGAAAACTTAGTTCTGAACAGCGAACAAATACTAGGTATATGGATACGTAAAGAAGAAAGGATAGCTACCCAGAGGACCATCAAACATGCAATAATACAATGTGGTATCAATGTGCAAATCTCTCTATTTTGTTATTATAATTTCTATTTTCTTTGCCTTAGTCCCAATTCATCTAATTAATGCTGGCTTTAGAGTTGGATTGGCTTTCCTGCTTTAAACTCAAGCATATTGTTAAAATACAATTCAGACTTTCTGTATTATATCAAAGAGCCATTGATATAAGACAGAAGAAAACAAAAATAGGGACTGTCATCTGTGTATACTTGGCTGTTTGTCTAAAATTCTAATCTCCTTCATGTTTATTATCTTCCTTAGGTTTGCCTTTCCCAGTATACATACATATAAAAGTTAAAATTTCCATGCTAACATTAATGTTTCAGTTTTCTAGAGAAAAAAAGGATTTCCTGGCAGCAATCTTCAACTGCTTCAGAAAGAAAATGTGGATTCATTTCTCTGACACTTCCTGATTCGACTGGATGCATTTGAACTGCCCCACATCATCGACCCCACTTGACAAGTACCATCCTGAAACCAGCTTAGAACTACATCACTCGACACATATCCAGACCAAGGAACTGATACAGTGCATCTTCTACAATCTGACCAGAGCTTCAGATAAGAGCTTCAATAAAATCTTCTATTTAAAATGAAAGGAGAAACCTACAAAGTTATCTGCCCATAAAGGCAGGGATAAGTAAATTAGCACAGGTAGAGATGAAAGGAAGAGAAAGGAAAAAGGACCTCCCTATTTGGAAGCCAGCCATGCTTCTAACTACTAGCTTGTGTGACTCTCTCTTTCTGGTAAATAAATATATTGTATCCCCTATAACATCAGCTATCCTCATTAGTATAGTATAAACCACAGTGATGGGATAGAAGGAGAGAGGGTCTGCTTATCTGTAAAATTCAAGGAACCACCTATAGAAATCGAAAGAGTTGTATGAATGTGGAGTTGTTGATAGATTTGCACTGGCTGCACCCATGGAAGTTTCATAAGGCTCAATTCTCTAGAGACTGAACTGGATTACTCAAGAATAGACAAAGCTTCCATCTTTAAAAGAACTCCATCTTATGGCTGCTCTGATGCATCACAGTCACACAAGATTCCTAGGAGATCCTCCTGACCTGTGTACGATTGCTGAGAGATAATACATATTTCTAGAAACATTTCAGGGCAATCCATACATTGGAATAACTTACATCTATTGGAGAGCATGTGCTGTCAAAGAAAACACAGAGGAACAAAATCTTATATTTACTATTGTGACTATTCAAATGACATCAAGATAATATGATCAATAACATTGTTAATATTTTTGCATGAGACAGCAAAAATTAAGACCTAAAAATTAATTATTCAGAGCCTGAGTGACAGGTGCAAAGAGGCCAGCAAGTGCGTTTCCTGACTGAGAGTTTATTTCTCTCATTTAACGTCATGCACGTTTCAGTATACCATCTCCCATGTCAGTTAGAAACTGCCCCTAGGAGGATAAGGTCAGTTACTTCCTAGAATCTATAGCAGTCTCCTGGTAATGCTACAATAAAAGAAATGACCTATCTGAAATCACTATGAAGACAGTTTATCTCATAGTAGAATCAATTCCTGTATTTGAAAACTAGCTTCTGCATGGTTCCACAGCTGTTGGGGTTCCAGAGTACAACGAAAAGTGAACATGTAACCCAGAGGTTATCTCCAGTTATAACTTGCTGCAAATGAAAATTAGATTCTTCAAGGGAGTATAACAGAGGAATCAAACACTCCTAAATGTAAGTTGAGGTGCATAAGCAGATGTCATAAGGAGTCCAATTCAACTGCATTTGAGCAATTCTTTGTAATAATTTCAAACGTCTTTATTGATATTTTATACATTTATTTGTTCATCTCTTATTTTATTCTACCCTTCCTTTGCCTATACAGAACAGCTTCTAACTTTGTGTTTTTATGGGATTCCAGAGTATGTGTATCAGGTGGTCTCTGCATCCATACCTGTTTCTTGTGCCTTTTCTTAGTCTCGTTTCCTTCAGTTTTTACTTCTTTTATTTTGTCCTGTTCTGAAGTGTTACATTTTCTTTGATCTTATTTTAATCTATTTGATTTTATTCACTAGAAGTCTTTTTGTTTTAAAACACACAGCAAGGTGGTGAATATGGATGGAATGGACTTGGGAGTTGGAGAAGGCAGAGGGGTGAGTTGTGCAGCTGCTTCTATCAGCATGTGTTTCCTCTACATTCCACAGCATGGATGGAGCAAAAAGTAGGTGTGGACCCTATGCTACAACAATATGACAGCATGCTACCTTTCTGGGAAAGACAGAAACTCATTAAATGGGTGGAAAAGGGAAGAAAAACTTGAGCAGTCTGAGCTGCCTAATCATAAATAAGGAAATGAGGAAGCCAAATTTGAAAAGAATCTTAGCACTGAAGTTAGACCTTAAAAATGCAGGAACAGTGACTATGTCCATAGGAGAATTATTGATAAAAGCCAGAACTTGAAAACAAACTGGATGCCCCTAAACTAAAGAATGGATAAAGAAAATGAGGTACATTTACACCATATAATACTACTCATGCTAAGAAATTATGACATTTTAAAATTGACAGGCAAATGGACAGAACTAGGAAAAATACCCAGACTGAAGAAAAAAAACAAATATGGTATGTACACTCTCATAAGTGGATATTAGACATAAGGAAAATGATACACTGCCTATAATCACAACTCCAGATAAGCTATAACTCTCTTCCAGAAAAAAATTGAAGCAGATGTGGAATTCCACAACTATCCATTGGGCCATGATACTAGAGTACAATCAAAGTGAGGGAAGAGTGATATGATGAACAAAGCACCTTGGTCCTGCCTCATTGAGATGATGGGACAGGCTTATAACATTTCCTAGGTGAGGTCTTACCCTCTCCAAAGGGAAGATTGTATATGGGGGTGTGAAGAGAGTAGGGAGAGTGGGAGGAGAGGAGGGAAGGGGAACTGGGATTAGAATATAAAAATAATTAATCATTACAAAATATAACAGGAAAAGAAATAAATTGATTGGGAAAAATTCCCCCAAAATGGAGCAGAAAATTTTGGTGGGGAGTGTGGGATAGGAAGTGCAGGAGGGGCATGACAAGATGTGTTTTCTGTGATTTCTTTAGTCCCCATGATCTCTATTCCAGACTCACACCTAGGAAGTCAGACACAGTGATGTCTATACTGTAATAATGAAATGGAGTGGTAACCACCCTCCTGATTTATAAAGTCTAGGCTGAATCCCCACATGCAAATGCATCTTCTAGCTCTAAGTTAAATCTCCTCCTGGGCGGTGGGTCACAAGCTACTGACTTCTGAGCAAAAGGGTTGGTGCCTAGAAGATGAGAATGTTGGGGCTTCTATACCTAATGACAGCCCTTTCCTAATGAGTGTGACCATATCATACATGTGTCCATGAGGGGATATGACAACATGTGATTGACACAATTGCCTCTTCTTTTCTGAAGGTGCTCTGTCCCAGATCCAGCTTCAGGAGTCAGGACCTGGCCTGGTGTACTCCTCAGAATCACTGTCCCTCATTTGCTCTGTCACTGGTTATTCCATCTCCAGTGGTTACTTGTGGCACTGGATCCAGCAGTCCCCAGAGAAGAAGCAGGAGTGGATGGGGTACATAAGTAGTGGTGGTGGCACCGGCTACAACCTTACCCTCAAAAGCCGCATCTCCATCACAAGAGAAACATCCAAGAACCAGTTCTTCCTGCAGCTGAGCTCTGTGACCATTGAGGTCACAGCCACATATTGCTGTGCAAGAGAAACAGTAAGGGGTCTTCAGCATTAGCCCACACACAAAACTCCCTGCAGAGGAGCTCTGTTCCAGCAGGGGGCGCTCAGCTCTAACCAAGCCCAGCAACTCTATGAATTCAGAGCACAGACAGAAAAATGCATTTGCTTCCCACTCCCCACGTACAGAGAAGGCAAGGGGTCTTTTATCTCTCTAATATTGAAATTGTGTTCTTTTGTAGGCCCAGATTTATTTATTTCTAACTGTGTCTCTCGAGACAGGGTACACAGTTATAATTCTTGTCACTTTAAATTTGAAGGAAGTCTTTACAAAATGACCCATCTCTGTGGTTTTAGAAATATGTTTTGATGAAAGTAGCTTTTTGTAACTCAGTTAATCTCACATGGCAATAGATTTCACATAAAAATGTGATTCTACTTTTGACAGCTCACACACTCCACGCTCAGCAACATCTGTATTTTGGAGCACATCCTATCCTCCTCACACAAAGCAGTTTCTGATATGTCTACAGAATGAGACATAGTACGAAAAGTGTGTCCATACACCACTATAGTTGAATTACCCACAATGAAAAGCACAGCCAGGAATTTCCTGGTGTCAAGCTTGTGTATAAAAGAACTCTGCTGTTGGTAGTTACTGTTCCTAGAGATGGATTATTCTGTGCAAGAAAATGTATCAGTTGGTAAAAGAATTAAAAACATATTATTTAAATACTGATGGTTAATATTTTTAAATATGACAGAGGAGTATCCACCTTTGACATAGGGAATTCAAAATTATGTGTTCAGATTTACCAGGACCTGTGATTTGTGATCTCATCACACAGAGTCATGGGGGTAGAAATATAACCCTAGTTCACACTCTGAAACTCAGTATCCCACCCATGTAATGAAAATAAAATCATCAGTGTAAGGGATCTCATATTAAATCTTCAGTGCCACTACACAATGTATTCTGTGATATACTTGAAAAATTCTGCCTGAACATTAGGAAAATTTGAACAACCCAAAGATGAGATGTAATGTCTGAAATAAATGTTCCCCAAACCATGATAGTATCACACACAAGGTAACACAGCATGAAGAGTGGTTAAAGTCCCCCAGAACATGCACTGTACAGCTACCCCTCCATTGATAAGATCTGTCCCTACCATAGAATCCCATAGCCTAAAGATCATTCATAAAATAAATGAATCAGATATGAGATTTCCAGGGATGAAGAAGTGGGTGGGCATCCAAAAAGGCCATTCAAGTCCCACAGTCTGTCTTCAGTTGTTAGCATTTTCTAATAACCGCTATAATTCAGACTCAATAGTACAGTGTGGACATAGAATGAAGGTTTACCTTGGTATATGAGCAAAGGAAAGTAGGTCATCTTCATTTTCACAAAGCAGTGTCTGGAAGGCATGCTCCTCATCATTTGTCATTTGACTGGGAGTAAGCAAACAAGTGTGTGATCAAGAAAATAATCCTGAAGATATATTAGATGGTATTTTCTGGATAAACTGTGGATGGAGGTGGAAGGAGGGATAGGGAGAAGGGAGGGGTGTGAGAACATCAGGGAGCAGGATGGTTGAGGTGGTTATGGATGCAGTGTGAGACCAAAGAAAGAGAAGTCTTCATAGAGACAGCCACTATTGGGTTATGGGGAAACCTGGAGTTAGTGTAATTCCCAAGAATCCACAAGGGTGACTCCAGTTAAGACTCCTAGCAATAGGGGAGAGGGAGACTGAACTGTTAAGACTCCTAGCAATAGAAGAGGGTGACTGAACTGTGAAGATGCAGGAGCTTAAGGCGCAGAAATTCCCCCTGCGGCAGGGGGTGCAGATCACACATCAAAACAGCACATTGCAGGAACAGGTACAAATGTAACTGAGTGTTCCTGGGTTCTCAGTCTCAGCTGGCTTTCTATCTGATGATTTCTCATAATGCTATCTGCACTCGTGGTCTGTAAAGATGGCAAAAACAGAGCTCTGTTTTTCCTACACACACACACACACACACACACACACACACACACACACACACACACACACACGGGCACGCAGCACACACGCATAAGGTATTAAATGAATTAAATACTAAAACTCATTGGTGACTGCAGAAATTGCTGCTGATGTCACCGCGATCAAATGTGAATAAAGGTCCTTGTTGTTGGTGAGGATATTGCCTCATGAAATTCATAGAAAATCCTGAGATCCTAAAATATTCTGATTAGGTCATTGTTTTGGATTAGGGGAGTTTGGAGCAGACACACTGTGTGACTTGTATACCCTAAGAGGTCTGAAATATGTCTGATTTCCTGAGAACTGTGCACCTCAGTAACAGATCTGAGCTATTTTCTGCTACTTAATGATTACCGTCATGTATCCTTCTATAGTTTGTTCATCTAGAACAACTATGACATTGGTTCTCAACATTGATGATATCCGTTCACATTAAACTCACCTGAGGCTCAGGCTGCAGCGCCTGTGGCCTCTGAGGATGGTTGTGGTAAAAGGGTCTGTCCCAATTTTACAGACTCCTTCTTCCATCGCTTTTCAGAGAATCCTAAAAATTAAAAGGGTATGGTTAACCTGGGAATATGTCTACTAAATTGAAATATTAATATTGGATAGGTGAAGGACCTACAATGTTATGTTCTTCCATCTTGTGCCACTTTGGGAACACTGACAGATAGTTTTCCTGCTGAGCAGTGAACTCTAGGACTCAGTGCCCTGGTCTGTTTAAGACAAGTTGTCCTTCTTTCTGATAATTACCCACGTGCAACTGACCTTGCTTAAGGAAAGTTCAGCCCAAGTTGTCCTCTGTCCAAGAACCCCCACAATATCCCTACCTCACTTCAATGGAGAAAATCGTTTCTTGTTTTCTCATCATGACCTCATTATTAGTCGAAATCAAACATTTTCACACAACAGCATTTGTGTGAGAAAAGCTTCAATTGAAAAACCACTCGTGAACTGTACACCTCCATCATGAAGTAACTCCTTACTCAAGGTAAAAATATAGAAGTGTCCTCATTTGCAGTAGACAAAGGCTAGACATGTTTGAATCACTGCACTACTCCATGTGTTCTGCAGAAATATTCATTTCAGTCACACAGTTTACAAAACTACATTGTGCTTCATGGATTGTGGGATTGTGAAAGATCTGTGAACCGGCAAGACCCTTACCGTTCCAGAAACATGTGAAAGTTTGTTGTAGGCATTTATATTCAAAATATTGAAAAGAATAAATCTAAAAAAACAATATAATTCCTGTGGTGATAACAAGTGAAATCTTTCCTCATGATGACTTATACAGATGGCATGTAAAGTAGTGCATTTGTGTGTGGCTAAGGAAATTTTTAACAGAGTAAGGAATAAATGCAGTGAGTGACCATGTATTAATATATTTTTAACAATGCTGAAAATGAATAGAAAGAATTGTAAGCATATTAAGCTTCCTTTGCAATCTTTACACCATGTACCACTCCTATTGACCACCTTCTCATTCTGTTTCTATTCCTATACTTGTGCCTTCCTTCCTTGCAGATAGTCACAGAATCTGCATGTTCATAGTTGCAATGTCCTTGTCATAATCAAAATGAGCATTACAGAATATTCCTCTCTGTATGCTGACTCTTACATTCATTCCACCCAATCCTCCATGGTGCTCCTTGAGGAGAATCAATCATACGTCACTTGTTACTGAGTAAGTAGCATGACTTTTATTTGATTAATATCATTGTTGCGAGACAGCTAAAAGGAAAACCAAAGTAAATTAATTGTGCAGATTCCGAGGAGCAGGTTCAGAAAGGGGCCACCTAGAATGTTCCCTGACTCTAATGTGAGCTTTTACTCTCAGTTAACCCAGGAGACCTCTCCTTTTTCAGCTACAGACCATGCCTTGGAGGACATGAGATCTGACAATAGTAAGTTCAGTTGGTTCCTAGAAACTTTAACTCTCATGAGAATGCTACAGAAGCAGAAGTAATACAATTTAAAGGCCCTCTCAGTCACCATGTAGACAGTTTACCTATAGAAGAATGAATTTCTCAGTTGGAAACCTAGGAGATGGCACATTTGTCTCACAGAGAGGTGATTTCAATGTTCTTCATGCGGAGTCCCACCACCAATCAGTGTAGAGGGAGGGGACAGGTTTGGAGAGATGGAAGGATATCAGAGCAGGTCTCAGAGCTCATGGTCTAGATCTCGCTGTACTCACAGACATGTTCCTTAATTACTTAGACAACAATCAGAAATATTGACCTAATGTACATGAGTGCTACATGAAACACAGTCCAGATACAAACATAACAACATGTTCAAATTTTTCAAAAATTATTTACAGAAAAATAATACATGCAACTTATGTTTTTATTTTTCAAAACTGAATGTGCACACACCAGTTGTTTTTCATGTATCAGCATCAAGCTACCTCCTTGAAACCAATCCCTTCCATTTAATATCTTGATTCAATATTTGTAAAGCATTGCTATTCCTTCTAAAATCATCAAACTTTATTATAATCAACCCCATGGCACAAATAAGGCAGAGGGGTGTCTGCAGTCCAAAATACAATAAGACTTTGAATTACATCACAAATATATGATAAATAATGGATAATTCCTTAATTATTTCCCAATTATTCCATTTTGTTTACTTCATCTCCTTGACACATTCTTGACTAATGCTTCTACAACAGAACTCATTCAGCATGAGGAAATACAGACAAGTGCTCCCCATATTCGTGAATAAATATCCCAGCCCTGACCATGTAGCTCTGTCTGAGGATCCTAGCCCTGCATTTCCAGATCTTTCCATTCAACATGCAACACTGAACTCAGAACATTCACGCTGAGATTCAGTGTTACAGGAGACTTCCTTGTTGATTTTGACTGGGATTGGTGTGCACAATAAGATTATTTTAAAAATAAAAGATTCAAATAATTTTAATTAAAAGGATTTTTGTTAATTTCTATGCAATTGGTATACCTGTCAATATCCACACTCAAATGCTTTCATCTGCATCCCTTACTCATGATCAAATTCATAGTTGCTTCAATTTAATTAAGAATTTTATATGTGCATATGTTTGTGTTTATTCATTCTATTAAGCCCAATTAACATTATATATATATATATATATATATATATATATATATATATATGTACATTTGTTTACAGCAGTCCACTTGGAAATGAATAACTTGACTTGGAGTCTCTCCTTATAGAAAAGTAATGATTCTCTACTATTAGTGGCCACTTATTGCACATAGTTCTTCATTTAGGGTTTGGGAAACTTGATATTTCCCGGTCTATTACTGATTTCCTGTTTAGGCAGCAATAATTTTGGGATTTCGTGGGCCCAGGATTCCTCTCCTGTCAGTAACTGAAAGCCTGGAAATGTCACATTGTTTCCCTTGCTGTATTCACACCATACTTATCAGATGTGGTGCATACTGAGGACCTGGGTCTTCTCATGTGGGCTTCTTTCTATGGTAAGCAGAGATGAACTTCCCTGATGCATACTGTGTATCTCATACTGGCTCCTTCTGAAACCCAAAATTTAAGTCCTCCATTAGAGTCAGCTCCTGTGAAGGGAATGTAAAACTCTCCTGTCTCTACCCAAGCTTAGGTTGAAAAGGGAAAGGTGGGTCTGCATAGTCACTGATGTGCAGCCATGGCACTGTTTGATTTCTTAATCCTGCTGCTGACTGTGCCATCATGTGAGTGCCATGGATTCCTAGTGGATCAACTCCCATTATTCACGCTATTCCAACATTACCTTTTAATTTTCTTCTCCACAGATGTCCTGTCCCAGGTTGCCCTGAAAGTGTCTGGCCCTGTAGGCTGGGTAGTGGTGGCACATGCCTCTAATCCCAGCACTCGGGAGGCAGAGGCAAGCGGATCTCTGTAAGTTTGAGGCCTGGCTGGACCGATAACCTCCAAAACAATACAGAGAAACCCTGTCTTGTAAAAACCAAAATAAAGAGTCTGGCCCTGTGTTGTTCCCTCCTTTCCAGGAGCACTTCTGGCATAGGTGTGGGCTGGATCCAGCAACCCTCAAGGACGTGTCTGGAGTGAATGGCACACGTTTGGAAGGATGATGATAAGCACTATAACCCATCCCTGCAGAGCCGGTTCACAATCTCCAAGGACACCTCCACTACCAGGCATTCTTCAAGATTACCATTGTAGATACTGCAGATACTGCAACTGTCTCAGAGAGCACAGAGACACTGCCATGGCTGACCATTTTACAGTACTTCAGGCTGACTCTCAGCTCTGTGGCTTTCTTCTACAATTCATGATGTTGATGTTGGGAGTAAGCACATATTTCCTGCTTGCCTCTGGGATTTCCTCTTCTCTCTGAGTTTCAGATCCCTGGCTTCCTATTACACAAAGAGAACCCTTTTAATAATTGTCCAGAAAGGAGAAACTGTGTATCGCATTTTGTAAAGATTAAGTATGTCTGGTCCCTAATCCAGTTGGTTCAGGGCTGTAGTTCTATCCAGTCTTTTGCCTCAATTCCCCAGAAGAGCAGATTCTGAATTATTGTAGCACTCACCTTCAGTAAACAAAAGAATATAGGGAAGGTAGACATTTCTGGAGACGCTTTTACAAATTGAGTCTTGGGTCAATGTAGCACCATGAAAACCAAAAGATATCTCATACCATTACACAGGCAATTGGTTCCTCTCCACAAACTGATGGTAACATTTACATATCTCACTGTAAAGGGACAATTTGAGTCAGTGCCTAACTGTAGGCTTCAACTCTACTGACTTCTTTTCATAGCAGTAGAAGGTACTTAGCATACTCTCAGAGAACCAACTAAACAACATACTGTGACCTGCAATGGTGACCTTCTGGTGAGATTGAATTTAAAGCCCACACTATGAGTTTAATCTATGCCTGAAACTCCTACAAAATTCTGGAATCTGAGACAAGCTTGACCATGGGCCTATGGGAAAACCAAATATTCTACTAAGCAATGGTTTTCAACCCGTGTACCAGAATGACATTGGGACTGAACAAATGATTCACAGGAGTACCAGGACCTTTTCACTGTAGTTACATATCAGATATCCTGGATGTCAGAATGTTATATTATGATTCACAGTGAATAAATTATTGTTATAAAGTAGAAATAAAATAATTTTATGTTCTGGGTTACCACAACACAAAGAACTGAATTACAGGGTTGTGGAATTTGGAAGTTTGAGGACAACTGTGCTAAAAGAATATAACAATAAGATAATTCTGAGTGTCACGCCCATATATTCACATCAATCTGTGACTCACACAATTATCATTAGTGATTCATCCTCTTGTAAAATGTTCGAGGTGGCATGGAGACTCTTGAGTGGACAATCTATAATACATGAAAGATACTTGTGTATTCAGTCATAAATGTGTTATCTTAAGCATTCATTTTCCTCAGGACTCAGGTACCAATGCAGGAGAAGAGATGGAAAGATTTTAAGACCCAGAGATATTTAATAACTCCAAGGATACAGTCGCTTTCAGACCAATAGAACTAGTGCACATATGAATGTATTAGACTGCTCCCTTCAAGACTTACTCAAGGATAGCCACAGTCAGAAGGTCTATGTTCCTTACAGCAAAGGTGATGCTTCCATTTCAATGAGCTTATTGATGGTTATCCTGCATGAGATCATCAACATTGCCTTCATGATCCATGTCTCTGCTATAATTTTAATGTTATTTCCAGTTATCCTTCATGATATCACATGGCTGTCTTCATGACCCATGTCTCTTCTGTAATTCTCGTTTCATTTCCTGGGAAAATCTAAGATTCAGACTCTTCTTTAGGGGTAAGCTCACAATATTGTTCATGCCCAAAGGGGCATGGAAAAGGGATGGGCACAGTTGAGGATAAAAGGAAGAAAAAGAAAAATCACTCTCTCTTGGAAGCTAGCCATGTTCCCAGATCTTTTATCCCTGTTTACCTTGTAAGTATATTAAATAAAAATACTAGGCTGCTTTTTAAGATAACGTTGTTTCTACCTTCATTTGGTGTCAGAAACTTATAGACAGCCCCCAAACCTCAGGCTTGGGCTGTTGAACCTAAACTTGGTCCATTTTCATTGTCTCTAATTAAAGCTGTTTCTCATTATCCCTTCTTGAAAACACAGTCCAGATTCAATATTAACTACCAAATTGTTTCAGCTTCTAATAGTCACCCAAATCCTTAGATGCATCGATATTTACTCATTTGCATCAAAGTTCTATCTTTTGTATGCAATTGTATGGGTCTTTTTCCTGCCCAGGTTGTATTGTGAATGAATGCTCAGCTCTCTTTATTTAGAATAAATGGCAGGCATCCATTTCAGCAATGCTGGAATGAAACATCCTGCTCAGAAAACCACCTAAAATATACAACATATATTGTACATGTGAGCTCGACTTCAACAACCCTTCTTTGTAGTAAGCCTTGAGTACATGAGGTAGTCAAAGCACTTGCATACAGAAATGGAATATTGAGTAATATGAAACACTCAAATATTTTAAATGCTGGAGACACTTGCATTTGATTGAAATGCATTTGACTCGTGGTCACACTGCTTACACCCAGACAAATTCATATACACCTCAATATGCAGCATATTTTAGGGATTATTATGTGTGCCTATGTGTGCCTACAACTTACACAGGTATATATATATGGACAAATATGTGAATTATGGACACGGTGGAACTGGTTCCACTAACACCTTGGAACTACTGGTGCATTATTCAACTTCACAGCTGTCATTCACTAAACTTTTAACAAGTACATCCAAGTCTCTGAAAATCAGTAGCCATGACATTACATGAATACAAGGATGCTGAGCTTAGGGAAGCTAGATCCAGAGAGAATCCAGCCATCATTTTACCCAGAAAGAGCCAGGAAAAAGGGATATACAATCCTTTTAAAGTAAATCTACAGTCTACCCATGATACAAATGCTGAAATAGCAAAGAGATTGAACCAAATCCAAATTTTCCTATATTCTGATCACTTCTCAAATGTGAAAATACTTTGTGTAGTTGGGAACAGATATGTGAGAATCACATTTATTCACATTCTAGGTTTTTTGAGTTTTCTATCCAAGGTACAGCTCAAGGATTTTGGAAATTACATTATATAAAGCAATTACTGGTCCTGTCCATTACTTGTGGTATCTCTGGTCACTCATTTCATCACATGAATATATGGCATTAATTTCCACATATAATGACAAAAGATTAAAAGGAATTTTAGAAACAGAAAATCAGATAGAATCATAGCTTCTTGGGAGTAGCATTTTCTTGGGTGGACTCTGTTTTGTTAGAGAGAAACAGAGACTCACAGTTCCCTTAAGGAAGTCTTCCTGACTTAGCATAAGTGGAAAACACCACAGGACTATTTTAAAAGACCCCACAACCTAACAATAATGGTGTGTTCAACCACCTGGCAGGGGCAGTGACCGCATCTCTAAGCCAGCAGCATGCTGCTGGATGGCAGCATTGACCAGGGAAGTGAGCACGGCTCCCAGGGTTGGTGATACATTTACATTCACCATGTTGAAAACTCAGCAATTAAAACAGTCGCAGCTTTAACTTTAGCAATGTTGTTTAGCAGATAAAAGATACGTGGTCATAAAAACATAAATTTTTTACATTAAAGTCAGAATCAGATTAAGTAAAATACCTAAAAGGTTTATAGCATGTTTAAAAATATGTGTATCGTTGGTAGAGAAAAAGAAACAGGATAGTGGAAAGAAAGAAAGAAGGATAGAAAGAAAATGAAATAAAGAACGAAAGAAAGTGTAGATGGGTGTTGTGGTAGAGGCAAGGAGATCTCTGTGATTACAAGGTCAGACTGGTGTACAGAGGGGTTCGAGGGCAGCCAAAGAACACAGAGAAACCCTGCCTCTAAAAAAATAAAATTAAAATATATAGAGTATTTAAAAAGCTATGTAAAGATAAAAATAAACAGAGAGTCAGGATACTTTATGCTACTGTGTTTTCAATTGTTCAATTGCTAAGGAAGGAACAACAACTGCTAAAATTCACTGGCAAATAAATGCTACTAAAATAGCCCAACTTACATATTTTAAAAATGTTTTTAATTCTAAAGTTAAATATAAGGACAGGTCACTAAGTAAAAGAGTTTTTTCTTATGTTCCACTGAAAATGAAAAGCTTTGGATTCCTTCCTGGTGTATATGGTTTGATTAAGTAAGAACCCCTAAAGCAGTGGCCCAGGTGATCCAAAAACAGCTGAGATTCTGCAGTTACAGACCACTACAGCTAGGATTTTGGGTCTTCTTAGGACCCAAAAACAGCACCCCCTAACAGCAGGAAGTGGTTTGCAGAGAATGACATCCACACTCCAAAATATTTTTATAAATGTTTGTGTTCATTTATACAAGGTTGGTTAACAATAGTAATGTTCACTGTGAATCTCTTTCTAAAGAAAAAGGAAATATGATATAGAAATGAGTACTTTGTATTGGTATGGATTTTCATTTATTGATACAAATTTAAATTCAATTTTGTGATATATATGTATATATATATTTCTCTTCTTCTTTAGGTATTGTGTTGGTAGAACTCATTTAAAGAGGTAATGTATCATTAAATACGGATAATATATTGTTACTTATAATACTCAGAGCCTATAGTTAGGTTATTAAGGTTTTCTAGATATACAGAGATGTATTTCACATGGATAGAAATTCTTCATACCTTTCAAAGGCCAACAGCATATATGGAATTTAAATGGCTTAGGGTTTTTCATGATAGTGAGTCACAACTACTCCTGACACACATCATGTCTCAGAAGAAGATGGGCATCCTAGAAACTCATTATGGAGATTGCTTTCAACATGGCATGATTAGTCATTAGTCCACTAATCTGCTCTTGTCTGGAATATCTGACTGTGGTTGCTGTATAAACAGGACATGCAAGACCCACAGTAATGTAACTGTTGAAATTACAAAACAAAATTGGCAGTCTTACAGAGTTCATGCTTCATGAAAGTGTCTGCAGATGTTCTGCATGACACAGAGAAATGACTGATAAATTCTCAATGCAGATGGATGGTTTAAAATCTCATGCTTTGCTGGGAAGTCTTCCAGACACACTGTGGTCTATGGGCTGAAGATGGATGGCTCAACATTACAGAGGATCTTTGGGTGACTGTACTTGTACAAAGATGTCACTGTCAATTCTTGTGTTTATATATTATCCTTCTAAAATGATGCTGCAATGATAAACGGCACAATTACTGAAAGTAAAAATAAGTATTTATTGTAGAAATTACTTACAAGAGACCAAACAAATAATCCAGATGAGCTGAGTAGTTTTCCGCTGCCGAACTGGAAGCCAAAAGCCGGAAAAGAGAGCTAGACTTCCTCTGTTCAGTCTTTTATACCTTCATCCATAACGCCCCTAGCCATGCCTAAAAGTGGGCCTGGCTAGTGATGTGGTTCACTGCCTACATCTGTATATGTCTTTAGTCATGCCTAAAGTGGGTGTGGTTAGTAGTGCGCTAAACCGCTCGTTTATTACCTCATCTGTGTGCACCTCTAATAAGTCACATGGTTAATGGCGGCATCTGATTTCCTCCTACAATTCCACTTTTAGTCTAAAATGGATTTTTAAACTTAAAACAACTAACTTGTTTCAATGAAAAAAATGTATCAAACATCTATCCCATCTAAGTCTAAATTTATCTGAAACAAACACCCAAGTCTGAACACCTCTTTCCAATCCCAACTCTAAAAAAATGAAAACTAACATTAACAGGTGTAAACTATCCTAAAATATCAATAGAAGGGAGAGAGGGCATGAAATTCTAAAAACTACTTCCTGCTGAGATGGGACGATGCCAATCTCATGGGGACCTGTGAGAAGAAAAATGTTAGTGTAACCAAATCTGCAGTAGATCAGAAAGTCTCTATATGGCAGGAGATCCTTGATTGAAGTTCCTGACTGGAGTTCTAATGTTGATTGAAGCTCTCATCTTAAACTCTGGCCAGATAGTAGAAAGTGTGCTGTTTCAGGATTTTGGTCCAGAGATGGGTCGAGTGATGTAGTTTCAAGCCAATAGAGTCCTTGTCAAGTGAAGTAGATGATGTGGGGCAGTTCAGATGCCTCCAGTCGAATCAGGAGGAGTAAAGGAAGTGGATCCTCATTCTTTTTATGAAGCAGTTGAAGATTGCTATCAGTAAATCCCTTGTTCTCTGGAAAACTCAAACATTAATGTTAGTAATGAAATATTTTAACTTTTATATATGTATACTGGAAGAAGTAGCAATAGGGCAGATGGTAAACATGAAGGAAATTAGACTTTTCATAAAAATAAATCCACAGATAGCAGTCCCTAATTTTATTTTCTTCTGTCTTATATCAACGGCTCTTTGATATAATACAGAAATTCTGAATTTTATTAAAATAATATGCTTGAACTTAGAGTAGGGGAGTCAATCGAAATTCAAAGCCAGCTTCAGTTAAATGAATGGGGATTGACGTATATGAAGAAACAAAGATAAAAGGGTCAAAATAAAGAGATTTAGACTTTGATACCACACAGTGAGTTACTGTTTTTTTGATGGTCCTCAAGGTAGCTTTTCATTATTCTTCAGTAATATATATGTCTAGTATTCTTTGCTAAATTGACCTGTGAAGACAAAAAACAAAACACTTCTCTTTCCTTTTAGGAGGTCACTTTACACATGGTAGAATATGAATTGGTAGATGAGCTGTTATCTTCTTCCTCCTGAGATGTCTTCTATTCTAATCTAATCTTAATTTTGATGGAACCCAAAGCTTTTCTTCTCCTGTGGAAAAAAAAGCAAAACCTCTTCCCCAACGTAACACATATAGTGGTTTCCAGACTGAGGTCATAACATCCTTAAAATACACCGGTTGGTTCAGTTCAGAAGTCTTCTCTGTAGTCCAGTGTCTTTCTGCTGCAGTTTGTGCTTTTTTATCAGCATTAAGAAAATTCAATGTTAGTATGTAACCTGTGTTTGGGGATCTTTGTTCCCCTTGGCTGTTTATGAAGCATCTCTTTTAAGGTTCGGTTAGATCTTTCAATCACTGCTTGTCCTGTGGGATTGTAAGGTATAACAGTTACATGTTTTATATTATGATATTTGAAAAATTGATCCAAATTACTGAAGACATATGCTGGAGAATTGTCAGTTTTTATTGTTTTAGGTATACTCATAACAGACATCACCTCTAAGAGGTGTGTAATAACAGAATCAGCTTTTTCAGAGCTGAGGCCAGTAGCCCATTGGAAGCCTGAGAACGTGTCTGTGGTATGGTGTACATATTTCAAACTGCCAAATTCTGGGAATCGAAATACATCCACTTGCAAAAGCTCATTTCTGTGAATAACATTAGAATTACAACATGCTGGTAATGGAGTTTGATTGTAGAATGAGCAACTAGGGCAATTTCTTACTATTTCTTTGGCTTGTAGTCAGGTGATAGAAAAATCCTTCTTTAAACCTTTGCTGTTAACATGGTGTTTCTTATGAAATTCTGAAGCTTGCAACACATTACCTATTACTAAATGATTCATTTAATCATTGCCTTGTGCCAGAGGACCTGGCAGACCTGTATGGGATCTGTTGTGTGATATATATATATATATATATATATATATATATATATATATGTAGGATGAGTCATGTTTCTGATGGTTTTCTGTAAGTGTAAAAACACTGAGATGAATTCTGTACTATCAGGAACAAATTCAGGAGTCTCAATGTGCAAGACAACTCTTTCTTCATACTGAGAATCCATGACTATATTGAGAGGCTCTGTAAAGTCTTTAAGTATCATGAGAATGGCATATAATTCTGCCTTTTGTACCGAGTTGTAAGGGCTTTGAACTACTTTACTTATATTTCCTGATTTATCTCCTGCCTTACCTGATTTGTTTGCATCCGTGTAGAAGGAAAGTACTCCAGAAATAGGTGTTTGCCTCAAGATATGTTTTCTTTATGAATTTGATTCTCTCTGTTTTGGGATAGTTATTACTAATAGTTCCCAAAAAGTCACTGCAAGCTATTTGCCAATACTCATTATCCTTCTTCTCTTCTAATCTGTACTTTCTGTGGTCTAATTTTCTGAGCATCTATTTTATAACCTAAATAGTTAATAGTATCTCCTCTTTGTATTTTTTCTTGGGCAATTTGTAATCCCCAGCGAGGCAAAGTTTCCTTTACGGCTTTTAACATGTTTTCCAATGTATCCTTATTTGAATCAGACAGTAATATGTCATCCAATTAATGATATATTAACGAATCTGGAAATTTTTTACGAATTATTTCTTGAGGTTTATGCACAAAATATTGACACAAAGTTGGGCCATTTAACATACCTTGAAGTAGTACCTTCCACTGGAATCTCTGTACCGGTTGGGAATTATTATAGGTAGGTAATGTGAAGGCAAACTTTTCTCTGTCTTTTTCTTGTAACAGTATGGTGAAGAAGCAATCTTTTAAGTCTATAATTATAATTGGCCAATTCTTAGGTATTAGAGAAGGTAACAGCATCCCAGGTTGTAGAGACCCCGTTGCCTGAATTACATTGTTGATAGCTCTCAGATCACAAACATTCTCCACTTACCAGGCTTCTTCTTGACAAGAAAAACAGGTGCTTTCCATGCAGTAGTTGATTATTCAATATGTTCATCATCTAGCTCTTCCTGAACTACCTTCTCCAAAGCCTCTAACTTCTCAGATGTCATAGGCCATTGACCCACCCAGACAAGTTCATCTGTCAGCCATTTTAAGGGTAGAGCTTTTGGTTGCTCTTTAGGTTTGGCACGAGCATCCTGCTTCTGTACAGCCTGTACATTTGTCATCTGTTTTCTGTACTGCCTTCCTATAGTCTTTCTACCACCACGAGTTTGTCTATAATTCCTGATACAGGAGGAATGTTAATCTGAGTATTCCATTGCTGTAATAGATCACGACCTCAGAGTTTTATAGCAATATCTGCAACATAAGTCTTCAAACTTCCTCTCTGTCCTTCTGGCCAAATAAATTCAATCCATCTAAAGCTGTGTTTAACTTGAGATAGGGTTCCAATTAGGACCAATTCCTCTAATGGTGCTGATCTTATTTTTAATGGGCAAACTACCTGCTTGAATTGTGGATTTGCATTCTCATATGCCAAAAATCTATAAGTAGTCGCCTAGTTTCTGCATTTGCTACTTGTACGTCTATTGCTATAGATAATCTCTCTAAAAATTCAGTGAAAGTTTCCCTTGGTATAGGGCTGCATTGTCTCTCCTGTTTCACAAACCTTATCCAAAGCATTCAAAGCAGCTGTATGTCATAATGAAAAGCGTGTGCTTATCATATGCAGACTGAACCTGCGGGTAGCATAAGCACCCTCCCCAAGAATCTTGTCTTGGGGTGCTTCATGACCGTTCTTTACTTCCTGAATCTCTAGGGCTTTTTCTTCTTGCCTCTGTAAACTCTCCATTGAATTTGACAAGAATTCTCGAACACTGACGAGGCTAATTCGGCCCAGTCTATTGGGGTTACTCTATTTGCACTGGCCCATGAAGTTTGGAGCTCTCTGACATAGGGAGAATGAAGACCATACAAAACAATGGCCTCCTTGATTCTCTTTAGGTCCTTCATATGCATAGGTTCCCATTCATAAGCAATGGGTCTATTTGAATGCTTTTTCGTTGATGGTTTTTCAGTTATAGATACTGGGACAACCATAGGTGAATGCATAGCAACCTTAGGGAGATCTTTCCAGCATTTGAGAGGTGTTGGGAAACCCCTGTCCTGACCTGTTGCCTGTATGTCTAATTCTGAAGTATCAGATTGGACGTCTTCTAAAACCTACAGTCCATTCATCATTGTTTCTCTGAGCCCTTGGAGTTCCTGGGACAAATAATTTTCTAAGGACGTCATGGAATCATCCTTTTTTTTTGCATTCGTCGTTTAGACATGATTCCAAATATGTAATATTCTTATCCTTAGAAAGTATCTCAATGGCATGTAAACTGCCTTCTAGAAATGACATTCTATCAGTTTGTTTGTCATTGCTCTTAGACATGGAACAAATCTTTTCTGTTAGCATTTCAATCTGATTTTCTAGTCTTTGTAGTTTGCTAGTGAAATCATCAAACATGGAACAGTTTGGTTGGTTAAATGTTTCAACATTATGTTCTACTTTTTCTACTCTGTCTGTTGAACACATTTTCCCTTAAAGTAATTCAATTTGTGTTCTGTCTCTTTAAACCTGTTTGTCAGACCTACATTATCATTTTTAATATCCTGAATATTTTCTACCAAACCTTCCTTACTATCCTGCAAGGAATTTTCTATTTCCTGAATTATTTGTACTAGGATTTCATAACCATCCTGCCATGACCGTATGACCTGTATAAGTTTTGCCCTATTTTTGAACCATTTCTTTAGCAAAATTGTATTGATTATGAAACTAATAACCACCATCGTGGGTAGGAAGTAAATTCCAGGTAGGTCCTCAAACCTTTCTAAAATCCCATCCATACAAAAACAAGAAAATTCTTAACATGTTGCATTTGACATTGTATAAAGCATTTAAGTTTGCTACCAGTGGAGTTTTATTTAGGCCGAAATCAGCAGGCTGCCAGCCAAAGTGACATGGCCAAAGTAAGCAGGCCGCCAGGAAAAGAGTACATGATCGAGAGAGAAATCCCAGCATACCACTTAACCTTATCGGCAGGTAGAAAGTTCTGGTTTCTGGCGGCAGGTATCGTGCCTTGCCGAGCGAAGTGGTGGGGAACTTAACGAAAGGAGAGTCCACGTGTGCCTGGTCGGGCTGAGGAGCAGCTTCTTTCTGGGTACCTATTTGGGTTCTGGAAATTCTGACACCAAAATGATGCTGCAACGATAAACAGCACACTTACTGAAAGTAAAAATAAGTATTTATTGTAGAAATTACTCACAAGAGACCAAACAAGTAACCCAGATGAGCAGAGTAGTTTTCCACTGCCATTCGGGAAGCCAAAAGCTGGAAAAGAGAGCTAGACATCTGCTGTTCAGTCTTTTATACCTTCCTCTGTAATGCCCCTAGCTAAGCCTGAAAGTGGGCCTGGCTAGAGACGTAGTTCACCACCTACGTCTGTGTACATCTTTAGTCATGCCTAAAGTGGGTGTGGTTAGTGGTGCAGTAAACTGCTTTTTTATTACCCCATCTGTGTGCACCTCTAGTAAGTCACATGGTTAATGGCAGCATCTGTACTCTTTTATGGAGTTTGAAGACAGATAGTTACAGTTATAAGTTTGCTTAGTTGTGATAGAAGATAAGCTACATATAAGACTTTAGACTTACCCAAATAGGATAGATGATAAAATACTTTAATTAAATTTTAATAAATATTGATGGAATGAATATTGTAACTATAGTTCTTACCAGATAGCTGTTCTGTTTTATATAATTTGACTATGTTAAAGTTAAAACCTTTCTTTCCATTTAGACAGAAAAGAGACAATGATGGGGCAAGTCCTTCTGAGTATATGTCTGTCTTATTTGATGATGAATAAAGCAAGGTTGACCAATAGGGAAGCAAGATACATGGGATTAGGGGTCGAGGAGGACTCTGGGAAGACAGAGGCACAGGCAGTCACCAAGTAGGACTTGAGAGGTCAGATTTCCATACCCTTTATCTGTTAAGAGAAGACAATGTGGACCTATTCAGATTAGCACTTATGGGTTAATAGTTAATAAGCTAGCAAATATGAAACCATAGCAAATGACCTACAGCTTCTTAATTAATATAGCATCCTGTGTGTTCATTTGGGACTAACGAGACTCTGGAACCAGGCTGGTGGGAAGAATGCACATTACAAGTGGTCACTTCTAAAGTTCAATCTAACAGCCCCTAAAGAAAGGACTATGGCTCATTGAGTTTTATAGCACAATTCATCTTCCAATATTGAAATCTATATTAAACACCACCAGGTTATTCCACACCACCAGGTACATTACCAAAAACATAAATGAGCATCAAAGTAAGAGTACTGTGTATGAGAACTTATACAAGCCAGTTCTCAGAATCAACAAGGGGCACTGTGGATCCATCAATCTCTAAATAGCAAAGTGCAGCAGAAGCAGGCAATGATGTTGTGCCTTGAGGAGATTTAAACAAAGTATAGATTTCATTGCCTGTCTCAGTACATTCAGAGACCATGGTGTAGTTGACATGTGAGAGCTTAATGCCTGAATTCTGGAGAGGTTACTTTTTTGACATCCATAGTGAGGTCACCAAGATCCAAAAGAGATTCATACTGCTGCTGAATAGGATAATAATTTACTAAATCATTGTCAGTAAATGTTAAGGATATTTGAGCTTTAGGACACAGAACAACAATTGAGGAAAGTTTCACAGGAGTTCTCAGCCAATATCAGAGGTATCCCCATTCCTGTTGATGACTTGTGTGGAATGGACAGTCACCTCCAAATCTCTGATGGGACCACAATGGTCAGCTCCTCAGGATTCAAATATCTTTTACCATAAGGAGGTTCAAGTGACCATTGAACCTTTGATGTGTGGTTCACTTTATGAAGAGGGATATGGTAACTGCATTCTCACTGGGATGGAAGAATCGCATCCACACAGGTGCTGGGATTAAAACGGAAATTTATTTCTCCTTACATGTTTAGGACTTGAACCTCTTCTTCCCTTTGACTAACATTGAAAAACTCTAACTGTTCTGTCTCTAAATGATGAGGCCTCAATATAATAAATGTCATTTGTCATGATTTCATAAATTATAGATGTTGTGGTAGTAAATACTGGGATATACAAACAACCAACAGTACAACATTAGTCATAAATTGTCCACTGAGCACACATGTTCTCACTGTGGACTGAAGTCGGATTGTCCTCTACCTAGGGTAAGCAGTTATAGTTAAATAAATTAGTAGGAGCAGGGCTGATGGGGAGCCAGAAATGGAAGTGATCATGGCAACATTTCTACATGAGATGTCCCCACATAAGCTTAGCTGCGGCACTCTGGAGTTGAACTGAGGAGTCTTGGAAATTCAGTAAAGTCTTCCTTCAAGGACTTTGACACAGATAGCTTCACCATTTCCTATATTAACAGTCTGAGGCAGAACCTAGCATGAGCTCATAATTTAAAGATGGATTATACCAAACATTGGCCAAACAAACTATTCACAGAAGATTCACTAACTGCAGATATAATGACCAACACAATCTACATGGAGCTCATCAGGCTGACGTCAGAGGGCTCTGTCATCTATTATTCTTCTTGGACACAGAGTCATAGAAGGGATAGTCTGAATTCATTTCTAGACAGACTCTGAATGGACACAGACAGAGGTATAGTAGGGAGAGAATGAGCATGTTTCTAGACAGACAACTCTGTGTGGACACAGACTGAGTGATTGAAGGGAAAGACTGAGAAAGTTTATGACAGATATCTCGGTTTGCACATGGACAGAGGCATAGAAGGGATCAACTGAGGAAGTTTCTTGACAGACAACTCTGTGCGGACCCAGACAGAGGCATAGAAGTGATAGACTGAGCATGTTTCTAGACAGTCAACTCTCTGTGGACGCAGACAGAGGGATAGAAGGGATGGACTGTGCATCTTTCTAGATAGACTACTGTGTGTGGACAGAGACAGAGTTATAGAAGGGATAGACTGAGCACGTTTCTAGATAGACTACTATGTGTGGATACAGAGAGGCATACAAGGGAAAAACTGAGCATGTTTATAGACATAAAACTCTGTGTATAGCCAGACAGAGGCATAGAAGGGATAGACTCAGCACATTTATACACATAGTACTCTGTGTGGAAACAATCAGATGCATAGAAGGGAAAGACTGAGCTGGTTTCTAGACAGACAACTCGGTGTAGACAGAGTCAGAGGCATAGAAGGGTTTGACTGAAAACTTTACTAGACATACAACTCTGTGTGGACACCGAAGGATAGAAGGGATAGGCTAGCAAGATTCTAGACAGACAACTCTATGTGGATGCAGACAGGGACATATAAGGGATAGACTTAGGAGGTTTGCTAGACACATCTGTGTGGACACAGACAGAGGGACAAAAGGGATATAATCAGCACATTTCTAGACAGACAACTATCTGTGGACACAGACAGAGGCATAGAAGACATACACTGAGCAAATTTCTAGACAGAACACTCCGTGTGGACACAGACAGAGGCATAGAAGGGATAGACTGAGTATGTTTCAAGACAGACAACTCTGTGTAGACAGAGAAAGAGGCATAGAAATGTTAGACTGAACATGTTTCTGGACAGACAATTCTGTGTAGATACAGAGGGACAGAAGGTATAGTCTAACAAGTTTCTAGACAGACAACTGTGTATGGACACAGACACTGGCAGAGAAGGGAAAGAATGAGCAGGTATCTAGATAGACAACTCTGTGTAGACATAGACAGATGCATAGAAGGGATAGACTGAGCATGTTTCTAGACAGGCAACTCAGAGTGGACACATACAGAGAGACAGAAGGGATAGACTGAGCATGTTTCTAGACAGGCAACTCAGAGTGGACACATACAGAGAGATAGAAGGTGTAGATTGGGAAAGTTTCTTGACAGACAACTCTTTGTGGACACAGAGGCATAGCATGGATAGATTGACTACATTTCTAGACAGACAACTCTGAATGGACACAGACAGAGGTATACAAGGGATAGAATGAGCATGTTTCTACACAAACAACTCTGTGTGGACACAGACAGAGGAATAGAAAGGATATATGAGCACATTTCTAGACAGACAGCTCTGTGTGGACACAGACATAAGCATAGAAGGGATAGACTGAGCAGGTTTCTACACATACAACTCTGAATGGAAACAGACAGAGGTATAGAAGGGAAAGACTGAGAATGTATCTAGACAGACAAATATTAGTGTACACAGACAGAGTGATAGAAGGGATAGACTGACAGAAAACTCTATGTTGACACAGACAGAGGCATAGAAGTGATTGACTGATCACGTTTCTAGAAAGACAACACTGTGTGGACACAGACAGAGGCATAGAAGGGAAAAGACTGAGTAAGTTTCTAGACAGTCAACTCTGTATGGATGCAGACAGACAGATAGAAGGGATAGACTGTATATCTTTCTAGACAGACAACTATATGTGTACGCAGACAGAGGCATGGAAGGGATAGACTGAGCAGGTTTCTAAATAGAAAACTCTGTGTATAGGCAGACAGAGGCATAGAAGTGATAGACTCAGCACATTTATACAAATACTGCTCCTTGTGGAAACAATCAGATGGATAGAAGGGAAAGACTGAGCACATTTCTAGACAGACAACTCTGTGTGTACACCGAGGGATAGAATGGAGAGGATAGCCAGTTCATAGACAGGCAACTCTGTGTGGACACAGACAGAGGCATAGAAGGAATAGACTGAGCACGTCTCTAGGCAGACAACTCTTGTAGAAACAGACATAGGCACAGGAGGGAAAGACTGAGCATGTTTCTACACAAACAAGTCTGTGTGGACACAGATTGATAGAAGGCATAGAGCAAGCCCATTTCTAGACAGAAAAGTCTGTGTGGAAACAGACAGAGGAATAGAATGGATAGACTGAGCATGATTCTAGACAGACAACTCTGTGTGTACACAAAGGCAGAGATGCAATACACTGAGCAAGTTTCTAGACAGACATCTCCATGAGGACACAGACAGAGGCATAAAAGGTATAGACTGAGCACGTTTCTTGACAGACATTTCTGAGTGGACACAGACAGAGTGATTGAAGGGTAGACTGAGCACATTTATAACAGATGACTCTGTGTGGACACAGACAGTGGCATAGAAGGGATAGACTGAGGACATTTCTAGACAGACGTTACTGTGTAGACACAAACAGAGGCATAAAAGGGATAAACCTAGCACATTTCTATTAAGACAACTCTGTGTAGATGTAGACAGAGGGATAGAAGTGATAAACTGAGCACGTTTCTAGACAGACAACTCTGTATGGAGTCAGATAGAGGCTTAGAAGGTATAGAATGAGCAAGTTTCTAGACAGACAAATCTGTATGGACAAAGACAAAGGCATAGAAGGGATAGACAGAGCACATTTCTAGACACACAACTATGTGTGGACACAGACGGAGGCATAGAATCAACAGATTAAGCTCCTTTCTTGACAGACAACTTTGTGTTGACACAGTGTCATTGAAGGTATAGATTTAGCATGTTTCTAGCAGGACACCTCTTTGTGGACACAGATAGAGGGATAGAAATGATAGAATTAGCACATTTATTGACAGGCAACTATATGTGTACACAGAATCACAGAAGGGATAGAATGAGCAGGATTCTAGAGAGACAACACTGTGTTGAAACAGACAGAAGCATAGAAGGTATAGACTGAGCATGTTTATAGACAGACAACTATGTTTGTACCTAGACAGAGACATAGAAGGGATAGTCTGAGCAACTTTCTAGACAGACAACTCTGTGTGGACACAGAGGGACAGAAGGGATAGGCTAGCAAGTTTCTAGACAGACAACCAAGTTTGGACACAGACACATGGATACATGGATAGAGGGTATAGACTGTGCAACTTTCTAGACAGAGAATTATGTGTGGACACAGTCACAGGCATAGAAGGGATAGAATGGGATTGCTTCTAGATAGATAACTCTGTGTGGATACAAACAAAGGCATAGAAGGGATAGACTGAGCATGTTTCTAGACAGACAATTATGTGTATACACAGACAAAGGCATAGAAGTGATAGACTCGGCACATTTATACTCAGACTCCTCTTTGTGGAAACAATCAGATGCATAAAAGGGAAAGACTGAGCACGTTTCTATACAGACAACTTTGTGTAGACAGAGACAGAGGTATAGAAGGGTTAGACTGAAAACGTTAGAAGACAGACAACTCTTTTTGGACAAAGAGGGATAGAATTGAAAGGCTAGCATGTTTCTAGATAGACAACCATGTGTGGATGCAGACAGGAATGGAAGGTATAGAATGAGTATGTTTCTTGACAGACAAATCGGTGTGCACACACACAGAGTCATAGAAGAGATAGAATTAGCAGGTTTTTGCTAGACACATCTGTGTGGACACAGAGAGAGGGATCAAAGGGATAGAATCATCACATTTCTAGCAGACAACTATCTATGTACACAGAGAGAGGCACAGGATGGATAGACTGACTTCATTTCTGTAAATACAACTCTGCATGGACCAAGACAGAGGCATAGAAGACATAGAATGAGCAGGTTTCAGGACAGACCAATCTGTATGGACACAGACAGAGGCATTGAAGGGACAGAATGAGCACGTTTCTATATGGACAACTATGTGTGGACACAGACAGAGGCATAGAAGGGATAGACTGAGCACGTTTCTAGACATACAACTCTGTGTGTACACAGACAGAGGCATAAATGTAATACATACAGCAAGTTTCTAGACAGACAACTTTGTGAGGACACACACAGAGGCATGTAGGGATAGACTGAGAGTGTTTCTTGACAGACATTTCTGAGTGGACACAGATAGAGAGATAGAAGCATAGACTGAACACGTTTATGACAGATGACTCTGTGTGGACATAGACAGAGGCATAGAAGTAATAGACTGAGCAGGTTTATAGACAGACAACACTGTGTAGACACAAACAGAGTCATAGAAGGGATAGACTTAGCACATTTCTAGACAGTTAACACTGTGTCTATGTAGACAGATAGACAAGATAGACTGAGCACATTTCTAGACAGACAACTCTGTATGGATTCAGATAAATGCTTAGAAGGTATAGACTGAGCACGTTTCTAGACAGCCAAATCTGTGTGGACAAAGACAGAGGCATAGAAGGGATAGACTGAGCAAGTTTATAACAGATGACTTTGTGTGGACACAGACAGTAGCATAAAAGCGATAGACTGAGGACATTTCTAGACAGACGTCACTGTGTATACACAAACAGAGGCATAGAAGGGATAAACCTATCACATTTCTTGTCAGACAACTCTGTGTGGATATAGACAGAGGGATAGAAGAGATAGAATGAGCACGTTTCTAGACAGACAACTCTGTATGGAGTCAGATAGAGGCTTAGAAGGTATAGACTGAGCACATTTCTAGACAGTCAACTCTGAGTGGACACAGATAGAGATAGAAGGTATAGACTGAGCATGGTTATGACAGATACCTCTGTGTGGACACAGACACAGGCATAGAAGGCACAGACTGAAGAAGTTTCTTGGCAGACATCTCTATGTGGACACAGACAGAGGCATAGAAGGAATAGACTGGGGAAGTTTCTTGACAGACAAATTTTTGTGGTCACAGACAGAGGCATAGAAGAGGTAGACTGAGCATGTTTCTAGACAAACAACACTGAATGGACACAAACAGAGGTATAGAAGGTATAGACTGAGCACATTTCTAGACAGACCTTTCTGTGTGGACACAAAGAGAGGCATAGAAGGGTTAGACAGTGCACGTTTCTAGACAGACATCTCTGAGTGAACACAGACAGAGAGATAGAAGGTATAGACTGAGCATGATTATGACATATAACTCTGTATGGACACAGACACGGGCATAGAAGGCATTAACTGAGGAGATTTCTAGACAGACAACTCTGTGTGGAAACAGACAGAGGAATAGAATGGGTAGAATGAGCATGTTTCTAGACAGACAACTCTGTGTTCACACAGACAGCGACATAGAAGGGATAGGCTGAGGACGTTTCTAGACAGATAAGTCTGTGTGTACACAGACAGAGGCAGAGATGGGATACACTGAGCAAGTTTCTAGATAGACAACTCTGTGTGGACACACACAGAGGCATGGAGGGATAGACTGAGATTATTTCTTAACAGACATTTCTGAGTGGACACAGATAGATAGATAGAAGCATAGACTGAGAATGTTTATGACAGATGACTCTGTGTGGACACAGACAGAGGCATAGAAGTGATAGACTGAGCATGTTTATAGACAGGCAACACTGTGTAGACACAAACAGAGTCATAGAAGGGATAGACTTAGCACATTTCTAGACAGTTAACACTGTGTGGATTCAGATAAATGCTTAGAAGGTGTGGACTGAGCACGTTTCTAGACAGCCAAATCTGTGTGGACACAGATAGAGGCAGAGAAGGGATAGACTGAGCACATTTATAGACATACAACCCTGTGCGGAAACAATCAGATGTATAGAAGGCATAGACTGAGTATGTTACTAGAAAGACAACTCTGTGTAGACAGAGAAAGAGGAATAGAAGTGTTAGACTGAACACGTGTCTAGACAGACAACTCTGTGTGTACACAGAGGGACAGAAGTGATAGGCTAGCAAGTTTCTAGACAGACAACTGTGTGTGGACGCAGAGAGAGGCATAGAAAGCATAGACAGTGCTTGTTTCTGGACAGAGAACAATGTGTGGACACAGAGGCATAGAAGGTATTGACTTAGCAAGTTTCTAGAAAGACAACTCAGTGTGGACTCAGAGATATAGAATGGATAGACTGAGCATGTTTATGACAGATAACTCTGTGTGGACACAGACAGAGACATAGAAGGAATAGACTGAGGAAGTTTCTTGACAGACAACTCTTTGTAGACACAGACAGAGGCAGAGAAGTGATACACCTAGCATGTTTCTAGACAGGCAACTCTGTGTGGACACAGACAGAGGTGTAGAAGGGATAGACAGAGCACGTTTCTAGACAGACAACTCTTTGTTGACACAGACAAAGGCTAAGAAGGTATATATTTAGCACGTTTCTAGACAGACAACTCTGTGTGGAAACAATCAGATGTATAGAAGGGATAGACTGATCACGTTTCTAGACAGACAACTCTGTGTCGGCAGAGACAGAGGCCTAGAAGGGTTTGACTGAACACGTTTCTGGACAGAAAACTCTTTGTCAGCACAGAGGGAGAGAAGGGATAGGCTAGGAAGTTTCTAGACAGACAACTTTGTATGGTCGCAGACAGTGGTATAGAAGGGATAGAATGAGCAAGTTTCTAGACAGACAATTCTGTGTAGAAACAGACAGAGGCATAGACGGGTTAGACTGAACACATTTCTAGACAGACAACTGTGTGGACACAGTGGGAAAGTAGTGATAGGCTAGCACGTTTCTAGACAGACAACTCTGTGTGGACACAGACATAGGCATAGAAGGGATAGATTGAGCATGTTTCTAGACAGACAACTTGGTATGGACACGACAGAGGCATCGAAGAGATAGACTGAGTATGTTTCTAGACAGACAACTCTGAGTGTACACAGACAGAGTGATAGAAGGGATAGACTGAGCACGTTTATGACAGATAACTCTGTGTGGACACAGACAGAGGCATATAAGGTTTAGAATGAGGAAGTTTCTAGACAGACAACACTGTGTGGACACAGACAGAGGGATAGATGGGATAGACTGTGTATGTTTCTATACAGTCAACTATTTTGAACATAGACAGAGGCATAGAAGAGATAGACAGAGCACCTTAACTTAAAGAAGGTAACAAGGCCCAGTGTCAGAAAGTGTAGTCTAGCATCAGCAGATGTCATCACTTCTCATGCAACGTCAAAAGTCTTCTTCAACTCAGGTGGGTCAGATTTGATTTCTTTCCCTGATGGGGGAGATAATCACTAGCAAAAAAGGCCACAATTTTCTGTTCCTGCAGTTGCTTAGAGTCATAAATGATGAATGATTAGGATTAAAACAGTAACGATGTAGTTTGGGCAGGATGCATCTAAATAAGATATGATAATTCTTGCAGTGTTGCTAAGGTCTGGTAGTTATCCCCTTGGTCAGAGAATATTTACGACTGGCAGGGGGACCTTATGACAAAATATTACCAGAGGAATGTTAAGAGGAATGAATGTTGGATAGTTGCCTCCCCTCCTCTGAGTGCAGGGGCGTGGGCATCATTGATTTAAGAAGTTAAATATTCCTTTACCTTTAAGAATTTCCTCTCTTTGTATAGATTTAGGGCTCAAATTTTTAAACTTTTAACTTTATTTTGTCATCCCTCAATATATGTTATGCATACAAAGCACCAAGGGGATTTTTTCAGAACATTGATTTGTGGGCAACTGCTTTGCTCTGTTTTCAAGGAGAATTGATAATCATTTTACAGCTCGTAGGCAGTTACAGTTTGAGTTAATACATCCTTTTAAATTCTCCAAAATAGCAAAAAAATCGTTTTGTGAAAATGTTGTGCTAGTTTTTACGAATAGTTATTCTAATGAAAGAACAACTTATGGTATAGATGGTAAGAAACATGCAGAGAAAACTACTCTGTCTTCATCTCTGATAGTCAAGTTATGAGCTTTTACAGTGGTTTTTCAACTTCTAGCATGTAATTCACTTAATTGTATAGTGACAATCATTAAGTTTTGAAGCTCCTCAAATAATAAAGAAAGTTCAGTACATTAAAACCCAAATGATCACGTTAAAATATTACTTACAACAATCGAAATTCAATTGCTATGTTTTGTGTGTAACATAAGAGCTTGTTAGAACATTCCCAGCCCACTGGCTAGGGAAAACAAGTCAACAAATAGATTGATAAAGTTGGTCTCTTTGACTTTTGTGGACAGACCTCTGCAGTCTCATCAATTTTCATCATCAAAATACCAAAATTCTAGGAAAGCAATTTGGTTTAGCTAGAGAGACTGCTTGTCAAAATTTGAGTTGTGCCCTCAATACTTATTTGTAACTAATTTAAGAGTGAACTCTAGAGGTCTACTTCCCAATCATTCATGGTAATAAATTTAGGCATTTATTTTACAGAATTTGACAAGTTAAAATATGGACACATGACAATAAATAGGTATTGAGGTTTTTTGATGGTCACCATACAAACTGAAAAGTCACCAAGCATGTGATAAATCACTCTTTGAAATGTTTTACTTACATGAGAGTTCCAAAAGTGATAAAAAACAGGCAATAGATCTGGATATTTTAATAAGATGTTCAGGTTTTTGGACTTAATATATAATTAATCACAACAGGTATTCCTTATAATCCACAAGGAATTTTAGAGCATGCTCACAGCTCCTTAAAAATGAAATTTAATTTCTTCTTTGACCTAGGAATGGTGTAATTGTGTATTATTCAATTTCCATCAATGTGTAGGGTTTCTGCAATTTGTGTTGTTGTTGAATTCTAATTTTAATGCATAGTTGTTTGATAAGATACATGGAGTTAATCCAAATTTTTGTGCCTACTGGGGTCTGATACGTTGCCAAGTATGTGGCTGATTTTTGTGAAGGTTCCATATGGTGCTGAGAAGAAGGTATATTTGGATGGAATTTCCTATAGATGTCTGTTAATCACATTTGGATCATAACTTCTATTAGACCCTTTGCTTCTCTATTAAGTTTCTTTGTGGTATTTCTGTCTAGTTGTGAGAGGGCGATGTTGAAGTCTACCTCTATAAGTGTGTGGAGCTGTATATGTTATTTGAATTTTAGTAATATATGTTTTACAATTCCAGATGCATTTGTATTTGGGGCATAGATGCTCAGAATTGAAACATCATCTCATTGGATTTTTCCTGTGATGAGAATGTAATGAATTCCTTCATCTCTTTTAATTGATTTTATTTTAAATTTTGTTTGTTGGATATTAGGATTGCCATGCCAGCTTGTTTCTTGGGTACATTTGATTGGAAAATCTTTTCCCAACCTTTAATGTTCAGGTAATGTCTGTATTTGAGGGTGAGTTGTGTTTCTTTTATCTAACAGAAGGGTGGGCTCTCTCCTCAGATCTGTTTTATTGGCCTATGTCTTTTTATGATTGAGTTAAGACTATTAAGATTGAGGGATATTAATGACCATTGATTGCTAATTCTTCTTTGATGTGGAATTGTAGAAATGGTTGTTGTTGTTGGAATTATGTGTGGAATTCCACCCCTTTTATTCTTTTGTCTGTTGGTAACGTGTGATTATCTAATGCCTATGTTTTTTGTGTTTGTAGTTAACTTCGTTGAGTTGGAATTTTCCTTCCAGAAGTTTCTGGAGGGCTGGAGTAGTGGATGTCATTTTTAAATCTAATTTTGCCATGGAATATAATGTTTTCTCCATCTACAGTGATTGAAATCTTTTCTGGGTATAGTAGTCTGGGCTGGCATCCATGGACTCTTAGTTTTGGTAGAATATCTATCCAGCCCCCTCTGGGTTTCAGAATTTCAATGGAGAAGTCAGATGTAATTATGATAGGTTTGCCTTTATATATTGCTTGACATTTTTCCTTACATGCTCTTAATATTCTTTCTTCATTCCGTGTAATTTGTCTTTCTTTAGGTTGGGAAAATATTCTTAAATGATTCTGTTGAATAAATTTTCTGCCTCTTTGAGTTGATTTTCTTTATCTTCTTCTATACCGATTATTCTTAGGTTTGGTCTTTTCATGGTGTCCCATATTTCCTGGATTAGTTGGATTTTCTATGGTCGATGAATTAATTTCTCCTAGTGTATCTTCATTTGTAACATTTTATAATTTTCTCTTTTGTTTTTTCTTGCATTTCTTGAATTTTTGGTTTGTTTTTTCTTGAATTTCTTTGAGTGATATTCCCACATCCTCTTTGAGGGCCTCTATCATTTTCATGAGTTGATTTAAGGTCACATATTTCTGCTTCATTTACATTGGAATGTCAGAGTTTTGCTGATACGGAGTCTCTAGAGTCTGGTGGTGTCAATTTTTTTCTGTTACTGAGTGTGTTTTTGTATTATCTCCTTCCCATCCCTTCTTTTAGTGGGTACAGAAAGAGCAACTTCCTGGCCTGGTGGTTAGGGGACCAGAGTTCCATTTTATTGGGTGCAAGAAAGTTCAATACTCTGGGAGATATTCAATAACCCCACATCTGACAGACAGCTGATCTCCAAAACTTAAAAGGTCAAAAAACAGTCTCCAAAACACCATATGTTCCATTTAAAAATTGGGATTCAGAGCTGTATAGAGAACTCTCAATGGAGGAGTCTAAAATGGCTGAGAGGCATTTAAGAAAGTGCTCAACAACCCTAGCCATCAGAGAAATGCTAATCAAAAAACTCTGAACTATCATCTTACTCTTATCAGAATGGGTAAAATAAAAAATCCAACAATTCCACTCATAGGCTTATATCCATAAGTTGCCCATTGATACAATAAGAACACCTGTGGCACTATGTTCATAGCAGCAATATTTGTAATAGCCAGAACTTGGAAGTAACCTAGATGCCCCTCAACCGAAGAGTGGATAGAGAAAATGTGGTACATTTACACAATGGATTACTATGCATCAGAAAAAAACCAATGGAATCCTGAAATTTGCAGACAAATGTATGGCACTAGAAGAAACCATCCTGAGTGAGGTAACCCAGTCACAAAAAGAGAAACATGGCATGTACTCTCTCATATATGCATTTTAGACATAGATCTGCACAGTGTCAGCCTACAATCCCATGGTCAGAGAGTCTGGGAAACAGAATATTCATTCAATGGTTGATGGAAGCAGACACATACTCGCACAGCTAAACACTGAGCTGAACTCCAGAAATCCAGTGACAGAGAGGGTGGACTCATGAGCACAGGGCTTAAGGCTGGCCTGGTTTAGCCCACAGAAACAGCTGACCTGAGAAGGGTTATCTTTTGAATACCAGAGAGATGACTGGTAATCCAGCATGGGACTGATCAAGACCCCATGAATGTGGGTGTCAGTGAGGAGGTCTAGGAAATCTATTGAGTCTTGGGTGGTAGATCACTACTTATCCTGGATATACAAATGGACTTTGGGCACCCATCCAACAAGGAGAGATGCACTCTCACATGGACTCTTGGGGGAGGGTCGAGGCGCTGCCCTGGATGAAATCACAGATTATGGACACCCACATGAGGGCCTCCCCCCCCTAGGATAAAGAGGGGATATTGGATGGTTTGGTGGGAGAGCACAGGATGAGGGTAGGGAAAGGAAGAGGGACCTGGAATTGACATGTGAAGCAACCTTGCTTCTAATTTAAATTTAAATTTAAAAATATAATATAAAAAAATTTAAAGAATTAATTTTAAGCCTTGTGTGTGCTATACTATACCACTGGCCTATGGCCTCAGCTACATTTTCTTACTTTAATGTATCCATGATTCACTGAAGTATATTCAATGTTTCCTAAAATTAATATACATTATCTCATGTCTTTATTTACTATGAACATATGTGTTAATTACTGCTAAGAGAGAAGAGGAGTTTACATGGACAAACCACAGTAAAGTTGTAATACTATATTACTATTTATGAGTAATTTTCATATTATTTAACATTTCCTTTTTTATTTCATTTTCCACCTCTTTTTTGAAGAATAGTTTCATTATTCAAAGCATAACTCAGAAAGTGATTCTCCTACTAAACAAAGATTCATTATCCCTTCAGTGCTTGAGGTGAACACATGGCTTTATCCATGAAAATGTTTTCTATCTACTGAACTATGCTCCATAGACAATAAGTCATATTTCATGCTGTAAATGCCACCTCATTTTATGCCAGGTTCCTTCACCATTAATTCTGTCTTCTAGCATTAACATGCCTTAGCTCATGATATAGAAAGAAGAAATGCAAATTACGTCCCCCTCTTATCATGAAAAGCAGCCCTGGCCCTACAGCTTTGACAGAGGCACTCATCTCTGTGCTCACAGATCCCCCCATTCTGTGGCCATCACTGAACACAGAAAGTACATCATGGAAGTCAGACTGAGTTGTGTTTTCTTTGTTGTAGTTTTACAAGGTAATTTCTAGAAAAGGGGAGATACTGATTGTGTGAGTCTACACGAGCAAAAGGAACCTTAGACATTTGTGTCAGTCTACTAACAGAATTTTCTGTTTGCAGGTGTCCATTGTGAGGTGCACCTGTTGGAGTCAGGGGGTGGCTTGATACAGCCTGAAAGTTCCCTAAAACTCTCCTGTGCAGGCTCTGGATTCATTTTCAGCAATGCTTGGATGAACTGGGTTCGGCAGGCTCCAGGGAAGGGGATGGAGTGGGTTGCACAAATTGGAAACAAAGCTAATAATTATGCAACTTACTATGGAGACTCTGTAAATGGCAGATTCACCATCTTAAGGGATGACTCCAAAAGCAGCATCTACCTGCAAATGAACAGCTTAAGAGCTGAAGACACCGCCATTTATTACTGTGCAAGACACACAGTGAGAGAACTTCAGTGTGAGCCCTAAGCCAAAACTCGCTGCAGGAGCGCTCAGAACCAACAGGGGGCGATGGCAGCACATGGTGAACAGGGACAGTGCAGGAACAGGTGCATAGTTAAGTCCCAGTTCTGGTGTTTCAACTCCGCTGATGATGTGCCAAATGTTCTCTGCATTTGTGGTTTAAAAATGCCTATATTATCTGTAGAAACAGATTTCTATTTAGTCTTAACTTAAAAAGCTACATAGACTTCACACTTTAGATGAACTAAATGTTAACAATCACAGGTGATAGAAGAAATGACCTAGCAGACCCCTGATAGCAGAAATGATTCTGCAGACGTCACAAAGTCAAATGCCTAGGAAGATAAGAGGTGTTTGTGAGGCTGCACTCTCAATGATTTCACAACAGGTCTTAAGTCATTCTGATAAGGACAGTGTTTGGGACTACAGGAGGTCAGTGTAGACACACTCTGCAACCTGTACACCAGAATAGGTCTCAAATATTTCTCCTCTTTCTTCTCTCTGCAGTCCAACAAACTAGCTTTAAGTGGAAAGAAGCTGTCTCTTGGAAAGCATGAAAACTGGGGTTAAGACTTTCTCTTGGCCACTGAGTGGTTTTGAAAACATTTTGTCAACATGAAACACATGAAAGAGACATGGAGCAACAGAGATAGAGACAAACACAGAGACAGACAGAGTGATATAGAGAGGGAGAGAGACAAAGAGAAAAAGATAGAAACATGAGAGACAGACAGAGAGAGTGAGAGAGTTAGATAAAGACAGAGACTCAAAGAGACAGAAAGCAGGGAGGGTTAACACAGGACTATAGTGGAGGTATCTGGTCAGGTTCCAAACTCATATAGATGTAAGGAACATTGTGTCAGGAATACAGAATACCATTTAACCTTATTTACCATGCCCTGACATTACGTCAGTTGAAAAGGCCAGTAAACCAGTCTAGGTAAAATTTGGGTCATTAGCATCTTTGAGCATTTGATAGTAAATAATGCAACATTAATTTCACACATCTTCCACCTTGACATGTGTCTCACTATGCTTGTGTCCTGGTGAGTATGATGTCCTATCCTGTCAGTAATAGCTGTGATGTGGTATGCAGTGTTTTTGTAACATGTATACAGTGAGATGTATGCTGTAAGATGTATACAGGAAGATGTATATTGTGAGATGTATACTGTGAGGGGCATATTGTGAGATGTATATTTTGAGATGTACATCGTGAAGTGTGTACAGTGAGATGTATATTTTGAAGTGTATACTGGGAGTTGTATGTTATGAGATGTATAGTTTGTGATGCATATCATGAGATATATATTGTAAGAAGTATAATGTGAGTTGTATACTGTGAGTTGTATACTGTGAGATGTATACTGTAATAATGGTGGCCACACTTTACTGCAACTGTGCTACACCCCCCACCAAAGCATTCATCATCGTATGAATATATTTTTGAATGTTTGCCATTGTTGTTGGATTCTATTGACCTCTACCAGATAGCATCTACTGATTCATTGGAATATCCCCACAATGCACAGGGAAGTGCCCAGAGCAAACCAGTTCGTGGTTGCAAATTTCATCATTTCTGATTTACAAGAAAGTTGCTATAAAGCCTTAATCAAAACTCCTAGTTAGTCATTCATGCAGGTGAGCACTGCTGTGTATAAATTTTGGTGTTCCTAGGAAAAATAACATCACAGCAAACTCCCTGTGTCTATGGCTCTTATCATCTTCCCACATTCCCTTCCACAATGATCTCCAAGACTTCCTTGAGTTGTGTTCAAGATTCCTCCAATTCCTTCACCTCCTCTTTCCTCCATTCCTCCTCCTTCTTCCCTTCATCTTCTGACTACCCCCTCCTCCTACTGCTTCATCATAACAATCCCTCTCCTCACCTCATCTCCCTCCTCCATTTCCTATTCCCGTCCTCTGTTCACTGTCTCCTCCCCTTTTTCTACATTAACAAGCATAACTTTTTGTTTTACTTAGTTTTGGGGGGATTTCTTATATGAGTACTTCATTGCCCTGAATTACACTGCTGATCTGTTTCAGTCTTCTGTGGTTGATGTTTAGTTCTTCACTCACAGGTGCTATCTCACCCCTTTAGTGCATACTATTTACAACAAGGCTGCACTGTAAATGGTATGAACATGTATAAGCATGTAACTTCTGAGGACTGTGTACAGATAAGTGACTGTTTAGAAATGACTCCGGGAGCTGGGTGGTGGTGGCACACACCTTTAATCCTAGCACTCAGGATGCAGAGGCATGTGAATCTTCATGATTCAAGACCAACCTGGTCTAGAACAGCTAGTTCTAGGACAGCCTCCAATGTCATGCAGAAATCCTTTCTTGAAATAACCTAAAAACAATAACTCTGGGATAATGGTGTGTGATGTCACTCACCTTATAGTGGATAATGACAGAAGCAGAACATTTGTCCCTGAACTGTCCACTAAGAGCTGAGAACTTAGGTCACTGCTATTTCCCCAGAGGGACAATGTTAATAGTTCAACTCATGCTTCAAATGTGGTCACCCAGTTGCCAGTCTGGGGGACCTCATGTGAAGGGTGAAATTCGATGCCTCTATCTATCTATCTATCTATCTATCTATCTATCTATCTATCTATCTATCTATCACCTATTTTTATGTGTGTCAATGACCACTCTAACCCCAGATAAATACACTGTGCACATTTCCCCCTTTCATGTTAAGAGCTTATGAGTTACTGTGAAAAGAGAGCTGGGCTCTAAAAGACACTATATTGCTTCCTTCTCACACATGTTGTGAAAGTGGACATGCAGCAGACTTTCATATATTTATTTATAAGAACATCCCACATGCAAATTTGTAGCAATGCTACAGGAAGAGAGACACCTGCTTAAATTCAGAGCCTTCTAAATCCCGGAGAATATTTTCTCAGAGTCATTGAATTCATCACCAAAACATGAAACACTTGTGCATCTTCTTTAGCCTTATGAAGGCTCCCAGCTGTGAGTTCTACAGGGAAACAATGGAGAACCTTGGACTGCTGGTTCTGAGCTCCTGACTCACTGTTGTTCTTGTTCACAGGCATCCTGTCTCAAGTGCAGATTCAGGAGTCAGGGCCCAGTCTGTTGAAGCCCTCTAAATCACTGTCCTTCAACTTTGCTGTCACTGGTTACTCCATTAGCAGTGGCAACTGGTGGAGTTTGATTTATGAGCATCCAGGGAAATGGATGGAATGTTGTGTCCAAATTCTGAACCCAAAAATCACCAAGAGGCCCATTTCGATGCAAAAGCAAAGAGTCTTTTATTGTAGGTGTTTAACGAGCTAACTCCTTTAGCTCGGGCCCTTCAGACTGCCACCATGGTGAATGGCTGGAGAAAGACCTCAAGCAATCTCGAGGCAGGGATCTTAAAGGGCAGCATAAGGGGAGTGTCTAGGGATATGAAACAGTCACAGGATTGTTGCGCTTCCATGTTTGGGTGACCCATTCTGCGTTGATTGGTCAACTGGTTGTTATGGCCCATAGGACCTCCCAGAGTGGTTTCTATGTTCTGCACTTCACTGTTGTGCACTAATTTCTGATTGGTTCCTTGCCACGAGGAAGGCATCTGACCTTAGTGACCAGGACAGGAGTGGCAAGGTCATTCAAGCACATGTTAGCCTGTAATGGCTGCTAAAATGGGGGACAGGTCACTAGAGTTCACAGGTGTCCTGTCTCAGGTCTAGATTCAGGAGTCACGGCCCAGTCTGCTGATGCCCTCTCAATCACTGTCCATCACCTGTGCTGTCACTGGTTACTCCATTAGCAGTGGCAACTGGTGGAGTTTGATTTGTCAGCATCCACAGAAAGGGCTGGAATGAATGGGTCGAATTTATAATGATGGAAGGACTGACTACAACCTGTCTCTCAAGAGCCGAATAATCATGACAGTAGACACATGGAAAATCAGTTTTCCATGAGGCTGAGCTCTGTGACAACTGAAGACACAGCTCTGCATTACTGTGCAAGAGATACAGTGATGGAATTTCAGTGTGAGCCTGCACATAAACAAGCATTCCTGCAGAGACAATAGTGACTCTGAGGCAGCAGGAACTGAGTACGCATTTAGTCCAGGTCTCAGCCTGGAAGCATGCCCAGTTAGGAAGGACCACGCACTTCCTGTCGGTTGAGCAGTGTTTTGTCCACCAACCACACACTGTCCCCTAGGGACATTACTATATTGACTTTGCGATTCTGCTTTCACATATCCTCAGGTGGCAGTAAAGGCCATAGGAAAACAATGTCATTATTTTTATAGATGGGATGGGACTAATAAGTCAGAATTTTGTCCTCGCCAATCATCATTTGACCTCTTTTTCCCTCTTGTGCAACACAATGTGCCAAGGATTCTCAGTGACCCTCCATTGAAGAATAAGCTTAATTTCATCTCTAGAAAGCAAACATGGGCCGGACGGTGGTGGCACATGCCTTTAATCCCAGCACTCGGGAGGCAGAGGCAGGCAGATCTCTGTGACTTCGAGGCCGGGGACCAATAGCCTCCAAAACAATACAGAGAAACCCTGTCTCGTAAAAACCAAAAAAAAAGAAAGCAAACATGGGAATCATTAAGTGACAGTGTAGGCCTCTTCGAAGTTTGGTTTCTTAGTATGATATTAAATTTAAAATAAATCATCTTGGGCCACTTTTAGTCAACAAAATATACCACTGTCATTATTTGAGAAGGACAATATGCAGATACTCGATTCTTTCTTTCTCTGTCTTTTTCTCTTTCCATCTGTCACCACGGGTCCCTCTTCCCATCTCCACCTCTGCATTCTCCCATACAAAATTTTGTCTGTGGCAGAGCCCCAAAGGTCACATGTGACCATGTACTAGTGGTGAGAACAGGTGTCATTAGAAACCATGCATGCTTTAGAGTTGGATTTAAAGCTCTCATATATGAGCTGGAAATGATTCTGCTGTTTTTACCACCCAGGCTGTGCATGCTCACTTAGAAATCTGCGTGGGCCAAAAAACAAGTTTGAATCCCCCAAACACCAGTTAATTCAGGAACACGTTGCCTCCATTCAGGCCTCTTCTTTCAGACAGGGGAGTATCTGTCTTAGAGAACATGGACATTGCCTCGGTTCTTCACTATTCTTGTGACCCATAAGGCTTTGAAATTCTTGCTCCCCATCATAGGGGCCACCCCATCTCATGGATGGCACCACCCTCATCGGCTTGGACCCTCCCACCTCAATAATTGCTCAAAAGAATCACCACACAGTCATCCTTGCACAACAAACTGACAGAGTTATTGTTTTTCAAGTGAATTCTCTTGTTTCCTGAGGACCCTAGTTTGTATTATTTTGACAAAGTTCTCACCACATCATAAAAGTTTAAGCTAGTACTGTCATGATAAAATGAACTCCATAACTTTACAAATAACTTTTTCTTACTTACTTCCATTAGGGAGCTCATGATATAGGAAAACTCAAGGAACAAGTGAGTACAGGATATGGAAACAAACTATTTCTAGAATAATCAAAGACAAAAGTGCTTGAATAAGAAGACTTGTGCCAAGTTCTCCAATATAGTATAAGCTATGTGAATTTATTTTTGTAATACTCCTTCCCAGATTATTGTTACCACAATGAAAACATCAGATAATTCCAAAATGAGACATACTAAGAATAACATCGGAAAAATATTCACTTAACATTCAGAGCATCAAGCATTAGGAAACACAGCACACATAGTGTGGAGGCCACCAGAGCTTGAACAGGATATCTGGCTCACTAATGGTCAATCAAGTCTCAAACTCTGCCATTCTGAAAAAAAATTATTCACAAAGAAATAAGGGACACATATGTGAGGTCTCCAGTAGCACCTAGCAGACAGACATTGTCTGAGTGCTGACTGAACAGGTTAGCTTAAGCTTTGTACTTTACTCCCACTGTGGTCATAATTACCAAGGTATGGAGGAAATTATTGTCCTCTATGATGATCCACATCTCACTCTGCTCATGTCTGCTGTCCTCTCTATCTCCTGACCTGACTTCACATTCTCTGGTGCAGTTTTTAATTTAGATAACATAACTCAGAAGCCTAGTTGCATAATTCTTTGTTTTATGAAGTTTAATGAGCAGCTGTACTTCCCCATACTTATCTATGCAACAATCACACTTAGGAATCTGGGATTTTCTGTGTTACAAGCTAAAGTACTGAGATAAAGGTCCATAGAGTATGGTAGACTGGCATTACTCAATTGATATTAAATCTAGGTCCCCAGGCACAGATTTCCAAAGTGAGAAAGTGAATAGCCTGAGCAAAGACAGCTGGGAATGGTATCAGTCTCCTGGGTCTCATCTCAGGTAACACAAGAAATCACAGGTGATAATATTAGAGAGCTGCTTCCTCATTAGTTATTTTCTAGATGAATGATGAGAATAGGAATGATTACACTGTGACCAAACAAGTGAATTTTAAATTGTTCCTTAAATAGGATTTCTGTTCACTACAAAGGGCACTTCCACCTCAAATCAGCTTCTGGAATTTATGGACCTATACAAAGGCATATAGAACATGGTACCCTTGTCTTCCTACACTGTGTGAATGTGGATCCACTTAGCATAAACTTTTCAATGTTTTAGTAGCGTGACTCATATTATTTCCTGTTTATCAGGTATTGAAAATCCAGACAATAACAGGAAACTATTCTTGAGTTTCCATCTCCAGATACTCTAAGAAGCAAAAGGTGGATTTCAGGGAAGAGTGGAAACATTGCCCTGTGCTTCCTTTGATCCTCTCAGGGTCATCCCCCAATGCAAATCAGCCTTAAGCTCAGGCTGAAAGTGCAGGCCTAGCTGAGCAGCCCCATCTCATTCTCACTAGAGCCTCCATCAGAGCATGGTTGTCCTGGTGCTGCTCCTCTGCCTGGTGACCTTTCAAATCTTTACATGAGCAGGTATTCAGGAGAGAGACCCAGGCATGCCATTATGGGATATATGACTGATGGTGATGTTGTTTGTCCCCAGGTGTCCTGTCCCAAATGCAGGTGAAGGAGGCAGTATCTAGCCTGGTGCAGCCCTCAGAAACCCGAATATCACCTGCACTGTCTCTGTGTTCTCGTTAACCAGAAATGGTGTGAGTTGGATCTGCAAGCCTCCTGGAAATGGGCTTGAGAGGATGGGAATAATATGGAGTGATCGATGCACAGATTATAATTCTGCTGTCCCATCCTGAATATCAGCATCAGCAGGGCCACATCAAAGAGACGTATTTTCTTAAGACTTAACAATCTGCAAATTGAGGACACAGCCATATATTACTGTGCCAGAGACACAGTGAGGAAACTCCAGTGTGAGCCTGCACAAAAACTTCCCTGCAGGGACACCCAGGACCAGCAGGGGGCTCTGAGGCCCAGCAGGGATTACTGTGACCACCTGTAAGGTACATTTCCAAAGCTAGGAAGTTTTGCACTATGCTGAATGTGCATGAGTTTTCAGGTTACAAACTGTGCTTTCCTCTTCCAGCTAATAAAATTCCCTAGGGGCCCCTCTACTGTCATATTATATTCAACTACATATGTGTACACACATTAGAACAAATTGCTTTTCTCACACACACCTACTAAGCTATCCACTTTTTCTGATCACAAGACAGAATGGCACCAAATTTTAAATGTTCCGTGTGTGTTGTGTGTGTGTGTGTGTGTGTGTGTGTGTGTGTGTGTGTGTGTGTGTGTTTGGTATGTGTATGTGTGTTTGTGCATGATGAGTGCCAATTGATATTTCAACAGTAGTCAGAAATTATGACACTTGTTGACTTTAACTTCAATGAGAAACCTTGGAAATTTTGAGTAATTTGTAATTTATTCTCTTAGATTTTGAGCATGTGATGGAGAAATTTCACTGTTCCTACAAAATTGAGTTTACAAAGGCAAATTTGAACCTGAAACATCCATTATTTCCTTCTAAACCAAGGAAATTTAAACAGCACTCTTGGCTATCCATTGTGAAACAAATTTTAAGCATTTTCATCTTGGTAAAAATTAGTTTGCACCCCAATTCTCAAGTAATGATTCTTCTGCAGTGTGTCATGCACCCTTAACCTATCAAATTCTCAGCCAAAGTGTGCATATCCCAGCTGGTGTCAGCTCCAGTCCTGGTTCCATCTCTCATCAGCCCTTCACACAGACAACTGAGTTCTATGATTTTCACAGTTGGTGCTTTTGCTGGCTAAACAAGCTCCAGAGTTCCTGCTATGACAATCTCTGTTCCTGCTGACTGGAAAACCCTGGTGTGTCATGTGTGAGCTGGAGAAGTGTCACTCAGAGAAGCAGTGTTGTCTGTGAGTTCCATGTTAATGAATCACAGACTTGAAGAATATTTAAGAGAGTTGTACATCTGAGGCTGGAACTTCTCTGGAAACTCTTTCAGTGACACCAACAGTGTGTGAGTAAGTTTTGGGGACAAAAATGACTAGATTCTTAGAATCCTGAGATTACTGTTCATGATAGTGACTTGAACAACTCCAAAGTATTCTGAACACACAGGATCCACGGTCACTATGAGGACCAGCCTACACGGCCGGCAGTGAAATGGGATGAGCAGAGTGAAACTTTAATATAGTGGGTTGAACCTAAAATATACCAGAACCAGTATCTGCAGGGCTTAATTCACAAGAATGTCACTATCGACCAAAAATATATACAACATGTTATACAGATTCTAACACTATATTACAGGACCATCTGTATGTTCTACTGACATAAGTAAATTATTGAAAAACCATGTATTTTCAGTATCCTCCAATGTTATCGAAAAGAAGTACCAATAGAATGCAGAATCCCTGGAAATTCTCTCATCTTGAGTATGTCCTGTGATTATATTTTTTTAGAAATAATTCAATCAAAAGGACAGTCTCATTTTTCTTCTCATCAACAACTCGTATTCATTCCTTGTCCTTGATTTAAGTGACAGGGCAGCACATGTAACTTGGAAAAGAAAAAGGAGATTAATGTTTATTGAGTAGAAATCTTCCCACCCTCCATCCACTTAATGGAATCCTTCATTTTGACAGTGCATGCGAGCAAAAGGTATATTCATACGACATTGTTAATGAACCAGGAAGCTGATATTAATCCTAAACGATAAATTGTTCTCCATGCCTCTTCCCTTGGAAAGAGGTTGACTGAATTTTTCTAATGGAAGCAGATTCTCCTGGTCTCTTTGATATCTGAACTCATGGATGGTCTCCCTTCAGTCTTCTTGGTCACAAGGCCTGTGTCTTCTTGGGTGAGAATTGATTATATTCCCCACCTTTTTTTCTATGTCTTGGAAACCAGCAGGTGGTTAGTAACTGTTAATTAAATGAGTTTTTAACTGATACATGAAACAAAAACATATGATTGCCGCTCTCTTCCCCATCCTGTATCTGCCTCATTGTCCTGGGAGCCCAGTCAATTCCCTTGCTCCTCCTCAGCACCCATACCAATACAGAATCCCTAAATACACACCCACTGTCCAGCAATGTTCTTGTATTTCTTCTCCTTGTATCTCTTTATTCATGACTCCCAAAATAACACTCAGACTATCAAGGGTCCTCCTCCAATCACACTTGGCTTTTCCTTGTCATTATTTTAAAAGCTAATTAGTGCAGAGGAGATGTGATGTGTGGACAGGACTAAGAGAAACATTAAATTCTGTGACAGCTTTCTGACCAGAATTCTCTGTGTTTGCAGGAGTCCAGTGTGTGATGCAGCTGGTAGAGTCTGGAGGAGGGTTAGTCCAGGCTGGAAAGTCCCTGATACTCTCCTATGTAGCCTCTGGATTCACCTTCAGTGACTCCTGGATGAACTGGATTTGTCAGGCTCCAGGGAAGGGCCAGAGTGGGTCGCATACATTAGTTATAGTAGTACCATCAACTATTCTGATGCTGTGAAGTAGGAGTGAGCTATCTGCCCAACAGGGCGTGGTCAAGGTAGAGATAAAAGGAAACAAAAGGAAAAGGGGCTTCCTTTTTTCTCCTGGAAGCCAGCCAGGCTTCTGACTCCTGGTCGGTGTGACTCTCTCTCTCTCTCTCTCTCTCTCTCTCTCTGTGATAAATAAATATATTGTTTTCCCAATATAGCCTCGATAGTGAAGGGATGATTCATCTTTTCCAGGGACAATGCCAAGAACAACCTGTACCTGCAAACAAACAGTCTGAACTCTGAGGACACGACCACTTATTAGTGTGCAAGATGCAAAGTTGCACAGAGGATGAAAGCTACTGTGAGATCAGGCACAAAACTCCTTGACAGGCATACAAGAACAGCAGGGAGCGCTGAGAGTGCACAAAACTCTGGTCACAGAGTAGCATTTCAGAGAGGTAAACATGGGTGGATTCCTCTGTTTCTGAGCTGCCTCTACATATCACACTCAGGGATTCTCTCTACAGGTGTGATGTGTAGTAATGTTTGAAGGGTCAAAATATCTACTCAAATATTCATTTTCCATTGTTACCTGTGTTTTTGTCTTTATTTATTATGCTGTTTCTCTCCCAAAATCTCTGCCTTTATGCCTTTCACTCCTCTCTTGCTCTCTCTATCTTCCTTTTTTCCTTACAGCCCCTTCTCCACAGAGTTGGTGAGACCTTGATTCGGTCTCATACATTTCCCGAAAGTTGGGATTAAGGTTGTGTGCTATAATTATCTTTTAGACTGATGCACTCTTACTTACTACTGTAATATAATCTTACTCTTGTCAGAATAGCTAAAATAAAAATCACCACCAACTGTTTATGTTGGAGAGTGTGTGGAGAAAGAGAAACACTCCTCCACTGCTGGAGGGAGTGCCAACTTGTAACAGTCACTTTGGAAATTAATATAGACATTCCTCAGGAAAATGCAAATCATCCTACCACAAGACCCAGCAATTCCACTGTTAGCCATATACCCAAAAGATGCACATTCATACAACAAGAACATATGTTCGACTATGTTTATAGCAGCATTATGTGCTATTTTCAGAATCTGGAAGCTTACTTACTCCTGAGATACCATCTTACTCTTGTCAGAATGGCTAAAATCAAAAACACCACAAACAGTTTATCCTGGAGAGGATGTGGAGAGAGAGAAACAACACCTCCTCTGCTGGTTGGAGTGCCAACTCATAACAGCCACTTTGGAAATTAATATGGAGGTTCATAAGGAAAATGCAAATCAGCCTACCACAAGATCCAGCAACTCCACTGTTAGCCATATACCCAAAAGATGCACACTCATACAACATCTGTTCCACTATGTTCATAACAGTATTATTTTTAATAGTCAGAAACTGGAAGCAACCTAGATGCCCCTCAACTGAAGAGTGGATAGAGAAAATGTGATACATGTACACATTGGAGTACTATTCAGCAGAAAAAAGTAATGGAACCCTGCAATTTTCAGGCAAATGGATGGCACTACAAGAAACCATCCTGAGTGAGATAACCAAGTCACAAAAGAAAAACATAGTATGTATTCACTCATATATAGATTTAATATACAATCTCACTGCCAGAGATTCAGGGTGATACAGAATTATGCATGGCACCCCAGAGAAGAGGAATGAGGCAAGATCTCCTCAAAAGATTGGGAGCATGGTGGGGGGAAAGGAAGAGGAGCCAGAGTAAAAAGAGGGGGAGAGGAGGAAAAGGGAGAGCCAGAAATTTGAGTCGTGAGAAGAATCGAAGAGAGCAGGAATAGAGATACCAAAATAAAGGAATTCATTATAGGTTTGAGGAGAGTTTTGGCAATAGTGAGATTTCCAGAAATCTACAAGGTTGATACCAACTAGCAAACCAACCAATAGTAGAGAGTCTACCTTAAATGCCCTTCTCTAAAAATAAGTTTGACAACTGCTTTATATGCCATCCTAGAACCTTTATCCAGTGGGTGATGGAAGCAGGATCAGACATCCACAGCTAAACACTGAGCTGAACTCCTAGAATCCAGTGTCAGAGAAGTAGGAGTTATGTACAAAGGGCTCAAGAAAGGGTTGGTGATACCCACAGAGACAGCTTAACTGAACAAGGGGGAGCTCTTGGACCCCAGACTGATGATGGAGAGGCCAGCTTGGGTCTGACCCAGTCCTCCTAAATTTGTGTGTCATTGAGGAGGCCTAGGGGGCCTTAGGTAGTAAATAAGTATTTATCTCTGGCATACCAAAGGACTTTGGGTGCCCTTCCTACAATCAGTGATGCTCTCTCAGCCTGGACACTTGGGGATGGCCTAGGCTTTGCCCTGGATGAAATGACAGACTATGGATATCCCTCATGGAGGGGCTTACCCTTACTGGTGAGCACAGTGGGAATTTGGTCAGGGGCTGTTGGGGTTAGTGGGTGCATGTGAGAGGCTGGGAGGGAGAGAGGTTTGGGAAATACATGTGAAAGAATCTTTTTTCTAATTTAATTTAAAAAACAGATAAAATGTATCAGAAACAAAACATAAAAAAAGAATTCACTTATGAGTATGTGATCCACATGCCAATAGCAGAAGAAAACAAAAATGATTTTAAAGCATAATCTGAAATAGTCAGAAAATTATACAGTTCTGAAATCTCACATTACTCAAGTCAAAACTCTTGAGTGCCTCTGAGACAAGAATTTTCTCTGTATAAGGGAGTCAACATGATGTTCTGATGGTCATCATTGTAACAGTATGCTGCAAAGTTTTACTGTTACATCAGGGGGTGTCAAATCTCCATGGTTTCAATTGTATCCTTGATCAGGTGCACAGAAAGCCAGAGAGCATTTCCTGTGATCACTGGTTTCCACTCCCAGCCCAGTTTGCAAAAGAAACTGCAGGATCTTAGAGCTAGCAGTTGTTGACTTCCTTTGTTAAATTGCATTTGTGATTTTCGAGCATGGACTGTGCATTACATATGTCTGGTTTATGTGCACTGCACTCCGGTACTCATCTCTTTTGTTTCCTGTCACAGTCCTACTGTTTGTGTTTTCATCATATTATAATTGCCTATCCTTTGTCCACACTGTCAGCACAGACCACCATCCACATTCAAACAGCACTGCTCACTTTAAGTCAGATGTTCAATTTTTTCAAATTTATTGTCAGTTATAGCACTACAATAAATTGTTTCAGACTTTATATTTTAGGATTATATTGTTCTCATGAGTTGGTTAATTATTAAATTATTCTTTATCAAATTCCTATAATTTTGTTTATTTGTCCATGTCTTTGTGTGGGTATGTGAACAAGATTGTAGGTGCTCAATAAATCCAAAGAAGTTGGCTCCCCATGGAACCAGAATTCTATGTGGTTGTGAGATAATTGATGTGGTAGCTAGGAGTCAAACCCAGGTTTGTTGAAAGTAAGTAAATTAGTGTATATGAACTATTCTATTTTGTGAGACTACTTCACTACTTTTATTTTAATAACTTTTTGTTTTTATATTCAAATAGGTACATCATTTCCTCCCAACCTCCCCTTGGAACTCCTTGTACTTTTACAAATTTGTAACATTTATTACATGACTTATGTAAATAGAGAGCACAGAATTCATAGTTTTAAATGCAAATGTACTTTATTTCTAATTGCTTTATCAATAATGTTTAGACACTGATATGGGGGTGCACATTACCATATGAGTTCAAGAACAGCACATATTTAGAAGCAGTAGGCAAGGAAGGTTACTGTAGAGGCCTCAGTGTGCCGAGGGACGTGTTCATTGGAAATGTTAAAATTACTAACTAACCAAAGGACAGGGATATCATCAATAGAAGTCAAAGCCCACAGTTGCCCTGCTGTATGGAATCAAGCAGTGGGACTGTGAAATGCAGATGTGAAAATGTCCCTGTGCAGATCCAACATAAGCAGAAGGCTTTGGGGGGCAACACAACCAGTGTGAAAACATAAACACTAGACACTCAAAGGACCTTGGTATTACCCACCTAGAGTCTTGGATTCTTGTATATTAGATTTTTCAGATTTGTTCACTACTGCTCAAAAGCAAATGAGCCTTGTGCAAATCCTTTGAACAGAAATCAGAGTGTCATCTCCTTCTCAATGTAAGGGAGTGCTTGATTAGTCTCAGGAAATTACTCTGCTCAAACTCATACACCATGGAATGGGCTTGGAGGCTCATTTTACTGCTGGAAGCTACCCAAAGAAAGACATCAGAGCCCAGAGCGGCAGGGTAACTTGAAGCAGTTCTATGATCTCTTATTTACTGAAAGTATAAGTAAGTATTTATTGTAGAAATTACTCACAAGAAACAAACAAGTAACCCAGATGAGCCGAGTAGTCTTCCACTGCTGAACTGGAAGCCATAAAGAGGGCAAGACTTCTAATGCTCAGTCTTTTATCCTATCCCTGTCCACGCCCCTAGCCATTCCCAAAAGTGGCCAGTAAAGTGACATAGTTCACCATCTACATCCGTATACGTCTTTAGTCATGCCTAAAGTGGGTGTGGTTAGCGGTGCAGTAAACAGTCCTTATATTACCTCATCTGTATGTGCCTCTAATAAGTCACATAGCTAATTGCAGAGCACTGTTTCCTCCTACAATTCCCCTTTTAGTCTATAAAAGATATTTAAACTTAAAACAACTTACTTGTGTCAATGAACAAAATGTATCAAACATCTATCCGATCTAAACCTAACCTTATCTGAAAGAAACTCCCAAGTCTGACCACATCTTTTCAATTTCAAATCTAAAATAATTGTTAACTAACACTAACAGGCGTAAACTATCTTATGATATCAATAGTAGGGTGAGAGAGCATGGAATTTTCAAAACTATTTCCTGCTGTGATGGGATGATGACAATCTCATGGGGACCTATGAGAATAAAAATGTTAGTGTAACAAAATCTTCAGTAAATCAGACAGTCTCTGTTTGGCAGGAGATGCTTAATTGAAGTTCCTGACTGGAGTTCTAATGTTGATTGAAGCTCTCATCTGAAGCTCTGGACAGCCTCTCCCAGGACAATTAGAAGATCCACTGCACATTGTAAATAATATGGCACTGGATAATACATTAGCTCCAGAGGATGAATCAATTATATCAGGAGGAAATACAAAACGTATATTTTGGCAAACTTCTATACAATATCAAAGACCCAAGTTACCACTTAAAGTAAATAATACGGTGATTAATGGTGTTTTAGACACTGGAGATGATGTCACCATAATAAATCATAACTCTTGCCCCCCAATTTGGCCTTTAAAAGAGGTTAACGTTCAATTATTAGGGATTGGAACCCTATCTCAAGTTAAACAGAGTGTTAGATGGATTGACTTTATTGGGCCAGAAGGAAAGAGAGGAAGGTTACAGCCATATGTTGCAGATATTGCTGTAAACCTCTGGGGTCATGATCAATTACAGCAATGGAATACAAAGATTAACATTCCTCTTGTATAAGCTAGGTATTATAGACAAGCTCTTGGTGGCAGAAAGAATATAGTAAGGCAGTACAGAAAACAGATGCCAAACATACAGGCTATACAGAAACAGGATGCTAGTGCCAAACCTACAGAGGAAGCAAAAGCTCTACACTTAAAATGGCTAACAGATGAACATGTCTGGGTGGGTCAATAGCCTATGACATCTGAGAAGTTAGAGGCTTTGAAGAAGTTAGTTCAGGAACAGCTAGATGCTGGACATATTGAGGAATCAGGTAGTGCATGGAATTCACCTGTTTTTGTTGTCAAGAAGAAGTCTGGTAAGTGGAAAATGGTTACTGATCTTAGAGCCATCAACAAGGAAATTCAGCCTCTGGGGTCTCTACAAACTGGGATGCCACTACCTTCTCTAATACGTAAGGATTGGCCAATTATAGTTATAGACTTGAAAGATAGCTTCTTCACCATACCGTTACAAGAAAATGACAGAGAAAAGTTTGCCTTAATAGTACCTACCTATAATAATTCCTGACCGGTCCAAAGATTCCAGTGGAAAGTGCTGCCTCAAGGAAACCATCAGAAACAGGACTCATCCTATACATATGACACACATCAGATCCCATACAGGTCTGCCAGGTCCTTTGGCAAAAGGCAATGATGAAATTGACCATTTATTACTAGGTAATGTGTTGGACGCTTCAGAATTTCATAAGAAACACCATGTTAACATCAAAGGTTTAAAGAAGGATTTTTCTATCACCTGGCAACAAGCCAAATAAGTAGTAAGAAATTGCCCCACTTGCTCATTCTACAATCAAACTCTGTTAACAGCAGGTTTAAATCCTGAAGTGTTTTTGGCTTTACAGGTAAACTCAGCAAAGAATACTGGATGTATAGATACCTGAAGAAGAAAGAATAGCTACCCTGACGACCTTCAAACAAAGAGTAACTCTCTTTGTGGCATCATAGTCTAATTCTCTGTATTGTTTTTTATAATACCCTTTTATCTTTGTTCCTTAGTATACTTTAGTCCCCATTCATTTAACTGAAGCTGGCTTTGGAGTTGGATTGGCTCTCCTCTATATTCAAGAATATTATATGAATAAAATTCAGAATTTCTCTATTATATCAAAGAGCCATTGATATAAGACAGAAGAAAATAAAATTAGGGACTGTTATCTGTGGAGTTCTTTTCCTGAAAAGTCTAATTTCCTTCATGTTTACCATCTTCCCTATTGTCACCTCTTCCAGTATGCATACATATAAAAGTTAAAATATTTATTTGTTAACATTAATGTTTGAGTTTTCCAGAGAACAAGGGATTTCCTGACAGCAATCTTCAACTGCTTCAGAAAGAGAATGAGGATCCACTTCCTTGACTTCACCTGATTCGAGTGGATGCATTTGAACTTCCCCACATCATCGAATCCACTTGGCAAGCACCATCCTAAAATTGGCTTGGAACTACATCACTTGATACAACCCTGGACCAAGGAACTGAAACAGCACAACTTCTACAATTTGGCCTAAGCTTCAGTTGAGAGCTTCAATCAACACTAGAACTCCAGTCAGCAATTTTACTCAAGCATCTCCTGCCAGACAGAGACTGTCTGATCTATTGGAGATTTTGTTACATTAACATTTCACTCATGGATTAGATATATCTTGGCAGCTTTATCTTTAAACATATGAAATAGAAGATGCTGTATCCATAAACAGCCAGTAATTTTTCATGGCGCTTTATTTAAAGAAATTAGCAGTTCTTGAAAGATACTTTCCATGTTTTCAATCATGTTAATATCACAAAGTCTTTGTGAAGGTTGTCCAAAGACAAGGAAATGACTTTCTAAAGTATCAGTCATCAGAAGTAAAAAAAGCAGAATGCACTGTTCTTTAACACAAGTGAATGTGTGAAGAAAATCCCTAAGACCAGTAGGCTGTGATTTTCCTAATTCTCTGTCCTTCTTCCCTATCTCCATTATGCTCAATATCTGAGAGAATTGGGCTTACTGATCATGTCTCTGCCTACATTTTATGTCATCTGCTGCTGCTGGTTTTAACGTTTCCAGAAATAGTGGGCAGCATAAAAATGAAGATACTCATGTCAAATGCATAGAAATACCAGATTTGTGAGGCAGAATATTGACAGATCAGTAAAGTCAATGAAATATAACTCTCTTCTATGCAATTATAGACTGCATAATTGCCATCCTGCAAAAGGTATATTCTCTTCCTTGCTGAATGTACACAATACTCATCAGATGTGTTGCATACTGAGGAGCTGGGTCTTTTGATGTGGGCTCCTTTCTCTGGTGAGCAGAGGTGACCTTCCCCAAGGCATGCAGTGTACCTCAACACAGACTGTCTCATCCTGAGACCCATATTTAAGTCCTCGCTCAGAGTCAACACCTGTTGAATGAATGCAAATTTCTCCTGGTTCCACTCATGCTCACCTTGAAAAGGCAAAGCTGGGTCTGGGCACTCACTGGTGTGCCATCATGGCCCTGTTTACTTCCTCATTGCTGCTGGTAGTTGTCCCTGCATGTGAGTGCCATGGATTCCTAGTGGATGAACTCCCATTATTCCCTCTGGGCCGAACTTACCGTCTACTTTTCTTCTCTACAGATGTCCTGTCCCAGGTTACCCTGAAGGAGTCTGGCCCTGGGCTGTTACAGCCTCCCCAGGATCTCAGTCTCACCTGCTCTTTCTCTGGGTTTTCACTGAGCACTTCTGGTATGAGTGTGGGCTGGATCCGCTAGCACCCAGTAAAGGGTCTGGAGTGGCTGGCAGACATTTGGTGGAATAATGATAAGTACTATAACCCAGCCCTGAAGAGCCGGCTCACAATCTCCAAGGATACCTCCAACAACCAGGTATTCCTCAAGATGACCAATATGGACACATCAGATACTGCCACATACTACTGTGCGAGGAGAGCACAGAGAAACAGCCTCAGCTGACAGCTGTACAATATTTCAGGCTGGTTCTCATCTCTGTATCTTCCTTCTACAATTCATGGGTTTAGGAATGGGCAATTTTCCTGTGAGCCTCTGGGGTTTCCTCTTCACTCTGACTTTCAGAACCCAGGCTCCTCATATACAAATGAGGCAGCTTTTAAAAATAGTTCAGAAAGAAAAAATTGTCGGTTTGGTTCTGTAAAGATTAAGGATATATGGTCCCTGAGTAAGGGGGATCAGAGCTGAGATCCTAATCAGTCTTTGGCCTCAAATTCCCAGAACAGCAGACTCTGAATTATTGTAACATTCACATTCAGTAAATTGCTGGAAATGGGAAAGAGTGACTTATCTGGATAAGCTTTAATAAATTGAGTCACTGTTCAAAGTGACTTAACCACAAAGTGTCTCAGGTTATGGCCAAGGCAGTTGGAGTCTCTCCACAAACTGATCGCAACATCCTATTGCTGAGGACAACATGTATGTTTCTCACTGAGCATATAGAATTTCAGTTAGTGTGTAACTGTATGCCTCAGCCTTAGTGACTACTGTTCAAGGCAGTAGAAGGCACTTGGCATACTCCAGAAGAGAATCAACTTAACAGCACACTATTAACTACAATGGTGACCTGCTGGTGAGATTGGATTTAATTCCTACTATGAATATATTCCATGCCTGAAACTACTAGAAAGTTCTATAATCTGAAACAAAGTATGCCATGAGCTTATTAGAAAAACATATGTTCTGCTAAAGCAATGGCTTTCAACCTGTGGGGCAGAAACATATTAGGGAATGAACAACCATTTCACAAGGGACATAGGACTCTTTATCTAGAGTTACATTATATCAGATATCCTGGATGTCAAATATTTACATTGTGATTCATAGTGGATAAATTAGTTAAGAAGTAGCAACAAAATAATTTTATTTTGGGGGGTCACCACAAAATGAGGAACTGTATTAAAGTGTTGCAGCAACTGGGTTCAACTGTGCTAAAGGAATATAACAATAAAATAATTCTGAAAGACATGCCTATATATGCACATTAACCTGTGCCTCACACAACTATCATTAGCTAAGCTTCTTCTTGCAAAATATGTGGGGTAACATGGAGACTCTCAAATGGACAATGGGTGGAAGATTCAAAATATTTGTAAACTCAGTCATAAATGTGTTGTCTTAAGCATTTTTTCTCCTCAGGACTCAGGTACCAATGCATGAGAATAGATGGAAAGATTTTAATACACATAGGTATTCAATGACTCCAAGGATATTGTCCATTTCAGACACAATAGGACTAGTGCACACAGGAAATCACGAGACTGTGGAAGTAAACACTGGGGGTGCATAGGTTCAAGCCTCAGGAGTTTCTAATGATGAGAGGGAGAATGGACATGGACACTCAATCCTAAACAAGAAACTATCTGCAACTTGTGCTTGTATGCAAAGCAATAAATAATGTGCTTCAGTGGACCCTCACTGGCTTTATTAAACACACTTCACAGTAGGTCTTATGGGTAAGACCAATTCAAAACAAACCCAATGGTGTTTTTATCTGCTTTTCCACACATAATTTTACTTAGGCACTTTTTGTGTTCTCAGTCTTTTGTTGAAATGTTTTCCTTTCTGATTTTGTGATTTGTGATTCTGCGTTTGTTGTATGTGTGTATATATGTGCCTGTGTGTGTGTGTGTGTGTGTGTGTGTGTGTGTGTGTGTGTGAGGGAGGGAGAGAGAGAGAGAGAGACTTCAAAAGGGAGAATTTTTCTTGTGGTATTTTGTCAGTAGGATTGTGAGAGGGATTTATACATAGGGAAGAGATAATGTATGATCATAATATATATTGCTTAAAAAAACTAATTTTTCAGTAAAGAAAATTTAGAATGCCCCCTCTAAATAATCGTGTATTGATTGTTATTTGTTAAAATTGGACAGTGTTTATAGATGGAACATGTTTATTTATGTATCTGGCATGTGCAGGAGTAGCCTATTTGGAGTATTACTAACAATTTATGGTCAGTTGTGTACTGCAGTATTGATCATTTCTGACTTCCTGCACTGAAAATAATGAGGTATGAATCTATGGAGATTTCTAAATGAATCACTGATCAGTTGTTTTATCAGAACATTTACACATTCACCAGCGGTAAGTGCTCCCATCAAGACTTATTCAAGCATAGACACATTCATGTACCTGTTATTTAAGGCAAAGATGACATCAGCTTATTAACTGATATTCTACATGATATCATAAATATATGATTCATGACCCATGTTGCTGCTTTAATTTTGGTGTAATTTCCTGTTATCCTACATGATATCATTGAGGCTGCCTTTATGACCCATGTCTCTACTATAATTCTGGTGTCACTTCCATGGCAGATCTCTAAGATTCAGATTATTCCTACAGTTGGTTCATTTTCATTCACTATAAGAAGACATTTCTCTCTATATCCATTCTTGGAAACAACGACCTGCTTCAATACTGAGTTCAAAACTGTTTCAGCTCCTAAGAGTCATCCAGATCATCAGATGCAGAAATATTTACTAATTTCTATAAATGTTCTCACAGTTCTGTGCAATTGTCTGTGAGTCCTTTCACTCCCCATGTTGTATTTTGACCACTCAGCTCTCTTTAGTTAGAAACAACAGCAGGAGCCTGTTATAGCAATGCTGGGAGGAACTATCCTGCACACCATAGCATCTACAATGTTCAACATATATTGTACATGTGAGCTTGACTTCAACAACCCTTCTTTGTAGCAAGCACTGAGTACAAAATGCAGTCAAAGCACTCATATACAGAAATGGAATATTGAGTCATGAGACACTCAAAACTTCTAAAAGCAGGAGACACTTGTATGGGATTGAAATGCATTTGACATTTGGTCACATTTCTTTCATTCAGACAAACCCACATACCGCTAAAAATGTGGTGTATTTTAGGTGTTATAATGTGTGCCTTCAAGCAACTAATGTGTATGCATATGTTAGCACTGTTCCCCCTAACTCCTTGGAGCTAGTAATGAATTATTCAGCTTGACAGCTGTCATTCACTAGACTTACAGAAAGTGCAGCAATTTCTTTGAAAATCAGTATCCATGGCATTACCTGAATAACAGGATGCTGAGCTTAATGAAGCTAGGTCCGTTAGGAACACAACCATCATTTCCAAGCAGAAAGATTCAGGACAAACATACAAATGTATAGCACACACATGATATGAATGTTTAATTAGCAATCATATTGAAGCACAGTCCCAATTTCCCTAAAATCTTCTCACTTCTCACATGTGAAAACACTTACTGTAGTTGGGAACAGATCTGTGTGTACCACATTTGTTCATATTCCAGATATTGTGAGTTTTCCGTCCCAAGTGCAGTTGGAGGATTTCGGAAATTGCATTATGTAGCAATTGTGGATGCCGGCCATCACTTGTTCTATATTTGATTACTACTTTCATTACCAGTGGTTATTGGTAAAGCTCCATCTCACAGCCTCTAGAGGAAGGAGAGTGGTCCATGGAGACAAGCTTAATGGTAGAGCCCATCATCCTTCCTTGAAATTTCTATTCATGGAGAAAGATTTTGAGGCAGGCGCAGCTCATCATCCATCTTTGACATCTCTGCTAAGCTTCATCAGGCCCATTAACAAGAAGGTGAATAAGAGTCATAATGAGGGGTCTGTTCATGAATAGTTATACAATCCAGTCCTGCGAACCAGCAGGGGACACTGTGGATCTATCAATTCTCTAAGAAATAAAGGACAGAAAAAGGAAGTAATGATGTTGTGTATTGAGATTTCAATAAACTCTGAGAATTTCATTGACAGTCTCAATAGATTCAGAGACCATGGTGTAGCTGACATGTAAGATCTCCATGCTGCAACACTGGAGAAGTTATTAAATCCTTAGTGAGGTCACCAAGATCCAGAATGGGGATTCATATAGCTGCTGGATTGTATAATAGTTCATGGAAGAATTATCAGTAATTGTTCAGGGTATTTGAGTTCCAGGACACTGGACAGCATTTTGGAAAAAAAGTGTCCCAGGAGTTCCCAGCTGATATTAGAGCTGTGTACATTCCTGTTGGTCACTGGTGTGGAATAAACAGCAGCCTCCAAAGTTTGTGCCAGTGTATGATGGGGCCAGATTGGTCAATGCAACTCGACAGCATAACAAATAAGGTTAGCCATAATTAGGTTCAGGTATTTCTTGAACTCTTGATGTGTGGTTCACTTTAATGCACTCGGATGTGGTGACTGGATTCTCACTTAGAAGGAAGAGCTCTGTCCACACAGGTAAGAAGAAGGTAGAAAGGGGGAAAACTACAGATCACTGTTATTTATTCAAGGAAATTTCCACACTCTTTCATATTTATTGATTCGATGTTTATGCCATGTAATCATAATATTATTTTAATTCAGGAATTAAGGCAATAGTATCTATTTATATTCTCAGATGTCTCCAGATTTTGTGAACCATATCAGGTTGTGTTCCAATATTACTTAAGAAGGCATGCACTCTTGTTCATTGCAACCTGTGAGAGCCATCAACATCCCATGTAATGCATCAGGAAATGCAACTTTATAAACACTACTCATCCCAACAGAGATTCTGAAATGTTAATATAAAACCATCAAGCATCCTGAATTGTCAGAATGAGTGTTTCCCTATAATGAGAAGAAGTGAAATTACAGATCTCAAGATGTCATATCAATCTTGTATATATGAGAATACTGCACCACACTGTTCCCAGATCCTTCTATCCTGCAATATTACATGCAATTGACTCCTTACCTGAGATTAGAGGGAAATATGCATGAATATCCTGAATTTACGTGGTATGTATTTTTGTTTTAATTTGTAGCTGTACTTCATGTACTTTAGAATTTTAAAGACAATTGCACACACAGTCCTACACAATGGATTGTTCCATTTGGGGAGCATATTTCAATTCCCATTATTCTTCCATGAAAATTCTCAGTTTCTGAAAAGCTTAAATAACACATCCCCTGTTCAAGATTAAGGGCCGTTGATGGTAGTATAGGAATAACTAAAGTTGTTGTCATTGAAATCTACAGTCAGCATGTCCAGACAACAGACATTTCTCCCTGAAGTTGTGCTATGTGAGCATTGAAGATGCCAGGATATGTTACTTCTCAAGAGAGGTAGGCAACTTCAGTGTAAGAAAGGAAAAACAGCCTGCAAGAATGCTCAGGAACATCAGGGGATGTAATGGAGCAAATAATCCCCAGTAGAGAGATGAGGTTGGTGTGGAGGGGATGCTATATCCTCTGTGGTTTCCTTTGTAGAGTGTACGAGTTGACCTGTATCTGCTGTTGTTGACATGTGACATTTCCATGCTCATATATGGTAAAGATTCTTTGTTAAACTTTTTATGGGTTTCCATATTCTGGTTTATTGTCTCTATATAGTAGACCTACTGATTTGTTTGTGTTAATCTTATGTCCTGCCACAGTGTTGAAGGTGTTAATGAGATGTAGGATTTCCCTGGTAGAGTTGTCAGGTCACTTATGTAAGATCCTATATCATCAGCAAATAGTGAAAGTTTGACTATAATATATATATTATGAATTGTACTCACTTTGTTGTCTGTGCTATTTCTTAATGAAACTAAAGAGGTCAGGAAGTTAGAAGAGAGTTATTTGAAGCTCCTAATAGAACCACAGGGACATAGTGATTAAATATGTGAGCATAATATATTTCATAAATGTATAAAAGATTGAAATAATTTAGCCATTACAAATAATAAAATAATTTTCACGTTTGTAATTTTTATTCATGTGTATATTATACACTGCATATATTTTCTCTATCACCCCCTACCCATCCTTTTTTGTCCCTCTAAGTCTCCCTTTATTAAAATAGACAGTTTTACTTATAAAGTATTATATATTTGCATACATAGTTGTGTGTAACTCTGGAATATCTAAGCACTACTTATGAGTGAATCACATAATATTTGTGCTTCAGAGATGTTTTTAATTAACATAGTTATCTCCAGTTGATTCTGGGTGAAAATCTTCTTTGTACCATGTATTTAAGCATTGTCACTTTGATGAATTCCTGTTGATAGACATGTAGTTTATTTCCCTGATTTCATTACTGTGTATAGCTTTGTAATTAACATCGACGAGCAAATGTTTCTGAAGTATATTACTTTTGATCATTTAGGTCAGCTCTTAGAAAAAATCTGGTGTAAAGGAAAATATAGTGAGTGTCTGAGAGGAGGCTATAAATTCACATAATTTATCAGGTTTGAAATTTCCAGTACCACCACCATCATCGCAATAAACATCTGAAAGTCAATCTGACACTCTTGTCACAAAGTCGAGAAACTGACTCAGTCCTGCAGTCTCTGGAGAGATTAGGCCCTACTGTCACTTCCACAGGGACTTCACAGGGAATACAGAATGGTTATAGGGTGAATTTCCCCAGACATGATGAGGATTTGTCCCTTAGCATCCTGCTGCATGACCCAGGTGTCTTGTAAATACTTCTTCTCCAGCTAGACTAGGTCCTTACACAAGACGTATCCTGCTCCTGAATATGCAAATAATGTGAGTATATGGTGGTAAATACAGCGATGTCGACACCATCAACAACATATTATCAGTGAGATATATAAATGTTGTCTCCAGCAACATGATATTAACAAAAGCCTTGAACATAGCCTAAGATATTTTATTTTTTCCTTGGGTTACTTCAGCCAATGACTCAATTTATAAAAGCATATCCAGAAATGTAAATCTTCCCCATATCCAGGTGCTTACTGAAGATGATGTTTCAATAATGCAGAATATAGTGTTTTGAGTATATGAGGTCAAAGACTGATTAGAACCACATATGTGGCAAAATTTAAGACAACCTTTCTCTCATTCTGCTATGATTTTCCTGAGAATAGAATGCAGGGAATCCAGCTTGTCAGTCATCAATTTCCTAGGTGTATATCCATATAGAGAGAACCTTGGTGAATTTAATATTGTCTTCCAAGTAACTAAGCTGTATAGTAGAACTTGAACTCCTGTCCTCATTTCTCCATCTTATGAGCTTACAGATACATGATACTATACCTGGTCTCTAATTTGTTTAACGTGAAGACACCAAGTGTAAATACACTCAAGTGGAAGACTGCTTGCTTAGCATGTACAAGGAAATGGTATAGTTTCCAGGACTACAGAAAAAAAGGAAGGGTTTCAGACCGAGATGGTGGTTTTCTGTTACTGCCATGCCCACTACTTTTTTACAGTATAATAATGATATATGTTTCCTTTGTTAAAAGCAAAAGGAAAAAAGCAACTTCAATGTAAGCGAAGGCATACCTACATGCAAGAGAGCTCAGGAGCAGTAGGGTGCAGAATGGAGCCAATAATCAATGGAATGCAAACGAGATAGAGAGAATGGGCATGCAGGAGATTCCATAGCCTCTATGGATGCCCTTTTATATGCTATTAGCTGAACAATCCCTGCTACAGGTGACAAGAGAAGTCTCCATGTTCAAACACAGTAAAATCTTGTTAAATATGATACAGCTTTACATTTTTCATTTATTTCATTAAGAATTATTTATTGACTTTGTTGTTTTTGAAAGACATTTTTCCATATGCTATATTTTGAACATAGTTTCCCCAATCAACTGCTCCCAAGTATAGCCCACAACACCATCTCCCTACCACTGGCCTCCACAACTTTCCTCGTTTTTATAGAAATCAAAGACAAAAGATTTTAAAAAGCAAGCAAACAAGTAGTGCACACAAGCAACATGCTCAAACAGCAAATATTAATAGCTTATATATGAAAGAAGATGGCACATTCTCCAAATTTAGGAGTTGTGAAAATTTCCAATCACAATTACCCTCATCACTATAACCACCTGTAAATAATTTTGTCACAAAAGGATCATATATGTCAGGTTGGGGTTTTATTTGTAAATTTCTGGATAAGTCTTTAATGTTTCTACAGGCTCTGTCTGCACAGTTTTCAGGAATGGATGCTTTTTCAGACAGGATGATGATTTGGCCCTGGGTGTACTCTTCCTTCTCCAGGTGCACTAGGTTGTTATCTAAGAAGCACCCTGCTCATGAATATGAAAATCATGTGATTCTGTGTTGATGAATACAGGGATGTCCATACCACCAGCAACACATGATCAGTGTCCATTCCACCACCACTGAGCACAGAGGTCCGCACCATGTGATGGAGCTGGATCATCCTCTTCTGTGTGACAGGAGCTACAGGTAAGGGCTCCAGGTTCCAGACTTGAGGACAGTTCATCCACTCAGGTGACAGTGACATCCACTCTAACTTCCTCTCCAAAGATGTCCCTTCCCAGGTGCAAATGCTGCAGTCTGGGGCTGAGCTGGTGAGGCCTGGAGCCTCAGTTAAGCTGTCCTACAAGGCTTCAGGCTACAACATCATTTACTCCTTTATGAGATGGGTGAAGCAGAGGCCTGGGGAGAGCCTAGAGTGGATTGGAAGGATTTATCCTGAAAATGATAATAATGACTACAATCAGAAGTTCCAGGGCAAGGCCACACTGACTGCAGACACATCTTCCAGCACAGGCTACATGGAAATCAGCAGGTTGACATCTGAGGACTCTCTGGTCTATTACTGTGAAAGAGACACAGTATTGAAACCACATCCTGAGTGTGTCATAAACCCTAGAGGAGCAGGAAGCTGAATGACAGAGAAGATCATTGTGAAGGTGACACAGAAAAATCGTTCCAAGTGTTTCTTTGTTTGTTACATTACAGTGCTATAGGATATTTGTCAATAGTTTGAAAGGACATCAAAGATGATGAAACTCTGACTCAGTATGTCCTCTATAAACATCATAAATTGTGTAGGTCTTTATCAGTTGACTAGGCAATGCTGGCCATATATTAAATTAGGATACAAACACACACACACACACACAGATATATATATACTATATATATACTATACTATATATATATATACTATACTAATATATACTATACATATTAGTATTCCTTTAAAACTAAGAGACTAGGCCGGGTGTTGGTGGCACACGCCTTTAAACCAGCACTTGGGAGGCAGAGGCAGGTGGATCTCTGTGAGTTTGAGGCCAGCCTGGTCTACAAAGTGAGCACCAGGACAACCTCCCAAACATTACAGAGAAACCCTGTCTCAAGAAAACCAAATAAATATATTAATTAATAAAAAAATAAAAGTAAAAGACTAGTACTGTATGTGGAGTATCTGTGAATACACTATAATTTGATAGTCTCCACTAATATTCAAATCATTATTGCATAATTGTAAGATCAAACTAAAATCGCTTTCGAAATTAAATTTGATGGGCTGACATCACACTTAATTCTTGGTTGTAAGTTGTGACTATAGATTTTTGGCGAGTCATTTTACCTTTCCTCATAAATCCAAGTTTACATATTTATTTATGAGTGAATCTAATTTTAAATTGATTTTGGTAACATTAATCAAATTTTCTATTGTTTCATACTTAGTGATGTATGTTCATGTTATGATTTGGCATCCACAGGGCACAGAGTTTGCTACTTTGGCAAAATTTTGGGCTCCTGCTGCAACTGGAGGCAAAGCTTTAGTGTCACAACCCCAAGGTCCCAAATAATCACACAGAAACATATTAATTACAAACAGATTGGTTTATTCATAATGAGCTCTTACATTTAAATTGAACCATTCTATTTGTTTATGTATTTCTACCTGTTTATGTCTTTTACTGGTCTCCTGGATACTTGTTCCTTGGGGAGCTAGCCTCTGTCCCCTGCACTCTACAGTTATTTATGCCTGTATTCATTTGTCTTTCTCTCCTTGCTATATTACACCTTACTAAATAGGCCGAAGAAGCTTTTATGAAGAACTAATGATAGCGAAATATATTCATTTATTCACTACATTCAGAAGGGTTGCCACATAATATTTCCCCTTTTTGCCTAATGAAAAAGGAATGTTTTAACTTCAACATATTAAAATTACAGACTACAAAGTCGCTATCAAGTAGAAATTACAGTTATCATATGTAGTCCATTTGTATTGGACAGAATTAAAGTAAATATTCAAACATCTATTCTGACTTGATGAGTTTAAAATTTTATATTTAATTTACCTTTTCATCATAACTACGAAAAACCAGAGGGTGTAATGTTGCAGGAATTCTGTCTTTGATATGATAGCCAGAAGTTATAAGGTGCTTCTTAGCCCAAGGCGGCAGAGTTCTGATAGGAGGTTATGTAACCTGAAGCTCCAAATAAAAGACCAGAGCAGGGCAAAGCATGCTCTTTGGTATACGTAAGCTTTCTTTGAGCCATGGGAGTATAACTGGCTACTTGTGCTCATCCCTTTTGGAACATGGCAACTCAAGATGGCAGTGGTGGCAAAAACAGCAATGCTGTATCTGCTGGACCCACTGCATTGTAGATTTGCTCTGTCCTGGGAATGTAGTGACTTTCTTCTGATTTTCCTGTTAATAAAACCTAAGTGTCCCCAATTGGCTTCTTTTATCATCCTTCTCAGAAAACATCTTGGAGAGCAATGGGGTACAAATTAGGAATTTAAGAGACCAGTGCCTGTTACCAGGAGCCCTGCATGCTCACTGCCTTTTTTCCTGAAGCTGGATTGTCTTTGTCTCAAGTCTAGACTGGAATTGACTGACACTAAATGAACATCAGTGTCCAGTGGACAGTGCACCCTATAAACCTACACACATGCATTTTTCTGTTGTTAGAGTCAATAAGGTCCACTTTGGACTTCTTTTGATTGTTAACTCTGCTATAACTTTGTCATGCTTGAATACAACTATAACAATGGCTGCATGTCAGGAACAGAAATAATACTGCCATTGTTATCATGGCTACAAACTGATTATTTTGATTAAAACTACTTACAGGGGCTGGAGAGATGGCTCAGAGGTTAAGAGCACTGACTGCTCTTCCAGAGGTCTTGAGTTCAATTCCCAGCAACCACATGGTGGCTGACAACCATCTATAATTCAATCTGGTGTATATGTAATAAATAAATAAATCTTTAAAGAAAACTACTTACAAACTTTAAAAAAGAAAACAACACAATGTACAATGGGATACTTAGGTGTAAAAAGTGTCATTTAATTATTTTTTATTTAAACAGATCAAGCCCAAATTGTGTATAAACAAGAAATGGTGACAAGAAAATCCAATTTCTTTCCCCTTTGGCCTGTTTCTATCTCATACATGAGCATCCTCAGGGGGAAACTTGATTTGGATGTCTGTTTTCCAGCCAGTATATTCATTTTCCTCCTCGAGTTTATTCTCAAAGCCCATCATCATCTGTCCGTACTCTCTGGACCTTTTCCAGCAGATCACATGATACTCAGGAAGTGTCTCCTCCACCAAGTAAATGTATACAGAATTTCCTTGTCCTGCCAGACATAGTGTCCTCATGCTCTAGTCTGTGGAAAGTAAAGTGTGTACAACATCATGGAGTCTCTTGGTCTAATATAAACCTCAGTGTCAATATAGAAAAGAGGGTCTCCTTATCTGTACAGTCCAAGGAACCATCAACAGAGTGCATAAGTGTTGTATGAATGTGGTGTTGTTAGTAGATTTGAACTGACTGCACCCATGCAAGGTTCATAATGCTGACTTCTCTGGGGATAGAGTGGATTTTTCAAGAATAGATAAAGCTTCCATCCTCAACAGAACACCATCAGAGTCACACAAGTTTCCTAGGACAACCTCCTTACCTGTATATTATACAAATATTTCAGAGCAATCCCTACAGAGGAATGAATTAAATATATGGGAGACCATGTTCTGTCAAAGAAAACACAAATGGACACAATCTGATATTTACTATTGTGACTTTTCAAATGACATCAGGATCATATAATCAATACATTGTTAATTTTTGCATGAGACATCAAAAAGGAAAACCTAAAAAATTACTTATGCAGAGCCTGAGTAACAGGATCAAAGAGGTCAGCAAGTGTGTTTCCTGACTCAGAGTTTCTTTCTCTCAGTTAACCACATAAAAGTCCCAGGAGACCATCTCATATGGCAGTTAGAAACCTCCCTTAGAAGGATAAGGTCAGTTAGTTCCTAGAATCTATGTCACTCTCCTGGGAATGCTACAATAAGAGAAATGATCTAGCTGAAAGACTCTGTCAATCACCATGCAGACAGTTTACATCATAGTAGAATCAATTCCTGTATTTGAAAACTAAGGCCTACATGGTTCCACAGCAAATGGGGGTTCAGAGTGTAATGGAAAATTGTACATATAACCCAGGCTCTAACTCCAGTTACAACATCTTTCAAATGAAAATTAGATTCTGTAAGGGAGTCTAACAGAGGAATTAAATACTCCTAAGCATAGGTTGAGGTCCATCAGCAGATGTAATAAGGAGTCCAATTCAACTGCATTTGGGAGATTCCTTTTTAATAATGTCATATGGCTTTATTGACATTTTGTACATTTATTGCTTATCTCTTATTTTATCATAAATTACCTTTGCCTATAACAAACAGCTTCTAATTTCCTAAGTATGTAAAGCATGTGGTCTCTGCATCCATTCCTATATATTGTGCCTTTTCTTGGGCTCTTTTCCTTCAGTTTTGGTTTGACCACACCTCTGCCTATCAGGGCCTTAGGAACAGGAGCAAAGATGGAACAGCAAGGAATGCCACTGCATACATTCTTTTGCTGACCCAAAAACCATGCTTAATAAGTGAAACCTGTCACAGAAATCATTTAGTCATCAAATGACTCAAAGGAGAAGGGGCTTCATATCTACAGCTCACTGCAATAACTGCTTTAAATGAAGTCACTTTCCTGCAGGTGCCTCAGAAACAACCATGTCATAGTCCATGAGAACTCTTAGCCATAACAAAGTTTTTCTAATTGATGAATTCATTAGTCAACTAAACATTTACCTCCCAACTCCCCTTTCTAATACAGGGTGGCTATTCCAATGGGCCTCCTCTTGAAACAGATCCCACATCCACCAAGTCCTACATCCCCAGGGGGATTGGAAAGTTGGTATGACATGAAACCATGGCACTGAAGACCAGGTAACAGACTTGTCTTTTCCCTTGATAACCAAAGACAATGAATCTACATTCATGTTAAGAAAAATTAATGTTACAAATGCTAAAGATGCTAACACACACCTCAAACACAAACATGTGGCATATATGTTGAAACAGTTTGTGGTGTATTTAGAATTTACCAAGGAATAGCCTCTGCACTAATAATATTTTAATATGATATACATATATACACACACATATATATATGTATATCATATTAAAATATTACATACATATTTATATATATATTATATATATGTCCTCACACATATATATTTTTATTTTTATATGTGTGTCCTCATTAGAGAACATATATATATATATATATATATATATATATATATATATATATGTGTGTGTGTGTGTGTTCTCTAATGAAGATAAAACGTGGATCTTTGTAAGTGTTAAATTTCCCTCTTGCTCTTCCCAGCTCAGTTTCATTACAGTAAATTAATGTACACTTCACTATGGATTGACCTTTACATTAGTTCCCTTTGAATTATTAAATTGTAATTTTTAATTTTTAAACTTCTATGAACTTATTTTATAATATATTATTTTATAATATCTGGTAATATAAGCAGTAAAGAGTGCATATAAGAAAGAAAATATTCCCCAAGTGCTGGGATTAAAGGCGTGTGCCACCAACGTCCAGCCAATAGAGGAGTCTAAAATGGCTGTGAGGTACTTGAGAAAGTGCTCAACATCCTTAGCCATCCAGGGAATGCAAATGAAAACAGCTCTGGGATACCATCTCACTCCTGTCAGAATGGCTAAAATCAAAAACACCAATGACAATTTATGCTGGAGAGGATGCGGTAAAAGGGGAACACTACTCCATTGCTGGAGGGAGTGCCAACTTGTTCAGCCACTTTGGAAATCAGTATGGAGATTCCTCAGAAAAATGGGAATTCGTGTAACACAAGATCCAGCAACTCCACTCTTAGGCATATATCCAAAAGATGCCCATTCATACAACAAAGATGTCTGTTCCACTATGTTCATAGCAGCTTTATTTGTAATAGCCAGAACTTGGAAGCAACCTAGATGCCCCTCAACCAAAGAGTGGATAGAGAAAATGTGGTACATTTATACAATGGAGTACTCTTTCAGTAGAAAAAAAACAATGGAATCCTAACATTTGCAGGCAAATGGATGGCTCTACAACAAACCATCCTGAGCAAGGTAACACAGTCACAAAAAGAGAAACATGGCATGTGCTCCCGCATATATGGATTTTAGGCTAAGATCTGGGAAGTGCCAGTTCATCAAACCACAGAAGCCTGGAAGGAATCCATAGATTTCTATTTACTGTAGAAACATAAACAAAATCTCTTTTCCAAAGTAACATATCCTTATACTTAAATTTTGAAATCAAGGCATTTTTAAAAGATATATGTTGAGTTAATTCAGCAGCATTTATAATCAAATGTACTTTAGTCGTTTTTTCTTCCTTAGTAATCAAAAAACTGAAAAACACAAAAAAAGAAAGAAAATATTCAATTAAGGCTGTTGAAGCTTTTTATAAACAAATAACTACTAATATTTTAATGAAATCATGGCCCTTACTAATTCACTGTCTCTCATACATATGCACTATTATCTGCTGCAACTCAGACTCACACACCAGAGAATAAGATATAGCAGGAAGATAGCAAATATGGCCTCCTTGTGCTCATAAAAACAAGCCCTGCCCTGACACTGCAGGTCAGGCAGAGGACTCTAGCCCTGTCTTCCCATTCAGTAACCAACATTGAAAACATGAAAATCAACATGGGGTTTGGGCTGCACCTGGTTTTCTTTGTTGCTCTTTTAAAAGGTAATATTTGGTTAAAAGTGATACCAAGTGATTGAGTGCACAGAAATGGGAGAGACAGTAGACACATGTGACAGTTTCTTGATCAGGATCCTCTCTGTTTGCACGTGTCCACTGTGAGGTGCAGCTGGTTGAGTCTGGTGGAGGATTAGTGAAGACTGAAGGCTCATTGAAACTCTCCTGTGCGGCCTCTGGATTCACCTTCACTGATTATGCCATGCAATGGGTCCGACAGGCTCCAGATAAGGAGCTGGAGTGAGTTGCTTATGTAAGCACTAAAAGTAATCATTATGGAAGCTCTTACACTGATTGTGTGAAAGATAGATTCACCATTTCCAGAGATGATTCCCAAAATATGGCCTATCTGCAAATGAACAACCTGAGAACTGAGGATGTGGTGACTTATTAATGTACATGCAACACAGTGAGGAATCTTCAGTGTGAGCCCAGACAAAAACCTCCCTAACAGATTCGAATGACCAGTAGGGGGTGCTCATTCCAGGTTCAGAGATAATGGCTATTTTTCTGGGTAATGTAGGTGCCTTCACCATATGACTCTTTTCTGAGGTTCCTCTTAACAATTATAGATTCTAGTAATTGATCATGTCTCCACTAATAAACAAGTCTGATTTTGAAACAATTTCTTAAAACAAATATGCCACCGAGTCCTTCCTGAACAAAATACAGAAAGTTTCTATGAGGGAAGAGTGATTCTCTATGGTTACCAGGATCAGCTGCTGGGTAAGCTCAGGAACCTCAGGTGGATTTTACCTCATACTGAGGTTAGGGCAGACCCTTGACTGGGATAGTGTTAGTAATCAGAGGGAACCAAGTGGAAGGGGAGCCAGGTTCAGTCACGGTTTAGCACTGTGATTTGTCCAAACCCCGCTTCTCTTCTGCAGGGCTAAGAAGTGATAGCATTGAAATTTTAGTAAAAATATTTTCATTCCTGCATTCAACATGGTATTTTATGCTCTGTGTTGAATTAGATAATTCTAGTTCTGACTTTGGTGCATTAACTCAGAGCTCCGCTGCTCATCTGGAGCTAAGGGATTGCTGCTGTGTGGTCTGGGCACTGTCCTTCCTATGTGCTTCTACTGGGAATTCTCAGATCCTGATCTGGATGACTTTGCTTATGAATATATTCTCACTATATTCAGAAGTTTCCTGGTCAATCTGCATGTAAGGCTCAGAGAGTGAGCAGTTTTAAATTGACAACAAAAACCCAAATGTCCTCATGTTGGTGATAACCTGAGTGTACGCTTCTACAGATATTGGATGAATATTTTGTAGAAGATAGATTGGTCATGTGGAAATCGTTAGAGCCACTTGCAAATGGAAACTTAGTTTTGTTCAAGGAATTCTCACTGGTAAATAAGACCACTCTCAAATAGATTTCCACATCATGTAGTAGGTGTCGTATACAAAATCTACTTAATGGCATTTTTGGTGGTTATTTGTCTTGTTCAACCAGGGCATTGATTTTGTTTGTTTATTTGTTGTATCATACAGCGTCTTTGTTTGTATATATTGGTTTCCACTTTTGGGTTTTCATGACATTCATGAGAGTATGAGAAAATCTATTTCAACAAGAGAAGAAAATGTAAAGAAAAAGGTGAAAGAAACAATTTCTAAATATAATTCTTGGAGGTCAGCTGATTTGCTCTTCCATTTATATTCAACACAATTTTCTAAGGATCTGGTTCTGTTTACTGGCAGAATTTGAAAGAGGGGTTGAAAATTGACAATTAATCTCTGACCTCATATTCACAGCCTTTCCATTCCCCACACCCTGTCTGCAGTTCAAGTCTTTCATGGAGCACCGACTTGCACTGACAACCTTCACCTCCATCAGTCATGGGTTCCATGTGGTTTACCTGTTGCTGTAGAGCACTTGGCTTTGATAAACTGAGGAACCATAACAAGGATGGGACCTGGCATTAGAGATTCACCATAGATTAGTATCTGTGAGATGTCTGTACACTGGAGAGGGATTAGTCAAATTCTTCTAGCAGACGATCCCTCCAACAACAAATATGATGTAGTGTGACTAATATGGATGGCTTCATACTAGCAATGACATTTGGTGAGTGTTATTTCCTTTGGACAGCTGACATCATGGAAAAATGAGGGGAAACTGGAGAATTCCTGCATGGCTTATCACAGCAGTCTTCTCAAGCTTTTGTTGATGAGAACTTATGTTGATTTTTATTCATGAAGCTCGATTGCGACTTATAGTATCAGAAATGACTCTGCTATTGTCATCATGGTTAGATCCTAAAATACTTCTAGAAAACATGCAAAGCTTGTCACTGTTTGTGACTGACAGAGGCCAACTGTCCTTGTTCTTAGGTACCACATTAGATGTCAACACTTGTGCTGTTGAAGCACTCAGAGATCTTGTCATTATCTGTACTGGCCGTTGTTACTCCATTACACTCTGATACTTTTTGGGGTTGGGTTTGCCCAGAGAAAATGCTGTGCTACTGGGATAATGAGGTTATCATGGAGTCACAGAAGATTGTCATCCAAGTTCAGTTTCATCTTCACCTCCAGAAACCCATCTGAGGAAGAGTTGTCCTCAAGCCACACTTCTGTGTTAGAAGTGACAGCCTCATATACTGTGATGACCACACTCAGGGAAAACACTAGTCAGGCATGCATAACTCCCTGCTGTGGGCTCAGGAAAAGCATTAGACCTCATCTCCAGTGGGAGACCCACAACAGCCTGTAACTCAGGGCCAGCCCAGGAGCAGGTGCAGAGCGTGGCTAAGAATTTGTTTCCTTTGGGATCTTCAACTTCCCCAATATAACAGTTTACCTTAAAAAAACCACCAACACAAAACTCTCAGCTCACACTCTGTATATCTAACTTGGTTTCTTTTTGCAGTTTTACAACAATATTACGTTAAGCAAATATTCATGGAGCAGATACATCTTGCTGGCTTTATCTTTCAAAATTTTATTTAAAATGTAAATAGGAAAGTATTCTATTCATAAAAAGAATAATATTTGATGTGGCACACCTTAAAATAATTAGTATTTCACTCAAGTTACTTTTCACATTTTGATTATGTTCATATCATAAAGCTATTGTGAAAGTTGTCCAAAAACAAGCATATAATTTTCTTTCTAGGTCCTAAAATATCAGTAGTCACAAAATAAAAGCAGAATTCATTATTATTTAACATGACTGATTCTCTGAAAAACCTTCCTAGGCCCTGTGTTTTGTGATTTTCATCATTCTCTGTACTCCTTCCCATCCTCCAGGATGTTCAGCATCTGAGACAATTGAGAAAATTTGCCTAATGTTTATGTTTTCTGTTACTGCAGTTTTTAAAGTTTAAAGAAATAGAGGGCAGTATAAATATGAAGATACTAATGTTAAATGAATAGAAATAGCATATATGTGAGGCAGAATATTGTCAGATAAGTAATGTCGATGAAATATAATACTGTGTATGAAATATATGTCGATGAAATATATATACTGTGTATCTGCCACCCTACAAATGGAACTTTCTCTTTCTTGCTGCATTAACAAAGTACTCATCAGATGTGTTTCATACTTGGGACCTGGCCCTTCTTATGTGGGTTCCTTTCTATGGTATTTAGAGATGAAATTCCCTGAGGCATCCTGTGTACTTCATCTCAGACTGGCTACTCATGAGACCCAAAATTTAATTCCTCCATCAGAGTCAGCTCAGGGTGAGGGAATGCAAATCTCTACTGGCTCCAAACAAGCATAGGTGGAAAAGATATGGCTGGGCTTGAAAACTCAATGGTGAGCAGCCATGGCCCTTTTTCCCTCATTCCTGCTGCTGATTGTGCCTGCATGTGAGTGCCAAGGATTCCTAGAGAATGAATTCCCATAATTCACTGAGCACCTACCTTACATTCTATTATTCCCTCCAAAGATATCCTGTCCCATGTTACCCAGAAGGAGCTTGGCCCTGAGCTGTTCCCTCCTTCCTAGGACCTCAGTCTTACCTGTTCTTTTTCTGGGTTTTCACTGAGCACATATGGTATGGATGTGACTTGGATCCACCAGACATCACGGAAGAGTCTGTACTGGCTGGCAACCATTTGATGGGATGATAATAAGAGGTACAATTCATCCCTGCATAACAGACTCACAATCTCCAGAGACAACTCCATGAACCATAAATTCCTCCAGATCACCAGTGTGAACACTGTAGACACCACCACATACAACTCTGCTCAGAGATCACAGAGACACAGCCTCAGCTGACAATTGTACAGTATTTCAGGCTGGTTCTCAGCCTCTGTGTCTTCCTTCTACAATTTATGGGTTCAGGAGTGGGCACACATTTCCTGATAGCCTCTGGGATTTTCTCCTCATTCTGAGTTTCAGATCCGTGGTTTCTTGTTATACAAAGGAGGCCCCTTTTAAAAATTCTTCAGAAATGAGAATCTGTTGTGTTTTATAAAGATTAAGTGTTTGTGATCCCTAACCTAGATAATTATAGTCTTTCTTCTGTTGTTAATCCTTGGAGATGGTAGCCATTTAGTTGACTACACGGTTATCATTCATCAAGCTTATAGCAAATGCATCCAAGTCTTTGGAAATCTTTAGCAGTCATGACCTACATCTGAGAAAGAGGAGACTGAGTTTCAAGAATTTATATCCAGGGAGAGAAAAGAGTTGTTTGTAGACACAAACAACATCTTATATTCAGAAAGATCTATAGGAAATGGGTAACTTCACTCCATTTAAGTCTTTACATGTCTACATACAGCCTTGATGATAGAAATGAAAAATTAGAAAAAAACATGGAATACCAGTCCACAATTTCTCAAACTGTGGTTCTTTCTCAAGTGTGGGTTTTCATAAACATTCTTTCTGTTCATGACACAGGGAACATTGCAAGAGAAGAGACAGGTAGATTTTAAGATCCATAGGTATTGAATAATTACATGAAAACAGTCACTTTCAGACAAAATAGGACTGGTACAAACATGAACTCATTAGTTTGTGGAAGAAAACACAGGGCTTGCACATGTTAAAACCACATTGGATTCTAATCCTGAGAGTGGATACTGGACATGGTCTCTCAATCCTGAAGAAGAAACTATATGCAGTTGGTACTTACATGCCTAGGAAAAATGATGAAATTCAGTAGAATATTACTGGTTTGTGAAACACACTTCACAGTAGGTCTTACACCTAAAACCAATAAAAACAAGCACAATTGTGTATTTATATGCTTTGGGATCTAGGATTATTTGGGGAAGAGATAAATTATAATCAGAATTTATTGCTCAAAAACAAATTTTGACTAAGAAAATTTGGAGTTCCCCCTCCAAAATTGTGTACTGATTGCTATTTGATAAATGAGAACAGTGTAGTTAGACAGACTAGGTTTATGTATGATATTGTCAAGTGCATGAACAAAATGTTTGCAGTGTTACCAACAACTTCTTGTTGGTTGCCTATTGAAGTCTTGATCATTTCTACTTCCTGTATTAACAGTAACAAGGTAGGAATCTGGAGATTTCTACTTATTTCTCTGCTCAGATTATTTTTCAGAACATGGACAGAGGCATCAGAGATAACTTCTCTCTTCCAGACTTACTCATATATAGACACAGTCAGATAGGTCTCTGTTCCTTACAGCAAAGATGATATCAGCTTATTGACTGCTATCCTACAAGATAACATGAAGGCTATCTTCATGGCCCATGTCTCTGCTGTAATTCTGGTTTCATTTCCAGGGTGGATCTCTAAGATTCAGACTCTTTCTATATTTTGTCCATTTTCGTTGTCTCTAAGTAGTGCTGTGTCTCATTATTCATTCTTGGAAACACAGACATGCTTAAATACTAAGTTTAAAATTATTTCAACTCATAAGAGTCACCCAGGTCCTCAGATGTACCAATATTTACTCATTTTCTCAATGTTCTGTGCAATTGTTGTGTGAGTCCTTTCATTGTCCTGGTAGTATTGTGAGTGTTGAGATCTCTTTAGTTAGAATCAACAGCAGGAGCCCATTAGAGCAGCTCCATGGATAAAGGACTGTGGTTCACGGAAACAACTTTTGAGGCACATCTCATTATCCTTCCTTGAAATCTCTACTCAGCATCTCAAGGCACATGACCAAGAAGATGAATATAAGACATAGTGAGGGGTCTGTGTATGAGAAATTATGCAAGCTAGTACTGAGAACCAGCAGGGGGCACTGTGAATCCAGCAATCTCTAAGATGTAAAGGGAAGCAGAAGCAGGTAAATATGTGCACTGAGGAGATTTCAACTATCTTTGTAGATTTCATTGCCAGTCTCAGTACATTAGGAGACTATGGTGCAGTTGTCTTGTGAGATCTCCATGGCAGAACATTGGAGAGGTTATTTGTTAAATAAAATCCACAACGAGATCAACAAAATCTAGAATGGATTCATTCTAGCTGTTGTATAGGATAAACAGTTCGTGAAAAATGTATCAGTAAAGCTTGAGTGTATCTGAGCTCTAGGACACTGGGCAACATTTGGGGAAAACTGACCCAGAAATTCTCAGCTGATAACAGAGCTGTGCACATTCCTGGTGATCATTGGTATGGAATGCACATCAGCATGAAAACTCTGCCAGTGTCTGATGTGGCCAGGATGGTTAATGTGACTCCTCAGCATCACAAATATGGTTGACCATATGGAAGTTCAAGTGACACTTGAACCATTGAAGTGTGGTTCCTTTTAATGAACAGGAATGTAGCGAATAGATTCTTACAGGGATGGTAGAGCTCTGTCCACACAGGTGCTGGGATGAATGAGGGAGAAAAAGCAAAAAGCTAGAAATCAATGTGTGATGTACTCAAGGAAAACTCTTGCTCACTTTCATATTCATTGCACTAGATATGCACATACTGTAATTCTAATATTACATTAATTAAGGAGTTAAGCTAACAGTATCTATTTGTATTCTCACAGTTCTCAGAATTTTGTGAAATGTAAGAGGACAATGTCTCCATAGCATTTAACTAGGCATGCACACTTGTTCATTGCAAAGTATGATAGCCATCAGATTCCCATAGGCTGGAGTATGAAATGCAGCTCTATAAACCAAGATTGTGAAATGTCTAGGTAAAAACCATCCAGCAACCTGAATTGTAGGGATAAGTGTTCTCTATAATGAAAACAGGTGAAATGACAGACCTCAAGGCATCATATCAATCCTGACCATAAACAGATGAGAATATATGTACCACACTCTTCCCAGCTCCTTCAATCCTGCAACATTGGGTGCATCTGATTCATGACATGATATTAGAGAGAAATATGCATGAATAACCTGAATTAATGTAGTACTCATTTATTTTTAATATTGTAGCTAAATATCAGATATATAATACACATACACATATAGTCCCACTTAGTGCTATTGGATTGTGCCATTTGGGAAACATATTCCAAATCCATCCTTTTTCTGTTAATATGTTCAATATCTGAAAAACATAAGTAGCACAAACCCTGTCCAAGAATAAGGGGAATTGATGATACTATACAGAAAACGTAAAATACATCATTGAAAACTCCAGTCAGCATCTTCAGACAAAAAACAGCCATTTCTCCCTGCAGCTGAGATCTGTGAGCAATGAAGCTGCAGGAATGTGCTACTGCTCAAGGCAGATAGTGTAATTTCAGTGTAATAATGAAAAACCAACCTTCAGGGGAGCTCAAAAAATCAGGGGGCCCTATGGAGCCCAGAATCCGAGTAGCGAGATAAGTTTGGTGTGGAACAGACTGAGTTGCCTCGTTGGTATCCTGTCTTGAGTCTACTAGCTGAACTGAACCTGCTGTTGTTCACATGTAATATTTCCATGCATGAAAACAGTAAAAATTTGCTGCTACACTTTTTATGGGTTTATATTTTCTTGTTTATTTCATGCAGCTTACTTTTACATTTTACAATTTTATTTGAAAAATTTTGTACAATGCATTCTGATCACTGATTACCCTACCCCTAATCCTCCTAGACCTTTCACTATCCTCTTCTGCCAAACTCTACACCTTGTGTTTCTCTAACAAGTTAAAAACAAAGAGAAAAAGAAATTATAGGAAAGGAGTTAACACCAAGCGAAAATAAAACAATAAATAATCTTACACACTAGCACACACAAAATCCAAAAAAACACAACTTGTAACGATGGTATATAGGCAAAAGACAAGTGAAAGAAAAAATGCACAATGTGCTGTGAGAGAGAACTTTTTACAAAGTATCACTGAGTATTTTTCTTCCATCAAATCTTGTAAAATATCTGAGTGGGTAAAGATGTCTATTGTAAAACTTGGCAACATCAATTTGATTGCTTGAACTCACAGGATAAAATGCAGGAACTGAATTCCATAGGTTGCCCTCTGAGGTTCATGCATACACCCGGGTTGGTTTTTCTCCTGTTCAAACCACCAAAGATAGTATAACATATTTAAAAATTACATACTTGGAGAGAAACCCCAAAGGACCCACATCAAACAGAGAATCTATTGGCATTGATGACTGGTGATGAAAATGTTATTGGTTTTATTTGGAAGTTGTGTAGAGCTTTCTGGTGTACTGTTCAAAGACTCCACATATGTGTATATAGGTAGAACTGATTAGATTCAGCTTGTTATTTATTAATGAAACAAGAGCGGTCACAAAGAGGGACAGAGACATATTGGAAGGTGCCAAGAAAAACCAGTGGGACATAATCGGTATAGATATGATCATACTATATTTTATACATGGATAAATTTTCAAAAATCATAAATATGATGTGTACAGATAACAATTTCCTGTATTTTTAAAATTTTCATACACCTGCATTTCATACACTATTATTTCCCCATGAATCTATACCCTTCATTTTCTTCTCCCTCCTCTTTTATTATACTAGAACAATTTCACTTATACTTCATCATGTATCCATATTCATAGTTTTATGTAAGCAAACAACATCTAAAATTTGCTGATGGGAGTCTCCTTTAATGTCTGATTTCTGAGATGTTTTTAAGTAATACATTTATCTCTACTTTTTCCATTTGTTATAACTGATATAACTTCCCTATTCCTTGTGGATAAAAAAACATGTGTTGTGCTGTTTGTATAAACATATCTTCATGATGAGATCCTCTGCTGACAAAGATATAGTTTATTTCAATAATGAAGTTATTGTGAAGTTGCTGAAATAATCACTGTTGTGTAAATAATTCTCAAGTATATCTAGATTTGGATGAGTTTCTTAATATGTAATCTGGTGGACTGGCAAATATTAATTGCAAATAACAGAAAGGAGGATGTAAGCTTCAAACTAAACTGGTTTTAAATTTCCCATCACTGCCATCTTCACAGCCATCATCTGTAAATCAGTCTGAGAGCCTTGTCCCAGGTGAAGACACTACCTCAGTCATGAAACCTATGGAGATCTCAGGTCATGATTTTGCTTCCTCGGCATCTGCAGGGAATCCATGGAAGAAGGATGCTATACATATCCTCAGAGATAATGAGATCTTGGACTTCAGGATCCCGCTTGCTAACCAATGTGTCTTCTTGTCCAGAATGTCTAGGTCCAAATGTAAGAAATAGCCTCTTCATGAATATTCAAATTACTGTAGTCTATTATGGTAAATATAAGGATATCCACACCTCAGCACAGAAGATCAGAGTCATCTCCATAGTTACAGAAGACCCAGGTCCTCAACATGGAAGGGAGCTGGACCATTCTTTCTTGTATTGGTAACTACAGGTAAGGGGCTTTCCAGTTACATATCTGAATAAGGAATAGGAACTGAGGAGACAAATGTAGACACCCTGCCATTTTTTCTCCACAGGTGTCCACTCCCAGGTCCTGCTGCAACAGTCTGGGGCTGAACTTGTGAATCCTGGGTCCTCAGTGAAGTTGTCCTGCAAGGCTTCTGGCTATATCTTCACTGATTATTAAATGAATTGGGTGAAGCAGAAGCCTGGACAGGGCCTGGAGTGAATTGCAGCTATTGATCCTGAAAATGATGCTACTGTCTACAATCAGAAATTTCAGGACAAGGTCACTCTAACTACAGACAAATCCTCCAGCACAGCCTATATGGAGTTCAACAGACTGACATCTGACGACTCTGCAACCACATCCTGAGTGTGTCAGAAACCCTGGGGGAGCAGGAAGGGGCCAGGTGACTGTGATGACAGAGAAGATTAGACAGGAGACTTGCTAAAAATTGATCATTACAAGTGTCACTTCTTCTTTTACTTCAGGGTGACATAGGATTTTTGTCAAGATTTCAAAAGGACTGCTGAGAATAATGAGATAATCATTTAGGATGCCCTTAAGCTTAACCACACCTTGATGAGCTATTTTGCAGGGACCCCATCCATTGACTTAATTCCTTTTCAACAATGAAAATAGGAAAAACTGAAGCAATTCATTATGATATAAATACCTCTTGAATCTAAGGAACTAGATCTATGGGTGAAGTAGCAGGGAATGTGCTATGACTAGGATTAGGCTAGTAAAAGATAAACCAACAGCATGTGAAAAAACAAGGTCCCTTTCAAAGTCCAGTTTGCTTTGCTAAGAACAAGGAAAGGCAGTTTGTTGGAAGAGGTCTTTTTAAGTTTTGGGGGAGGTGTTTTAACCTCTCTCATGAGGCAGTAGTAATCAATTTCATTTTTTTTAGGATTAAGGATAGAGTAGAGTGGCATGTTGTGGATCCTGTGAGTATGGAGTCTGACACTTGACCCCTGCTTATATTTCACTGGGGTCATAGCTGCGGGTTTCCAAGGCTGGAATATAAGGGGGATGATCCTTTCATCAACAGCTCTGGTGAGCATCAACAGAGGTGCTCATACCTCTGTTTCCAGAAATTGGTGTGTCTATGTCACTGCTTCTAGATTAGCAATGACTGTGCCAGTGAAAGTACATCTTGCAAGTCGAAGGTAATTTAGAGGGAACTTTACTATACCGAGGACGATTGGGAAGATTAAGTTTATATTATTTTTATAAATAATGCATTTGAAATATAAAGGAGGCCTCAAGGACAGCCAGAATATGAGCTATATCCTCTTCTGTGCCATCATTCTGGCATGGTTCAGTCACACCAGCAACCATGTAGGAGGCTCTAGTAACTAAAGAACGAGGCTCCTTACAGGGAAAATTTGAATTTTCCTAAGCAAATTAGATAGACAATTGGGAAACAGCTTCTTTATGATCTTCCTGCTACTCTATGACTTGTTGCAGGTGATGGACAAAGTCATAAATGGTTCTGTAGATTTCTGTCTATAGTGAAAGAGATACCTGTTGGAGTTTTAATATCAGGAATTTTACTTGGAGTCCTCATAAAATCTTGGCTGGTTTGCATGCTCACCTCTTGAAGGCTGGTAAACTGTTGGGCACCACCCATGATATCCAATAGTATTCCACCATACTGCAGTATGAAGCATAACATTATACCCATTATCCAGGATAAACGAGGTACTGAAAGCCAAAAGAAGTTCCTCCAGCACCCTGAACTCTAGGGATAAATGTTACCCTACAATGAAAAGAGAATATTGCACTTAGGCTGTTTCATGTTTGTCTAACAATCAAATGGACATAACATCAATTCTGACCAGTGATAGAAGAGAAGTCATGCATTGAAATGGTACCATCTCCTTTCATCTTGGAAGATTACCTCCATATTATTTGTGATCTTGATGGTAGAGCAAAACATGTATGAAAAGCCTCACATTCTGTAGAGTACCTATTTTTGTTTAAATCTGTAGCTCCACTTCAGACATTTAACCATGGATGCACACAAAATACAAAATAGTGGTGTTGGCTTCTCTCACTTAAGGGAGCACATTACAAAACATTCTTCATTGGTGAAAACATTCAGCTTCTGAAACTGTTTAATAATCAAGGCTCTGTATAGCAAAAGGAGGATGCTGAACTTGGAATGTAGATAGGGTGAGATAAAGCTGTGTAAGGAGACATACCCTCCCCCCATGAGGATCCTTGACAAACAGATCTCTTTCCCTTCATTCTTTAAGTGAATAAAAATGCAGAATGAGAAACAGATTGAATCATAGTAAACATGCACTCTATTTCTACTGCTTCCCAATGTGAATATGTTCTTCTGAAGCTGTTAAGTAATCGATGGGTACCATAGTTGTTCCTCCTCTTTCTGTTGACACCTCTGTCTGAGTGTCCCAGGAACTCATATATGGAAGCAGGGAGGCAGCACACCGTCCTTGTGTTTCTTGACTTCAGGTGCTTTCCCCATGTTTGTCATAAAGAAGGGACCGAAGATTCTGTTGCTTCATGTTGTCATCATATTTCAAGTAGGAACTGCTAGAACTGGATGCAAATCTAAAAAGAAAAGTCTGGCTTTGAGAAGGACACTGATAATTATATAGGAACTGCATAAAATCAATCTCTGAAACATTCAGTGAGAAACTTCAGGTTAATTATAATCATTAACCAATGCAACTGAACAATGTGAGGTCTGAATTTGTATGAATATGTTACAGATTAAACCAGATGGTGCAAACGTCCATGAAAATAGAGCAGCAAAGCAACTTGCAGGAGAGCTCATTAGGGGGCACAATGGAGCCAAGAATTCCCAGTAGACAGATGAAGTTGGTGTGGAGGAGAAACTGTGTTCTCTCTGGTTTCCTCAATTAGACTCTATTGACTGACATGACACTGTAGTGATTGACATATGATGTTTCCATGATCAAGAACCATAAAAATTGTTCATCAAACCCATCACAGGTTTGTGTATTTTTTTATTATATTGTTCAGTTATATTGTCTTATACTTTGGTATGGTTTTTCATTTATTGATACAATTTTTTTTACTCTGTAGTTTTTTTTTCTTTTTTATTATTTATTTTTAAATTTAAATTTAAATTAGAAACAAGTTTGCTTCACAAGTCAGTTCCAGGTCCCTCTTCGATTCCCTCCCCTCCTCCTGTGCCCTCCCCCAAACCACCCCCAATGTCCCCTCATTTCCCCAGGGAGGAAGAGGCCCTCCTTGGGGGTGCCCATAGTCTGTCATTTCATACAGGACAGGGCCTAGAACCTCCCCCCAAGAGTTCAGGTTTAAAGAGCATCTCACATTGTTGAATAGGAGTCCAAAGTCCATTTGTATACTTGGGATAAATACTGATCTACAGCCCAAGGCTCAATAGATTACCTGGTCTTCCTCACTGACAACCCCATTCAGGGGGTCTTGATCAGCCCCATGCTGGATTCCCAGGCATCAGCCTGGGATTCAAGAGTTAACTCCTGTCAGGTCCACTGTTTCTGGGGGTTAAACCAGCCCAGTCTTAATCCCTTTGGTCATCAGTCCTCCCTCTCTGTTACTGGCTTTCTTGAGTTCAGCTCAGTGCTTAGCTGTAGGAGTCTACCTCTTCTTCCATCAGCCACTGAATGAAGGTTCTGTTTCCCAGACTCTCTGGCCATGGGATTGTAGCCAGGCACTCCCCAGACGAATGTATACATTTCATGTATGAGAGAGTACATGCCATGTTTATCTTTTTGTGACTGTGTTACCTCACTCAGGATGGTTTCTTCTAGTGTCATCCATTTGCCTGCAAATCTTAAGATTCCATTTTTTTCTGCTGAATTGTGTAAATGTGCCATATTTTCTCAATCCACTTTTTGGTTGAGGGCCATCTAGGTTGATTCCAAGTTCTGTCTATTACAAATAATGTACCTATGACCATAGTGGAACAGACATCCTTGTTGTATGAATGGGCATCTTTTGGATATATGCCTAAGAGTGTAGTTGCTGGGTCTTGTGGTATGTTTATTCCCATTTTTCTGAGGAATCTCCATAATGATTTCCAAAGTGGCTGAACAAGTTTGCATTCCCACCAGCAATGGAGGAGTGTTCCCCTTTTACCACATCCTCTCCAGCATTTCTCAGATGGCTAAGGATGTTGAGCACTTTCTCAAGTGCCTCTCAACTATTTTAGACTCCTCTATTGAAAATTGTCTATATAATTCTGCAGTCCACTTTTTAATTAGATCCTTTGGTGTTTTGGAGACCTGCTTCTTGAGTGAGGCTCCAAATGACGCTGTAACGATAAGCGACACATTTACTGAAAGTAAAACTAAGTATTTATTGTAGAAATTACTCACAAGATACCAAACAAGTAACCCAGATGAGCCAAGTAGTTTTCCAGCTGCCGAACCAGAAGCCAAACTCCGGGAAAAGAGACCAAGACTTCCTGTGTGCTGTCTTTTATGCCTTCCCCTGTGACGCCCTCTAGCTCTGCCCAAAAGTGGGCCTGGGTAGTGACATAGTTCACCACTTACGTACATATACGTCTTTATGTCCAGCCGTATACGTTTTCGTCATGCCTAACGTGGGTGTGGTTAGCGGTGTGGTAAACTGCCCTTTTATTACCTCATCTGTATGTGCCTTTAGTAAGTCACATGGTTAATGGCAGAATACAGGCTTCCTCCTACACTTGAGTTTTTTTTGTAAATTTTGGAGATCAACCCTCTGTCAGATGTGGGGTTAGTGACTATTTTTTCACATTCTGTGGGCTGCCTTTTTATCTTGCTCTCTGTGTTCTTTGCATTACAGAAGCTTCTCAGTTTCAGGAGGTCCCATTTATTAATTGTTGATCTCACTGTCTGTGCTACTGGTGTTATGTTCAGGAAGCTCTCTCCTGTACCAATTCGTTAAAGGGTACCTCCCACTTTCTCTTCTAAGAGGTTCAGTGTAGCTGGATTTATTGAGGTCTTTGATCTATTTGGACTTAAGTTTTGTGCATGGCTAAAAGCATGGAATGATCCATATTCTTCTACATTTCATCCTCGAGTTATGCCAGCAACATTTGTTGAAAATGTGCTAGGAGTTTAATGGGGATTGCTTTGAATCTGTAGATTTCTTTTAGCAGGATTGCCATTTTTAGTACATTGATTCTACTTATCCAAGAGCATGGGAGATCTTTCCATTTTCTGAGGGCTTCTTGAATTTCTTTCTTTAAAGATTCAAAGTTCTTGCGATACAGGTCTTTCACTTGTTTGGTTAGCATCACCCCAAGGTGTTTTATGTTGTTTGTGGCAATTGTAAAGTGTGATGCTTCTCTTATTTCTTTCTCAGCCCTTTTATTATCTGTATATAGTAGGGCTACTAATTTTCTTGAATTGATCTTGTAGCCTGCCACTTTGCTGAAGGTGTTAATTAGCTGTAAGTGTTCCCTGGTAGAATTCTTTGCGTCATTTATGTAAACAATCATATCATCTGCAAATAGTAAAAATTTGTCCTCTTCCTTCCCAATTTGTATCCCCTTGATCCCCTTTTGTTTTCGTATGGCTCTGGCTAGAACTTCAAGTACAATATTGAAAAGGTATGGACAGAGTGGAACATCCTTGCCTCGTTCCTGATTTTAGAAGAATTGCGTTGTTTCTTTCCATTTAGTTTTATGTTGGCTGTTGGTTTACTGTATATAGCTTTTATTATGTTTAAGTATGTTCCTCTTATCCCAGATCTCTCCAAGACCTTTATCATGAAGGGGTGTTGGATTTTGTCAAAGGCTTTTTCAGCATCTGGTGAGAAGATCATGTGATTTTTGTTTTTCAGCCTGTTTATATGGTGGATTACATTGATGGATTTTTTATGTTGAACCATCCCTGCATCCCTGGGATGAAACCTCCTTGATCATGGTGAATGATTGTTTTGATGTGTTCTTGGATCCAATTTGCCAGTATTTTATTGAGTATTTTTGCATCCATGTTCATGAAGCAAATTTGTCTGAAGTTCTCTTTCTTAGTTGTGCCTTTGTGTGGCTTAGGGATCAAGGTTATTGAAGCCTCATAGAAAGGGTTTGGCAAAGACCCTTCTGCTTCTATTGGGTGGAATACTTTGAGAAGAATTGGTATAAGATGTTCTTTGAATTTCTGGTGGAATTCTGCACTGTGGCCATCTGGACCTGGACTTTTTTTGGTTGGGAGACATTTGATGACTGCTTTTATTTCCATTGGGGTGATAGGTGTATTTATATTGCTTATCTGTTCTTGATTTAAAATTTGGCAAGTGATAGCTCTCCCAGTTTTATTGTCTTTATAAATCTTTTTTATAGAAAATTGCAAGACTCATTCTGATTACTGAATCTCCTTGCAGCTACACACTCTTTCTCTCTGTAGAAAGCAAATAGACAAAAAAGAAACATTAAAATAAAAGCATTAATATAAACTGAGAAATAAAACAAGAAACACTCCCACAACTAATCCACAACACACTAAACATGTGAGTATGTCATATTGGTAAAAAAAAAAGTAAGTTTGAATAAATAGTGCACACTGAAATCAGAAAAATTATCTACAAACTGTCATTGATTTCCTTCTGTCTTGACTATCTCCTCCTGGACTTGTGTCCACTATTTGCACTATTTGGTGTGATTAATACATCCAATAATTCTTCATTAGAGAAACTTTTTTCCTTTGCACATAGGTGTCTACTTCTTGTTCAGTAATAAAAACCTGTTTCCCTGTACTTCTCTCAACTTTTAGATCCTAATAGGATTGGATCTGTGTATGATCTGTGATTCTTTAAAGTCAGATTCTGTGACTTTAAATGTGAATCAGTGCTGTTGTATCTGGAAGACACAGTTTCCTAGAATGTCACCCACAATTTATTCCATTTTCAAACAATTTTTCAGAAATAAGGTCTAACTATGAGTTAATACAGGCAACTAATGGCAATGACAAAGTCTCATTCTGTTCTCAGCACCTGTGGTGACTCTCTTATCATTAAATCACAGAAATCTGTCATGTGCCTGGTACTAAGTTGTTTATTTAATAACTCATGTGTTCTGGGAGCAGCACTAATCACTAATGTGAGTACCTGTGTTCAAGTAGTCACTAGTTAATGCAAAGCACAAATCTCATTCCTGTGCTTTCTACTCAGATTTCTGCAAGCATACATCTCACATAACCATAGAACACGAAAATATTCGCTGGGAAAATACAAGTAACGAATACCAGGTTTATCAGCATCTCATAATTTTTCATAGGATCTTCTTAAATTTATAATTTTGATAGCAATGCTGTATTAGAAGATCCATGAAACCACAGCAACCCTGAACACAATTCCCTCCGTCAATACAAAGAAAATCTCAAATGTAAAACGTGGCAACAAGAAAATGTTCAGAATTTCCTGACATATTGCTATGTAAAATAAATTATATTTCTCTTATTCCATACTTCACTTTTCTGCCTCCTGTCATGTTCCTACTTCATTTTGTCATGCCTCATGAATTCTATATCTTTTTCATTCATATGTTTACTCACATTTCAGGATTCTCATTTCAATACGACTTTCTTACAAACTAATTCTCGTTTGTCCTACAACATCATTTAATGTCTCCATTTTGAGACAAAACTTTATGTTTTAAACTTGTCTCCTGTATTTTCCCATGTCCTTTCATTTTGCCTATATTTTAGTATACACTCTACTTCAATTCCTCAAAACCCAGCGGCTTATTTCTCAAATGTTTCCTGATATAAATTAATCACACAGACATAATATGCAAGTCTGAGAATCACACATAAGTAGGAACATGAAGAATTTGTCTTAATGCATCTTGGTGATATTACTCAGTATAGATCTTTGTTGTCATTCACTTACCTATGGATGCCATAGTTCATATTTTACTACTGGTTACTCTTCCATTGTCTATATGACAAACATTTTCATTATGTATTTGACTTTGTAGGAAACATATGTCGGTTTCTGCTGCTGTGAATATAGAAACAATAAATATGTAAATGTAAATAACACTACTGTAAGATTTACAGTAACTGAGTACATGCTCGTGAGGAATATAGCTGGTAAACAGTACAGTTTCATTTATAATTTTTTGTGAAAATTTGAAAACTAATTTCCAAATTACTACACTAGTTTATTCTCACCTAAAATGTAAACCTGGGTTAATATTTCATCACATCATCTCCTGCATTTGTTGCACTTTTATTTCTTGCTTTCATTTATTCTGAGATAAACAGAGATCATCAAAATTGTTTTAATCTACATGTCACTGTGACATAGAAACTTCAGTTGCAGGTCATAGAGAAACCAACCTTGAACAGGAAATTCTCCCTACAGCATAGGATTCCTAATGCAGGAGCATGCCATGCAGCCTGAAGGGAGAGAAAAGACACCAGTGTTCTTACACAGTACCAGACCTTACATTCCACAAAATCAGCCTTCAGGTAAGTTGTATCTACTATTTCCTGGCTATCCTGTACTGACCATTTACTTTTGAACTAGATTTGTGGACAAGTTCATAGGAAAGATTTCAGCTTAGGTTAATTTTTTTTAAAAATTCCATGAGTATAGATGACATAGCTCCTAGTAGATGCTAGTTGTATTACTAATATTTATGTTGTCAAACTGCTTTGTAAATCTTTATGTTTACTCCCAATTGATTAGTTCTACTCCCAGCCTTGATGACAGAAGTTTCTGTATGATGTGTGTAATGGTTAATGCAGATACTCATGAGTCGTCAAAATGTTGCCAATGGGTATATGAGTGCTCACTTACTATTTATTCATCTGTATCAACCTCCTGCCCAAAATTCAAGTACCACCTCAGAAGAGAGATGGGGAATAATGTAAGACATCCTAAAATCTATAGGCCAATGCACAAAACTAGAAAAAAAACACTCTGAGTTAGGTAATCCACATACATAAAGCAAGTATGGTATGTACTCCTTCAAAATTGATTACAGACATACAGCAAAAGGTCCCCAGCCTACAATCCACAATCCCAGAAGCCAAGCCCTCTTCCAGAAACAGACTGAGGCAGAAGTAGAAATTCACAACTGACCATTGGGTCAATCATATGGAGTAAAATCAAAGTGGGGGTGGAGCAATAATATGAACAAAGGAGTCAAGACCAAGATCAGGAATCCCACAGAATCAGCTGACAAGAGAGAGTTAAAGATCAGTGACACTGGTCTGACAAATGGGCGACTTGTATAAGATAGACCTAGAGTCTGTTAATATAGGTGATGATGGCATGACAGGGACAATTTTGGAGGCCACTAGCAATGGGTTTAAGATCTAACTATAATGCACAAACTAACTTAGTGGGGTCCATTCTATATAGAGAGATTCTTTGCTCAGCCAAGACAGAGGGGTGTGAGGATGGAAAGGTGCCTTGGTGCTGCCTCAGTGAGATGATGAGTCAGGCTTAGTAGATTATTAGTGGAGCCTTGAGTCAGGCTTAGTAGATTATTAGTGGAGCCTTTAACATCTCAGAGGAGAAGATGAGTGGTGTCAAGGGAGTGGGAGAAGCACGAGGAGATGATATTGGGGGAAATGGGATTAAAATGCAAAAAATATAATAAAGTTTTAAAAATATATGGATATAAAATGTTAAGAAAGATTTATTTGAGATAAAGCAAAAAAATTGAGGAGCAGAATTTGATAGTTAATTTGGGTTGGGTAGTAGAGGTAGGTTCATGACAAGATGTGTTTCCTGTGATCTCCTGTATTCCCTGGCTCCCTTAATCCAGAATCACACTGTAGGAAGTCAAAGGCAATGAAGTCCATATTGTCATGAGGAAATGGAGTGGAATTCACCCTTCTCATTTATTAGGACAGGGCTGACTCCCCACATGCAAATGCATCTTCAAACTCTCAGTTAAATCCTCTCCTGGGCTGTGGAAGCTCACATCACTCTCACAGGAGGCTGACCTCCAAGAAAATGTGTATATCCTAGAAGATGAGACTGTTGGCTCTGCAGTACTTAGTGACAGCCCTTCCTGGTGAGTGTAACCATTTCATACATATGTTCATGTAGGGATGTGATGTAGGAGGAAGTCTGATGCCGCCATAATCATGTGACTTACTAGAGGCACATACAGATGAGGTAATAAAAGGGCGGTTTACCACACCGCTAACCACACCCACTTTAGGCAGGACTAAAGACGTATACGGCTGGACATAAAGACATATACGTACGTAGGTGGAACTATGTCACTAGCCATGCCCACTTGCCCACTTTGGGCATGGCTAGGGGGGCGTTATGGGGAAAGGCATAAAAGACAGCACACAGGAAGTCTCGGTCTCTTTTCCCGGAGTCCGGCTTCCTGTTCGAGCTGAAAACTGCTTGGCTCCTCTGGGTTTGGTATCTTGTGAGTAATTTCTACATTAAATACTTAGATTTACTTTCAGTAATTGTGTGTCACATATCGTTACAGAGTCCGTTAAAGCCAACAGTTTGGTGGCAGCGGTGGGATTGGAATCCAGATCCAGGCGCACAGAAAAGCAGCTTCTCTCGGCCCGACCAGGCACACGTGGACTCTCCTTTCGCTAAGTTCCTCACCACTTCGCTCGGCAAGGCACGATTCCTGCCGCCAGGAACCAGCACCTTCTACCTGCCGTTAAGGTTAGGCGGTATTCCAAGATTTCTCTCGCGGCCACGTGCTGTTTTACTGGCGGCCTGCTGACTCCGGCCACGTGCTCTTTCGCTGGCAGCCTGTTGATTTCGGCCTGAATTACTCCACTGGTAACAAACGTAACTGCTTTATACATTGTCAACAGCTAACCTTATAATGCAGGATGTTAAGAATTTTCTGGTTTTTTGTATGGATGGCATTTTAGAAAGGGTTGAGGACCTACCTGAAAGGTACTTCCTACCCACGATGTTGATTATTAGCTTCATAATCAATATACTTTTGTTAATGAAATGGCTCAAAAATAGGACTAAACTTATACAGGTCATACAGACATCGCAGGATAGTTTTGAAATCTTAATACAAAGGATTCAGGAAATGCAAAATTCATTGCAGGAGAGTAAGAAAGGGTTGGTAGAAAATATTCAGGATATTAAAAATGATAATGTAGGTCTGATGAACAGGTTTAAAGAGACGGAACACAAAATTGAATTATTTTCAGGAAAAATGTGTTCCACAGATAGAATTGAAAAATTGGAACATAATGTTGAAACATTTAACAAAAAACCCGGTTCCATGTTTGATGATTTCACTAGCAAATTACAAAGACTGGAACATAAAATTGAAATGCTAACAGAAAAGAATTGTTCCATGTCGGAGAGCAATGATAAACTAACTGATAGAATATCATTTGTGGAAGGCAATTTACATGCTATTGAGGTACTTGCTAAGGATGAGAATATTAGAAATTTGGAATCACATGTAAATGATGAATGTAAAAAAATGAAAGATTCCATAACGTCCTTAGAAAATTATTTGTCCCAAGAACTTCAAGAGCTCAGAGAAACAATGATGAATAGACTGCAGGATTTAGAAGACGCTCAATCTGATACTTCAGAATCAGAAATACAGGCAACAGGTCAGGACAGGAGTTTCCCAAAGCTTCTCAAATGCCGGAATGATTTCCCTAAGGGTGCTATGTGTTCCCCTATGGTTTTTCCAGTATCTGTAACAGAAAAACCAGCAACGAAAAAACAATCAAATGGTCCCATTGCTTATCACTGGGAGCCTATACAGATGAAGGATCTAAAAAATATTGAGGAGGCGATTGTCATGTATGGTCTTCATTCTCCCTTTGTCAGAGAGCTCCTAACCTCATGGGATACTGTAAATAAAGTAACCCCAAAAAACTGGGCCCAATTAGCCTCTGCAGTGCTCGAAAATTCTTGTCAAATTCAATGGGGAGCTTTATGGAGGCAAGAAGCAAAAGCTATAGAGATTCAGGAATTACAGAACGGTCATGAAGTACCCCAAGACAAGATTCTTGGGTAGGGTCCTTATGCTGACACGCAGGTTCAATCTGCATATGATGAGCACATGTTGTCTTTGTGCTGTACAGCTGCTTTAAATGCCTTGGATAAGGTTTGTGAAACAGGAGAGATAATGCAACCCTACACCAAGGTATTACAGGGCCCAAGGGAAAGGTTCACTGAATTTTTAGAGAGATTATACAGAGCAGTAGAAGTACAGGTAGCGAATCCAGAATCCAGGCGTCTCCTTATAGAATCTTTGGTGTATGAGAACGTGAATCCTCAATGCAGGCAGGTAATTTGGCCATTAAAAATAAGATCGGCGCCATTGGAGGAATGGTTCCTACAAACAGCGAACCTGGAATGTAAAAGTCAGGATACAAGAGCTTGGATAAGTGAAGCTATTTCTACAGGCTTGAGGAGGCACCAGGATGCCAAATACACTACCTGTGATGATATAGAGGCCTGGATAGGGAAGGCAATCTCATAGAATTTTAATAGGCATAAAGATGCAACATGCTTTAACTGTGGTAGAATAGGACATCTTAGTAGGAACTGTAGACAACGCATTCCTAGAAATAATGCTTTTACCAGGAATGCATCAAACAGAAGGCCTAAGCCTCCTGGTTTATGCAGGAGGTGTGGGAAGGGGCACTATTGGACTGATGAATGCTTTTCCACAATAGACAGACAAGGTAGATCTTTACAGCCGGGAAACGGGGTTCAGGGGCTCAATGGAGCTCCAAAAAGGAAGATTATCCGGTCATTCCCAGTGACAGTGGAGGACAGCCTCTCCCAGGACAATTAGAAGATCCACTGCCCATTGTAAATAATATGGCACTGGATAATACATTAACTCCAGGGGATGAATCAATTACATCAGGAGGGGATACAAAACATATATTTTGGCAAACTTCTATACAATATCATAGACCCAAGCTACCAATTAAGGTAAATAATAGGGTGATTTACGGATTACTGGACACCGGAAGTGACGTCACTATCCTTAATCAGCAGTCCTGGCCACACAACTGGGCTTTAAAAGAGGTTAATGTTCAATTCTTAGGGATTGGAACCCTATCTGAAGTTAACCAGAGCGTTAGATGGATTGACTTTATTGGGCCAGAAGGACAGAGAGGAAGGTTAAAGCCATATGTTGCAGATATTGCTATAAACCTCTGGGGTCCTGAACTACTCCAGCAATGGAATACACAGATTAACATTCCTCCTGTATCAGCTAGGAATTATAGACAAGCCCTTAGTGGTAGAAAGAATATAGTAAGGCAGTACAGAAAACAGATGCAAAATGTACAGGCCATACAGAAGCAAGAGGCTAGTGCCAAACATACAGAGCAACCAAAAGCGCTACCATTAAAATGGCTGACAGATGAACCCGTCTGGGTGGGTCAATGGCCTATGACATCTGAGAAGTTAGAGGCTTTGGAGAAGTTAGTTCAGGAACAGCTAGATGCTGGACATATTGAGGAATCTACTAGTGCATGGAATTCGCCTGTTTTTGTTGTCAAGAAGAAGTCTGGTAAGTGGAGAAAGGTTACTGATCTTAGAGCCATCAACAAGGTAATTCAGCCTATGGGATCTCTATAACCTGGCATGCCATTACCTTCTCTAATTCCTAAGGATTGGCCAATTATAGTTATAGACTTAAAAGATTGTTTCATCACCATACCGTTATAAGAAAACGACAGAGAAAAGTTCACCTTCACGGTACCTACCTATAATAATTCCCATCCGGTACTGAGATTCCAGTGGAAGGTACAACATCAAGGTATGTTAAACAGTCCAACTTTGTGTCAATATTTTGTGAATAAACCTCTAGAAATAATTCGTAAATAATTTCCACATTCGTTAATATATCATTATATGGATGACATATTATTGTCTGATTCAAATAAGGATACTTTGGAAAAGATGTTTGAGGCAGTAAAGGAAATTTTGCCTCGCTGGGGATTACAAATTGCCCCAGAAAAAATACAAAGAGGAGATTCTATTAACTATTTAGGTTATAAAATAGAGGCTCAGAAAATTAGACCAGAGAAAGTACAGATCAGAAGAGATTGTTACCGGACTCTTAATGATCTTCAAAAACTATTAGGAGAAATCTCTCAATTACAGACGATTATTGGTGTAGAATGGCATGATTTAAAACACCTGAAAATGGCTTTAAAAGGAGATAAAGACCTAAACAGCCCACGAGTACTATCAGCTGAGGCTGAAAAAGAATTAGAATGTGTAGAAAAGAGAATATTAGAAGCACATGTGGACCATGTGGATCCAAATCTGGACTGTATTCTGGTTATTTTACCATCTAGAGAATACCCCTCATGAATATTAATGCAGAGGGAAGACATCATTCTAGAATGGGTATTTCTGCCACATAAACAGAATAAAAAATTGAAAACATATATAGAAAAGATCTCTGATTTGATATTAAAAGGTAAATTAAGGCTTCGTCAGCTGACTGGGAAAGACCCAGCTGAAATTATTGTACCTTTAACGAATGAGGAAATTTCCTCCTTATGGAAGGATAATGAGTATTGGCAAATAGCTTGCAGTGACTTTTTGGGAAGTATTAGTAATAACTATCCCAAAACAGAGAGAATCAAATTCATAAAGAAAACAATTTGGATTCTTCCACGTATCGTGAGGCAAACACCTATTTCTGCAGTTCTTACCTTCTACACGGATGCAAACAAATCAGGTAAGGCAGGGTATAAGTCATTAAATATAAGTAAAGTAGTTCAAAGCCCTTACAACTCCGTACAAAAGGCAGAGTTATATGCCATTCTCATGGTACTTAAAGACTTTAAAGAGCCTCTCAATATAGTCACGGATTCTCAGTATACAGAAAGAGTTGTCTTGCACATTGAGACTGCAGAATTTGTTCCTGATAGTACAGAATTAACCTCATTGTTTTTACAATTGCAAGAAATCATCAGAAACAGGACTCATCCTATATATATAACACACATCAGATCCCATACAGGTCTGCCAGGTCCTCTAGCACAAGGCAATGATGAAATTGATTGTTTATTAGTAGGTAATGTGTTGTACGCTTCAGAATTTCATAAGAAACACCATATTAACAGCAAAGGTTTAAAGAAAGATTTTTCTATCACCTGGCAACAAGCCAAAGAAATAGTAAGAAATTGTCCCAGTTGCTCAATGTACAATCAAACTCCATTACCAGCAAGTTGTAATCATAAAGGTGTTCACAGAAATGAACTTTTGCAAATGGATGTATTTCACTTCCCAGAATTTGGCAGTTTGAAATATGTACACCATACTATAGACACGATCTCAGGCTTCCAATGGGCTACTGCCCTCAGCTCTGAAAAAGCTGACTCTGTTATTATACACCTCTTAGAGGTGATGGCTGTTATGGGTCTACCTAAAACAATAAAAACAGACAATGCTCCAGCATATGTCTCCAGTAAATTGGAACAATTCTTCAAATATTATAATATAAAACATGTAACTGGTATACATTACAATCCCACAGGACAAGCAGTGATTGAAAGATCTAACCGAACCTTAAAAGAGATGCTTCATAAACAGCCAGGGAAAACAAAGACACCTAAACACAGGTTACACAATGCTTTACTAACGTTGAATTTTCTTAATGCTGATGAAAAAGGACAAACTGCAGCAGAAAGACACTGGACTACAGAGAAGACTTCTGAACTGAACCAACCGGTGTATTTTAAGGATGTTATGACTTCAGTCTGGAAACCAGGATATGTGTTACGTTGGGGAAGGGGTTATACTTTTGTTTCCACAGGAGAAGAAAAGCTTTGGGTTCCATTAAAATTCGATCAGAACAGAAAACATCTCAGGAGGAGGAAGATAACAAACAGCCCATCTACAAATTCATAGTTCACCATGGGTAAAGTGACCTCCTGAAAGGAAAGAGAAGTGGTTTTTTTTTGTATTCACAGGTAAACTCAGCAAAGAATACTGGACATATGGATTCCTGCAGAAGAATGAATAGCTACCCTGAGGACCATCAAACAAACAGTAACTCACTGTGTGGTATCGAAGTCTAAATCTCTCTATATTGTTTTTTCATAGTACCCTTTTATCTTTATTTCTTCACATACCTCAGTCCCCATTCATTTAACTGAAGCTGGCTTTGGAGTTGGATTGGCTCTCCTACTCAAGCATATTATTTAAATACGATTCAGAATTTCTGTATTATATCAAAGAGCCATTGATATAAGACAGAAGAAATAAAATGAGGGACTGTTATCTGTGGATTTCTTTTTCTGAACAGTCTAATTTCCTCCAGGTTTTCCATCTTCCCTATTGTCACCTCTTCTGTATGCATACATATGAAAGTTAAAATATTTCTTTGTTAACATTAATGTTTGAGTTTTCCAGAGAACAAGGGATTTCCTGACAGCAATCTTCAACTGCTTCTGAAAGACAAAGAGGATCCACTTCCTTGACTTCACCTGATTCGACTGGAGGCATCTGAACTGCCCCACATCATTGACTCCACCTGACAAGCACTATCCTGAAACTGGCTTGAAACAACATCACTCTACACAACTCCGGACCAAGAAACTGAAACAGCACATCTTCTACAATTTGACCAGAGCTTCAAGATAAGAGCTTCAATCAACACTAGAACCCCAGTCAGGAACTTCAATCAAGCATCTCCTGCCATACTGAGACTGTCTGATCTACTGAGATTTTGTTATACTAACATTTTCTTTTCACAGGTCCCCATGAGATTATCATCATCCCATCTCAGCAGGAAGTAGTTTTGAGAATTCCATGCCCCCTCTCCCTACCTTTGATATTATAAGATAGTTTACAACTGTTAGTGCTAGTTTTCAATTATTTTTAGAGTTGGGGTTGGAAGGAGGTGTTCATATTTGGGTGTTTCTTTCAGATAAGTTTAGGTAGATAGAATAGATGTTTGATACATTTTGTTCATGGACACAAGTTAGTTGTCCTTTTTAGACTAAAAGACGAATTGTAGGAGGAAGTCTGATGCCGCCATTAAACATGTGACTTACTAGAGGCACATACAGATGAGGTAATAAAAGGGCGGTTTACCACACCGCTAACCACACCGACTTTAGGCAGGACTAAAGACGTATACGGCTAGACGTAAAAAACGTATACGTATGTAGGCGGAACTACGTCACTAGCCATGCCCACTTGCCCACTTTGGGCATGGCTAGGGGGGCGTTACGGGGAAAGGCATAAAAGACAGCACACAGGAAGCCTCGGTCTCTTTTCTTGGAGTCCGACTTCCTGTTCGAGCTGAAAACTGCTTGGCTCCTCTGGGTTTGGTATCTTGTGAGTAATTTCTACATTAAATACTTAGCTTTACTTTCAGTAATTGTGTGCCGCGTATCGTTACAGAGTCCGTTAAAGCCAACAATGTGACAACATTTTTGACAGAAATTACTCTTCTTCTCTTAAGGTTTCCTCTCCCAAATCCAATTTCAGGAGTCAGGGTGTCAGGACCTGGCCTGGTGAAGTCATCACAGTCACTGTCCCTCACCTGCTCTGTCTCTGGTTACTCCATCACCAGTGGAAATAGCTACTGGCACTGAGTCTGGCAGTCTCCAGAGAAGAAGCTGGAGTGGATGGGGTACATAAACTATGGTGGTGGCTTCAACTACAAACCATTCTTCAAGAGCCACATCTCCATCACTAGAGAAACATCCAAGAACAAGTTCTTCCTGCAACTGAACTCTGTGACCAATGAGGACACAGCCACATATTACTGTGCAAGAGACACAGTAAGGGGATTTCAGCCCGAGCCCAGACACTAAACTCCCTACAGAGTAGCTCTGGGCCAGCAGGTTCTGTTCAGCCTTCACCAAGCCCAGCAACTCTAAGACTCAGAACAGACAAAGAAAATAACCTGTTTTTCTCTGACTTTTCTTCATGTTCCCTAAATACAGAGAAGACAGGGGGACTTTTTGCTCCCTGATGCGTAAATTGTGTGTTTTTATAAAGTCACATTTATCTGTTTCTCTCTCTCTCAAGTCCGGGTACACAGTAATATTTCTTTGCCTTTTGTTTGTGGTTCTAACATTTACCATCTGAGTCAACTCTCTGGTCTTACGAATATATTTTATTTAATGAGCATCTTTTTAAAAGTCAGGTGACTTTCGCATTGCAGTCATAATCCCCTTAAAAGCTCTATCAGTTCTTCTTTGATTCTCCATTCCTTCCATCCTCAGATACATCTGCACATGATAGCACTTCCTCGAGTATTGACAGGAAGCTGTTGCTGCTGTAAATAGGGAATGAGTCACAAATTGTTGGGATCCTCACATCACTGCAGTTGTATTACCCATTGTGTAATGTAGGACATGGATTTCTTGAGGTCAATTGTGCATTTATTAGGTACAAAGACTTGTTTGAAGTTATTACTCTTACCCAAAGTTGGGATATTTCACACAAAAATAACAAAATTTGCATTGTGATTAATACATCACATTAAAGAAATTATTCTTTGTTTACACTGGTAATCAAATTTTTGTAAATGTGTCATAGGAGATTTTGGGACCATATATGGACAACTGCAGACACAATTTGTAATATGGACTTGAACTCCAGCATCAGTATCAGTAATAATACTTCTAATATCCAGGCATTCTTATATCTGAACCATATGGTATGCCTTACTGTGCCAGTGACATGGGAGAGACTTCAATGTGAACTCAAGTCACAAGCCTCCATTCAGAGGAACTTGAGAAAAGCCTAGTTCTTTAAGAATGGCTGAGGCTCCTCACAACAACTAGATAACTCAATGTCAAATTAATATGCCCGTGTGCTTCCAAACAAACAAATGAAGATAAAAACCTATTTCTCTTCGGTCCCTTACAGCTAGTTGATGAAGTCTTAATTTAAATTTAAGATCAACTCAGAGATCTTTCCTATATATGTCTTCAATTTTTATATTCTGTTTAAGTGGCAAAAATCCATTTGAATATGATATCTTCTCTCTGCATCAAAATCTCTGAGTGGTATTCTCTATATGGTAAAATAACCTGAATGGACTCTAATTTTCGATCCAAAGGTTCTGCATGTGTTTCTAGTATTCTCTTTTCTACCTATTCTAATTCTTGTGTCAGCCTCAACTGATATTATTCGTGGAGTATTCAAGCCCTTGTCTCCTTTAATGGCCATTTTAGTTATTTTAAATTATGCCCTTGTAATCTTGGTGCCTCTTCAAAACTTTAGAATTTGCCTCCCCTACCGAAGTTTTTGCATCTTGATCTATATACTCAATATTAACTGTATACAACATCTATTTGTCTATTAGTGCTGATATGATTTTTGTTGGTCAAAACACCTGTTTACATTTTGGATTTGCATTCTCATAAGCTAGCATTTCTATAAAGATTTGCCTAGAATCTGACTCAGTTACCTGGAATTCTATTGCTCTGGACAGTCTTGGTAAGAATTTAGTGAACCTTTTTCCCAGTCCTTGTACCAAACTGGTATAAGGTTCTATTTTCTTTCCTGGTTCATGAACCTTTTTCAAAGCATTCAGAGCTGCTGTAGAGCATAAAGACAAGATGTTTTCATCATATTCAGCCTGAGCCTTTAAGTCAGCATGAGTGCCCTCACCAAAAATTTTATAATTTCAGGGGGCTTCATAACCTTTCCTTAGGTGTTGAAGTTTGAGGGCTTTGCTTCCTCCCTCCATGAAGCTCTCCATTGTATTTTAGATGAATTTACTAGTATAGCTGAGATCAATTGACTTCAATCAGTTGGGGTCAACCTATTCACACTCACCCACACAGTAAATAATTCCTTGACATACAAAAAGTGAATACTACAAGAAACAGTAGTTTGTTTGATCCCATTAAGGTCCTTCATCTGAATTAGTTCCCACTGATAAGCAACTGAACCATTAGGATTCATTCTTGTTGCTGTTTTTTCAGTCATAGATACTGCTAAGACCCGAGGAGATGGCATAACAAAATTAGGAAGTTTATCCTGGCATCTGAGAGGTGTAGGTAAACCTCTGCCATGACCTGATGGTAGTTCAACAGAATCTAATGTATCAAATTGTAAGTCATATAAAACCTGAAGTCTAGTGATGACTGTTTCTCTGAGTGATTGAATCTCCTTGTTTAAACATTTTTCTAAGGATTTCATAGAGTCTGTCCTTTTCATGGAAACATTGTTTATATGTGATTCCAAGCATTTAATTTTCTCATCATTAGATATTACCTGAATTGCATGTAAGTTGCCTTCTATGAACAGTAGTATATCTGATAAGAGGTCATTATCATCAGACATGGAATGGATTGTTTTAGTAATTTTAACAGTCTAGCTTTCCACCTTGTGAATTTTGTTAGTCAAGGCATCAGACAAGGAGCAAGTAGTTTCTGAAAGCCTGATAATGTCCTGCTGAATCAATTCTAGTTTGACCACAAGGAAAGTGGGCATGGAATCAATTCTGTCTTGTAAGTTGTTATGTTTAATTTCCAAGGCATCTACTTTGTTAAACATTTCCCCATTGACCTGAAGATTTTGAATTTTTGTCTCTAATTTAGCAATATTTTGCACTATTTCCCTTCTTTCTGCCTTGTGATCAAGTCCTCTCTTCCGGGGTTTTATGTGGATTATGAAGGTAATTGTTAGCATTAGACATAAGTATACTTGGGGCATGTTATAATCCTTTTCCATGATGTCTTTCTTTTAATAAACAATGAGATCTCTAACATTCTGCATCATAAGACTATCTGCCCTGGTATCAGCTTAAAATCCCAGAATGCAAATCTTACCTCTAATGACATGTGGTTGAGGAATGGATTTTTACATGCAATAAATAATGCTTGGCTGGAAGGTGGTACAAGTGTGTGGGCAAACACAGCTCTGCCACAGGTGCTCTGTATTTTTCCCTTGTAATCTGAAATATATTAAATCACTTTTGCAAAAATTAAACGAGGATTTTATTAAAAGGAAATGAAAGAGCCAGAGGCAGATTGCGGTATCCTACAGCTATGGAGTGCTGAGGAACCTTAAACGCGGGAAGGAAATCAAATGGCACGTGGAATTAGGGACCCTTGTTTGGGCTACCAGCCTGTTGCCAGTGAAAGCCATGCTGTTTAGCGGCTGTTCAGGGTGCCTGTACTGCAGGCTTCTTGCTTACCAGGGCTCCATGGACTGTCATGGCAGAAGTATTGATTTCTGAATGGGCAGGTGGGCTGTGGAGATGTGCTTTCTCCTTGAATGCTGGACGTCTTTGGCTTGGTCAGATGAACAAAATGGATGGCACTCAGTTTGGCAGAAGAAAACCATGCTGAGCAGGAGAACGGGACTGAGTTAGGAAACTCCAGTGACTTAGGAGGGCCTCCTGAGGCACTGAGACACATTTGGCCACAGGCCACATACATAGGCTGGTGGTTAGCACCAGGCCAGGGAGGGAGGTTGAGGACCGTGAGGCTGGGTAAGCTTACTAGCTGACACCAGATAATGTGGAAATATTATGATACACAAAATAGGGGTGTCCTATGATATCTTATTGAGAAATAAATCACATACATGAGAAGCCAAGAATTCAAGCACCGAATGTTCACAGGTTGCTCTCCAGGATGCAAAAGGAACAAACAGCTCTTTTAATCCCCTATGAATTCTATGTACCTGTGAACATACCCACATGGGTGTGGTCAGTGCTATGGATACTTAGACCCCTACATATAAGGACGTACTCTGACTTGAACGGCAGGCAGAGGATCACACTGGGTAGATGATTCTGTATGGGGACCAGAATGAGATTCTGGGGAATCAAAGTACTCTTGAGACGTAGAGCCCTAGACTCAGGACAGAGACTCAGTAAGATTACCTGGTTAGAGCATTATGTATGTTCAAGCTATATAAAACAACGAAATCAGGTAGGGTCAGTAACCCATGATTCCAAATTCAGTCTCTTTGTTGAAAAGGAAATATAACCATACACTGGATACGGGTATTGTTGGTTGTTTATTTTGGGAAAATACTTACAAAAGGAACTGGTAACCCAGGTTAGAATCTGCAGCTGTCTAAGACCTGGTCAGAACCCTGAGAAGAGGTCAGGTCCCCTTCCCCTCAGCTCTTTATTCCACACATATGCTATGTACCTGTGGCCATACCCAAATGGGTATAGTCAGTGCTACAGGTATCTCAGATTTCTCCCTACACTATATAATTCTCACACAAACAGTAGACAACATATCCAGACCTGACCCTACTGTGGTGCTAGTATTAACATGTTTGTGAGGTACCAGCACTGAAGCATGAGGCCAATGAAGCTAGTGCCTCTCTAAGCATCAGTAAGCTGCCAACAGCTCCTAATCCACTCATGTGCAATGTTTATTTTCTGTTTATTTTCTATATATTTGTGTGGTTTACCTTGTATTCTTCCACCAGAATTTAATGGCCATAATTTATTTTCTTTTAACATATTATTCCCTTTTCTGTCCTACAGGATCCTAAGGGCCTTATTTCCACTGCTGTCCCAGAAACACAAAGTTTATCTGTCTAATTCTGAGCTCAGGTTCTTTTCTGAAGGTCAGATGTACCAAATTTGTGTCTCTCACCGGAGCCAGAATATAGCATTCTACCTAATCTCATTATGGGGTCACATGCATAGTGCCCTTATGAAAGTGCATTGGGCACTGGAAGACTGGAGGTGATGTTTGCTCAACAGAAGCATGATGTTACATGGTAACTGATGAAGGTCTGTCAGATTGTCATGGATTTGAGATGCTGTGATGATAAAATACCTGTGGCTGCAAAACATTGGTGAGTTCTGGGGAAGTGATATGGAGACAGCTCTGTATTCAGAGCTTCAACCATTAGGGAGAAATCTCGAAGACTCAGGAAGGAGCCACAGCTGCTTCTACAAAGTGATTCTACCTTCTCTGTCCTGCTCTGCCTGCATTGGGTCCATCCATACTCTGAGGACAATGCTCCTAAGAGGGAGCTGGGGCTTTAGTAATATGTCCACAATATTTTCATAGAAAATGCTGGAGTATTGAAAGACTGGGAAACTAGAAGAAGGGGTCCACACAAATTGATGCCTGAGATTGATAATTTCTGTGGATTCTTCTTGTGTTCCAGCAGACACTGCTGAAAAAAATTCTAAAATATTTGGTGGTGCATTTCTTATAGGAGACAAACACAAACATTCTTATAACTTCTGTATATTTTTAAAATAGATGTTCATTCTTGGTGAGCTATGCAAAGAAAAAAGACTCCAGGAGTTGACAGCATAGAATGGATGATTAAAAGACTAAAGTAAATGAAGATGGGAATCAAATTGACTAAATCCCTGTACTTCCAAGAGAGGTCTATCCAGGCTCCATCTATCCTGTTGTGTTCTTTTGCTGGTCCGCCTTCATTGTGGAATTCCAAGTTCTTACCTTGAGATAAACAGGGACCCTCCAGCTGTCCCACATAGAGTCACAAATATAGTCACTGACCTTGCAACTTTGAATCCCATCACAATCTCCTAAGTGATATCCTAAAAAACTGACCATCGAATTTCCCTTGATTCTGTGACTGTTCTCACATCCCTTCCTTTCATAGTTATCTATAGCTCTGATGTTCACCTTCAAGGGATCATCCGGTGCCTCCTCTGGCTAGGAGTTCCACCTTGTGAATTTCCACCTTCTCCTGTTCCCTCAACAATTCAGCTTCCCTGTCCATCAGCTGTCTACTACATTGCAGGCCTTCTTCATGTTCATCTCCATTTCTAGAACCCAAGCGTCCTGCTACCTACCAGAAATCACTTCTTTTGGCAATAGTGTGGCTCTTGTGTCCAAGGAGTTATCCAGGCTTTCTCTACAGGACTGGATTTCACAGGTGTCATGCTAGTTTTATGACTATGACACTGCATTGTACACTAGTACAATGTGTCAAACATCTCCAAAATCCATATTTAATTATCATTTTATGTTTTTGTTTGCTTTCCTACCCATCCTACCCAGTTATTCAATATTTAGCAGTCTCCCTTTACCGTTTGCTTTCTGGATTTATTTTTTGTATTAAAACTTCTAGTCTTCCTGTTTTTTTATTTTTGATTTTGGAGGAATTTTTGCATATATACAATAAAATATAACATTTCATCGTATTCTCTCCTTCCAGATCCTCCAATATCTTCTCCAATACTAGTCTTTCCCATCCTCATGATTTTAGACCAATTAATGATGCCAGAATATGCATGTGTGTGGATCCAAGCACTTTAACATAGAAAACTTACCAGTGACCACATCCTAAAAAGAATAATCCTCTCTATTCGAGAATAATTCACTTCCAGCTGCTCCTCAGAAAGAAATGTGGGTGGTAAATCATGATCCCAATCCACCCCAGGGACTTGGATGGCTTGATCCTATTTAGGTTTATACAGGTGACAACAGCAACTATGAGTTCATGAATAACATACCCATGTCATGTGTAGAAGATGACACTTAACAGCACTCCTCCTTGTGTGCCACATCTTACAATTTTCCCAACTCTTCTTTCTCAGTGCTCTTTGATACTTGGAGGAACATGACTGAAACTGGAAATGATTATGTCAAACAAAATAATGAAGATGGAGAAGGTCAAACACTGCCCATTTCTGACACATTCAGAACGTAATCTAGATTGTGTGTATTTTTGATTGTGTCTGTGTTTGGCATTTTGGCTTATGCTTTGTAGGTGTTGGGCCACCAAGAGAATTCATGAAAAGAGAAGACATCTTAAATGAAGGACAAGGGTCAAAAGTCTGGTCATTACAGGATGCAAACAAATAAGTTTATAATGAGTATGTATATGTTCCTATAGCAATCACATAGCAGTAGAAAAATAGTGACAAGTAATGTCTCATTTGCCAGCCTGCTCTGGCCTGGTAATGGAACCTCTAAAAATTGAAAAAAATTCAGAAATTCCCAAGTATTCTGTTCACAGGGAAGGACAATTCCAAACCTCTCCACCAAGGACTGACCCTGTCCTTGATCCACAACAGATAGAATCCATATATAGCACTGACAATGGGAAAATCCAAGTTCCTATATAGTTACTCAACTATGTGTGGCCTTTCTAATTTCATATTTAAACTAAGGGTAACTGACAGTATGTGCACATGTTGATAAAATGTGGTAATTGTTAATAAAAATGTGTACAGAAAATAACTACACTCTGTAAATTTCTATAATTTCTATATCTCACCAGTGTATCTGATGTCTTATATCTGCTCTGATCATTGTGTTCTGAACAGGTCCAAATCCAGATTGTGCTACAGCAGGAAGATATGCAAATTAGGCTTATCTGTGCCCAGTAAAAACAGCCCTGCCATGACCCTGCATGTCTTGCAGAAGAGCTGAGTCCTTGATTCTCAGGTCTTACCATTCTGTGATCAGCACAGAACATAGACCTCTCACCATGGGCTTGGGGCTTACTTGGATTTTCCTTGTTGCTATTTTAAAATATAATTAGCAGAGATGAGATGTGGTATGTTGTATTGACAAAAGAAAGAGAAAAATGGTTTTCTATGACAGTATTCTTACCAGAATTCTCTGTGTTTTGCAGGTGTCCAGTGTGATGCAGAGCTGATAGAGTCTGGAGGAGGCTTAGTACAGCCTGGAAAGTCCCTTAACCTCTCTTGTGTGGCCTCTGAATTCACCTTCAGCCGCTATGCCATGAACTAGGTGTACCAGGCTCCAGGGCAGGAGCTGGAGTGGGTTGCATACATTAGTAGTGGTAGTAGTAAAATCTACTATGCCAATGTCGTGAATGGGCGATTCGCAATCTCCAGAGACAATGCCAAGAACACCCTATATCTGCAAATGAACAATCTCAAGTCTGAGGACACAGACATGTATTACTGTGCACATCACATAGTGAGTGACTGCTACTGTGAGCTCAGACACAAACATTCCTCCAATGCTCTCAGGACCAGCAGAGGGCACTGAGAGCATACAGAGCTCTGCATCTCAGAAGAATCTGTTCCCAGAGTTGTACAGGGCTGCACTCCTCTGTGTTGGTCTGCTTCTCCATATCACTAGGGAATCAGGCAGGGTCAGTCACCCTTGAACCCACTTTACCTTCAGTGTCTATTATGTCATCCTCACACAGACCACGGGCAAGTGACACAACCATGGCCCAGTGTGGAAAAGGTAATAAAATGTGTGTGAGGAACAACACTGATTCATGAGGCCAATGTAGCTAGTGACACTCACTGATCATCAGTTAGCTGCCAACAGTTCCTAATCCACACAAATAGGAATATGTTTGTTTTTCTCTTATATTTACATGTTAATATATAGCATATACACTTTCCCTGAATTTAATTCTCCTAATTTACTATATCAATCTCTTTTCTTCCCTTCATGTTTCTCTGGGTCTTATTTACGGTACTGTCCCAGAAAAATGATATGAAGAACCTGTGTTTAATTCCAATCTGGGTTTCTGTGGCAGTTTGAATGTGTTTGACCTCCATAAACTTATATGTAGTGGCACTATTAGGAGGTTTAGTTTTGTGGAGGAAATGTGGTCTTGTTGCATAAAGTGTGGCTTTGTTGGAGGAGGTTGAATGATACACTCCTTTAATCTGCAAATTGAGGCTGGAGGGCACTGCTTGAGTTCCTGTCCTCAAGTTGAACAGTGATGAGGACATGTAATTCAAATATATCCATTGCTTCCTGAGTTTCTATGTTCACTGTGTTTCATCATAGCACAGTTAAGACACTTCATTCTCCTTCAGACATTTCATGTAGGTCTTTTAGTGAAATCCTAGACTCAGGGCCTTGGGAGGAATGTTCTCCTGGTTATTTTGTGGCTACAAATAGAATGTGGCTCACATTTTCTATACATTTGCTGATTTACATGTTGGTTGGATTTTTGGAATGACAAAATAAGAAAAAACTCTATTAGATGTGTGTGTTCTGAAAGAAAAGTTCACATCCTTGGAGGGAAATGAAAGAGAAGAGGACATTGGGTAAGGCAAGACTGGTTGATCCAGGAGATGTCAGGGAGAAGTGATTGATTCTATGCTTCTGCTGTTATTTAAAAGATGTTCAGCAAAGTAAGGAAAGAGTCCTTGGGGCACAGCTATCCCAACTCCCTGCAGCTTCCCAGTACTGTCTCTGCTCCATTACTCCTGCAGAGATTATCTCACTGAAAGACAGTTGCACCATGTTTATTCAGCACACAGTTTTCACAGAAGCCCCATAATGCAATCTGACTCCACTGAGCAGTGATGATAGGCCCTACTTCCATGGTTCTAATTCCATCCTTGAGTCCAGTGTTCAGTAAGACAGGGATGTTTCAGTGGATCTTGTTCCATCACTTACTCCAGTGTGCAGTGATGACAGGCCTGCTTCAGTGATTACGTCATTTACTGACTCCAGTGTACAGTGAAGACAGTGCCTACTTCATGGGATCTCACCCTATCAGTGGAAAGAAACCAGTTTTATGGTAAATACAGGTACTCATGTGATGGTTGGAGTAGGAAGTGGTCTCACTGGCGGGATGATCTCTCTGTCAAGATGATCAGGCTACTCTCCATCATGTGATGAATCTCTCTCACTTGCTCCTCTCATACAAAAAATGGATGACACTTGAGAAGATTTCTAAAGCTTTGTAAAAAAATAAAGTGTATATTGTCTAGTGCTCACCATTTGAGATTTCTACTTCAAGAATGTCTCATTGATAAATATGATTGAATGTGATTAATCACTCATTTTATCATTGAAACTCTCATGCCTATTAGGATTATTTTAATCCCAAATTCATAGGTGTGAAATTCTTGGAATTTCCCTTGGACATTCATAACTTACAAATCCATCTCATAGCTGAGATCAGTACAGTTATTTCATGGCACCCTTTCATGGACAACTCAACACATCTGTGCATTGGATATATTGGATGTGTTCTATTGTTCCCGAGAACATGGCTGTTATTTTTCCCAGTGTTTCCAACTACAGAAAGACAGATCTGTGCTCTGTGTCTTATGCATAAAACCTGTAGTCTGCAGAACTGCCCAGCAGTGAAAACTGACAAGATTAGTCATGCATTCAGAGTTAATAAATCAATAAAGACTGTGATAGATCTAAACATGTGGAGTTTTCTGATATTTCTTTGTGGTCCCTCTAAGTAGTGCTGACTAACATACAGCCTGTGAGATCAGTCTGTGAACAAGGCTATTCGTGAAAAATAACACATTATGAAATCATAACCCACAAATTTGGTACAGTGCTCTACTAAGTGTAAAGCTACAAGTCAATTACCTTGGGTCTCCACACAAATAAACATTAACCACCGAGAGTACTAAGTTTGTGAGTTGCTTTCTTACAAGCTGAATTTTCTAGGTGAGTGATAAGAATGAGATTAACTCAACTGACACTAGGAGAAAAGATTTTTGCCAGGTTATTAATTCTGGTTTACCACCACTAAGAGTTGAAGTACATCATGTGACTAAATCAACTTGAATTTACAAGGATATGCACTGAGGGTGTTTTACCTTTTCTATCTTCACTGCATGAATGTGGACTCAATTACTGTTCTGCATCCATGGCCTGCACAGTGTGGATCACGTACTTTCCTGTTTATATGAAAATGGATATTCAGACAGAAGTAGAAAGTGTTCCATTTTTTAAGCTGTTCTTCTGAGAAGCATAAAACAAATCTCAGACAAAGTTAGGTGAAACTGGGTACCTTTCTTTGTGCCTCCTTTTATCCTCTCAGGATCCTCCCCCAATGCAAACCAGCCTCAGCTCAGGCTGAAAGTACAGCCCTAGCTGTGTAGCCACATCTCGTTCTCACTGGAGCCTCCAGCAGAGCATGGCTGTCCTGGTGCTTCTCCTCTGCCTGGTGACCTTTCCTATATGTAAGTGTCCAGGGTGTAAAGATAGGGAAACATGCATGATATTATGGGATGTATGGCTGATGGTGACTTTGTTTGTTCCCAGGTGTCCTGTCCCAGGTTGAGTTAAAGGAGTCAGGACTTGGCCTTTTGCAGCCTCACAGATCCTATCAGTCACCTGCACTGTCTCTGGGTTCTCATTAAGCAGCTATGGTGTACACTGGGTCTGCCAGCCGCCAGGAAATGGTCTGAAGTGGATGGGAGTAATATGGAGTGGTAGAAGCACTAGTCATAATTCTGCTCTTCAATCCCAAGTCACCATCACATGGGACACATCCAAGAACCAGGTTTTCCTAAAACTAAACAATCTGCAGGCTGAGGACACAGGCTTTCTGTGTTTCTGTGCCAAATACACAGTGAAGGAACTCCAATGTGAACCTGAACAGAAACCTCCCTGCAGGGACACTCAGGACCAGCAGGGGCACTGAAGTCCTATATGGACTCCCATGGACAGTATGGGTTTTCTTCAGAACTAGGAAATTCTTGGCTATGCTGCATGAACATGTGTTTTTATGTCAGCACCTGTGGTTTCTTTTCCAGTCAAGGAAATCCTCTAAAGGCCCTTCTACTGTCATATTCTGTTCAACTTTTGTGTTCTTACACCAGAATAAATGGTTTACCCATAGCCCTCTAAGATATCCAGTTGTTAGTGTTGTTCCATTCAATGGCACACATTTTATATATTCCATATTTATGCATATGTATTTATAAATTTCCTTATATACACAACATTTCAAAAGGAGTTACCATTTTTCACATTTGTTGACAGGTTAAGTTCAGTAAGGAGTTTTGGGAAATTTGAAAAATCTGCAATTTATGCTTTTCATTTTTGTACATGTGATAGTGACTCCACAGTTTCCCTAAATTAATTTCATTTTGCCAAGTTATATTGGAAGTGGAAATACCCAGAGTTTCCTTTTTCTACATCACGATGATTACATGAAAGGATAGAGTTGATTATCCCATTTCACAGATTCCAGTTAACACATTTATATCTTGGTAAAAATTACCTTTCGCCCAAAGGCATAAAGAATTATCCGACAACATGTGGAATGAGCAATTTTTTGAGGTTAACTCATAAAAATATACTACTCCCACATATGCAGAGCAGAATATGTTTTTATTGACTGTGGTCAACAGCCATACATCATAATTTGAGGAAATCCCTCTCATGTACCTAATTAATCTTCACATTCTACCCTGTCCAAATCAGGGATGCTCTACCATGATTTTACATCCCCTGACATCATTTAGTTGAATAAACTAAAAAGGTCCCTGTAATCTCTTGATGCCTGGATGTTATTTAAAAAATGCCCTCTATATGCATCCAGGTCAATGTGGTTTGCAGACTCTTGTGAACAGAGCTGCAGTACACATGAGAAGGAAAGTTATGATTGCTCATCCACTATTAGAGAAGCAGCTGGGGATTACTGTGAATTTCCTGACACATACAATTAGCACCTGATAACAACCTATAAGGTCAGAGGACCACAAGTGCTCACTTTCTCTCCATGAGACTTAAACTGTCCATGCAGTAACATCTACAAAAAACTAAAAATAAGGTATTTCTGTAATTATTCTCTCAGCCAGAACTGGGAGGAATTCTAATGTAAGAGTTCTTCTGAATTATATATGAGGTCTGGATTCAAATGTTAACTTCATAACCACATTCCTCATTTTGACTAATAAATACTGTGCTTGCAACATCGCAATTTCCTGTGAAAGTTATTAAAAGGTTATTTTATGTTTAAGAGCTTCCATAAGATCAGTATAATTTTTTCTCGAGAAAAATACTCATTTCTGTTACCTATCTGAGTCACCGGGGTTCACAGATGTCCTCATGAACAGACATCTTCCTGACCTCCATCCTATGATTGGGCTCCTTCATATTGACCAATCCAGGTAGGCAGAAAAGTTTTGATAAAACCAATATCTACACCACCAGACAAATGGATATTGAAGGCAAAAGAGCAGAATTTAACTTGGTATCAAAGTAATGAATGCTATTTATTAAAAAATGGAAAGAATTGTATGGAAGGAAAGGAAGGGGTCCTTTGCTTTGTCCATGGGAGCATGGTTCTACTACACTTATGAAAAATATGTGGTGGTCTCTTGGGGAATTACACACAGAAAGTCATCTAACTGCACATTCTCAATTAAGTGTGAGTTGACAAAGAATCAGAGGTAGGCAGAAATGGATGGAAGGAAGGAAGGAAAAAAGGAACGAAAAACAGAGGTTATAGATAGGAAAGTACAAGGAAATAGAAGGGTGATCAGGAGTGAGAGGAAAGAAAGTGCAGTGGGATGAATTAATATAATCACAGCACATAATAAGATAGAAGGATTTTTTTAAATAGAAACGATGACAAATAACAGTAAGAATGTTTTAAATAACACTATATTTATATAGATATATTTGTTTGTCTTTGTATGTGTGTCCTTCTCTGGGTGTGTCCTTATGTTGAATATCTGTGTATCTATGTCTGTGTATTTTATTTTACTTTTTGTCCGGATTTTTTCTGTTTCTTTAAGAGATGCATTATTTCTCCTAATAAAATAGCATAAACTATAGAGGTTACCTCTGCACCCTCTAATAACAAAGCCAAGATCAGGGTCAGGTGCCCAGGAAGGATGGGAGTAGGCGTTTGACTTCAGTGATTGGCTCTCCCTTTCCCTGAACAAAACTGTTTAGACAGCCCAGCTTCTCTTCCTGTCTAAGATCCCATTGACCCTCAGAAAGCCAGTGGCTGAGAACATGGCTCAGCAGCCTTGAATTCAGCACTTCAGTGAGTGGGGCAGACACCCTGTTGCTCACCTCAACAGTTCACTCTTATTTTTACCGTTTCATTCAGGTGTATGGTGGCGAATATCAGTAATGAAATTCCTGCATATTCTGTGGGTCATCTTCATATTACACTTGATGATGTCATCACATCATGGAGGCAAGTCTTTAGTTATGAGCTAGCAGCAAGTGATTCAGTATCTCTATCCTTTCCCTCTTCATCCTCCCTTGCTTTGGATGTCTATTTCGTTGGTTGATATCATTCGTCCTCCCCTGACGTTCTTCAGTTTGATGATGAGATAATCTTTAGCACTTTATTTCTCTGCTGTGTTACAAACAGTCATAAGTTCTGGGAATCAGGGAGAGGAACTTGGGGAGTCTAGTGTTTGTCTTATGAATATATAAGCCAAGGGTGTAAATAAAACATTATTTGGTGTAGGAAAAGATGATGTTTTAAAAGACAGGAGGGCTAGGCATATAGCTCTGTGATATAGCACTTGCATTCCATGTACAAGGTATTAAGTTCAAGAACCAATCCTGATTTTTTAACACAGATCAGATTTGTGCACATTAAAATGACCTTTCTCATTTTCAACCTCAAGGCCAGCGTGGGAATGGCAGTGATTAGGGTGGAAATGCAGAAGAAGAGCAGAGTGTGGCAGAATCAGGTACACAGTGAGTTGTAAAATTTCTTCTCTTGTGTTGCATAATAAGCAATGCAGCTTAGGCCTAAAGCATCAATGGCAGGCTTCCAAATATCTACAGACTGTGAGTTCAACACAGACTGAGGGCAATTTTTGAATAAATTGAAATCCTAATTACTGAGACTGTTTATGTATATGTTTGTGTTTGCATATGTGTGTAGAGGCTACAAGTAGATTCTGAGAGTCTTCGTTAATAGACATCTAGTTTATTTTTGAGACAGTGTCTCACTATGAACATGCAGCTCACAAGTGCAGACAGAATGGCTGATGGCATGTCCGAGAGATGATGCTGTAACGATCTCCCAGAGCAACAACTCTAGGATCCACCATGATGCCCAGCTTCATATTTAAGTGCTGCAGATCAAACTGAGATACTCATACTGTGAGGCAGGAACCTTATCCCTGAGTCATCTCCTCAATCCTGGATTCTATCACTACACATTTTACATATTAATAAAAATAAGTAACCTATAAAACAAATGCATACATTATATAATGATTATTAATACTTAAATTTACTTTAGTCAGAGGCATTCCTATGTAAATTATATTGGCTTTTGGTACATGAGCATACATTTCATATATATTGTGTTTTCAAAGTATTTACTATGAAGAGATTATAAATTAAGGAAGTGACAATGGAAATGATGTTACCTGAAAAGGAGGTATAAGATAATTTACTGAATATAGAACTCACTACCAGGCATTGGTGGCACAGGCCTTTAATTCCAGCACTCCGGAGGCAGAGGCAGGTGGATCTCTGTGAGTCTGAGATCAGCCTGGTCTACGGAACGACTTCCAGGAGAGCCTCCAAACAATACAGAGAAAATTTGTCTCGAAAAAAAACTCACTTACTGAGAAAAGCTATAATATCCTTGCAGCAGCCAGGATCCAAGAGAAAGATTTGCTTTCCCTTTTCCTTTTAATCCTCACCTGTCCCACCTATCCCTGTCCATGCCCGCAAAGGTGCATGGACAGTGTTTTAGTATGTGATATTTCCCCTACAAGGAAGTATCCATCAATCAACCTAGATTATGCAATTATAGAATCTATACATATTAATATTCAAAATGGGAAGAAAGTAGTATTAAATGTATTTGATCAATAATGCTTTCAAAACATCCATAGAGAATGCTAGATTACTTGCAACAAATGTGATTGCATCTTTAGTTTCCAAAGATGACTTGAAGTCCTCATGGTACTTCAAGGCTGTATTTCACCCAGAGGCATATCAATGAACATCAGGAAACTTCAATTACCTTGGGCTGATCAGATTATGGATATAGGGCCATCTTTGGAGTGACTGGAGACACTTGTGAAAGAGAAGCTCCAGGCATGTCAGACGAATGGCCAAACAACAAAAGAAAGGAATGTACTTGGTAGGGAAAAAAGCAAACATTTTTTAAATGAGAAAGTGCATTGTCAACTGTGGATTATTAAACCAATTATTGCCAAAATGAAAATTAATGACATGACTCAAATATCTTAAAACTCTTCATGTTATCAAATTGGGCAACTTTGGATAGAAGAAGGATCCAGGAAAAGATGCAGGAAGAGAAGTGATGATCAGAATATTTTGTACAAAATAAAATATTTTCAAAATACTCAATTAAACAATTTTAAACACTGCATGGGATGGCTGGGAATGGTGGTACACACCTTTAATCTAGTCAGGAGACAAAGACAAAAAAAATAATCAGGTCAAACTTTGAAAACCTGTCACCCTCAAAATTCCAAAAATTTAAATGATATGGACAATTTCCTGAATATATATCACTTACCAAAATTAAATTAAGAACAGGTAAGCAATTTAAATAGACCTAATGAAATAGAAACAGTCATCAAAAGTCTTCCTCCCCCCCCACAAAAAAACAGGCCCAGGGCCCAATGACCTCTGTGCAGAATTCTACCAGAAATACAAAGAACAGAAAATACCAATTCTTCTCAAATTATTCCACACAGTACAAGCAGAAAGGTCATTGCCAAACTCGTTTTACCAGGCTTCAATAACCTTGTTACCCAAACCTCACAATGACTCGACAAAGAAAGAGAACTACAGACCAATATCCCTCATGAAAATTAATGTAAAAATACTTAATAAAATACTGGCAATTAGAATCCAAGGACCTGTCAGAAAAATCATTCAACATTCAACATGATAATGTAGGTTTCATCCAGAGAAGCAGGGGTGGTTCAACATATGAAAATCCACCAATGTAATCCACCATATAAACAAACTGAGAAAGAAAAATCACATGATCATCTCACTAGATGCTGAAAAATCCTTTGTAAAAACCCAATAACACTTCATGATAAAGTTTTTGGAGAGTCTAGGCATAATAAAAGCAAAATACAGCAAACCAACAGAAAACATCAAACTGAATGGAGAGAAACTTAATGTGAGTCCTCTAAAATCAGGAACAAGACAAGGCTGCCCACTCTCTCCATACTTGTCAGAGCATGCATCTCTGTGTTGAAGGAAGTGAATCACCAAGGGGTGGGCATTGGTTTCTATATTCACTTAGTGCTGCCTGTTTCTGCAAATGTAGAACTCTGGATCTTTCTCCATAATCATATCTGCCATGTTTCCCACCATGATGGTAAAGCACTAAACCTCAGAAAAGGTAAGCCAATACCAATTAAATGTTTTCCATTATAAGAGTCGCCAGGCCTCCTCACTGACACCCACGTTCAGGGGGTCTTGAAGGCCTATGTAATATATTGGGCCTTGGGTAATAGATCAGTATTTATCCCGGGTATACAAATGGACTTTGGGTGCCTATCGAATTATGAGAGATGCACTCTCATCATGGACTCCCAGGGGAGGGTCTAGGCCCTGCCCTGGATTAAATGACAGACTATGGACACCCCCATGGAGGGCCTCACCCTCCCTGGGGAAATGAGGGAATATTGGAGAGGTTGGTGGGAGGGCATGGAAGGAGGGGAGAAACAGGGAAAGGGACCTGGAATTGATATGTGAAGCAACCTTGTTTCTAATTTAAATTTAAAACTAAAAATAAAAAAAAATAAAAATAAGAGTTGCCAGGTTCATGGTGTCGCTGCACAGCAATAAAATCCAAACATTAAAGTGTTATTTAATTACTTTTCACAAAACTCATGTATTGATCTGATGTATGTTCATGTTAATTGAAACTATGTTATGAGGTTATGCTTTATTCTCTGGTCTCATATTTTCTGCCTTCCCAGCCCAAGGTTCCTGCCTTACTATCTCTCACCTTAAAAGAACAAGGATCTACATTGTTACAGCATCATCTCTAACAGTTCATTATTGGACATATTTGTTGTGTGGAGCATCTGATTTTGGAAAATGTTGTGGTCCTTGATTATCTCCAGAGTTTGGTGTTACTGTGAACTCTTTATCTTTGATAATTAATTTTACATGGTCCTCTATCAGACATTCCCTTCATATAATAAATATTAATGTCATGTCCTTCGTACATATGCATTTATATGGGGATTGTGTTGGATCAGACATACAACCACTGAGCCACTTTTATATTAGAGATTGTAACCTTGATTAAACCTTGTGAGACAGGGTTACATGACTATTGTCAAGGGAAATCTTGGTACAGCCTGAAAGTTCTGTAAAACTTGACTATGCAGATTTTGGATTTACATTCTGGGACTACTGGTTGAACCAAGTCATCGAGGCCCCAGTGAAGAGGCAGCTGTAGGTTGCTGAGTAGAAACAAAACTAATAATCATGCAACACATACCCTGTAACCAAAGAAAAATTAATTTTTTGTTTTCCCTTTACCAACTCATTTTCAGCAAAAAGAAGGAATCTTTATTGAACAGCTTTTAGTGTGACAGCAGCTATAGCTCAGAAAATATGTATTTAGAACAGGCTTTCATGAATTATTCTTGAACAATGAGGAACCACATTCATTTAGATTTATATACCTATCATTGATCTACAAGAAAAGAGAATTTTCATCAATTACAGTGGTATAAAACTAGATATGTGTGAATCTCAGCTCTTCCTGAAGTTTCCTGCACCTCAAGTTTTGCTTCATACATATTGTAAATTCATACTGTGTTTAATGGTTTCTGGGCTCAAGAAGTGTTGCTGACTAACAGGCAGCACCCTTGCCCCTCAAGTCAGGATATTTGCTGCTGGGCAAGGGTGGCACAAGCCTTTAATTTCAGCACGTGAGAGGTAGAGGCAAGCATATCTTTGTGAGTGCGAAGCTAGCCAGGTCTACAAAGTGAGTTCCAGGACATCCAGGACTGTTACATAGAGAAAACCTGTATCTAAAAACAAAAAAGAAAGAAAATAAATATCAAATATGGTGAATGTACAAAGAACATGAATCCTTATATGTTCCTGTTAGGAAGGTGATTTGGTACAACAATTTCAGAAATCATTGTAATAGTTCTTAAAATTTAGAAATAAAATTTAAATATATTCCATTATTTCACTACTGGGTAACCATTCTGAGGGGCTGTTCAAGTCACAAAGTATGAATAGGAGGCTTAGTTTCAGAGAGTGGCTACCAAAACATTTCTTCACTTCTTCCTGTCTTCCTTCATCTCACTTGATGTGTTATCCCTTTAAGTAAAGGAAAACTCCAAGAGACCCTAAGGCATTGTGTTGTTTTCCATGAATTTTCCTAGAAAACAGATGCAAGCCTGCAGTTCTTTCTTTTAACCTTGGTTATTTTCCTCAGGAAACTACAAAAGCAGTAGTGCCACGATCAACAGGAACAAAAACCCACAATGAAGATGGTTTCTTTCACAGAGAATAAATTCATCATGAGAAAAATTATAATTAAACATTTTCTTCTCATGTAGGATGTCATTATTCAAGTTTCCTTATATTGTAACTTATTGTCCAAACATTATGAAAGTGCCACATCTTCAAGTGTGGCAGATAACTGAAAGGACATCTGAACACAACTAGAATTCAGGCAGGAGACTCCTTCATAGTCCCAGATATGGAACCTGTGCTTCATTTAAGGGTATTAAAACTAAAGCATCTAAAGGTGAGTTGGTGCCTAAGGGTGATAACACACTCCAACAAAATGTTGACTTGCTTCAACAAATGTGCAATCTCACCTGGTATGTTAATAGCTTTATCATTTAACAAAGACTAATTCTAGAGAACAGTTGTGATTCTCCAATATATATTCATCATATAAAAGAATCAAGTCTAGGCATGTGTGCATGTTATACTACTGAATTAAACCTCAAAGGAGTTTTTAGGTTTTAATAATTCTATTTAAAATTAATTCAGCTTTATATTATTTCTTGTTAAGTATTCAAAATAATATTTTATTATACTTATGGTGTAGGCAGAATTGGAGACATGGCTAAAGCCATGAAATGTAATCACATAGACATAATAAACAAAATTATATTGTGAACACTGTTACTGTCAACATATCCATTTAACATTTTCATTCTACACTAATATCTGCCTTCTCAACTGCTTCAACCATAGCCCAGATGATATAGCAGGAAGAAATGCAAATTTGGCCTTCCTCTGCTTATGAAAACCAGCCCAGCCATGACCCTGGATCTCTAGCAGAGGAGTCCAGTCCTGAGTTCCCTGGTCTTCCCATTCAGGGAACAGCAGTGAACACAAAATACTCACCATGAATTTGTGGTTGAACTGCATTTTCCTTGTATCTCTTTTAAAAGGTCATTTATGGGAACAAGTGTTGCTGTGGGTGAAGGTGCATGAATAAGAAGTGTGCCTGAGTAAGAGGGACAGTGGATCTGTGCAACATTTTTCCTGACCAGAATTCTCTTCTCTTCGTTTCCAGGTGTGCAGTGTGCAGTGAGACTGGTGGAGTCTGGAGGTGGCTTAGTACAACCAGGGGTTTCCATAAAACTCTCCTGTGAAGCCTCTGGATTCACCTTTAGTGATTTCTATATGAACTGGCTCCGCCAACCTCCAGGGAAAGGTCTGGAATGGATTGCAGTGAGTAGAAACAAAGCAAATAGTCACACAACAGAGTACAGCACAACTGTCAAAGGCCGGTTTACCATCTCCAGAGATAATTCCAAAGATACCCTCTACCTGCCAATGGACAGCCTGAAACCTGAGGACACAGCCACTTACTACTGTGCAAGAGACTCCACAGTGAGGGGAATTCAGTGTGAGCCCAGAGAGAAAACTCTGTGCAGAGATGCTCAAAACCAACAAGTGGCGCTCAAGGACACAGACCATGAGAGAAAACGAGGTTCTCCATATACCAACTTTCTCAGGAAAGTTCTCTGGAACATATAATGTTTAGTCTAATATTGCAGCCTCAGTACTGGAAAGTGGAAACTGTACATAATGTCTGAACTATGAGAAACGGTAATGTGGTTGTAAATGTCTACTTTGCCAGAGTGAAATCCCTGAGACAAAAAATAGAAAATCCTAAAAGAAAGATACTTTTTCCTTTCAAGTATTTGGTGCACTTGGATATATTTCTCTGCAACATATTGAGCAACATTTTAGGATGTTGAAATTCTATATAGATGACAGTCACTGTGTTTTCTTTTAAAACCATATTAGAATTTTATTCTAAACCAAGATTTTTAGGCTTGAAAAAAAGATTATTGCAGTAATGCACTTCTCATATTTGAGATTTATGTGTATGATATCAATCTATTACTTTAAACAAAAAGTAGGAATGCTTTAAAACCAGCATTTGGGAGGTAGAGACATGTGGTTCTCTGTGAATTTGAGGTCAGCCTGGTCTACCGAGTGAGCTCCAGGAAGGATACAAAACAACACAGAGAAACCCTGTCTTGCAAAAATGGTGACTTTAGTACAATGTGGGTCATTTTTTAAAAGGAATGTCCTAATGTTTGATAAAAATTCATTTTTATATTAATTACATTAAAGTAATTGTATAGTTCCATTTCTGATGGACGATGTTTCAGACATTGACAAAATACATAACACTTCCATCTTTTTGACATAATTCATTAGGAAACTTTCTTGGTTCCATACTAGTTTGAAGTTTTGTCATTAGCTTACTGTTCTTACCTTTATAATTAAATAAAATTAAAGAATTTTATGTCATATCAGTCCTGATTTGTTATTTAAAGAAGAGTGAAGTTTTATATCTAGGAAGATCACTTTAAAGGATCAGGCACTAAAGATCAAGATTTTCTAAATGACTCTCTTTTTGTTTTGTTGAACACTTTTTACCTTTGTGCAGAATGGTTCTACTTAAATTAGAGAGAACCAGTAAAGCTCTGTGTTTTAAAGAACCAACCCAAAAGTAAAGTCCCTTTCATTGCTATCAACAAAATCCACATGGAATATAAGTTAATATATAGAATAATGAAAATTTGAAATCATTTTTTATAACTTCTGGCTTTTAAATCACATTTTTAAAAAACAAGCTATGAAGCTTAGAGAAATGTAGCTCAATTGTTTGAAATGTGTCCCATGCACTTCTATACTAACACTTTCTTAATGATTCTATTGTAGAGTGGCCATTTGGAATAGAAACCATGGTGTTTCACATTGTATATTATAATTTCTTCATAAAATGCAAGATTCTGATACAAAAAAATAAAAATTTCATGACAGAATTAGAGCTAGGTAAACATTTTCCGATATATTCTTTCATGACTCATGCTCATTGGCTATGTTAAGTCATTCTTCATCCTGAGTATTTAGCTGTACTTGTTCTCTTTTCTATAGGCTATACTGTTTTCACACACACACACACACACACACACACACACACAACACACACACACAGTGAATATTGGGCTATATTCTTGATGGGGGATGTCCTTTTTTATCTATGTTTCTCTTATTGGTTGATGAATAAAACACTGTTTGGCCAATAGCTAGTAGAGGCAGGAAGATATGCAGGGCTAGGAAACAAGTAGAATTATGGCAATTGAGGTAGGGAGGCTCCAAGAAGAGCCACTATTTGGTCAAGGCCCTTCTGCAGTAAGCCAAGATCATGTGGAATTACATAAATTTATTGGAATGGGTTGACAATTAACTCAGAGCTGGCCGATAAGAAGCCCTATACATCAGCCAAAGGTTTTCCTACGAATATGGCATCTGTGTTTTAGTTTGGGACTGATGGTGGCAGGACCTTGTGGGACAAGAGCACTCAAACAACATATTGTGTATATGTTGATAAAATATGCTTTTATCCCTTCAAAGTTTGTGTCACCCCATTAAATATGGTATACTTTATATCCATCCAATTTTGAGAAAAGTTTGTAATTTAAATATTCTTTAGAGATGAATTATACCCCATATTTCATATAGAAAAATACATTATTGGGTGTAGTAAACAAAGTAGTATGAATATCTCTGTGGATACACACACACACACACACACACACACACACACACACACACGGTTTCCATGATGGTTGCATTAATTTGCATCCCCACCAACTGTGAACTGTGAATAAAGACTGCTTCCTCTAAATATCGTCGCTAACATTGTTGTTAAAAGTATTCATGGCAACCAATTTTACTTTGGTGAGATTTTAATTTGAACTATCATGATGTCTAGGAACATTGCCTAATTAAAAAAATTCATTTGCTATTTGTTTTCTTTGTTTTTTTCAAATCTCATACTTGACTTTCCAAAGTTTTCATCAAATTAGACAAATATTTTTCTACTTGATATTTCAAGAAATTTTCAGAATTCTAGATTATGGGAAAATTGCAATAAAGAAAAGCATTTCTCTGAATATTTTCATTTTATTTTCCCTTTTTTGTACCAATGATTGTCTTAATTTCGATCTCTATAATGAATTTCACTTAATTAACTATTTAATAATAATTTATTTGTTATTTAAATGTTTGACTGATGTTTACAAAGTAAATTTTTATGTCTTAGATTCTACCATAATTACTCTCACACCTCCTAGTTTTGTGTGTGATTATAGAAACGTATCACAAACTGTCCTCCCAATTTTATCTATTTACTTTTACATGATACTAATTATGTGATGTGGTTATTGTTACTATTTTGTATAGTAGTTACACTTTAATATCTTGTTTACATGCCTCAGTGTGTGTGTGTGTGTGTGTGTTTATGATCTGCCTGTGTTCATTTTAAGTACATAAGGAGGAATTAGGTAATTATCATCAAGTTGATTCCTTTTGGGATATTGTTGGTGGAAATATTCCTGTGATTCTATTTTCCTCATTTTTATTTCAGATTTTCAATGCAAGAACTATGTACTCCAATGATGCCTATGTGGAGTCACATCTTTTGAACTTTTGATTATTTTTCTGGGACATTACATGCCAAAACTATTTTGAAACATCTAATCAAACCAGAAGTTATTTTCAGGCTTGGTTGCGGGTATGATGCACATCAAAACCAGTGAATGTGCCTTTCAACATTAAGAGTGAAAGAATTTGAGAGAGTCTGACTACCAGTAAAAAAGGGGTTTCCCTAAAGTTCTTAACATAAACTATTGTCTATGCAGCTATGGAGTTAAAATTCATAGGCCCTAGCTATATGTCACTTTGTATTTATTTTTAATCATGAAAAGTCTATTTAAACTAAGTGAATTATGGTCAGTTAGACAGTACAGCTTAAGAAAAATCAACTTCATAATAATACATCCTTGAAATTCCCAACATAATGGGATGTTTCCACAAGATAAATCTACTACATTTCAGACAGTGGGAATCTCCCTACACCCAATCACACCATGCAAGATTCAAGTAAAAGATGGCAGAAGCAAACATGTAAAGACACCAAGGAAGAAAAAGATATTCTGGAGTCTGTGATCCCTGGGTTTGGACTATTAGAGATTCATAAACGTGGAAATCACCTCCTGGTGGGCTGACACCAGTGTTTCACTTGCCACCTGCGGCCCTTCTGACATGTACACCAGGTGCTCCTCTGGCATGTCTGCCTGCCAACATGTAGAAGTAAAATGCTGAGGTCTTCCTTGAAGTTCAGTTTCTCAGTCACTTTAGGGAAAAAAGAAGAATTGAACTAGAAGATAACACGATAAATACACATGCATGATAATGCTTATTAATTTGATTAGACGAACACTGGAAATCAGGCACACAACATGACCTTCGTATGGTCATGGAGATACTAACATCAGGAAGCAGCTATACACAAAGCTATAGCTTTGCAAGGAGTTTTAGGTTCATTGGGGATGAGGTTCACACTGTAGTGCTAACTCCTACAAAAATGAGCACCAGAAAGCAATGTCACTGCAGTGTGTAATCATGGTCAGGGAGAACAGAGTTGAAAAAACATTAAAAGGAGTCTTTTGTTTGCCAAAAAGCTAGTAGGAGATGACTTAACAATGATGGAATTTAATAACATTTCCCCAAAATTAACATTATGACCTGCATCCCATATACAAATAACCCAGGACCTGCCGTTTCCATGTGTGGCAGCACAAAATCATATAACCACTTTGAACATCAGTATGGTGGTTCATCAGGAAAATTGGAATCAGTCTGCTACAAGATTCAGCAATTCTACTTACTCTTAGGTATATACTCATAAGATGCACATTTGTACAACAAGGACATATCTTCAACTATGTTCATAGCATCGTTACCTGCAAACAACCTAGATATTCCTCAATTAAAAATTGAATAACCATTCATTTAAACGACGAAGTATTACCCAGCAGAATTAAACTATGGAACCTTGAAATTCACAAGGAAATGGATGATACTAGAAGGAACCATTCTGAGTGAGGTAACCCAGTCAACAAAGACAAACATGGTATGCACTCAAAAATATATGGATTTTAGACATAGAGCAAAGGGATTACCTGGCTAAAATCCACACTGCCAGAGAAGCTAGGAAACAAGGAGGACATTAATAATGATATACATGGACCCTTGGAGAAGGGACAAATGAAAAGATCTCCTGAGTAAATTGGGAGCATGGGAGCAAGAAACAGGGAGTTAGGAGGAAGAGAAGGGGAGAAGTGGGAAAAGAAAAACATGAGAGAGCAGGAAGATTGGGTCAGAGGAAGAATAGATGAGAGTAAGAAAAGAGATATCTTAATAGAGGGAGATGTTACAGGCTTGAAAAGAAATCTTGTACTAGGGAAAGGTCTAGAAATCTACAAGGATGACCCCACCTAACAATTTGAGCAATAGTGGAGAGGCTACCTAAAATGGCCTTCCCTGATAATGAGATTGATGACTACCTCATATGCTACCCTAGAGCTTTCATCCAGTAGCTGAAGGAAGCAGAAGCAGACATCCACAGCTAAACACTTAGCAGAAGTCCTGGAATCCAGTTGGAGAGAGGGAGCATTGATCAGCAAAGTGATCGTGACCAGACTGAAGATACCTGCGGACACCACTGACCTTAACAAGTTGGAGCATATGGACCTCAGACTGATAGGAGGGAAACAACATATAACTGATCAACATCCTGTAAAAACGGGTGCCATTTAGAGAATTGGAAAATCAATGGGGCTTCTGGTATTGGATTAGTATTTCCCTTGTGTACAAAGGGACTTCGGGAGCTAATTGAACAAGGAGTGATGCTTTCTCAGCCTAGACACACAGGAGCTTGCCTGGGCACTGTTCCAAATGATGTGACAGACTTTGAGGATCCCACATGGAAGGGTGCACCCTCCCTAGGGAAGAGAATGTGAAATGGCTAGGGCACCAGTGTGGGGCAGGGGAAGAAGGTAGGGAGAGTTTACTTGTATTGATATGAAAAACAATATTCTTTCTAAAATAAATTTAATAAAAAAACCAGATCTTTCTATCTAGTGAGAGATCTTACATACCCATAGTCCTGACCACATATATGTGGGTGTGTTCCCAAGTATGTAGAGAATTAGGGTGATAAAAAGAGCTATGGGGAGGAGACTCTCTCTTTGGGTTTTGGTTTTCCCCCGGAGAGCAGCATTCAGACCTTTGGTTCTTGGCTTTGTTGACTTCTCATGTAAGTGATCTCTCTTTCAGTTAAATATCTTAGGACAACCGTATTTTGTGTCATTTAATATTTCTGCGTTATATGGTGTTAGTAAGTAACTTTCCCTAGACACCCAGTCCTCTGCCTCCCTCCCTGTCCAGGTGCAGGCAGCCAGACTACGTGTGTGATCTACAGTCCTGTGTGTCTCAGAGCCCCAGAGGCTCTCCTAAGTTACCAGGGTCCCAACTCAGTCCCATTCTCTTGTTCAGTATGTTTTTCTTGTGCCAAACCAGCCATCACTTTTTCATTTGGCACGCCAATGACCTTCAGCATTCATGCCAACCTCATCTCTGCAGCCTTCCTGCCCACCCAGAAATCAATACTTCCTCAGTGCCAGTTTTCCCTGGCAGCAAGCCAGTGCCTCTATCAACAGTTGCCGAATCAAGTGTTCCAAAAGGTATATGCTGTGCACTTTCCTTGCTGCCATTAAGGTTCCCCAGCGCTACATACCTGCAGATTCCTGCAATCTGCATGGGGCTATTTCCCTTTCTTTTAATAAAATCCTCCTTGCTTACTTTGCAAAAGCTTCTTAAGATTTTTCAGATTCCACGGTGAAAATTCAGAGCACCAGCAGAACAGTGGTTGGTGGCACAACTCTGCCACCTGCTGGGCAAACATAGTCATTTCAGGTAAACATCCTTTCTTCATCCCAAGATCATTGGGGTAAATTTTGCATTCTAATACTTTACCTACTCTATAACATGGTAGACAGTCTTACAATGCAGAACTCTAGAGCTTGCTTATTGCATGAATGACATCATGGGAGAGGATTATAACATGCCTCAAATATATTTATGTCTAATGTTACAAATTAGCTTAATATTTCACATAATATCCTGCAAAAGGGGACTTGATGATAGGGCAGAAAACAGGAAAGTTGTGCAAACTATTTGTAAATTAGAGACAAAAATTAAAAATCTTCAGGTCAATGTAAAAATGTGTAGCAAAGTAGATACCTTGGAACTGAAATATAACAACTTACAAGACAGAAATTATTCCATGTACACTGCCCTATGGCCAAATAGAATCGATTAAGTAGGACAGTATCAGGCTAGCAGAAACAAAAAGTTCCATGTCTGATGACCTGACTAATAAAACTCAAATGCTGGAAAAGCAGATTGGTAAATTTACTGAAACAGTCCATTTCGTGTTTGAGGATAATGAAGAGTAAGGAATAGAACACTTTTTCTGGAAGGCAACTTACATGCCATTTAAATAATATCTAAGTATGAGAGTATTACATGTTTATAATCATACAAATAATGAATCCAACAAATGAACATACTCAATGAGGTCCTCAGAAATATTTCAGACCCAGGAAATTCAATCATTCAGAGACATGACAGTCACAAAACCACAAGTCTTAGATAAGTTACAATCTGATACATCAGATTCAGCATTTCTAGCAACAAGCCATGACAGAGTTATACTACAGCTGTAAGATGCCTAGAAATCTTCATAATGTTATGCCATCTCCTATGGATTTCCAAGTATCCATAGGCCTGAAAAACCACCATCAAAGAGGAATTCTAATGGTTTCATTGCCAATTCTAATGGGAAACCATACAGATGAAACACCTCAAATGAATCAAGCAGGCCATTGTCTCTTATGGAATCCACTCCCTTTTGTCGAAGAACTGTTAAACCCTTGGGCAAGCAGCAATAAGTTCACCCCCAAAAGATTCGAGTAACTTGCTTTCACCTGTGCTGACAAATTGTCTCAAATACAATGGAGAGCTTTAAGGAGGGATTAAGAGACGTCCCTCCAGCTTCAAGGCCTAAAGAAATTTATGAAGCGCCCTGAGATAAAATTCTTGGTGAGGGTGCTTATGCTGATATAAAGGCTTAAGCTGAATATGATGAAACATTTATGTCTATATGCTGCACAACAGTTGTGAATGTTTGAATAAAATTCATGAACCAGGAGAAAAAACTGAACCACGTACCAAAGTGATACAATTTCCCAGAGAAAGATTGTCCAGAGTAGTAGAAATACAGGTGACTGATTAAAATTCTAGGTGTCTTTTTATAGAATCTCTAGCTTATGAGATTGCAAAACTGCAATGTAAAATGGTACTTTGACCTTTAAAAGTCAGATCAGCACCATTGGATGAATGGGTCTTGTATACAGATAATATTGAATATAAAGATCAAGATACAGAAACTTCTGTAGGAGAAATAATTTCTAAAAATCTGAAGAGACACCATGATGCCATAACTGTGAATAGACAGAAACTTGAGTAGGAGTTTAAAAAAGCATTGAAAAACCAGATGCTTCAACAGTGGTAGAATAGGACATCTAAGTAGGAATTGTAGGCAAAGCATTCTTAGAAATAATACTCTTCCTAGTAATGAATTCTAACAGATGTTCTCAGTGTTCTGGATAATATAGGAAATGTGGTAAATGCCAACACTGAACCAATGAATGTAGTGCCACCACAAATAAGGTAACCCTTAGCAATTGGGAAACTCCTCAAGGGGCCTCTCGAGGGACGACATGTTGAAAGTGGTCCAGTTATTCCTACTCACTGTGGAGGACAGTCTTTTCAAGGACAACTAGAAGATCAATGTCATATTGTAAAGAATAATAGTGCTCTGTATGATAGATTATCTACTGAGGATGAACCAAACAAAACTGGAGGAAACAAAAATATATTTTGGCAGATATCTATAAATGATAAAAGACTAAAAATAAGAGTGCAGATAAATAACGGTATGCTGGTAGGCTTAGTGGACACAGAGTAAGATATTATTATTATACGTCTAAAATCTTGGCCTACAAAATGCTCCCTACAAGAAATAAATGCTCAGCTTTTCGGGATTGGAACCCAGTCTGAATTTAAAAAAAGAAGGAGATGAGTTTAATTCATAAGGCCGAAGGACAAAGAGGAAGCCTGAGACCATATGCTATAAATCAATGGGGACATCATTTATTGCAACAATGGAATATCCAGAACAACATCCCTCCTGTATCATATATGAATCATAAACAAGCTCTTGGTGGTAGCAAAAATATTTTAAGTCACTATAGTAAATGATCTCCAAACATTCAGACTGTAAAGAAACAGGATGCTAGTGGTACACCTAGAGAGGAAGCAAAAGCACTATCCTTAAACTGGATAACTGATGAAACTTTCAGTATAGGGCAATGGACTCTGACCTCAGAGAAGGTAGAGGCTTTAGAAAAGCTGGTTCAGGAAGAGCTAAATGCTTGATATATTGAAGAATCCACCGGTCTGTGGAATTCTCCTCTATTTGTTATTAAAAGAAGTCTGGTAAATGAAGAAAGCTTACTGATCTGAGAGCTATCACTGAAGTTATTCAACGATGTGCTCACTACAGCCTGGGAGGTAATTACCTTCTCTGATACCAAAAGGATGGCCAATTATAGTAATTGATGAAAAGATTGCTTCTTCACTATATCTTTACAAGAAAAAGATAGAGAAAAGAATTGGTTGGCTTCACAATTCCTACCTATATCAATTATCAAAAAGTTAAGAGATTTCAATGGAAAATTTTGCAACTGGGAAAGTTAAGTAGACCTACTGTGTGCCAGTATTTTGTGCAAAACCCTTTCGAAATAATTGACAAACAATATCCACATTGCATAATTTACCATTATATGGATGATATACCTGTGGCTGATTTGAAAGTGGGAACAATGGAAAGGAAAAGTTGTTTGAGCCAGTAAAGGAAATTATAGACTCACCCCAAAAATATACAGAAGAGATTCTATTACTTTCTTGGGATATTAAATGAATCTACAGGACATTAGACCACAAAAAGTACTGATAAGGAGAGATTATTGCCAGAAACTTAATGATCTTCAAATATACTAGCAGAGATTTCTCAACAACAGAAAATTATTGGAGTAGAGGGCATGATTTAAACCACCTAAAAACAGCCATAAAAGGAGACAAGGACTTAAAGAGTCCAAGATTATTACCAGCTGAGGCAGAAAATGAATAAGAATGGGTAGAAAAAAGAATATCAGAAGCACATGTATACCATTTGGATCCAAAACTGGATTGCTTCTGGTTATTTTACCATCTAGAGAATGCCACTAAAGAATTTTAATTCAGATGTAAGACATCATACTAGAGTGGGTATTTCTGCCACATAAACAGAATAAAAAACTGAAGACATATATATAAAAGATATCTTATTTGCTATTAAAAGATAAGTTAAGTCTTTGTCAACTACCTGGAAGGGACCAAGCAGAGATTATTGTACCTTAAAAATGAGGAAATTTCCTCCTTATGGAAGGATAATGAATATTGGCAAAGGGCTTGCAGTGACCGTGTGTTAACAATTAGTAACAATTATCCCAAAACAGAATCAAATTCATAAAGACAACAGGTTGTATCTTTCCACGTATTGTAAGAAAAATGCCAATTTCTGGATTTTTTATATTCTACACTGTTTCAAAAATTGAGGTAAGGCAGGTTATACATTAGGAAATATAAATAGAGTAGTTCAAAGTCCTTACAGCTCTGTTCAAAAGGCAGAGTTGCAGTTCATTCTCATTGTATGTAAGGATTTTACAGAGCCTCTCATTGTAGTTACTGACATTCAATATGCAGAGGAGTCGTCTTACACACTCAGACCACTGGATTTATTCCTGACAATATGGAATTAACTTCATTGTATAAACAATTGTAAGAAACTCTCAGAAGTAGAACTCATCATATATATATCACACATCAGATCCCTTATGGGTCTACCATATTCTCTAGCACAAGAGAATGATGATATTGATTGTTTATTAACAGGAAGTGTGATGGAAGCTCCTGATTTCACAAGAAACACCATGTTAATAGCAAAGGCTTCATGAAAGACATTCTATCACTTGGCAACCAGCGAAGGAAATAGTAAGAAACTACCCCACCTCTTCATTCCATAATCAAACTCTATTACCAGCAGGAAATATTCCCAAAATATTCGCAGAAATAAAATTAGGCAAATTAATGTGTTTCCCTTTCCAGAATTTAGAAGTTTAAAATAGAGACATTTTCAGGTTTCCAATGGGCTACTGCTCTTAGCTCTGAAAATGCTTATTCTGTTATCACACACCTCTTAGATGTGATGGTTGTTATGGGTATACGTGCACAAATAAACCTGACAATGTGCCAGGTGGTGGTGGCACACGCCTTTAATCCCAGCACTAGGGAGGCAGAGGCAGGCGGTGGACCTCTGTGAGTTCAAGGCCGGGCAGGACTGCCATCCTCCAAAACAATACAGAGAAAACCTTTCTCATAAAACCAAAAAAAAAAAAAGAATCGATTCACTATCAATGGAGACAATTCAAAGAACACTCTGTACATGCAAATGATCGGTGTCAAGTGTGAGGACACAGCCACTTATTAATGTGTAAGTTCTGAATTGAGTAGATCTCAGAATGAACCTAGACATAATCCTTCGTATGAGGTCTCACAGGGCCACCATGGGGAACACAGTACACACCAAACACATATCCACCCCAGGAGATTATAAAGACTTAACTGGGCACTATTTGTAGGCTTTCTGCAATTTGTGTTGTTGAATTCTAACTTTAAACCACGGTGATATGATACGATACAGGGGGATATTCCAATTTTATCACATCTGTTGAGGTTTGCCTTGTTGCCTAGTGTAGGGTCAATTTTCAAGAAGGTTATTAGTATGGCTGAAAAGAAGTTATATTATTTTGTTTTTGGATGGAATGTTCTATAGCTTTCTCTTGGAATCAAATGGGTTAATAACTTCTCTTAGTTTCATTTCTTTGATAATTTTCTGTCTTGCAGTCCTATCCAATGGTGAGAGTGGGGTCTTGAAGTTTACCACTATAAATGTGTGGGGGTTTATGTGTCATTTGAATTTAATAATGTTTCTTTTATGAATGGTGGTGCTTCTGTATTTGAGACAAAGATATAAAGAATTGAGACTTCATCTTGATGGATTTTTACTGAGATGAATGCGAAATTCTTTTTGTCATCTCTTTTGAATAAGTTTAGTATGAATTCTAATTTGTTAGATATTAAGATAACTACTCCAGCTTGTTTTAAATCCACTTGATTGGAAAATATTTTCCTAAACATTTACTCTGAGGTAATGTCTGTCTGTGGATATAAGTTGTGATTCTTGTATGCAGCAGAAGAAGAGATTCTGTCTTCATATCCATTCTGCTTCCTTTGGTGCTCATAATATTCTTTTTTTATTCTGTATGTTTTTGTTTTAATTATTACATGACAAGCAATGTTTTTGTTGGTGCTCTGTAAGTTCCATTTACTTTCTTATGCAAGCTCCACTTTAGGTTGGGAAGGTTTCCTTCTATGATTTTGTTGAATATGTTTTCTGCACCTTTGACCTGGGATTCTTCACCTTTTTCTATACCAATTACTTTTAGGTTTGGTTGAGTCGCAAAAGCATCCCACATCAGCCACTATCCCAGTCCTGAACCAGCAACCACCAGTGATGTGCCTTCTCTTGCCCACCTTCCCCTGTTGGAGTCCCATACCATGCAGCCCCCAGAAACATCCAAACTCTGAATACCCCATGAATAGCTGGAGGCAGACCAAAGCATCCAGCATCTGTCAACATTCAGGTCTTTGACTTGCACCCACCAGGAGAGGTCGGTGCAGGGCCTTCTTCTGTCCACATTTCCCTGTTGGAGACCCCTGACACGCAGCCCCCATATTAATCCAACCACTGAAACCCCCATGGAGCCCTGGAGGCAGACCAAAGCATCCAGAAACTGTCACCATTCCAGTTGTGGTTCCCCGACCTAAAGCAACTCAGAGGTATCAGGAAAAGAAAGACCAGATGTCCAGCTCTATGTACTAAGAAGTGTCTTTATTTTGCAAGTTTTAAGAGGTCTCTCTCTGGTAGGATGGAGCAGTCTTATATATAGTCTTACAACACAGTAGAAAAACACCAGGTGGAAGAGAACATATTTGCCTTATGCTAGATGTCAGTGGGGCAATATGGGGTAAGTAAGCCAGGACTAGAAAACAGGATGCACCTGTGGCTATGAGCTGACAAAAAAACTCAAAGACCCTGTGGGGGTTAGGCACCAACACCAGTGTTGGAACTGCAACCACCAGGAGAGGACAGTGCAGAGTGTTTTCTTGCCCTCCTCTCCCTGTTGGAGTCCCCTGACTCATGCTTCCAAAATCTGGTCTGCAACCAAATCCCGTAGAAAGATTGAGTCACCAGCCTCTGCTGCTATTAGAGACTTGGACCCACCTGCACCCACTGGAAGAGAGCCTTGACCCATACCCAAAAGAAGAGGAGGAGAACCCACCTGTACCAATTGGAAGAGAGGATGGGAAGATGACAATATGACAATATAAGAACGCATTCTGCAGCCTAACGGTGGTGCCTCACACCTTTAATCTCAGAACACAGGAGGCAGAGGCACCAAATCTCTGTGAGTTAGAGGCCAGCGTCACCTAAAAACCTACAAAGAGAAACACATTCTCAAAAACACAAAAAAGGAACACATTCAACAACAGAAATACTAATAAGATGCTGACAGAATCTAGGAATTCTGCACCAGCAAGATCTGAACATCCAATCTCAGTAAAGCAGAAGAGAAAGAACTTAAAAACAACTTAATGAAGATGAAAGAAGCAATCAAAGAGAAAAATGAGAAAATACCTTGAAAAAATGGAAGAAATAAAACAAAAAACAATTTGAAAATTGGAGGAAAAGACAAACAAAAAGAGCAAGAAATCAATAAATCTCTTAAAGAAAGCAGGGGAAGCCATGCAAGGCCAAGCCTCTTACATGCATTAATTCTGAGTATGGCATCCCACAATAGGCAATGGGTTCCTAAATCTATCTCAAGTTCCAAATTTGTATCACGGTATTATTGCCAGTGGCCTCCCAACTGTCTCCTACATACAGACTGCTTAGTTCAGTACCTTGAAGTCTCCACATCTGTCAGACTAGAGTTCTTGAGTTTCAATGAGCTTGGTTTAGTAGTTTCTGTAGATTTTTCCATCATGATCTTAATCTCCCTTGCTCCTGTATTCCCTCGTCCTATATGACTGGACTTCCAAGGCTTTGTGTAGTATGTGAATTGTGGATTTCTGTGATTGGTTTCATCAAGTACTAGATGAAGGGTCTATGATGATAGTTGGGTATTTGCCAGTCTGATTACAGAGATAGGCCAGGTTCTGCTTCCTCTCCAGTATTACTATGAGTCTCAAATGGGGTCATCCTTGTGGATTCTTAGGAATTACCCTTGTACAAGTTTTCTCCCTATCCCATAGTGACTCTCTCTTTTAAGTTTGCTGTTTTACTGATATCGCTCTGCACCACTCCCTCCCTCATCCATCCATTCCCCGATGTTCTCACCAGCCTTCCCCTTGCACTTAACAGCATTGTCCCCCAATTTACATAGGAGATCTGATCTAATTTCCATTACCTGGGTATTCCATGCATCCCTCTTAGGGTTGTCATTTTGCCTTGTGTCTCTGAAACTGTGGATTATAGTCTGATTTCCTTTGTTTTCCATATAATAAAGACTTATATGTGAATAATTACAAGGTTTATCTCTCTGACACTGGCTTATGTCACTGAGGATGGTTTTCACTAGTTTCACCCATTTACCTAAAAATTTCATGTGTTCATCATTTTTTACAGCTGTGTAGTAGTCCATTGTGTAAATGTCTGCCATTTTGCTCATGCAGCCTTCAAGCGAGGGGCATCTTGGTAGTTTCCAGGTCCTGGCAATTATGCATATTGCAGCTATGAACATTGTTGATCAAGTAGTCTTGTGGTATGATCAAGTAACCTTTGGGTATATGCCCAAGAGTGGAAACACTGTGCCTTGATTTAGATTGATTCACAGTTATCTTGTATCCTGATAAGGTAATGATTTTCAAAATGACTGAACAAGTTTTCACTCCCACAATCAGTGGGGTAGTGCTTCCTGAATCCACATAATCTTTAAAATATCCTGTCCTCACGATTTTTTAAATCTTTGACATTATGACCTCTGTAAGATGGTATCACAGTCATTTTGAATTACAATTCCATGGTTATTAAAGATAGTGAGCACTTCCATATATGTATTTGGGCTACATGAGATTATTCTGGCAAGAATTCTTTGTTTACATCTGTATCCCAATCTTTAATTGAGTTATGAAGTATTTTGATATCTAATATCTTATGTTTTCTGTATTTAGAACATAAGTCCTCTGTCATATGTAGGGATGGTGAAGGTCTTTTACCATTCTTTAGGGTGTCATTTTGAGTTATTTATGGTGTCCTTTGCCTTACAGAGATTTTGAGTTTCAGGAGGTGCCATCTAGTCATTGTTGCTTTCAGTGTCTGAGTGTTACTTGGGTTATAGTCAAGAAGAGGTCTCCTGTGCCAATGGGCTGCATACATACTGTGGTATATCCATTGCATGATATATCACAATATTTTCTGGCATCCAAAGTTACAGTATGCATGTGACATTTGCACACACACACACACACACACAAACACACACATACACACTCACACACACACATGATAAATACCAAATACCAAGTTCTCCTGAACAGAAATGTATGGGTATATGATTTGGAAAGGTAAAAAGGAGCATTTTTTGTGATAGATATTTTCAGTAGAATAGCGGATTGTCAATGTAGTTTTGATTTGTGATTCATGAAACCTTTGGATCTTTAAAACTGTTACAATCTCATGTATGTCAGTATAATTAAAACATTAAAATTTGACACATAATTTTAAAATTCATGTATTGCCAACTTTTAAAAGACTTAGAAAATATGGATCTAAGCTAATGTATTACAAGTTGACAACATTGTCCTCTATATTATGGTCCTGGATAGATGAACAAAACATAGAAATTTTCTCATTCTAGTTCTAGGAAATACAATGGCTTCTTTTGTCCTACATAGTCACCAGTCATGCAGGTGAAACAAATGCATATGTGTAGACAGACTATAATCACAATCTATCACACTATCTCTGTACTTTCCCTTCATTTTATGGTTCAGAGGGCAGTATTCTATCATTTCCTGTATATAAAGAAACTGCTTTACAACAGACTTATTCAAAGCAAGTGCAGTGGCTTCATAAACTACTTATTATGATATCATTGAAACTTTGATTTATTTTTTAGTGTTATGGGAGGTTGATCCCATTGTCTAAAGAATGCAAGACATGTTCTTTACCACTGAGTTGCCTCTTCAGCAACCATTATTAAATCTTGCTCTCTTTATTCATATTTAAACATTTCATGAGTTCATTCAGGCTAAATAACAATTAAGATACCATTGTGATATAGTACAATGCATTACTGGAGGAAGAACAAAGATGCTCACTTTAGAATATGATGAATAGATGGGACATATGATACTTTTACTTTCAGAGATTAGAATAACTCTGGGTTTTGATTCATTTATGTCTTTTGATGATTTTGATATTCAAAGTCCACTCACTTCTATGCCTCTAATATTCTTTCTTATGTTAAGAATATTTTCAAATATATGCTAATCTACACTCACAACTATACAGTCTTTAGAAACTGTCCACCTTATGCCTTCAATAATCGATCTACCCACGATGAGTTAATCAAGAGAAGAATATGATCAAGAGAGGAATATGAACAGCTTTCTCATGCATACAGACAAAATAAATTATGAAACAGTTGTTTTTTCAGATAAGCATCATTTTTAAAATTTTAAAAATTTACATTTTTCTTCATTTATTTTACTATTTTAATATTAAAATCTGGCCAGATGATTTTTGTGCCCCCATTTTAATAGATTAATTGGCTACAATAGTCCTCCTTCACTTTAGCTCTCTCTCTTTTTCTCTCTCAAATTCATGAAAAATCAATTGTTCTACAGTTAGATTTTGACTTACATATTATGTCTGAGAAAGGGTCAGTAGAAAAACTAATATGCCACAATAAAAATAAAGCTAGATGTTTTGATACTGCGCACACCTGATTTTTTTATTAATTGTTAAGCATTTTAAACAGGCATTGTAGTGATCAATTCTGCCCTGCCTTTATATTTGTTTTTATGTATGGGTGTTTACCTGCATACGTATGTGTGTACAACATACAAACCTTTTGCCTATGTACTTCAAATCTTCTATAACATGAGATACATTCACTTGTGAGCAATGATATGCATAATGGAAACCAAACATAGGTCCTATGCAAAACCACACCTTCTTCTTCAATGCTAAGACAGTTCTCTACCGCCAACATTAACAGATTAAAAGCCTGGGAAGCAAAATAGAATTTAATAAATTTTTATAATAAAGTTTATGATGCATAACTTCCTCATGATGTGAATTCATATTGGTATGCAATGTTTATGGACAGGACTCAGCCTAATTGTAGGGCAGGATCACACTCCCTTACTATCGGTCTTTAATGAGCCCACCACTTCAACACTCAAGTAAAGCAGTAAGCCTCCAACTGTTAAACATTAAAAGAAACCCGAAATTTATAAATGCACCTAATACCAGTGCCTGTTATTCTGGAGTACCTAGAATTACATCCCAGTAACCAAATGGCAGCTAGTAATTTTCAGATTTCCAGTTCTTCTGGATAAAACAGTATTCTGTTCTCTTTGGTGACTGCATGCATACTAGAAAACAACCTTATGATGGAAATGAAAATCAAATCTTATTTTAAAAGAGAAATCTAATCATAATAACCTCGAATCAGGAATATTTATGGTACAAAAAAACAGTCTTTGCTAGTTCCTACTAAACACAAACGCATGAAGTCTCATGTTTTTCTTTAATAGAAATGTGACAGATGAAGACAATTTTGATGGTTAGTGTCATGTAAAATTCATACATACTACTAGACATCAATATAAAAGGCTGTCCTACCCTTATCATTTTCCTATCTGTGCCTCTTATGGGACACAACAATTTGAAGGTTCTTAGGTCAAATTCATGAACATAGATCTAAAATATGTGTGTGTGTATTTGTGTGCAATTACATGCACACATGAGTCCAGGTAACCTTGAAGCCCACAAGGGACCATCTGAACCTTTAGATATTTTGGTCCATGAAGTACTGAAGAGAATGCTGATGATGCATATTGTTTAATGTCCTCTTCATCAACAGCACATGCTGTTAACTGCTGAGGCATCAATCTAGCTTCTACAAAAGATTTTCTATCTGTTCATCAAAATGTCACTCTCTTCCATGTTCTACTTTTCTAACTCCTTGAATGCTTTGGGATCTTCTTCACTTCCCCCCACAAGATGGAATGCTGTTTTAAATATATCTGCACACTAACCAAGCTGTATCAAACATAACTTATATTTTGCCCTAAGCACACTACTGCCTTCGAAGTCATTCATTCATTCATAGCATTTATTTTGGACAGTTTTATATTTTAAAGCAGAAAATAATATTTTTACTCTGCACTATTTTTCAATATCTAGGTCTTATTAAATCAGTAAGTGAGTGAAAGATTATAGGAAATAATGTAGACAACAATAGTGCATATGATACTGGAGGGCTGCATCATTAAAAGAAACAGCGAAGGTCATTTTAAAAGAGATAGGTCTTGCATTGTAATTGGATATTTGGTGAATATGAGTGAAAAATATAATTCTGAGTTAGAATTAATGAAATATCAGTTATGTAATGTGATTGTACCCTGGTACTTTGAAGAGATTTTTCTCGCTGTTCTTACCAAAATTATGTAGCACTTGGGAACAAAGATGCATCCCAGCATCCCAGCACTGGAAGCCAAGATGGAGAAAATTTCCACAGCTACCATGACCTTACCCTTGGTGCTATGGTACACAGGGAGGAATGTGATCCAGACACAACAGAACAACAGCATGCTAAAAGTCAGGAACTTTGCTTCATTGAATGTGTTAGGCAGATTCCTGGACAAGAAAGCCGCAGTGAAGCTTGCCTGAGCCAGGCTGGCCAGGTATCCCAGGACACAGTAGAAGGCAGTGAATGAACCCTTTATGCACACAATGATGATGTGGCCATGCTCAGAGTGTGCATCAATATTAACAGAGGGAGGAGAAGCTCCCAACCAGACTGTACAAATAATAACTTGGATGAAAGTACAGATGACAATGATGTAGTTAGGTCCTCCTGAAACCAAGAAGCATCTCATTTTTCTTCCAGGGGCTGTGATTTTGAAAGCCAGAAGCACAGTCACTGTTTTGGCCAGCACAGTGGAAACAGCCACAGTGAATACAAGTCCAAATGTGATTTGCTGCAAGATGCATGTAGCTGAGTTTGGATGGCCAATGAAAAGCAGGGGGCAGAGGAAACAAAATAAGAGTGAGATGAGCAAGATGTAACTGAGCTTCCGGTTATTGGCCTTCACAATGGGAGTGTTGTGGTGCTTGATAAATACACCAAGAACCAGAGCTGTGAATGCAGAGAAGCCCAAGGCCATTAAGGCAAGAGTCATCCCCAAAGGGTCTTCATAACTCAGAAATATCATTTCTTTTTGAAGACACTGGTTCTGCTCTATGTTGGCAAACTGGTCATCAGGGCACTTCACACACTGATCCACATCTGAGGAGGAGAGTATTGTATCATTAGTTCACATTTGACATGGCATTTCAGGTATGTGTACAGAGGAACCATTGCAATGTCTGCATTTTATTTTTGAGGATGTCATAGAAGTAGCTTGCTACCTAGAGATACTTCCATTTCATAAGGCTCATTATCTATATAAGGAATAAAAGCAAATAATTTTTTGTCTGTTTAGTGGTATTAATTAAATAATCTGATCTGATATCAAGCAGAACAGATTTTTTGCTACATTCTGGGGGCTATGAAAAAATTACCTATATTGGGAAATTTACAAATGCTAATTTCATTTACCCAGTTTTTCTGACTTTTTTTAAAATCCCAGATCCAATTGATTCAGTGCCTCCTGATATCTTGTCTTTGTCATTTCTATCAATGCTGTCCCCATGAGCTATGAAGACTATGTTTCCTACTGGCACCAAACCCTTAATATATTTTCCATTTCAAATTTTCTGGCCAAAACACATTTAAATAAAAGCACCTTTAAATGAAATCAGCAGTTCGTATTATTGTGTTTGTATTAATGTGTGAATATTCATATATAATATCAAAAGATCTGTTGAATTTGAAAGTTAATGGGATTATATAGAGTAATTGCGTAAGAGTGTGTGATGAATAGTGTTTGGGAACTGCATAAACAAGAAATATTATAAACACAGCCTTAATTTCATCGTGATCTAGCAGTAACAACAGCAAACTACTTAGTTTTGTCCAGAAGACACTGTAGCCTATCTGTGAAAGTAGAATCCTCTGTACATACTTGGCTTTAGAATGCCCCTACATAGCGATTATGCTCCATTTTGGAATACACAATACCTTTCTTCTTCCCTAAATTCCATCTCTATGAGACCCAAAATCTGTGGATGTACTCAGTGGTGAACTTGATACTGACAAGTAACATTAGACAAATAACACAAGAGCCTTTAAGACAGAGTGCTAACATAGAATGTTGTGTTGATTAATAGTACCCTAATTATAAGTTGTGATAACCACTATAGCAAGTGTATAAAACCTTATAGCAGTTGCTCTTAATCACCTTATAATTGCAAGAAAGTAATAGAGGGCTTTGAATATTTTAAGGGTATTATCTAAAACAGTAGTTTTTGCATTTTATTCAGTTAATTTGTTTAAGGGCATGGGAATTACGTTCAACTGTAAGAAATTTATTGCTCTCGCAGAAGACCTGAATTCAGTTTTCACTATAAATTCAGGTGTCTCACAAATTTCTGAAACTAACTATATAGGTATTGGATGGCTCTCCCCAGCACTCTACTTTAGATGCACTTAACCACCAACCTTATATACATACACACAATGAAAGTAATAATAAAGATAGTTTGATAATTTTTCTTAAATATTCATTAATCTTATGTAGTTTTACACTGAAACAGTTAATGATACTTTGTTAAATTACTTTGGAATGTGTTTTATGTGACGCTGCATGGAATTCCTTCTATGACATGGGCCCTGAAGGTGAGCTCAAGCTATCTGTGTTAGTAGGAAATGATTTAACTGCATTATCATCCCACTATCCATAAATAGACATTATGAATTCTATTCATTTCATTATGTAGGATGACAGGCAAAAGCTGTAAAAAACCCTCAGACTACCATTTTGTTTATAACATCCTGAATAAATAACCATTTGACTAATTGTGATTTATAGTTGATAGCATTGTTTGAATAATTAAGGGTAATTTTGTGACATAATTACTGGGTTATGTTCATAAAATATTGAAAATAGTTTTACATTTCCCCACTTTCCTAATTTTTCATTCAAGTTGAAATTTTGATAAGATTTCTCTGGATATTGCATGGAGTCTTCTGTCTCTTCTCAGCTGCTCCTGAAAGTTGAACTTTAATAATTTTCTCTTAATTAATATGACAGAGGATTTGTATATGATTACCACCAGGCACATTACATAGTAAAGAGGACTCATTGTCCTAATCTGTTCTCTGTGAGCACCTTTGCATACCGGGTATGCATAAACTTATGTAGGCATAAACATATGAAAAATATTAAATCATTTGGAAAGATTTAAGTCCCAAAGTAATTCAAGACCAAATGTAATTTCAGAAGATCTTAATCACTGGAGATACCTTGTGTGAAATTCTCTCAGACTGCTCATTGATTATCAAAACTGTCTCTTTGAGAAAATGCCACCTGCTGTGAATTTACAATGAGGATTTTTATACTGAGACATAGTTAATGATCATATTCTTATAAAGTTTAATTTAGGCAAGTATATTGTGTTTGTGCAATTCCCTTTCAGACACCTTCAGCATCTCAGTGTAGCAAGTGGGAGGAATGATCAAAGTGAAGTATTTATAACTCCCTCAATACTCACTTGTCTCATTAGAGATTTCATTTTCTGGGCAGGGCTTGCATTTAAAACAGCAGACGGCCATTCCATCCTGCCAGAATTTTCTGAAGCCAGGACCACAATCAGCACTACACACAGAGGGTGGTGGTATCTGAGGAAAGTTAGACAGATGGTTATACCAAAAGTTTTGCCTAATCCTTTCATACCTATATTACATAGCATGTTTATGTATTGGTAAGGTAATTTCATATAAACCAACTGTGTGATCATATTACAAAATCCAGTTTTCCAAAAGACATAAAGAAGATAAATAAAAAATTCTGGTATACAGACTAGTCTATAACCCTATCTGTGAAGCATTTTATTAAGTGGTAATGGGTAGTGTTGTCCCTAAACAGGACATTATGATAAGTGCATGGAGTGCAAGCCAATTAGCAGTATTGTTTCAGGGACTATGCTTTAGCTATTATCTCCAGATTCCTGCCTCGTATAACTTTGACTGTAAACAATGAGCCAAATCTCCCATTCACCCTGAATTTACTCATGAGAAGTGTTTAATCACAACAACTAAAAAGCAAAGTAGGATGAATGGGCATCTGAAACAGGGGAAATATCTCCGAAAATCTCAGACAACACACATTAACTCCAATGAAAGAGTACAGCAAATAATGAAATACACAGTCTGAAGAGCAAAGAGCTCAATAGGCAGAACCCAGTGTATTTTGTTATGAGGAAGTGCTGACTTGAGGTGTAGTGTTATGGAAGGTAAAGTGTTTCCCAATGTGAAAGGTCCAATGAAAACCAAGAATGCATAGGTAGCCTGAATAAAAGTTACACTGTTTAAAGTCAATTTAAATATTTCTTAATTTAAAAATGTATACACTATCTTTCATTAACAAGAACCTCATGATAGACATCTGTATGTTGCACTAGAGGGGTCCTGATTCTTGCTTGTTCACTTTGCATCTTTAGTTTTGTGTTAACTTGTAAGTCAAACAAAAGCATCTCCTAATCACAGAATCATCTCAGGTTCACAAGAATAGAGAATTGCAATGCTTCTTTTCTGTTGTTTCTGTTGAAGCAAAGTCTCAGTGGGTAGTTATGTATTTCATAAACTTTCTTTACCATAACGTATTTAATTCCTTCCTTTTTGTATGTCTCTTCATTTATTGTTTACGTTGATAATATTTTATGGGCTAGTTTGAATTAGAGTGAAGACAATGAATGCCATTATCCATATTCTGCCAGTTTCACTTAATTAAGAGGATACTTAAGGATTTCTGTCTGGCTAGAACTCCTCAAGTAGTTCAGGTTTACTACAAAAAGAAAGAGTACCTCTGATTTCTTTCTCATCTGTATATAATAGGGCCACTGATTTTTTTGAGTTTACCTTGTATCCTGCCACATGGCTGAAGGTGTTTATCAGCTCTAGGGGTAACCTTGCGGAGTTTTTTGGGTCACTTATGTAAACTATCATATCATCTGCAAATAGTGAAAGTTTGACTTCTTCTTTTCCTATTTGTATCCCCTTTATCTCCTTTTGTTGTCTTATTGCTGTAGCTAGAACTTCAAGTACAATATTGAAGAGATATGGAGAGAGTGGACAGCCTTGTCTTGTTCCCAATTTTAGAGGAATTGCTTTGAGTTTCTCTCCATTTAGTTTGATGTTAGCTGTTGGTTTACTGTATATTGCTTTTATTATATCCAGGTACGTTCCTGTTATCCCTGATCTCTCTAGGACCTTTATCATGAAGGGGTGCTGGATTTTGTCAAAGGCTTTTTCAGCATCTAGTGAGATGATCATGTGGTTTTTCTTTCGCAGGTTGTTAATATGGTGGATTACATTGATAGATTTTCTAATGTTGAACCATCCCTGCATTCCTGGGATGAAGCCTACTTGATCACGGTGGGTGATTTTTCTGATGTGTTCTTGAATCCGGTTTGCGAGTATTTTATTGAGTATTTTTGCATCAATGTTCATGAGGGAAATTGGTCTATAGTTCTCTTTCTTAGTTGTGTCTTTGTGTGGCTTGGGTATCAAGGTAATTGTAGCCTCGTAGAAAGAGTTTGGCAGTGAGCCTCCTGCTTCTATTGTGTGGTATACTTTGAGGAGTATTGGAATTAGCTCTTCTTTGAATTTCTGGTAGAATTCTGCACTGAAGCCATCTAGTCCTGGGCTTTTTTTTGGTTGGGAGACTTTCAGAGAAACATCACCCTTTACAATAGCCAAAACAGCATCAAATATCTGGGGATAATGTTAACCAAGGAAGTTAAAGACCTGTATATCAAGAACTTTGTGTCTTTAAAGAAAGAAATCAAAGAAGATACCAGAAAATGGAAAGATCTCGCATGCTCTTGGAAAATTACCACATTTTCTTTAAGGATGTTTAGCAATTTTTCAAGTGCTTCTCAGGCATTTTAGACTCCTCTATTGAAAATTCTCTATTTAGTTCTGTAGCCCACTTTTTCATTTGGGGAAATTTAACCGAGATTTTTACTTGATTTTTTGCTTTACCTTTGTAGGATTTAGTTTGAAATTCTTTGTTATTTTTTACCTTTACAGAAATCCCTTGTCACATGATTATTGTCGAATTGTGTGCAAGTTATCATGATTTCATTGTTTTTCCAAGAAGTGATTTGTGTCCTCTTGGAGTTTTTTGTAACACTTTTATAATAGTTTTTTTGATTTCCTTGTTCAGTATATCATGGAACATACTCTACTTTGTTTATTAATGTAAGATTTTGAGTCATGATGCTTTGATATCTTCCTGTATATTTCTTTGTTGTTTTTCTGCTTTTTAAATTGCATTTCTGACATCAGAACATGGGTTGAATTGTTTTTAATCCCCAGTATTATTCTTGTGCATGCTTTTTTCCATGCTCAAGTGAGGTGTGGGTAGAATGGACATGCACTTTTACTGCTGCCCTCTGTGTGAATATGCAGATCAGTAGCTACACATTCAGCTTATACGTTCTTCTCCCTGAGTATGACCCTGCTCACATTTGGGGAAAGTACAAAAACTCTAACTTTCCTACCATCTAGCAAATCTGAGATATCACATAAGGTTATTTTTGAAGAATTTGCTGAAATCACAGTCTTTCAAGACTATTTTATACTCAGCTGTTTGATTTGCATAGCTTAACACCACACACATCATCCCAATAAAGTACCCGTGATAGATAATAGGATATTTCATTTACAAATTTCCTTAAAACTGATTTTTCCAAGCAATGCTACAAATAAAGAGAAGAAAATTAGACAATCTATTATTAGTGTGAATGAACTATAAAACAATTAATGGGAGTAAGAAAAATATCTCTAGTGATAAAATATTTTATAGTATATTATTCAGAGCTGGAGTTATAACTCAGCATTACATAGTAATTACTGCCCAAGAATAGGACTCAGGTTTGATTTCTAATAGTCACTGCGTGTAAATATACTTTCTCCATTTTTTAAGAATAAAATAAATCTTCTGTTGTCCATATGAGCCACATTCACAGCAGATGCAAGTGTACATGAAGACAAAACACCCATACAAACACAAAAAAAGAAATATAAAACAAGGTAATAATTCATAGACTATATAATATGCATCCTAAAAATGGTAATTTATGGTTAGAGGTGCTGACAATTAGGGAATTATTTGTCAATATATTTAAAAATTAAATGATGTAATGCAGGTTTTTTATTTTGATTTTACTCCATCCTTACAGCAGCCTAACGTTTCAACATCTGTGCCCAAGATTCAGCCCAAAGGATGAAATCACTTTGTGATAATCTTTATGTTACCAAGAGAATATTGTGCACTTAACTGGAAATTATAATAAATCATTTTGACAGCTGGTTTATACTCATATTTATAACTAGAATCAGGTTTGGATATGATAAAAATGCACTGTATTCATGCTGAAAATCCTCAAAAGTTTAATAAAGTGTCACATAGAAAAGGAGAAGAATAAAGGAAGAGGCTTGATAATGGTCCATAATATGACAATTTATTACATAAAGTTTTAAGGAAGCCAGAATGTTCCCACTTGACAGTGTTATTGCTGTGTAATGGAAATATGTACAATTTGATTAGACGCACCTGTGTACTTCCTGTGAACCACTCTATCATTTCTTCATATACATGGACCTGTTGTCCAGGTGGAAAATGTGGACTATACTTCCCTATTTTCACTTTAAATCTAAGACCATGTGGGAAATTCCAAATCAGGAAAATGTCATACTCCTCCTCAAGGTCTTCTTCATGGTTCATATTAACTCTGCCCCCAACAGGATTTCTGAATTGAGTCTTCTTCAGAAATGAGTTCAGCTGTAAGACATGCAGCATCCTGTATTTTGTTTGTCCTTTATTGAAGAAAAAAATCTTATTTTATCGTAAAGTTAACACGATAATATTCCTGAAACCTTCTTTCCCTCTGAGGACCCTGACAAAATATATGCAGACACAAAGAAAGGTATGCAACACACAGGCACACACAGACACGCACATGAGGCACATACACAGAGAGAGACTCACATCCATCCAGAGATACACAAAAAATGAAGCCGCACAATTATGTGACAAACATAAACATACATAAATGCCCTGCAATTCCTATACATTTGCTGGCAAACATACACAGGCATATCATTGAAACATACAATAAAAAACACTGAAAAAACACACACAGAAATGTACACATACCCAAATACATACAGGGAAAAGCACACAGATACAAACACCAACAGAGAGAAGTATTGAGAAACAGAAAAACATATCCACACATCAAAACACAGACACACACATTTACACACAGACACAACAGAGTAGGTATGTATATGTGAATGAACATAGATGGAAATATACAAATATACACAAAGTCTCATGCAGAAACATTCACTGCCAAATACACACAGGAAAAATACCCACACAGAAAGACACAAACAAATGTATTATCAATTCTTCCAGAAGACAGACAGATACTCGTAGGAAACTATATGAAGACATATACACACACAGAGATGAACACAAAAGTTCAAACACATACAGATAGAGTGAGAAACCTCCAATCACACACATGAATGAACATGTACTTCGTGAACTGAGTCACAGCACTCTTCCCTGTTTAATAACTATCAAAATGCCAACTGTTGTCCCAAGAGCTGTGAGTGGGGGAAGAACATGTGAGAACACTTGTAAAATATCATCCCCTACATTATTTACAACATTATTGATGACTAATATACAAAAATCTCATCTAATGACAGAGATTTTCCATGAGAAAAGAATGATAATGTTTACAGTATTAGAGCAGGAAAGATGATATTCACATGCTCAGTAACAAAATAACTAATTGTCTTGTGTTATATTGCCTTTGCACTAGAGACTTCTACCAAATTCTATATTTACTCTATGAGCAGAAACAAAAATGCTCAGACAACTTTATTTGGGGTGGAATAATTCCTAATCCACTGAGTTTGGGCATCTGAAAGACTCCTAAACATTTGACATTTGTGACACCAAATATTATCCAATTGAAGAAATACTACCTTCCAGCAGCTAGAATCACTTCTTTTCCCTTTGTCCATTGGCTGAGTATCTACTTGTTGTAGGTCCGCAGCATGCAGTGCATGGGCTAAAGCATACACAGCATTGTATATGTCGTAATTGCCATCACTAAGGGTCATGTCAGAAGTCCGTATCAATAGCCATTCCATAGAGGTATTCCATAAGTATTTCTTCAGTGTCTTACATTTGGATGTGCAAACTTCACAGTTGAAGTTCATCCATTCCATCCTTGCAAGGTAATCATCTGTTTTTTTGATAGGGTTCATTGCCAGGACAAATTTTTTAAAACCAGAAATATCTCCATGATGGCGAGCAAAAGCTAGAGTCATTTGGGCTGTATCAACCACAAAGTCTCTTTCACTCGCAGTCACATCCCACTGTGAGGTGATGATCCATATTCTCTGTAAAGATTGGGATTCCCACATTCGAAAGCTCACAGCAAGAGTACTGTCTGAGTCACCATGAATGATAACTACATTTGCAGATGATGTCTTGATTTGGTTATAATATACTTCAGCTCTTGACATATATAACTGCATGCTGATTGGAATCGTATTTACAAAGGCAAGACAAATTGTATTTTTTTCCATGTCTCTTCTCAAATATGAGAGAAATTGTGTGCCCTGATCATTGTCAGAGATGACCAGCCCCACCCAGTTCCATCTGAAGTGAAGTATGACAGAGACCATGGCCAAGGCCAGAGATGTGTCCTTGGGGGCCATTTGATACAGATACGGAAATTTTTCATGATCACTTAGAATTGGATGGAAGGATCCAAATGTAACTTGAATGATCTAGGATGCAGGGAGCAAAATAAGGTACCATGCTCTCCTAAGAACTTGACAACATGTTTTTTTTTCTTCAAAGATTTCTAGAAAACCCCCTAGGCTAATCCCCTTAGCTATGAATCTTCCTTCATCTGTATTTGAATCAAGGAAATGTGGACAGCCCATCATTCCCCGAATAGTACTCATGAGCTACATAGATTGACATAAAATTGAATCTAGTCTCCTCTGATAAAGTTTTTAGTATCTGAGAATGGTGTCTATGAGGAAACCATTTCAGTTAAACCCAAGATATAAAATTCTTACCTGTAGGGATTTCCAGAGGTAAATGACAGTCAGAATAATTGCAGAGGTTTCCCAGCTTGGTCCTGTAAGTATCACATGACATATGTCTTCTTCACAGTAATAGTTAGGGAATGTGTTAGGGTCCTGTGCATTAATATTATTGATACTGTACATTCGAGACACACTGATACAATTATCTTCATAGAAACTAAATATTAAAGATTTATTTGGTAATAGATCATGGTTCCTGTTGACCTCATCCAGGGTAAAAGCCAAGACCAATGCAAACTTTTTTCTCTCAGTTGGTATTCTGTAAAAGGGTACAGGTTTAATATGGTCAAAGAACAATACATGAGGTTTTGTAGTCACTACAAGGACTGTTTGTAATGAAAAGTGTTCCCAACCTGCCTCAAATATTGTAAAAAAGTCTTCTCTTGTGAGGTTGGAAAGACCTAAGAACTTGAAAACTTGCAAACACTTTGATGTCCATGGGGCTTTATCTCCCATAAATGAGATTTTACCTTGGCATTTTACACAGAAAGCCTTTTCCATCTCTGGTTTGTGAGTTCTTCCTCAGAAGTTAGAGACAGGACACAGTCATTGACCAAAGAGTAAACCTAGCCATCTTTACATTGAAATTATTCAGTAACATAAAAATGCACATGATGAGTTAGCTAAAGAGATTATTTTACTTTGTTATGAAAATTATTGAAATGGGTAAGATTAACCAAGAATCACAAATGAAAACACAATAATCTTCATTGGTCAATATTTGGATATGGACTTAAAGTTCATGATAGTTAGAGCACAATATACTTTACATATCCTCTCTTTTCCATCAAAATCTTGCTCTTGCATAGATTTCAGGTTTAATTGTGTTAGGCAAACATTATTTTTAATATTTATTTTTAAATAAATTCAAGGACAAGAGACACATTTGGTAAAAGATTTGAATGTTTACATCCATCTCTGTGTTTGTCAGGATTAATTCTAAATTTGGCCACAAAAGACCACAAATCACTTTCTTTTATATTATAATTTCCTATAGCTTAGTATGGTATCAAATGCACAATTATAAACCTGCTCGATGTCCTGAGTGCTCATATTAAATGTTTGTATAGACACTAAAATATTATTCAACTATTTCACTTTCACATTGAAATGATATATATATACATATATATATATATGTGTGTGTGTGTGTGTGTGTGTGTGTTCAAACTGGGAATATCTGACCATCATATATTTTCTACTAGGTAATATGATTATCTATGCATTTATATTAACACAACACTTGAATACTACTGAGATTTGTATTGCCAGTATTCCATATATGTAAACTAGAACACTATAAAGTATGAATGTCTTGTAGTAAAAATGAACAGCAAGTCTGTTGGAAGAGAACAATATCATGTTGTGTTTATTGTTAATGGGAAGAATGATTACTCATGTTTCTTACTAGTCATTTAATATTATATGATGAATAAAATCAAACATGCTACTTTCTTTGAATGATTTACAGAGGGAAAATTTAATCTGTTTTTCATTAAGGAATTGTAACTTTCTCATATCTCTGTATATAAAAATAGGTACTTTACAAAAGTTCCTTGTCATCAAAGAAAATGTATCATTGTAATTTTCAGTAAAAACAAATGGATTTGAGAATATATATCATTCAAATTAAAGACTAACTTCATTACACAAAAAGTAAGAAACATCAGTGACTGGAGCTCTGATATTTGCCTGTTGAACAAAAGTGCTGTCTTTTAAACCAACTATCTGCATTCTACAAAATCATCATGCATATAGTGCCTACATTGGTAAAATGTGCATCTATATTTAGAGAAATATAAGAAGTAAGTGATATAAGTGTCAGAAAATTAACAACTTATTAATACAGAAAAAAACATGATACTTAAATAAGGTCAAATAAGAGTTAGTAGGTAACTACTCTCCCTCTTCTCAAGTTTGTGAAATATTGCATGCCACAGCTGTCAATCAGGCAATTGACAAGGGAAGTAACAAAGCCACCATTATTATTTGTAGCCTCAGTTTTTAAAGACTACAAACATGTCATTTACAATCCATACATTCCTTCCTTACTATAAAGGGAGAGCATATAAGTGTACTTGTAATACTTAAAAGTCAGTGGTTGCCCATGTGTATATATAAAGTATGGAAAAACAGGAAGAAAAATGGAGTCAGAGTGACCACCAGCAAGGAATTTGTGGGAGTTCTTAATGTCTATGTGAAATATCTTTGTAGCTATGTATGGCACAAATACTTGTGAACCTTATACAAGCTCATACTGATGAAATGATCATCAGCAGATTCTAAGTCAATTTCCTTTCATGTTCTTAAGATGAATTTCATTGAAATTTCACTTTCTTTTGATAATACAATAGTGGCCACTGAGCAATGGACAATGTCAAGAGGATGGCTTTTTTGATGGATCATGGTAGAGACTGCTTCCTTCTTTCCATTTCCAGCCTTGAAATTGGTAGGCTAACTGGAAGAAAAACAGAACACACATTGCACAAACAAAATAGTAAAAAAACAAGAATCTTTAAAAGAACTTGGGATCACTGGTTGGTATGCAGTTTCAGAAGACAAGACAGAAGATGCCAGGCTCATCTCGAAATAGTCATAATGGTATTTATGTGGAAGCTACAAAAATACTTACTGTATATTCAAAATTTGTTTGAAATACTCTTTATCCACTGGCCACTGCACAGTTGTTGGGGAGAAGACACAACCTGTCTTTAAGTCTCCATCCCTGTCTTTACTCTGCTTCATTTTCCAAAAACACCTGGGGTGTGTAAAACTGGACATGAGAATTGGAATGTTCAGGAGTAGAAAGAGGAAAATCAAAATGAGCATCTCTGTCCTGTGCTACACCCGGGAATCATGAATTCTGAAGGGTCATGCAGAGAAGCTCATAAAATGGGCACACACTTTTCCTACCTGCTTTTATTCCTTGGGAAAATGAGACACTATCTTTGAATCTGTGATTGCTTTTTCTGCCAGGTGTTTCTTCAACCCTGAAGGAATATTGGAGAGTCTCTTCTCTGGGACTCTGCATCTGGGGTTCATAGTGCATGTGAAAAATATGTTCTGATGCATATATAAGGGAATAATTCAGTCTCTCATCCTGTGACATCACTCATGTTTGTTGTCATAAGACCCCTGAGAGGAACACATTTTCAGAAAATTTTGTCCCACGACTACCTGAATTTATCTGAACATATTAAAAATGCGGTGAGTATATTTTCTTAAAAGACTCACAGGGAATCCATAAATTAATGGCTTAAGAAGCAGACACAAGTCAGAATTCATGATTTCACATGGGACATTCCATTAACCATTCCATGCTAGGAATAGGAAGGCTAAATTGTGGAGCATCTGACACACACAGAATATGCTGTTTGACCTATGTTACACCATTGACAGGTACAGAATATTCAACCAATCCTGTGCTTCCATTGTGTAAAGAACCCATTATCAGGTCAGATCACAAAATTCCTGAATATCCCTGCATCCCAAAATGTCCAACTCATTACAGAATCACAATTCATTTACATGTTCAATGTTGATTTTTAAATATTGAAAAATATCCAGAGGGAAAAAAAGAAATCTTTGTGCCTTACTTCAAATACTGTGTCAGATCTATCACTGCTCTGCCCAACCAATCATTATCAATGAGAAGATAAACTGAGAATTTGAGTTTCAAACAATGATCTCCCTCTCTGATCCTCAGTTTTCATGGCTACCTTGTGATGACTAAATTCTTCTACTTTTTCTTTGATTTCCTACATTTTTTTGCTAATTTTCATTACAGAAGTGAATTGAAGAAGACTTGTGTTGAATGACATATACATATATATAGACCTAGTAATATTATTCATATAACTTTATCTTTAGTTTCAGACATGTATGAATTACATAGACGTTCTTTATTTAATCTTGTATATATTTGGTTAATGCAGTTAAAAATCACTCTGTACATATTTAAGTGAGATAATTTGTTGAAAATATTGCTCAAAATTCTAAGGATGATAGTAAATAGCAATAATCATTATTTGTGCTTGAAATGAAATAAAAATTTAGATAATATCTATTCTTGGTTTGTTCATTTGATGGTAAGCATCAAAGTTGATTCCATATCATTCATATTCGGAATAATGCTGAAACAAACATGGATAGACAAGTGTCTATGTGCCATTTTGACTTATGTACATTCAGAAATTCCCCTTAGAAATGTAGATTGACCATAATATATTTGTGCTTTTACTTACAAAATCATCTGTATTCTGCTTACTACACTGGCTGCCTCAGTTTCTACTCACATTAGATAGATACAGGGGATTCCTTAAAATTCCCACATGCTTATTATTTTTAGTCATCTTTTGATGATAACCGTTCTCACTTTGATGATGGACTCTCACTGAGTCTCTGATTTTTATTTTTCCTATCTAAGGCAACTGAATGCAATTCCATACTCACAGAATTTTTTATAATATCAAAACAGGAATGTTAACATATAATACTGGTTGTAAAGGTATGCATTTGTGAAGCTGGAATCATGATCTCAGTAGACAAGAACATTGAATGCTCTTCCAGAGAACTTCAGTTCCATTCCCAGAAACTCAATCAATTCTATTTCTCCTCTCATACCAACATAATACTCTTATTGCAATATGCACACCGCCAGTGTCCACTCATAAAATATATTCTCTTACCCAACCCCAGATTTACAAAAAGCAGCCTGAAAGTGAGAGTTACCATTCGGTAGGGTTCAAATAAAGGGCATTTTTATTAAGGAAATTGATCATAAAAAGATGAAAGTGGAAGGAGGAGTAAAGTCTCCAGGTAAAGAAGCAGCATGGGAAAAGTAATCTAGAGAGACAATGAGAGATAAACAGAGTGAGAGGCAGATAGACAGAAAGAAATAGAGAAAGGAAGGAAGAAAAAAGGGAGAGAAAGGAGGATGGGAAGTGTTCAAGGCCCTTTTAAAGAGAACATAGTGAATATGCACAGGAGGTGCTCTTACTGATTGCAGCTGAGTGTGTAATCTGTGAGAACGCCATGGACAGGCCAGTACAGAAGCCTAAATGTTAACATCATAGACAACTATATATACCCCTATCCCCTCCTTCCACAACTAACCTCTACAAGGCTATGGATAATAGCTTGCTTATCTAGGATGGTGCCTGCTTGGTTATGGTGGATGGTCTTGATGATGTGTTTTTGTATTGAATTTTTGAGTATTTTTACATCTATGTTCATAATGGAAATTTGTCTGTGATTCATTTTGGGGGGTCTTTATGTGCTTTGGGCTTCAAGGTAAATATAACCTCCTAAAGTGAAATTATCAATATCCTTTGGGTTATTTTTGTGGAAAAATTGAGATATTAATGGAATTAATTCTTCTTTGAAATTGTGATTGAGTTCTATGCTGAAATCACATGTGTTGGGTTTTGGGTTGTAGATTACTGATAAGGTATGGGTCAATTTAATTTGTTTATCTGGTCTTGATTTTACTTTGCTAAGTGCTATGTGTTGAGGAAATTAGACATTTGATTTAGATTTTCCAATTTGGTGGAGTACAGGCTAAAGTGTGTTCTAAAACTTCTCTTCATTTTGTTAAGTGTCTAGTATTTGAGCTCATTTTCTGTTTCTTATTTTGATAGCTTAAATTTTCTTATACCACATTTAATTTGTTTGAATAAGGATATGTCTATTTTGTTGATGAAATTAAAGAACCAGATCTTTGTTTCCATGATTCCTGTACTTTTCTCTTTGTTTATATTTCGTTGGTTTTAATTCCAAATTTGATTATTTTGCATTTTCGACTGCTGTTTCTAATGATTGCTTCTTTTTGTTATAAAAATTTCATGTGTTTTGTTGAGTTACTACGAAGAGACTTCTACAACTTACAGGGGGACTTAGTACTATGAACTTTCATTTTAGAACTAAGTTCATCACATGTCATAAGATTTGTATGCTTTATATTCATTTTCATTGAATTTTGGAATGTCTTCTGGGACATTCAATAATAATGCGAATGACAGAAGTCATAAAGCTACCAGATCTCATTTACAAAGATCCAGCAAAGATTAGCTGCATAATTGCTGCCATGGATCCTTTGGTTTTTATCTCTACCTCTTACATATTAGGGAGTTTTAAAATTTGTACACTTTGGGAAATGTGAATTGATGGGAAATTCTATATACATTATCTATGACTTCTCCCAAGTGTTTGTTTCTAAGATTGTCAAGAATATCCTCAGTATAATATAACCCCCTCTCACTTTTATGTAACTATCCTTATCTACTAGAAGGTCTTCATTATGTATTTGTAGAGTATGAAAAAAGAATCCTGAGGTTTCTCTATGAGGAAAGAGACATTTCTGTACTTGTGTAGGAACAAGAAAATAAAAAACATAGTAAACTCAAACTGCTCAACAAGATCCAGTGGGCTAGAAGACATGGATATATTTCAAATGATTAGCAAACCATGGAGTGCCAAATAATAAAGAACGAGTTGTCATGGAAAGCTAATCATGGTCCCTGTTGCCGTGCCAACTTCTGCTTGCACACTTTGAGATCTCTTGGCCTTGTGAATGCAGGCAGGTCAACTCGTTCCAGGAAGAACAAACAATGAATATAATTATGACAATGCTGTTCTATTCCAGAACCCACCTACCAGAAGAGAGAGTGGCTCAGGCCTGCCTGCAAACATTGGGAGAGACTCATCAGAGTTTTGGTCTGACTTGAACACACTGGAAGAGAGCCTTGTACCATTACCCACCAGGAGAGAAAGAGACCTTACTCGCACCCACTGGAAAAACACTCAGCAACAGAAAACTCATTAGGATGCCAACAGAGTCTAAGGACTGTACACCACAAAGACCTAAACATTACAAAACTGATGAAGCAGAAAAGAACACCCTTAAAAATAACTTCATGAAGATGATGGAGCCCCTAAAAGAGGAAATGAGAAAATCATTTTACAGAAATGGAAGAAAAAACAAACAAAAACTTCAAAAAATGGAGGTAAAGACAAACCAAAAATTGCAGGAAACAATTCAAATAGTGTAAAGCTTGAAAGCTGAAATAGAGAAAAAAAATCACAGTCTGATGGAATGGTAGAACTAGAAAAGATGCTAAATGACCTGAAACTACAGAAGCATCCATAGCCAACAGAATACAAGAGATGGAAGAAGGAATCTCAGGTTGTCAAGATACACTAGGACAAATAGATTCATTGACAAGAGAAAATCTTAAGTCCAACAAATTCCTAGAAATATTGGACACTGTGCGAAGGCCAAATCTAAGAATAATATATATAGAAGAAGGTTAAAAAAATTCAAAGGTACAGAAAATATATTCAACAAAATTATAGAAAACTTACCCAACCTAAAGAAAGACATGCCAATAAAAGCACAAGAATATTACAAATCATACAAAATAAAGAAATATTAATAGCACAACAAGAAAAAGACCAAGTATCATATAAAAGCAAACATATCAGAAATACATGGAAACTCTGAAAGCCAAAAGATCCTGGATAGATATTCTTTGCAAATTAAGAGACTATGGATGGCATCCTAGACTACTGTATCCAGCAAATTCCTCAATCACTACAGATGGAGAAAAAGATATTCTGTGACAAAACGAGATAACATAATACATAATCACCAACCCAGCCTTACAGAAATCACTGGAAGGAAAACTCCAACCTAAGGAAATTAACTACAGTCATAAAATCATAGCCAACAGATAATCCTACTTTACCAAAAGTCAAAAGAACAGTGGGGTAAATCCACACATGACACCTCCACAATCAACAAATCAAAAAAATATTATGTGATGGTCCTTAATTTATCCCAAGATCAATGATCTTCACTTTCCCATAGAAAGTCACATGCTAACAGAATGGAAATGAAGACAGAATCCATCATTCTGTTGCATATAAGAAACACACCGCAACTTCAACGACAGGTGTTACCTAGGATTAAGGGTTGGGTTACGTTTTTCCTCTCTGAGGCCCCAACGAAAAAACTGGTGAAGCTATGCTATTGTCTAATAAATGAGACTTCAAAATAAAATCAGTCAAAATTGAAGAAGTTCATTTCATATTCTTCATCAGGATGAAGTCTCAATTCTGAATATATATATATGCTTCAAATATAAAGGCACCCATGTTCGTAAAAGAAATATTAAAAAGCTCAAATCCCACACTAAACCTCACACAGTTATAGTGGGACACTTCAATACCCCATTCTCACCACTAGATAGAACCAAAAGACAGAAACTTAACAAAGAAACTAAAGAATAAAGAAAAGTTATGACCCAATTGAATGTAACATACATCTATAGAACATTACAATACACAAAAATACCTTCTCATCACTATGTGATACCTTATCTAAAATCAGCCACATACTCAGAAACATAGCAAACCTCAAAAGATACACAAAAGTTGGAATAACCCCCTTTATCTTATCAGAACACAAAACTTTAAAGTTGGAATTCGACACCAAGAAAATCTGCCTTAATCCTACATACTAAAGGAAATTGATTAATGTACAATTGCAAAATGCCTGGGTCAAGGAATAAATCAACGAAGAAGTTAAAGACTTCCTAGAATTGAATAATAATGAAGACACAACATACCAAAAATGATGGGATACTTTGAATGCAGTAGTAAGTGGAATGTTCAGAGCACTAAGTGACCAAATGAAGGAACTGGATAATTATCACGCAAGTGAATTAACAGCACAACTGAAGCTATCGAAGAAAAAGAAGCAAACTCAACCCAGAAGAGTAGTTCCCAGAAAATAATCAAATAGAGTGCTGAAAACAATAAAGTAGAAACAAAGAAAATAATACAAACAATCAATGTAAGAAAGAGTTGCTTCTTTGGGAAAATCAACAAGATAGAAAAAGCTTTATCCAAACTAACCATCAGGAAGAGAGAGAAAATGCAAATTAACACAATCAGAAATGGAAAGTTGTGCATAACAATAGACATTTAGGAATTCTAGAGCATCTTCAGGTCACAATTTGGAAAATTGTACTCCACAAAATTCGAAAATGTAAATGAAATGTGGAGTTCTTGCCATTTGCTCTTGTTGTTTTACTGGCTATAGACCTTGAGTGTATATGTTCATACTTTTCCACATCCTAGTGCATTCTTGAATTTTGCCATCTTTGTATATAATTTTGTATCAAGGCTAACTCTTTAGACTAAAGGGGGAAGTGACGGGAGAAATCTAGGTAGGTACCTGGGCGATAAACATGACCATTCATGTGTGATCACAGGTGAATATGGGGCAGGTGGGATTTAGGCCTGAGGAGGGTATAGGTGCTCTCTCTCTGGGTTCTGATTGGATTTCAGATGGAAGCTCAGATTGGATACTCTGAACACTTACCCTGTGTTAATGGTTTCTCATGTAAGTGATTTCTCCTCTATAAAATTAACCTATATCACCTCTTCCCATGTATGCTAATCTTATTCCAACACCCTGGTGCCAGAGAAGTGGGATATTCAGGGGACTTTGGGAAGTAACTTCACAAATTTGAGTGGGCCAGTGAGGCAAGTATTTTCCTCCATCAGGCCTGGCAAAATAAGTGTTCCCTGCTCCCAGTCAGTGCATGGGCTTCTGGGTGCCTGGCATAAAAGAAGCAGTGGCTCTTATGGCATGCACACACCATATGTGAGATAATTAGTGGACTCATGGGCAAGGACTAATACATTGACCCCTAAGGATTGGGACCAATTAATATCAGCTCTGTTTGAAAATTCATCACAAATAGAATGGAGAGCTTCATGGAGAGAAGAAGAAAAATTCCTTGAACTTCATGGCTTAAAAAAAATTTATGGAGCTCCCGACGACAAGATTCTTGGTGAGGGTCTTTATGCTGTCCCAGAAACTGAAGCTGTGTGTGAGGAACATATTTTGTCCCTATGCCATACAGCATCTTTGACTGATTGGGATCTAAACCAGGAGAGAGAATGGAACCCTATCCCAATATGGTACAGGGACCAAGATAATGATAGAGTGAATTTTTTTACAAAGATTGTCATGAGCAGTAGAGTTAGAGGTACCAGATTCAGATTCTAGGTGAATATTCATAGAATGCCTAGATTCTGAGAATGCAAAACCACAATGCAAAATATGCATTGGCCCTTAAAGCCAGATCAGAACCATTGGATGGATGGATCCTCTATTTAGCCAGCACTGACAATTATGATGATGGCACTGCAACATGGGTGGGATAAGCAATCTACAAATGTTTGAAAAGACACCAAGATATCAGATGCCTCAGCTGTAGTGACACAGTAGATTTGGTGTAAGAAGCAATCTCTAAAGGTTTAAAAATATATCAAAATACCAGATGATTTACCTGTGGTAGAATAAGGCGTCTAAGAAGAAATTTTAAGTAAAGGATTCCTAGCAATAGTTCTCCTTCCAGGAATGACAAAAACAGAAGGGCTCAAACTTCTTGATTATGTAGCAGGTATGGTAAAGGCCTCTAGAAGTCCCCCATGTCAAAAGTGATTCGATCATTCACAGTTCCCATGGAGGACAATCCTCCTTAGGATGATTAGAAAACTCAGTACCTATAGTAAAAAATCATATCACTCTAGATGATAAATTATCCATGGAAAATGAATCAAATGATCTAACTTCTCAATTAAGAGTAAAAGGAATAACAGTTTTGTTGAGGGGCTATATGAAACAGGTACTGATGTGCCTATTATAACTCAAAATTCTTGGCCTCCATAATGATCTCTGAAAGAGGTAAATGTCCAATTCTGAGACATTGGAAAAAGATCCCTGGTAAAACAGAGCACAAGATGGGTTGAATGTTTAGGGCAACAAGGGCAAAAAGAAAGACTGAGGCCATATGTAGCTGACATAGTGATATATCTGTGGGGTCATGATCTACTGTAGCAATGGAATTACCAGATTAGCATTGCGCAGCATCAGGTATGATATTAATAAACTCATGGTAGTGGAAAAATATTGTGAGGCACTGAAAAGGGCAGATACCAATCATCCAGGTTGTACATAATCAGAATACAAGTGCCAGACATGCTGATCAACCAAAACCCCTACCCTTAAAATGGCTAACAGATCATGTCTGGATAGGGCAGTAGCAAATGACCTCTGAGAGAATAGAGGCTTTAGAAAAGCTAGTTTAGGAACATCTAAATACTGGACATATTGAAGAATCTACAAGTCTGTGGATGTCTCCTATATTTGTTACCAAAAGGGATTCTGGTGAATGGACAAGTGTTACAGACCTAAGAGCCATCAATAAGATGAATCAGCAAATCGGCTCTCTATAGACAGGGATGCCCTTGCCTTCACTGACACCCAAAGAAGGGCCTATTGTAGTTATTGATGTAAAACATTGCTTCTTCACTATACCTTTGCAAGAAAAATATAGGAATAAATTTGCTTTCAGGTGTTCACTTGCAACAATTTTCTGCTGGTTAAGAGATACCAACAGGCGGGGCATTGATGGTGCATGCCTTTAATCCCAGCACTCAGGAGGCAGATATCTGTGAGCTCAACGATATCCTGGTCTACAGTGCAAATTCCAAGACAGCCTCCAAATTGATACAGAGAAACCCTGCCTCGAAAAACAGAAAACAAAGAAAGAAAAAGAAACACCAATGGAATGTCTTGCTACAGGAAATGTTAAATAGTCTCTCCCTGTGTTAATATTTTGTGCAAAATCCTTCGGAAATAATGCCTAAACAATTGACACAATCCATAATTTACCAGCATACTGTTGGATAATTCTCAGGAAGTAATGATGGAGAAGATGATTGAGACAGTATAGGAAGTTTTACCTCACTGGTGATTACATGTTGGCCCCCAAAAATTAAAATGAGAAGATCCTATCAATTATGTAGGTTATAAAATAGGTCTACAAAAATTAGACCACAAAAACTACAGATCATGAGAGATCCTTGATAGACAATTAATGATCCTCAAAACATACTGGAAGATATTTCTCTAATTCAGATGATTATTGGAGAGCAAGTGCATGATCTTAAAAATATTGAAAAGGCACTAAAGTTGGACAAGGTTTTAAGCAGTACACATATATTATTTCTTTTTTCCTCTCGCCCCCAATACCCTCAATCCCCCACCACATTCCCACTGTACTCTCCAGGGACAGTGCAGTTCTTCATGGGGATATCCTAAGTCTTTCATATTGTCCAGGGCAGTGCCTTGACCCTCCCCCATGTATTCAGATGGATAGAACATACCTCCATGTGGAATGGGCTCCCAAAATCCATTCAAATTCCAGTGATAAATACTGATCTTGTACCCAAGGGGCCAAAGCTTACCAAGGCATCCACACTGATACCCACCCAGGGTTTCTGGCTCAGTCCCATTTTGGCCTCTCTGCCAACAGTCTGTATTCAATTAGCTCCACGTTCTTCAGGTCAGCGCTTTCTGTGGGATTCCCTCACCCAGTCATGACTCCTTTACTCAACTCACCTACCTTGCTGCAACTGTTATCTAGGAGTTCAGTTCAGTATTTAGCTGTGGGTGTCTGCCTCTGCTTCCATCAGCCAGTGGATGGAATACAAGGTAGTCATCAATCTCTTTATCAGGGAAGGGCATTTAAAGAAGCCTTTGCACTATTTCTTAGATTGTCAGTTGGTGTCATCATTGTAGATGTCTGGAAATGTCATTAGTGCAGGATAACTCCTCAAACCTGTAATGTTTCCCTATATTATGGTATTTCTCATCCTGTTCTCCTCTATACTTCTCCCAACTCAACCTTCCTGATCCAAAGTGTCCTCCTCTCCCCTTCTCTTTTCCTTGTCACTTTTATCCAGCTCCCTGTTACCTCCCTCTATTCTCCCAGTAATTTTCAGCCTCATAAACCTTCTTCTATTGTGTGGAACACTTTGAGGAGTATTGGAATTAACTCATCTCTGAATTTCTGTTAGAATTCTGCACTGAATCCATATTGGCCTGCACTTTCTATGGTTGGGAGAATTTTGATAACTGCTTCTTTTTCACTAGAGGTCATATGTCTGTTTATATTGTGTATGTGTTCTTGATTTCATTTTGGTAAGTGATATCTATCAAGAAAATTGTCTATTTCCTTTACATTTTCGAATTTTGTGGAATACAGTTTTTCAAAGTATGACCTGAAGATTCTCTGGATTTCCTCAGTGTCTCTTGTTATGTCCCCCTTTTCATTAACTTGCATGCTCTCTCTCTCTGCCCTTGGTCAGTTTGTATAAAGGTTTGTCTATATTGTTGATTTTCTCAAAGAACCATCTATATCTTACAATTTTTATTGTTTCCTTTGTTTAGTCTTTATTGATTTCATCCCTCAATTTGATTATTTCCTGGCATCTCCTCTTCTGGGGTGAATTTGCTTCTTTTTGTTCTAGTGCTTTCAGTTGTCTGCTAATTCTCTTGTGTGAATATTCTCCACTTTCTTCACATGATAATTTAGTGCTACTAAATTTCCTCTTAGTACTGTTTTCAAAGTGTCACATAAGTTTGGGTATGTTGTGTCTTCATTTTCATTGCATTCTAGGAAGTCTTTAATTTCTTTCTTGAACCAGGATTGGGTCAGTTGTGTGTTTTCAATTTCCGTGAGTTTGAAGGGTTTCTGCAATTGTAGTTGTTGAATTCTAACTTTAAAGCATGGTGGTCTGATAAGATACAGTGGGTTACTCAATTTTTTTTACCTATTGAGGTTTGCTATGTTGCCAATATGTGGTTCATTTTAAAGAAGGTCACATGTGGCACCGAGAAGAAGGTATAGTCTTTGTGTTTGGATGGAAGGTTCTACAGATGTCTAGTAAACTCCGATGTATTATAACTTCAATTAATTCTTTTGTTTCCTTGTTAATTTTCTGTCTGGTGGTCCTATCTCTTGGTGAGAATGGGGTGTTGAATTCTCCAACAATAACTGTGTGAGGTCTCATGTATGATTTGAGTTCTAGTAACGTTTTTTACAAACATTGGTACCATTGTATTTGGGGTAGAGATGCTCAGAATTGAGATTTCTTCCTGCTGGATTTTTCCTGTGATGAATATGAAATGACCTTCTTCAATTTCTTGAAGTCTAATTTATTAGATACTAGGATAGTAACACCTTCTTTTTTCTTGGACCCATTTGATTGGGAATCCATATCCATCTCCACACTTGTAATTCTGACACTTCCTATTGTTCATGGTCACATGAGTGTACATGACAAGTAATAAGGATTGGTTGATGAGTAAAACACTGTTGTCCATGAGGGTAGCAAGATAGGTGGCACTAAAAATGAGGAGGATTGAGGGAAATGAAAGCAGAATATGTCATCATGTAGGATATGAAAGATGAATTAATAATTCAAGCAGAGCTAACAAATAAGAAGCCCGAGTCAACTGCCAACAGGTCCATAAATAATATAGTGTCTGCATATTCATTTGGGACTGACAAGGCTCTAAGACCAGGGTAGCAGGAAGAATGCTTGTAACCGTGTATGGCTAGAAGGAAATAGTCTCACTGGGTGATTTAGGGATGTCACAGAAGAACTGGCAGTACCTTTAGGACAGGGAAGTGCAGGGCTGTATGATAAGTGGAGAAGATGAGCACTGGATGAGCTAAGCTTGTGTCTTCAAAATGTGTTTTAATCACTGTTAAAGAATAATCTCAGTGTTTATATTTACATAGTAGCTCTACCGTTTTTTGAAGATCAATGTGAGGCTTTTATGCTTGACATGCTTTATCACTCAGCTATGACCTCAGCAGCATTTGGCTACTTCAGTTTGATGCATGCCATGCATTCGTTATTCACTTATCCAATCTTAATAATTATCTTTCAGTTTTTTTGCCTGAGTTACTTATTAAATCATTTAATATGTTAATTCAAGGCAGGAAAGGAGTTTAGAAATACAGAGAATCATAAAGTAAGCCTGAAATCCCATATCTCTATGTAAAACAATAAATTCATACTAAGTAGAATTACTATTTTTCATTCCTTCTTTTTTTCCATATTATTTCTGACAAACAGTTCTTAAATTCCACACATAACTCAAACCTATGATTCCCCTGCTCCATCCTCTTGCATATCATGCAGTCCTGGGAATAAACATAGGGCTTCAAAAATGCAAAACAATATACAATCAAATTAACTATGCACTTGGAAAATAGGTGATAATTTGATGCTATACCTGCCACTTTGGTCTTTACTTTTTCTCATACATCTGCATCACTAAGTGGCTTTGCTAAGCCTCCTGATGCTGTGCTCATGATACAGCAGTGATACAAGCAAATTATGTCCCCCTCTGCCCATGAAAAGCAGCCTGAACCTACAGCTCTGACAAAGGCAACCAGCTCTGGACTTATGGGTACTCTCATTCTGTGGTCATCACTGAATATACAGCATTCAGAAGTGGACATTTGTGAGACTTTAACAACATGAGTCTTTTTTCATAGGTGTCCAGAGTGAGATCCAGGTGGTAGATTAAGGAGCAGGCTTGGTAAAGTCTGAAAATTCCTTGAAACTCTCCTGTGCAACCTCTGGATTCACTTTCAGTTCCACCATACTCCATAGAGCAGACTGGGTTGGTGTAGTTGAACACAAACCTGATGATTATGCAACACAATGTGGTCAGTGTATGAGGGGCTGATTCACCATCTCAAGAGATGACTCCAAAAGCAATGTCTACCTGCAAATGAACAACTTAAGATCTGATGACACCTGTATTCATGTATTACTGTACTGCAGGCACAGTGAGAGTAGTACAATGTGAACCCTGTCAAAACAATCCCTGCTGGAGAGCTCAGTACCAACAGGGGATAGGGACCACATGTGGAGTGTAGGGACAGTGCTGGAAAAGGTGCAGATGTTAACTGGGAGCTGACTTATGTGGTCACAAGTGTCACCCCACCTACTGATTTCTCAGGATAATGTCTGTATTTATGATCTCTGAAATCTCTGATAACAGAGTTTCTCTTTTGCCACAATTTAAAATATATACATAAACCAGTCTAACATGAATTACATGTAAAATAACTCAGCTCTGATAGCAGAAATGATTCTGGGGAAGGCAAAGATCAAATGCCAATAAAGGGCTACATAATTGCTGATGATTTTCCCTCATGAAATTCAGGAAAAATCCTTGGTAGTATCCAGTTAGGACAGTGCATGTAATTAGGGGAGACACCAGGGAAGTGAGGCTGCTCTCAGTTGGCCCACACACCATAAGAGGTTTCAAGTCTTCTGATTTCCCTGAGAATTGTACACATCACACCCAGATGTGACCCATTTGTTTTTCCCCTGATGTAGTTGCTTAACCCTTAACTTACACCATAGTATATCCAGTTATTTTTATTCATCTAATGTCTAGCCTTTGTTCAAAACAGACATGAGCCTCTTACTTGACTATGCTGGGGCCTAGGCTGTAACTCTGTGGGTCTCTGGGAAGTTTAGGAACATGACTTGCCACAGGTATGTTGGAAGAGAAAGTTTATTTTAGCTATGTTTGAAAGTATAGCCCGAGGCATGAACACCTGGGAGAATCCAGAGTGGAACTTAACCTAAGTCATGCGAGAAGTGGAGTGAGAGAGAAATGAAGGAATAACAGGGGAAACACGTAAATCACTCAGGAGGCCCAAAAGAAAGGTGAAAAGGACCAGGTAACTAAAATAGTTGGATTGTGCAAGGATTAAGAGCTGGGGTTGTATAGCACAGGCCAGGGTTGGAACATTTAAGGTAGGTGGAGGGATATGCCAGCCAGGAGAACCCTGTAACAGTTTAGGTCTGAAGGTGGCAGGTAGAATATGGCATCCACTTTCTGTCTTGATGTTTTTAATCAGCACCTCAGCCATTTGTCTCAAATTTGAAACCTAACTTCCAAGGCTATTATCGATGACCAACAAATGACAAGTAACAATGTGTAATATTTTCTGTGACTGCTTCCTTTTGAAACTGAGGCATCATTGTTTAGTGGTGTAATATATGATTTAATAGAGTCCACGAAAGTCCTATAAAGGGACGTCAGGTATTTAATTGGGAATCACTCACTAATAAATATAATAAGGTAGAGAACGACTGAGGTCTTCTGCCCAGAGAACCGGAATCTGCTATCTCATGTGCTATCACCCCCAAGACAAGAGCTCCCATCCCAGTCTTCATGTCGCACCTCAGACTCCAACATGAAGGGGCAGGTACCTTAAAGTCTATTGTTTGGAAGAGTTCCCACAACAGGGTCGGGCCAAAAGAAGATGGAAGGCTGGCCCTGCCCATGCTGACCAGGCTCTGAGGAAACTTCTGGGACTAGGGACATGTTGACATCAGGTGGAGCAATTTGTGAATCAGGATTCCCTAGGGTGAACCAGTTTAAACTTGTCCCAGCATCAAGATTTTTGAGGGAAAACCCGGAGCTAATTGCTGACAAAGTCTGTAGTTGATTTTAAATCTGATACAACAAATAGAGTAGGCAGAAAGGGTAAAATAAGAAACCTAGGGGACTTTTACCTGGGTGTACTTTGGAAACTGTTGGGCCATGGTATTCAAAATTTGTTTGAAATGCTCTTTATCCACTCACCACTGCACAGTTGTGGGTAAGAACATGCAACTTGTCTTCAAGTCTTCATCCTTGTCTTTACTCTGCTTCATTTTCCAAAAATAACTGGGATGTGTGAAACTGGCCACCATAATTGGAATGTTCAGGAGAGGCAAGAGGAAAATCAAAATGAACATCTCTGTCCTGTGTAACACCAGGGCAGCATGAATTGTTACGTGTCATGTAGAGAAGCATGTTTTATCCATTGGGCAAATGAGACAATATTTTTGAACCTGTGATCCCTTTCTCTCCCAGGTGTTTCTTCAATCCTGGAGGAATATTGGACAGACTCTTCCCTGGGACTCTGCATTTCGGGTTCACATTGCATATGAAAAACATTGGTTGATACATATCATGGGATAATTCAGTGTCTTATATCATGACATCACACATGTTTGTCATACAGCCCCTGGGGGGAACACATTTTTAGAAAATTTGGTCCCAAGACTATCTGAACTCCATTAAATGAGGTGAGTATCTTTTCTCAAAAGACTCAAAGGTAATACATAAATTAATGGTTCAAGAAGGACACACAAGTAAGAATTGATGGTTTCACATGGGACATCTCATCAACAAATCCACACCAGGACTAGGCAGCCTAAATTGTGGAGCATCTGACATCTGCAAAATATGCACTGTGATCTGTGTTACACCAGTGATACATAAAGATTATCCAACGAAAGCCTGTGTTTCCATTGTCTAGAGAAACTAAAATCAGGTCAAATCACAAAATTCCTGAATAGTCTTGCATCCCAAAATATCCAACTGATTGCAGAATCACAATTAATTTACATGTTCAAAGTTTATTTTTACATATTGAAACATATCCAGTGGGAAAAAACAGATCTCTGTGCCTTACTTCAAATACTGCATCAGATCTATCACTGCACTGATCCTCAGTTTTCCACCAATACCTTGTGATGACTAAATTCTTCTACTTCATCTTTGATTTTCTATATTGTTTTGCTAATTTAAATTCCAGGAGTGACTAGATGAAGACTTGTGCTGTGTCTTACTAGGAAATAGTAACTGTGAAATGACTCCATGTTGAATGTGTAAAATCCTATTCCATTATCCTCATCACCTACTCTATTTTGCAGTCTAGTATCTTATTTGTTGGTGGGATAGTGTACTGTTGATATTTTCTTATGTATTTTTCTTCTCATTAGCTTCAAATAGTATCCCACCCCAATTAAGGGAAGACTATACAATGCTAAAGTAAAACCTGCTTTTCTTTATCTAAAATATTTGTGTATATACTATGTGGTTGTCTGTGTCTCTCTGTGTGTGTTTACCTGTGTGTGTTCATATCTATATCTATCTATATAAGTAAATATATATATATATAGAGAGAGAGAGAGGGGGGAGAGAGTGTGATACAGACAGACAAATGGGTAAACAGATTGAAAGACTGATAGGCACACACTGTTGCAGATAGTGTTGGTGAAATGTCTTAATTTCCAAAAGCTGACCCTTGAATTTAACATGATTTTTCCTGTCCCATCTCCTATTTCTCTAGTGATATATGTTAACTCTTAAAGGTTGATATATATAACATCTGAATGCCTTTAATCTGATATTTATTTTGTATAATTGAACCATGGACCCAGTAATATTCATTTAACTTCATCTTTAGTTTCATTAATGTATAAATTACATAGAAGTTCTTTTTTACTCTTTTACATATTTGGTTAACGCAGTTAAAAATCACTCTGTATATATTTAAGTTAGATAAATATTTCTTAGAACACTGAGTTACTGTTAATGAGAATTTTCTGTTTAGATCTCTGTCCCATTTTAAGCAGATTATTTGGATTATTTATATATACTTTTTTAATTGTACATTTGTTTTTGGATGGTAATCACCTACAGATCTGTACTTGGTCAACAAATAGTTTCTTATAGGCAGGCTGTAATTTTTTATGAATGACAGTGTCTTTTGCCTTACCGAAGCTGTTCAGTTTCAATAAGTTCCACTTATTAATTGTTGACATTAGTTTCTGCATGTTCTATATTCCATGCAGGAACTCATATCTTCTGACAATGCATTCAAGGTTATTCTCCACTTTCACTTCAATCAAACTTTGTGTATCAGGTCTTATGTTGAGCTCTTTGATATTATTGAATTTCAGTCATTTGTAGGGTGTTAGATACACATCTATGCATTCTTGTACATATTGACATCTTGTTATATTAGCACCATATGTTAAAAAAGGTTTTCTGAGTTATATTGTGTGTTTCTGAATTCTTGATCAAAGGGTGGTTGTTCACTTGCGTATAGATGTGTGTCTGGGTCTTCAGTTTGATTCCATTGCTTAACTTGTTTGTTTTTATGGCCATACCATAGAGTTTTATGAATACAATTCTGTAGTTCAACTTAAAATCTAGAATAGTCAGACAACCAGTAATTCTTATTTTGTTCAGTAGTGTTTTAGTTATATTTGGTTTTCTGATTTTCTGTTAGGATTTGTGATTTGTCCTTTCAAGACCTGTAAAGAATTATGTTGTAATTTTGACAGGGATTACAGTAAATCTGTTCATTTCTTTTTCCTGGCTAGCCATATTTGCTATGATAATTCAAAGTCATGGAATATATTCTGCAGCTGGAGTTTATTTCCAAACTGGTGCCATAGCCAATAATCATCAAATAAACATGCAAAGACTTATATTAAGTTACAAACTGTTGGCCAATTCCTAGGGCTTCCTACTGGCTAGTTCTTTCTTAATTATTAACCAAATTCTATTAATCTATGTTTTGCCACAAGGTTGTGGTTTATACATAATCCAGTATGTTATTCCTTCAGCAGTGTTTCATCTATTAAAGGCCTTCTCTGAGTTCCTCACTCAAAAATTTTCCTGGTTGGGTAGCCCCACCTAAATTGTTCCTGCCTGTCTACTGTCCACACAATGTTTTATTCACCAGTCAACAAGAGAAACGCATATAAAGGAGGACACAACACATCATCCCATATTTTCTGTCTGAATTTAAAAAAAGGTATTAACTTTAACATTTTCAATTAAATACATCAAAAACTTATCATATAAGATATTTAACAGTATTTAGTCCATTAACATTTGGAAAATGTTAAAGCAAATATCCTATAATATATCCTAATTTTTTTAGTCTTATATGTAACAGATTTTCTTATAACTGAGGAAAACCTTAACCATGATTGTCTTAAATTCCATCAAAGACCTCATAAAGATAAAATGCTATTTCTAGAATTGACAGTGATGTTTCACTGCCTGAAAAGTTCATCAAATTTATTCTGTAATGTTGGGGCATTCATCTACAACGACAGGCCAAGAATATCTGGCTACTTCTCAATGAAGCAGGTATTATGAAGGACTATACCTTCTTATTGCCGCAAATTCAGCAGTCATTTTCCTGGTGGTGATGTGTGTCCTGTTTGAACAAAATATAGTCAAACAGTCCAGGAAAGAGGATTTTTGGCCAAATGCCTAGTCTTGCAATGTTGAAGGCAAATCCCATCATGAGTTTATTCAATGCCCATCTTCCACTGTGAAGTAATTGGTATTTCCAGGACCAGTTCTGTCTCACTGTCATGACAAACCCTAAGCCAATTTAAATGCCATATTCTGTAGATCTTGAAAGATTTTGAAGAATAACTATCCATTTGAAATATATCTCTGTGTATTTAGAAAATCTAAGTAATATAACTAGAAAGTTTTAGTTGGCTATATACTATCTTTATTTAATTATGCATTACATTTTAAAATGAGCTGTCTAAATACAATATCCAAACAAGAATAGAAATATACCTAAAACAAAGTTGACCTCAAATTTATATCAGTAAATTAAAATCCAAACCAACAAAAAATATTTACTTCCATATCACATTCTCCTTTATTATCTTTAGAAGGAGATTGACTATAATTAATAACCATTTACACCCAACAACAGTTTTTATTCATCAACCAATAAGAGAAACATATATGCAGAAGGAAATCCCCAATTAATAATATCATCTTCCCTGATATTTTTTATACTAAAGTGCTGGTGTCAACCACTATGCTCAGTTCCCTTATTTGCCTACATCCTGCTAGTGAAGCTCACTACCAAGTGTAAGCTATCAAAGTATTGAAGTCTAGTAATCAGCCCACCACCCTTTTGGCTGCCCTAATTTACCTAACCAAACATCTTCTCTTTCCTACGGAAAGACACAGGCTATCAGGATGGATATGAAGACAGAATCCATCGTTCTGCTGCATATAAGAAACACACCTCACTTTCAAAGAGTAACAGGTTGGGTTAAGATTTTCCTCTCTAAGGGACCCACGGGGAAAAAAACTGGTGTAGCTACACTATTATCTAATAAATCAGACTTCAATCTAAAATCAATCAAAGTAGATGAAGAAGGTCATTTCATATTCATCACAGGAAAAGTTAATCAGGATGAAGTCTCAGTTATGCATATCTATGCCCCAAATACAAAGGCATCCATGTTCATAAAAGAAACATTACAAAAACTCAAATCCCACATTAAATCTCACACACTTTTAGTGGAAGACTTCAACACCTCATTCTCACCAGTAGATAGAACCACCAGATGGAAACTTAACAAAGAAACAAAAGAACACTTATATTTATCAACAGCATAGATACTGAGATTGACAATTAACAAATGGGACCTCCTGAAACTAGAAGCTTCTTTAAAGCAAAGGATACAGTCAGCAAGCCAAAAAAGGCCATCCACAGACTGTGAAAACATATTCACTAATCCAACATCTGACAGAGGACTGATCTCTAAAATTTACAAAGAACTCAAGTAAGTCTCCAAAACACTATTGGGTACAGAAAATTAGTGGACTCCAGGCCAAAGATTAACACAGTGACCACTATGGATTGGTGCCATTTCTTGAAAAATTGTCTCAAATAGAATGGATGTCATTCTGGAGGGAAGAAGCAAATTCCCTTGGACTTCATGGATTAAGGAAATGTTATGGAGCTCCCCAAGATAACATTCTTGTTGAGGATCTAGAAACTCAAGCTGCATGTGGTGAACACATGTTGCTCCTATGCCATACACCAGTTTTGAATGATTGGCATAAGGTTCATGAGCAATGAGAAAGAATAGAATATATTCAAACATGGTACAGGGACCACGAGAATTACAGAGTGAATTTTTTCAAAGATTGTCCAGTGCTGTACGGTTAGAGGTAACAGATTCAGATTCTAGGTGAATAATCATAGAATCCCAATATTATGAGAATGCAAACCCACAATGCAAAAAGGTGCATTTGTGATTAAAGACCATTTCAGCAACATTGGATGAATGGAACTTCTATATAGCCAGCACCGAGCATAACATTTATGACACTGGACCTTGGGTAGGAAAAGCAATCTCCAAATATTTAAGAAATCCAAGATAGCAGATGCCTTAAATGTGGTGACACAGGAGCTTGGGTACAAGAAGCAATCTCCCAAGGTTTAAAAATATATCAAAATACCAGATGTTTTACTATTGGTAGAATGGGGTATCTAAGAAAAAAATTGTAGGCAAAGCATTCTTAGCAATAATACTCCATCTAGTAAGGAGTCCAACAGAGGATCTCACCCTTCTGGACTAGGTAAAAGATGTGGCAAAGGCCAAAACTGTACCAATGAAAGTATCTTGACCATGAAACCCTTTACAATAGGGAAACTCCTTGGTGGGTCCTTCTAGAAGGCAACCATGTGAAAATTATTTCGGTCATTCCCAATCACTGTGGAGGACAATCCTCCTCAGGATGATTAGAAAATCCAGTGCCTTTTGTAAAACGTCATGCCACTCTAGATTATAAATTAGCCATAGAAAATGAATTAAATGCTCAAATTCCTAAATAAAGAGTACAAATGAAAAACAGTTTGAGTGAGGAACTACATTACACAGGTTATGATGTGCCTATCATAACTTAAAATTCTTGGCCTCGACGATGGCCCCTTCAAGAGGTTAATGTCAAATTCTTAGGAATTGGAACCATAGATCTGGTAAAACAGAGCACAAGATCGGTTAAATGTTTAGTGCCAGAAAGGCAAAGCAGAAGACTGAGAGAACATAAAGGATGTATTAGCTCAAACTGTAACAGCCTATGAGCTGTAAACTGATTATCAATTCTCCTTGAAAAATTGAGCAAAGCAGTTTTCCACAAATCACAGTTCTGAAACAATCAACATGTTGCTTGGTATATGTAAATAAAATTAAAAGTTTAAAAACTTGAGCCCTAAATCTATACAGAGAGAGGCAACTTCGTAATGATAAGGAAGATTTAACTCCTTAAATCAAGGGTGCCTGAGCCCCTGCTCTGAGAGAAGGGGAGGCAGCTGTCCACAACTCCTGTTAATATTCCTTTGCTAATTGTAAGTCATAAAAGTCCTATGCATATTCTCTGGCCCAGGGACTAACTGACAGACCCTGGTAATCTCAATAACTCTGTAAGCCTTATCTTATTTTACTCAGATACATCTACCCCAAAACATATAGTTACTATTTTACTCCAGATCGTGTATGACCCTAGTAACCATGGAAACTGAAACTTGTGTCCCTTTTTTAAACATCCCCCCATTATTTTTTCCTGGTGGACATCTCATCTCATCCGTCATGGAAAGAAATCCAATCTGATAAGCCTGAATTAATGAAATCTTTTTCCTCTGCATCAGAAGTGTCAACTCCTTGAGTTAGCCTCTGGGAATCCATAAACCTGGCACATTATTATACTTTGTTCTCTGTCAAAATATCTCCCAGGTTCCATATGCTATTTCAGCACCTTACAGGATACTGCTTAAATAAGGATTTAACTCTTTGGCTAGGGAAACAGCATAAGCTTCCCATGGTTTTGTATTGTTAATATAATATCTGCTGATGCCAGACTATACTTTCTAACACTAAGCCTTGTTACCTTCTTTAGTCAACTGTCCAGGTGAATTGGGATCACTATTTTCTTTTAGAATCTCAGTTAAGGGTTTTAAGTCACCAGTAAAACACTTTAAAAAAGGACATAACCATTGACTATTTCCCAACAATTTCTGAAAATCACTCAAAAGATTATAAACTATCCTTTTTTAATTGTCGAAATTGAGGTTTATTTTCTGTTAGAATATAACATATGTCCCAAATAACTTTTGAAAATTACTTAGTCTGTGAGGAGTCTTTTCCAGTCTAACAGGTAGAGCTCTCACTATCTGACAAGGCCTCATTTGCATCCTAGCTGACACTCCCTATTGCTACCTTCTTGGGATTGATACTCAGAACATTGATCCTTTTTCTATGGTGTGTTACAATTAGTCACAATTGCTATGCACAAAGAAGAGGAACTTGGGGTAGCCAGTGTTTATTTGAGGATTGGATGAGTCAATGCTGTCATCAAAGCATTATTTTCTGTAGAACAAAAGGTGATATTTTTAATGGTAGGAGTACTATGCATATAGATCTGTAGTCGCGTGCTTGTCTATCATATGCAAGGTATTAAGGTTAAGAATCAAGCCCAATTAAAAGAAAACACCAGCAATGCATGCTGAAAAATAACATTTCTCACATGAAGTAGACTTAAAGGATTTGATCTAATGATGGACTGTCAGTCCCTAGACTAGGAAGGGCAGATGGGATGCAGTGAAGGGGGAACAGGTTCACAGTGCATCACAAGAGTTAGGTTTCAGAGTAACATAACAAATAGCTAATCCAAGGTCTGTGGCTTGACACAGCTCCAAAACCCAATAATCATGACACAGTCTAAATAACTGAAACCATGAGTTCAATGCAGGAAAAGGGAAATGTTTGAATGCTTGGAAAGGCTGGTACTACGTGTGAATATGTTTGTGCTTGCACAGGCCTTTGGAAGCCACAAGGTGATTCTGATTGTATTCTTCAAATGACCTGTACCTTAGCTTTTGAGATAGGTTCTCACATTGAACCTGGAGCTCACATGTTCAGATAGAATGGTTGGATGACAAGTCCCAGAGAGGTTCCTGTTACCTCCACCCCAGTGCTGGGAAAATAGTACAAACTGTCATTTACAGTTTCAAAGCTAAGTTAGAGGATCAAACTGAGACAATCATATGGGGAGACAGGAACCTGACCTCTGAGCCAATGCCTCATCTGTGGATTTTATCACATGTTGTGTGCATTGATATTGTAATCTAAAAAAATAAATATATGCACTGTGAAATAATTTTAAGTATAAATTGTATTGATAATTAAGAATTTTAAACCATTTGTTGCCTAAATAAAAATGAATGCTATGAGACCAATGTCCTTAAAATTCTGCTGGTTATGGAATTGGGCAACATGGGAGAGAGAAAGGAATTGGAAAAGAAATAATCATCATACTATATTATATGAAAGGTGGTTCACAAATTTAATCCAGTAACAAAGGATTTAGTGGCAAAAGACTTTCGCAGTTCAGTATCAGCTTGGTCTTCATAGTGTGTCCAGGCCAAGCAGTGTGGGCTGCTCAATCAAACAGATAAGATCTGTCTCTCTCTTTCAATCTCTCTCTCTCTCTCTCTCTCTCTCTCTTGGTCTGTGTGTGTGTGTATGTGTATATGTTTGGATGTGTGGCTGTATAATTTTTAATGCATATGTCCTCTCAGAAGAATTTTTATTCTAGATTATTATCTTTGGATTTGATCAAAACCATGACCAAAATCAATGTGAGAAGGAAAGTATTTATATTATCTTGACTGTAACAGATCATATGGAAACATATCAGATCATGAAATAAAGGAAGGAGCACAAAAGTGGGAACTAAATCAGAGATTGCAAACAAATTCTGTTAACCAGCTTGCTCTCCATGGTTGTTCGGCATGCTTTCATACACAAACCAGAAATACCTGGCTATGGACAGCACCTTCCATATCTGCCTGTGCCCCCATCACCAATTAATCATTAATCAAGAAAGGGCCCCTGCGTCTTGCCTGCAGACCAAACTAATGAAGGCATTTTTTTCCAACTGAAGTTACTTGTTCCCTGATGAACATAGCTTGCAATATGTTGACAGATTTCTAATCACCACACGAATGGATAGGCTGATACTGTCATCACAACATGACCCATTAAGTGAGTATCTATGTGTCCATCAGACAAAAGTAAACAAATAACTGAACAAAGAATTAAAAGATAAGGATCCATCTCACAAAAGAAGATAATTATAAAAGGCGAAAGATTTATACAATCTGAAGAGAAACCAAAAGAGAAGATAATTATAAATAATGAGTGGAATGATCATAAGCTCATTTTCTTTGTTAGTGACTTTATCCTAGAGATTTCCTTCTATAGAGCTTCTAGGAGAAGCTAAAACCCAAGAAGCAAGATGGTACAGCATATGGATACAAACACTACTGAGATAACCAAAGACAAAAAATATTCAACATGGGGATTTATACCAAGATCCTCCATATAGTATGAGAAATGAGCTTTTTTCTGTAATAATTCTTCCCAAATTTTTATAATCACAATGAAAATTTCAGATAATCCTAAGATGAGACACACTGAGTATAATGTTAGAAAAATATTATTTTGATACACAGGGTTGTGAACAAGGGAAAGAACACTCATAGTGTGGGTGACCATCAAAACTTTGACAGGACAGTTGACTGTAATGTTAAGACCAGTGTCACCATGACACTCACAGTAAAAATATGCACAAATAAATAAGTGATGCTAAATATGAAGTCTCCAATCCCAAGAAATCCCTTCCCTGGTGATTTACATTAACAATACCTGGAGAAATCCCTATAAACACTTGTTCTGCATGGAGATCCTCACTTCAAGGTACAGGATCCCCATATTCAAACATGTTCCCATTTCCACTTCCTCTATTCACTTAGGTATCTCAACCTTTTTAATATTTTACTTTACATAACCTTCAAGCCACGTCACTATTACTTTTTATGAAATGTTATAAACATGTGACATTCAATTTCTCACCAATGCAATAATCATATTTAGGAGCTTGGATGTTTGTGTGTTATAAGCTAAGGAGAGAGACAATGAGAGATAAAGCAGTACATCAAGACAGATAGACTGACACAAATCAAGAGGAATTAAAACTAGATTGACATGTGAAGCAACCTTGTTTCTTATTTAAATTTAAAAATAAAAAAACTAGACTCTTGGTGGGGTGTTCCTAAGTGAGAAGGTAAAATCAGAAACTACTAAGATGTACACAACTCACTCCCATGGATCTCCTATAAGCTAGACATGTGAAGTCACATGTACTAAATGGTTGTTAGCTGGTTTCTCATGAGTTATTTCTTTACAAGTCATACAAATAAGACAACACCACAGACACGAAGAGAAAGAACACTAAGTATTTCTTCATGCAGGATTTCTGATCATCAAGAGCCCAATGACGTTTGAATTCACTACTGGAAGTTTTAGGGCTACACAAATGAGTTAAGGACATGGTATGCTGTTCTGTCCACACTAAATTAATGTGGACTCATTTACTAAAAACATTCTCAGGTGTTACTGGCAAAATCTGCACACTGCAACTAAAAAAATTCTATGTTTATCCATACATGGAAAGCCAGCCTGGACCAAGAGAATGTTCTTTAGTTTCCATTTCCAGATACTCTCAGAAGCACAAGACAAACATCAGTCACTTGCAGAAAAAAATGAAAACCTTGCCCTGTGCCTCCTTTTATCCTCTCAGGATCCTCCCCCAATGCAAAGCAGCCTCAGGCTCAGGTTGAAATCTGAGGCCTAGCTGAGCAGCCCCAACTCCTTCTCACTGGAGCCTCCAACAGAGCATGGATATCCTGGTGCTGCTCCTCTGCCTGGTGACCTTCCCAAGCTGTGAGTGTGAAGGGTTTCAGGAGAGGGACACCAGAATGTTATTATGGGATGTATAACTGATGGTGACATTGTTTGTCCCAGGTGTCCTGTCCCAGGTGCAGCTGAAGGAGTCAGGACCCAGCATGGTGCAGCCCTCAGAGACCCTGCCTCTCACCTGCACTGTCTCTGGAATCTCATTAAGTAGCATTGCTGTAAGCTGGATCCGCCAGCCTCCAGGAAAGGGACTGGAGTGGATGGGAGAAATATGGAGTAATGGAAATACTTATTATAATTCAGCTCTCCAATCCCGAATCAGCATCACCAGGGACACCTCCAAAAGTCAAGTTTTCTTCAAACTGAATAATCTAAAAACTGAGGACACAGCCATATATTACTGTGCTAGAAACACAGTGAGGGAACTCCAGTGTGATCCTGCATATAAACCTCCCTGTAGAGACACCAAAGAACAGCAGGGGGCACTGAGGACCAACAGTGCCATCTCAGGACCAGTAGCAGTTATTTCAACAGTTCTGTGTTTGCTACTATTTTGATGCTAGAACTTTGTTTTTTTTTTCACACAAGGAAATCCCTAGAGGATACTTTACATGTCATACTCATTTATTCTTGCTTTTACCTTGTACACTACTCATCTGTGTTCCCCATGATCTTCTGAAATATCTAATTGCTTCTTGTTATCAGACAAGTCACCAAATTATTTTATATCTCCAATATATACATTTCATTATATACATATACAGCCAAAAGAACAAAGGGGAGAAATTCCACACATAATTCCAACAACAACTACCATTGCAAATAGAAGAAGTATGAACAATCAATGGTCATTAATATCCCTCAACATTAATGGCCTTAACTCACCCATAAAAAGACTCAGGCTAGCAGAATGAATTCGAAGACAGAACCCATTCTTCTGCTGCATACAAGAAACACACATCACCCTCAAAGAAAGACATTACCTGAGAGTTAAAGTTTGGGAACAATTTTCCAATCAAATGGACCCAAGAAACAAGCAGGGGTAGCTCCTAATATCTAACAAATTAGACTTGAAAATGAAATCAATCAAAAAAGATGAAGGAGGTCATTACATACTCATCACAGGTGAAATCCACCTAGATGAAGTGTCTATCCTGAACATCTATGCCCCAAATACAAAGGCATCCACATTCGTAAAAGAAGCAATACTAAAACTTATATCACATATGACGCTCCACACACTTATAGTGGGAGATTTCAACACACCACTCTCACCACTAGACAGGGAAACCAGACAGAAACTCAACAAAGAAGAGCAGGGTCTAATAGAAATAATGACCCAACTGGGATTAAGAGACATCTATAGAACATTTCATCCACATAAAAAAGAATATACCTTCTTCTCACCATCACCTGGAACCTTCTCAAAAATCGACCCCATACTTGGCAACATATCCAACCTCAGCATCATCAAAAAATTGGAATAACTCCATGCATCTTATCAGACCACCATGCTTTAAAATTAGAATTGAACAACACAAATTGCAGAAAACCTACAAACTCGGGGAAATTGAATAATGCACAATTGCACCAATCCTGGTTCAAAGAAGAAATAAAAAAAGAAATTAAAGAAATCCTAGAATTCAATGAGAATGAATACACAACATAACCAAACTTATGGGACACTTTGAAAGCAGTGCTACGGGGGAAGTTCATAGCACTAAGTGCCCACATGAAGAAACCGGAGAATAGTTACATTAGAGAATTAACAACACAGCTGAAACATCTAGAACACAAAGGAGCAAACTCCCCCAGGAGGAGTAGATGCCAGGAAATAATCAAATTGAGGGCTGAAATCAATGAAGTAGAAACTAGGAAAACAATAAAAAATCAATGCAACAAAGAGTTGGTTCTTTGAGGAACTTAACAAGATAGACAAACCTTTGTCCAAACTTACCAAACAGGAGAGAGTGAACACGCAAATTAAAATCACAAATTAAAAGGGGGATATAACAACAGACTCTGAGGAAATTCAGAGAATCATCAGGTCATAGTTTGAAAACCTGTACTCCAAAAATTTGAAAATTTAAAGGAAATGGATGACTTCCTGGATAGCTATCACTTGCCAAAATTAAATCAAGAAAAGATATGCAATTTAAATAGACCTATAAACCCTATGTAAATAGAATAAGTCATCAAAAGACTCCCAACCAAAAAAAAAAGTTCAGGTCCAGTTGGCCTCAGTGCAGAATTCTACCAGAAATTCAAAGAACAGCTTATACCAATTCTTCTCAAAGTATTCCATGCTATAGAAGCAGAAGGGTCTTTGCCAAACTCTTTCTATGAGGCTCCAATAACCTTGATCCCCAAGCCATACAAAAACACAACTAAGAAAGAGAATTTAAGATCAATATCCCTCATGAACATTGATGTAAAAATACTCAATGAAATATTGGCAAATAGGATCAAAGAGCACATCAAAACAACCATTCACCACGATCAAGAAGGTTTCATCCCAGGGATAAAGGGATGTTTCAACATATGAAAATCCATCAACGTAATCCATCATATAAACAAGCTGAAAAACAAAAAGAATATAATCATCTCACTAATGCTGAAAAAGCCTTTGATACACTCCATCACCACTTCATGATAAAGGTCTTGGAGAGATCTGGGATAGCAGGAACATACCTAAACATAATAAAAATTGTATACAGTAAACTAACAGCTAACATCAAACAAAATGGACAGAAATTCAACGCAATTCCTCTAAAATCAGGAGCAAGACAAGGCTGTCCACCCTCTCCATACCTTTTCAACATTGGACTTGAAGTTCTATCCATTGCCATACGACAACAAAAGGGGATCAAGGGGAAACAAATTGGGTAGGAAGAGGTCAAACATTCACTGTTTGCAGATGATATGATAGGTTACATAAATGACCCAAAGAACTCTACCAGGGAACACTTACAGCTGATTAACACCTTCAGCAAAGTGGCAGGCTACAAGTTCAACTCAAGAAAATCAGTAGCCCTAGTATATACAGATGATAAAAGGGCTGAGAAAGAAATCAGAGAAACATAACCCTTTACAATTGCCGCAAACAACTTAAAATACCTTGGGGTAACGCTAACCAAACAAGTGAAAGACCTGTATTGCAAGAACTTTGAATCTTTACAGAAAGAAATTAAAGAAGCCCTCAGAAAATGGAAAGATCTCCCATGCTCTTGGAGAGGTAGGGTCATTGCAGTAAAAATGGCAATCCTGCCAAAAGCAATCTACAGATTCAATGTAATCCCCATTAAAATCCCAGCACAATATTTCACAGATCTTGAAAGAACATTAATCAATTTTGTATGGAAAAACAAAAGACCCAGGGTAGCCAAAACAACCCTGTTTAACAAGGCAACGTCTGGAGGCATCACCATCCCTGACTTCAAGCTGTATTATAGAGCTACAGTACTGAAAACAGCTTGGTATTGGCACAAAAATAGACAGGTAGAAAATTAGAATCGAATTGAAAAGTCTGATATTAACCCACACTCGTATGAACATCTGATCTTTGACATAGAAGCTAAAAATATACAATGGAATACAGAAAGCATCTTCAACAAATGGTGCTGGCATAACTAGTGGCTGGCATGTAGAAGAATGCGGATCGATCCAGGTTTATCGACATACACAAAACTTAAGTTCAAATGGATCAAAGACCACACTGAACCTCTTAGAAGAGAAATTGGGTGGTGCACTTGAAAGAATTGGTACAGGAGACAGCTTCCTGAACATAAAACCATTAGCACAGACAGTGAGATCAACAATTAATAAATGGGACCTGCTGAAACTGAGAAGCTTCTGTAAGGAAAAGAACAGTCAGCGAGTGTGAGGAGCCGCCCTCACTATCGCTATCGCCATTAGAAGATGGCGCTGACATCTGCTGTCAGTTGGAGTTTACCGTTTAAGCTGTGCCTCACCCGTCATCTGGGGTGATGAGCAAACCACCAATCCCGGCTCTACACGTCTCACTCGGAGCTCCTAGGCTTATATAAGGGGCTGGGTTTCTTAGCTTGGGGTCTCCCTCTCAGAAGCTGATCATCTATCTCTCAAGATGTATTAAAGCTTTACTGCAGAAGGATCCGAGTGCCTTATACTGCTGCACAAGTTCAGACCTTGGCAGCCACATCTAGTGATTGGGCAGTTTTAGTTACTTCCTTTTCAGGACAAATTGATAATCATTTTCCGAAGAATCCAATTTTACAGTTTGCCCTAAACCAGGCTATAGTGTTTCCACAAGTGACAGCTAAAGACCCACTCCCAGATGGGACTGTGGTGTACACTGATGGATCGAAAACTGGTATGGGAGCTTATGTGGTCAAGGATAGGGTTATATCTAAACAATATAATGAAACTTCACCTCAAGTTGTAGAATGTCTGATAGTACTGGAGGTTCTTGAGGCTTTTCCAGGACCCCTCAATATTGTATCAGATTCCTCTTATGTGGTTAATGCAGTTAATCTCCTTGAGATAGCTGGAATAATAAGATCCTCCAGCAGAGTTGCTAACATCTTTCAGAAGATACAAGCTGCCTTGTTAAATAGGAGATTTCCTGTTTTCATTACCCATGTCCGAGCACATTCTGGACTCCCAGGTCCCATGTCCTTAGGGAATGACTTAGCGGACAAGGCTACAAAGCTGGTGGCCGCTGCCTTGTCTACCCACGCACAAGCAGCAAAAGAATTCCATCAGCGCTTTCATGTGACGGCTGAGACCTTGCGCCGTCGTTTTGCTCTATCCAGGAAAGAGGCTAGGGAAATTGTTACTCAATGCCAGAATTGCTGCGAATTCTTACCTGCTCCCCACGTGGGAATAAACCCACGTGGCATTAGACCATTGCAGATGTGGCAGATGGATGTTACTCATATTCCCTCTTTTGGAAGGCTTCAATATGTTCATGTTTCTGTTGACACCTGTTCTGGCGTAATGTTTGCCACACCCCTAACAGGGGAAAAGGCCTCATATGTGATTCAACATTGCCTTGAGGCCTGGAGTGCTTGGGGAAAACACAGAATTTTAAAAACAGACAATGGACCAGCATATACCTCTCAAAAATTCCGACAGTTTTGTCGGCAAATGGATGTTACCCATCTAACTGGCCTACCTTATAACCCTCAAGGACAGGGCATTGTGGAACGTGCCCATCGTACACTCAAATCATATCTGATTAAACAAAAGGGGAGTATTGAGGATGTTCTACCCTCGGTACCAAGAGTTGCTGTGTCCATGGCACTTTTTACCCTTAATTTCTTGAACTCTGATGCCCAAGGCCACACTGCGGCCGATCGCCACAGTTTAGAGCCTGATAGGCCAAAAGAATTTGTAAAATGGAAAGATGTGCTAACTAATGAATGGAAAGTCCCGGATCCTATTTTAATAAGATCCAGGGGAGCTGTGTGTGTTTTTCCACAGGAGGAAGAAAACCCCCTGTGGATCCCTGAAAGACTCACTCGAAGAGCTCCTTCACAACTCCAGAATAAGAAGGATGGAGGCCAAGTGGGTGATGAAGACTCTCCTACTCGGGATGATGGTTCCTAGTATGATGGGAGAGTTACGGTGGGCCATCATGTCTACCTTCCCCCTACCGATGCCAGTGATGCATAATGCCCAGGAGTTCCCTAGATTTTTCACAACTAATAGAGAGTTGGGGCTTGCCTTTTTGCCTTTATATCCTCAGATACAGAGTTTTCAGGATGAGAGAATCTTGTCATTGGTAGGAAGCTTGTGCTTTACTGTGATTTCTTCATTAAAGGATACTTTTATTCATATGGATCCAGAAAGATCTAATGCTAATCCTTTTGAATTAATGGAAGCTGTACTGATCTTTCTCCTATGGCAATGATTGCTGGAGGATATAGTGAGAAGGGACAGATTACTTTTGATTGGAAAGGGGCATTAGGCAACAGTCTGAGTGAGGGACAGAGCTCTGGATCATCTGATTGGTCCTCCTCCAATGTTAAGTATACCCATTTTAAGAGAACTAATTATTCAGCTGCTCCAATTTGTGTTTGGCTGCCCTTTATTTGGGTTGTGAGTAATGATACCTTAGGTAAGAATCAGAAAGAAATAAATTGCTCTGCTTAGAATTGTTTTTATGCATTATGCTGGGATGCTATTAAGCACCCTTTTGCTTTGGTAATGCGCATGCCTCGATTTGTTCCAGTTCCTGTTGAGGTGCCAAGTAGTTTGAGTTTGTTTAGGGAAAAGCGAGATTTTTGGGATCTCTGCTATTATTGTGGGCCTGATAGCCGCCGCCGCGGTTACTGCTTCGGTTACCGCCTCGGCCCTTGCACTCTCCGCCACTGTGCAGACAACTCAAACCATTAATGAACTATCGGCCACTATGACCATGGCCCTAGATAAACAGGCCACTGCCAATTCTCAGATACAAGGAGGCCTGATGTTGGTAAACCAACAGATTAATTTGGTTCAGGAACAATTGGATATATTGTGGCAGATGGCCCAATTGGGATGTGAACAAAAGTTGCCTGGCCTTTGTGTCACTTCAGTACAATATGAGAATTTTACAAGAGCAGCTAACCTGTCAAAGGCTCTGTCTCAACATTTATTACAGAATTGGACTTTTGAGTTTGAGCAGACACTCCGTGAGTTGAGAGTGGCGATCCTGCAAGTGAATTCGACGCGTCTGGATCTTTCTCTGATGGAAGGCCTCTCCTCCTGGATTTCATCTGCATTTTCTTATTTTAAGGAATGGGAGAGGGTGGGATCATTTAGCCTAGTTCTCTGCTGTGGAATAGTGTAGATGCTTTGGATGGTGTGTAAGCTCAGAGCCCAAACAAAAGAGACAAAGTGATGGTGGCACAAACACTTGCTGCCTTAGAACACGGAGCCTCCCCCTGACATTTGGTTAACCATGTTAGAGCAATAGGTCGCTGGCCTCCCGGCTCTTGCACCCCACGAGGCTAGTCTCATTGCACGGGATAGAGTGGGTAGGCTTCAGCAGCCCAAGGAGTTGCAAGGCTAAGCACTGCACAGGAGAGGTCTGCGGTATAACGACTTTCTCCTGGGAGATAAGTCATCTTGCATGAAGGTTCTATGTCATGATCTCCTCCCCCCAGAAAAACGACATCGGGACTGGTCAGGGCTCCCTCTGGGGATAAGACCCTGGAGAGGAGCTCTGTACATGTTCCAAATTTGCACATGGGGATTTGACCTCTATCTCCACTACAAAGTTGTGGGTGTCCTATGGCTTCAAAAATAAATGAATAGGGGGGAGATGTGAGGAGCCGCCCTCACTATCGCTATCGCCATTAGAAGATGGCGCTGACATCTGCTGTCAGTTGGAGTTTACCGTTTAAGCTGTGCCTCACCCGTCATCTGGGGTGATGAGCAAACCACCAATCCCGGCTCTACACGTCTCACTCGGAGCTCCTAGGCTTATATAAGGGGCTGGGTTTCTTAGCTTGGGGTCTCCCTCTCAGAAGCTGATCATCTATCTCTCAAGATGTATTAAAGCTTTACTGCAGAAGGATCCGAGTGTCCTGCGTCGTTCTTGCTGGCGAGACGGTAGCGCGGGACAAGCGAGACAAAAAGGCAGCCCACTGAATGGGAAAAAATATTCACTAATCCCACATCTGACAGAGGGTTGATCTCCAAAATTTAAAATGAACTCAAGAAGTAAGTCTCCAAAACACCAAAGAATCCAATTAAAAAGTGGGCTGCAGAACCAAATAGAGAATTTTCAATAGAGGAGTCTAAAATGGCTGAGAGGCACTTGAGAAAGTGCTCACCATCCTTAGAAATAAAATCAAAACAACTCTGAGATACCATTTCACTCCTGTCAGAATGGCTAAAATCAAAAGCACACACGACAATTTATGCTGGAGAGGATGTGGTGAAAGGGGAACACTCCTCCACTGCCAGTGGGAGTGCCAACTGGTTCAGCCACTTTGGAAATCAGTATGAAGATTCCTCAGAAAATGTGAATAAACCTACCACAAACCCAGCAACTCCACTCTTAGGCGTATATCCAAAAGATGCCCATTCCTACAAGGATGTCTGTTCTACTATGTTCATAGCATCATTATTTGTAATAGCCAGAACTTGGAATCAACCTAGATGCCCCTCAACCAAAGAGTGGATAGAGAAAATGTGGTACATTTACACAATGGAGTACTATTCAGCAGAAAAATAAACGATGGAATCCTGAAACTTGGAGGCAAATGGATGACACTAGAAGAAACCATCCTGAGTGAGGTAACACAGTCTCAAAAAGAGAAACATGGCATGTACTCTCTCATATACGGTTTTTAGGAATTCATCTGGGGGAGTGCCAGCCTTCAATCCCATGGCCAGAGATTCTGGGAAACAGAAACTTCATTCAGTTGCTGATGGAAGAAGAGGCAGACTCCCACGGCTAAGTACTGAGCTGAACTCAAGAAACCAGTAACAGAGAGGGAGGACTGATGACCAAAGGAGTTAAGACTGGGCTCAATTTACCCCAGAAACAGCTGACCTGACAAGGGTTAATTCTTGAATCCCAGGTTGATGCTTGGGAATCTAACATGGGACTGATCAAGACCCCTGAATGGGGGTATCAGTGAGGAGGCCTAGGTAATCTATTGAGCCTTGGACAGAAGATCAGTATTCATCCCGAGTATACACATGGACTTTGGACGCCAATCCAACAATGTGAGATGAACTCTCACCCTGAACTCTTGGGGGGGAGGGTCTAGGACCTGCCCTGGATGAAATTACAGACTATGGACACCCCCATGGAGGGCCTCACCCTCCCTGGGGGAAATGAGGGGATAATGGGGTAGTTGGGGGGAGGGCCCGGGGGGAGGGTAAGGAAAGGGTGACCTGGAACTGTCTTGTGAACCAACCATATTTCTAATCTAAATTTAAAATTAAAAATAAAAAAAATTAATATAAAATAATCAAGACCCCAAATATACAGTATAACGAAAGAATATTATGAGCAACTAAGGTAAAAGGTCAAATAACATATAAAGGCAAACCTATCAGAATTACACCTGACTTCTTCTTGGAAAATCTCAAAGTCAGAAGGTCCTGGATAGTTATTCTACCAACACTAGAGATCTTAGAGGTCAGCCCAGACTACTATATCCAGCAAAGCTCTCAATCACTATAGATGGAGAAAGCAAGATATTCCATGCCAAAGCTAGATTAAAGCAATGCATATCCACTAATCATCCCTACAGAAAGTTCTGGAAGGAAAATTCCAACCCAAGGAAGTTAACTAAAACCAAACAACATAGGCATTATATAATCCCAATTTACCAAAGCCAAAAGAGCAAAGAGGTGGAATTGCACACATAATTCCACCACCAACAACCATTCCAAATCAAAGAAGAATGAGCAATCAATGGTCATTAATATCCCTCAATATTGATGGCCTTAACTCACCCATAAAAAGACACAGGTAAACAGAGTAGATTCGAAGACAGAAAGCATCCCTCTGATGAATACAAGAATCACACCTTGTCCTCAAAGACAGACATTACCTGAGAGTTAAAGGTTGGGAAAAGATTTTCCAATCAAATGGACCCAAGAAAGAAGCAGCAGTAGCAATCCTAATATCTAACAGATTAGACTTTAAAATGAAATCAATCCATAAGAAAATCATTAAATACTCATCACATGAGAAACCCACCAAGATGAAGTTTCAATTCTGAAAATCTATGCCCCAAATACAAAGGCACCCATGCTTACAAAAGAAACATTACTAAAACTCAAATCACATATAAAGCACCACACACTTACAGTGGGAGATTTCAACACACCACTTTCACCAATAGACAGGAATACCAGACAGAAACTTAACAAAGAGTCTAATCGAAGTTATGACCCATTTGGGATTAACAGACATCTATAAAACATTCCACCCACATAAGAAAGAATATACCTTCTCACCACCATATTGAACCTTCTCAAAAATTGACCACATACTTGGCAACATATCAAATCTCAGCAGCATCAAAAAAATTGGAATAACTCCATGCATCTTATCAGATCACCATGCGTTAAAATTAGAATTCAACAACAACACAAATTGCAAAAACCCTACAAACTTATGGAAATTTAATTATACACAATTTCTCCATTTCTTGGTCAAAGAAGAAATAAAAAAAGAAAATAAAGATATCCCAGAATTCTGTGAGAATGAAGACACAACATATCCAAATCTATGGGACACTTTGAAAGCAGTTCTATGAGGGAACTTCATAGCAATAAGTGACCACATGAAGAAACTGGAGAATAGTTATACTAGAAAATTAACAGCACAGCTAAAAGCTCTAGAACACAAAGAAGCAAACTCCCCCAGGAAGAGTAGTGGCCAGGAAATAAACAAACTGAGAGATAAAATCAGTAAAGTAGAAAGTAGGAAAACACTAGAAAGAATTAATGCAACGAAGAGTTGGTTCTTTCAGAAAATCAACTAGATAGACAAACATTTGCCAAACTTACCAAACATCAGAGTGTGAACATGCAAATTAACAGAATCAGAAATGAAAAGGGGAACATAACAACAGACTCTGAGAAAATTCAGAAAACCTGTATACACAAAATTCAAAAATTTAAAGGAAATGTACAATTTTCTGGATAATTATCAAGGACCAAAATTAACTCAAGAACAGATAAGCAATTTAAATAAACCTATAACCACAATGGAAGTAGAAGCCGTCATCAAAAGTCCCGCATCCAAAAATAGCCCAGGTCCAGATGGCCTCAGTGCAGAATTCTACCAGAAATTCAAAGAGCAGATTATATCAATTCTTCTCAAAGTATTCCACGCAATAGAAGCAGAAGGGTCTTTGCCAAACAATTTTTATGAGGCTTCAATTACCTTGATCCCCAAGCCACACAAATACGCAACTAAGAAAGAGAACTTCAGACCAATATCCCTCATGAAAATTGATGAAAAAATACTCAATAAAATATTGGCAAATAGGATCCAAGAACATATCAAAACAATCATATACCATGATCAAGTAGGTTTTATCCCAGGTATGCAGGGAAGTTTCAACATACAAAAATCCATCAATGTAATCCACCAAATAAATAAGCTGAAAAACAAAAATCACATGATCATTTCACTAGATGCAGAAAAAGCCTTTGACAAAATTCAACACCCTTCATGGTAAATGTCTTGGACAGATCTGGGATAACAGAAACATACCTAAACACAATAAAAGCTATATACAAAAAACCAACAGTTAACATCAAACTAAATGCACAGAAACTCAACACGATTCAGGAAAAAGACAACGCTGTACACCCTCTCCATACCTTTTCAATATTGTACTTGAAGTTTTAGCTAGTGCCATATGAAAACAAAAAGAGTTCAAGCAGATACAAATTGGAAAGAAAGAGGTCAAACTTTCACTATTTGCAGATGATATGATAGTTTACATAAATGACCCAAATAACTACCAGGGAACTCCTAGAACTGAATAACCTCTTCAGAAAGGTGGCAGGCTACAAGATCAACTGAAGAAAACCAGTAGCCCTACTATATACAGTTATTAAAAGGGCTGAGAAAGAAATCACAGAAACATCACCCTTTACAATTGCCACAAAAAAAAACATAAAATACCTTGGGGTAACGCTAACCAAAGAAGTGAAAAACCTGTATCACAATAACTTTGAGTCTTTAAAGAAAGAAATTAAAGAAGCCTTCAGAAAATGGAAAAATTCCCCATGGCCTTGTATATGTAGGATCAATGTAGTAAAAATGGTAATCCTGCCAAAAGAAATCTACAGTTTCAATGCAATCCCCATTAAAATATTAGCTAATCTTTCATAGAACTTGAAAGAACAGTAATCAATTTTGTATGGAAAAACAAAAGACAAAATAATCTTACTCAACGAAGCAACACCTGGAGGCACCAACATCCCTGATCTCAGGCTCTATTACAGAGCTGTAGTATTGAAAACAGTTTGGTATTGGCACAAAACAGACAGGTAGACCAATGGAATCGAATTAAACACCCTGATATTAACCCATACATTTACTAATATCTGATCTTCGACAAAGAACTAAAAATATACAATTTAAAAAAGAAACCATCTTTAACAAACGGTGCAGATGTAACTGGATTCTGCCATGTAGAAGGCAGATAGATCCATGTCTATCACCATGCAGAAAACTTAAGTCCAAATGGATCAAAGACCTCAACATAAATACAGCCACATTGAACTTCTTAGAACAGAAAACGGGTGGGTACCCTTTAAACGAATTGGTACAGGAAACAGCTTCATGAACATAACATTAGCATCACAGACAGTGAGGTCAACAATTAATAAATGGGACCTCCTGAAACTGAGAATCTTCTGTAAGGCAAAGGACACATTCAGTAAGAAAAACAGAGAGCCCACAGAATGGGACAAGATATTCTCTAAGCCCACATCTGACAGAGGGTTGATCTCCAAAATTTACAAAGAACTCCAGAAGTAAGTCTCCAAAACACCAAAGGATCCAATTAAAAGTTGGCTACAGAACTAAATAAAGAATTCTCAACAGAGGAGTCTAAAAAGGCTGAAAGGCACTTGAGAAAGTGTTCAACATCCTTAGCCATCCGTGAAATGGAAATCAAACAACTCTGAAATACCATCTTACTCCTGTCAGAATGGCTAAAATCAAAAACACCAAAGACAATTTATGTTGGAGAGGTTGTGGTGAAAGGGGAACACTCCTCCACTGGTGGTGGGAGTGCCAACTGGTTCAGCCACTTTGAAAATCAGTATGAAGATTCCTCAGAAAAATGGGAATAAACCTACCACAAGACCCAGCAATTCCACTCTTAGGCATATATCCAAAAAAATGCCCATTCATGCAACAAGGATGTCTGTTCCACTGTGTATGTACATAGCAGGATTTTTTGTAATAGCCAGAACTTGGAAGGAACCTAGATGCCCCTCAACTGAAGAGTGGATAGAGAAAATGTGGTACATTTACACAATGGAGTACGAATCAGCAGAAAAAACAATGGAATTCTGAAATTTGGAGGCAAATGGATTGCACCAAAAGAATCCATCCTGAGCGATGTCACCCAGTCACAAAAAGACAAACATGGTATGTACTCACTCATATATGGATTTTAGATATACATCTGGGGAGTGCCAGCCTACAATCCCATGGCCAGATAGTCTGGGAAACAGAACCTTCATTCAATGGCTAAGGGATGCAGAGGCAGACTCCCACAACTAAACATTGAGCTGAACTCAAGGAATCCAGTAACAGAGTGGGAGGACTGATGAGCAAAGGAGTTAAGACTGGGCTGGTTTAACACCCAGAAACAGTTGACCTGACAAGGGTTAGCTCTTGAATCCCAGACTAATGGCTGGGAATCCAGCATGGGACTGATCAAGACCCCCTGAATGTCAGTGTCAGTGAGGAGTCCTAGGTAATCTATTGAGCCTTGGGTAGTAGTAGATCAATATTTATCCAGGGTATACAAATGGACTTTAGGCACGCATCCAACATTGAGATATACAGTCTCACCCTGGACTCTCAGGGGAGGTTCTGAGCCCTGACCTGGATGAAATGACAGACTATGGACACCCTCATGGAGGGCCTCACCCTCCCTGGGGAAATGAGGGGATATTGGAGGGGTTGCTGAGAGGGCATGGGTGGAGGGGAGGAAAATGTAGAGGGACCTGAAATTGACATGTGAAGCAAACTTGTTTCTAATTTAAATTCAAATTTAAAATAAATATTTTAAAAAGAACAAGAATATGCAGAAATTATTATAGAGAATCTAACCATATGTATTATTTGACTTCACATATCCACATTAAGGTAAGTAAATTATTGAACAAATAAAATCAGGCTAAGTTTTCCCCCTGATGTAGAGAAGAAGTAAGAACAGTGTGTGGCGAGACCATTGAAATTATGTTCTCTTCAGTGTGTTCTGTGATTCCTTCTAGAGAATTAAAAAGACAAAGGATTCCCGGGTGTCACATGTGAACAACCCAACACCAGAACAAGTGTTCTTACAGCATGTGCCTTGAAAGTGTAGGAAAAGAATGAGAGGTATTTCTGTAATATTTTCCCTAATTCTATTTGATGAGATATTGTCTCATTAGGGTAAAGTAACAGCTAAATTATGTGAAAAGATATTTTACAAATCACATGTAAGATTATCTGTAAGTGGATTTTTTAAAGCAAGTGAAAGGCCCAATCAGTTCTTAGTTGAATGGAAAGGGAGTGCAAGGTAAAGTGGCCAACTCAATTATTTATATTCAGCAGACTCCCTTCATCATTTGCTTTTGGAATTTACCATCCCCCACATCTTACAAATATGGGCTGTACCAAACTTACATATATTAAAGCACAGTTAGTGCTGACCATATGTTCATGTGGGTGGAGACAAGCACTGCAACATAGGAAACCTACCAGTGACCCCACCATCAAGAATGAATGGCTCTATGCCTCGTCCAGAAAAGTACGTTTCCAACTGTTCCTCATTAAGAAATAGGGTCAATTAACTATCATTCTTATCTTTACCAGCGTTTTGACTGGCTTGACCCTCATTAGGGTTATACAGGTGACAACAACCATGATGCTTTCATGATTGTGATAGCCATGCTCTGTCCAAAAGACAACATTTAACAGCACTCTTCCCTGTGCTCCACACCTTACACTCTTGCCACCTTCTCTTCCTCAGCACTCTCTGAAACTTTGAGGAACATGAATAATACTGGAAATCCTATATCACACAACATGTTGAAGACAGGAAAGGACAGTTCCTACAATACAGAGAATCCAGCTTGTGAATTTGAGACTGTGACTCTTGGGTTTTCTGGCTTCTGTGTTGTAGGCTTTGTAAATACAATGGAAGTCAAGGCAGAAAATGACATTTTCAGTGAAGGACAAGAAGAGCAAAGCACAGGTTAATGCTCGATTTTTTGAAAGGAAAAGTTGGGTGTATGAGAGAAAGGTGACTGTAGGTAGGAAGACTGAGAACTGGGGAAAATAAAATCAATGCCATATCAATGTCATAATTCTCTATACATTATTAACATTTATTAGATGTGTCCATTATGCTGACTGTATGAAAATAGAGACATAAAAACTGACCTATGGTGACATGAGGACAGTCACGTGTTGCCTGGTGTGAGGTGGAAAACAGAAAGGCAGAGTGGGGACTAAAAACTGACCACAGGGAGAATTTCAGGTTGTAAAAAAGTCAGTGCTGCAAATATAAAGATGTGTCCAGAGCAACCACTGCGATGAAAAAAAGCAGTAGCAAGGAATGCCTCACTCGCAAACTTCCTGTGGCCCTAGGACAGCATCTTTCAGGAAAGAATAAAATTCAGAAAGTCTCAAGTGTCCCTGTCACAGGGAAGCAGTTCTGCCAGAGGCAGGTATGACCTTGTGCAAAATCCACCTCAGGGAGAAGCCATGTCAGCACAGACACAGGGATAGAAGGGACAGACTGAGCAAATTTCTAGACAGACAACTCTGTGTGGAGCATTATATTTTCCCATTAATAATGAGACCTGACAGTGTGGAAATACTCTGTGCTCTGTGAGTATGCTGAAAAGGAACCAAATAAATTATGGTGAGTCTTTAACGTCGAAAATGTGTACACTGATGTATGATGATCCATCATTTTCTGTATCTGTCATCCATGCATATGATGTGATACATATGCTCTGAGCACTGCCCTGTTCCCTGATTCAACTTCAGAGTCTGCTATAGCAGGAAGACATGCAAATGAGGCTTCTCTGTGCCCATGAAAAGCAACCCTGCCCCTACCCTACAGCTATGTCAAAGGAGGCCCGCACTGGATTCACAGATTCTCTCATTCTGTGATCAGCACAGAGAAGAGACCACTCACCATGGACTTGGGGCTCATCTTGGTTTTCTTTGTCCTTATTTTAACTGGTAATTTATGGAGACAAGATGCTGTGTGTTCTATTAACATGAGAAACAATGTTTTCTGTGTCAGTTTTCTTGCCAGAATTCTCTGTGTTTGCACTTGTCCAGTGTGAGGTTCATTTGGTGGAGTGTGGTGGAGGCTCAGTGCAGCCTTGAAAGTCCCTAAAACTCTTCTGTGCAGCCTCCGGATTCACCTTCAGTTAGTGCTGGATGAACTGGGTTCACCAGGCCCAAGGGAAGGGTCTGGAGTGGGTCGCAAGCATTAGTGAGTGTAGTGGTATCATCAACTGTGCCGACGCTGTGAAGGGCCAATTCACCATTTCCAGGGACAATGCCCAGAACACCCTGTACCTGCAAATGAGCAGTCTGAAGTCTGAAGACATAGATACTTATTTTTGCTCAAGACACAAACTGGCACAGTGAGTGAATGCTACTGTGAGCGCAGACACAAAACTTACAAGGCTTACAGGACCAGCGGGGGCGCTGAGGACACACAAAGCTCTGGTTACAGAGGAGCCTGTTCAGAAAGGTATACAGGGATGGACTCCGCTGTGTCTGGGCTGCCTCTTCCTACCACACTCATGGCTTCTCTATACAGGGTGATGTGTGGTAACCCATGAAGTGTCCAAATATCTATTCGAATATCAATTTCCATGGTTATCTGTGTTTATGTCTTTATTTAGTATACAGTTTCTCCCCTCACCTCTTTGCCTTTTCGCCTTTCTATCCTCTCTTGCTCTCTCTATCTTCCTATTTCCCCTACAGCCCCCAATGTCGTTTTGGCCTTCTGTCTCCCTCCCTCTTTCATGGTATGTACGTGTACGTATGTGTGTGTGTGTGTACACATGTGTGTGTGCTGACATATTTTGCTCTCTATCAAGCTGCAACATATTTTCTCAGACAACTTCTCTAATTATGCCCAGAATTGACCAACTGACTACAGAAGTTGGCCAGTGAATCCCAGTGATTATGCTGTCCCCATTTAACTTCCATGGAATACCTTGCTGACTGCCAAACTCGGCTTTTTTCTAGTCATGAAGATCTAAGTTCTGAGTTTAGATCCCACTCAAGCAGTCCCTTGTGGAAAGAACTTGAACTGCAGGGTTATTCTCACAGTCCGCTTAAAGTTGTTTTTGTGTTTGTAAGGGTTTCAGACCTGAACCAAGTGCAGATCATCACACGGGACAGATTTGACTATGTGTGGTGACCAAAAGAATATGAAGGGTTATGAGCCCTAGACTCATAACCATTTACAGTCTAGAAGAACCTGTGGCATCTCTTGGTCTCCATGATCACTACACTACCCACACAGTATATATACATATACTTAAAACAGTGTATTTTTTAAAGTTCTCATCGAATGATGTGATTTAGTCCAATGGACAAGTTCATTTGTATTACATATGAAAACTTGATTCAAATGATAGTATTTCAAAATTACATTTCTAATTTTAATTAATAATCTTTGAAACATCACTACTCCAAATTAAATCTTAGGACACTGTTTCTCTCATCCTAGACGTCAATTTCATTTTTTCTCACTTGTCTCAGGTTTAAGACATTAGACCAACTGCTAGGATAGCTCAGTCAACACCCAGTTGAAAAGTGATGCTCTCATGAGCAGATATCTTTACTCCTTCAATCCTCTGATTGGAGTCCTTAAATCCAAAAGGATATGGTGGCTGCAACCAGTGATATGAGCTCCAGGTACCTAAAGAAAGAATGAAATCAAGTGTTTAGTGTTTGGAGAGGCTGTGAGTTGACCAAGGAAATAGAGTGGGGTGCAGGAAAGCAGGTTGCAACACCAATTAATAAATCCAGAGATTGACACTGAAGTTCAAATTGCAATCTGAGGGTAAGTAATGAAATGCACCTGGCCACTAGCTTCTTACCTCTACCTCAGGCTGCATGGGCTGATCCTGTGTCCATGAGCTCTCACCAACCCTCACACTAACTTCTCCTCAGTATGCCTGGAGAAGAAATGCCTGTTAGTGAGAAATTGCTTCTCTCACATAGTTCCCTAACGTTGGGAATAAAAGTGTGAGCTATAATTCTCATTTAGACTGGTACACTCTTTTGTAGATCTAGGTGACTTTGGACTTATAGAGATCCTTTTACATCTTAATTCTGAGTTCTAGGACTAAAGGTATATACCACGAGTCCCTAGCTTCTGGTTGCTGGGATTAAAGGTGTGTTCCTGGGGTCTATGGCTTGTGGCTGATTTTGATTTCTGAATCCTCAATCAAGCTTTAATAAACACACACACACACACACACACACACACACACACACCTGTCTGTCCTTGGATTGTCTCTGTTGTTGTCTGTCTGTGTATTTATGTTTGGGTGTGTGTGTTTGCTTGAGAAATGCATATTTGCCCATAATATATACAGAGTATTCACTACAAAGGTTACCACAGCATCGTCTAACCACAAAGACATGCTGTGGGGTCTGGTGCCAAAGGAGGCTAGGATTGAGGTTTTGACTTCAGTTCGGGCCTCCCTTCCCCTGAACAAGTCTCTGCAGACATTCCGTCTCCCTTCCTGCCTAAGATCCCAGTCATTCTCAGATCACCAGAGACTGAGGACACTGCATAGGAGCCCCTCCCTTCATCATTTCATAGGGTGACAGACAACACAATGTTTGTAAGCATACTTTGCTCTTATTTATACCTTGTCAATTTGATGTGTGGTATTGAACATGAATAATGAGGTTTCTGTATATGCTGATGTTCATTGTCACTGTAGATAATGATATCATCATTTCATATTGTATAGACTCTCGATAGGAGCCACAAGATGAGGATGCAGTTTTTTGATTACCTTTCAATTCCACTCTCTCTCTCTGGCTTACTTTGGTTGGATTTGCACTTCCTACTCTTACATTCTTGAGATTTGTGCTCAGAACATTAACAATTTATACTTTCTTTTTCAACTGTGTTTAATAACCAGTCACATGTACTATGCATTAAGAAGATGAACTCTTGGTAGCTGGTATTTATTTGAGGACAGGATGAGCCAATCCTGTCATCAAAACATAATTTTCTGTAGGAAAAAAAGGAATATTTTTAAAGGTAGGAGTACTAGGCCTATAACTCTATGGTAGGGTATTTGCCTATCATGTGCAAGGTCTTAAGATCAAGAACCAAGCCCAATTAAAAAGCTGTATCAGAAATGTATGATGAAAATTACCATTTATCACATGAACTAGACTTAAAAGAGCTTATCTAAGGGCTGCAGAGATAATGCCAGTCCCCAGAGTAGAAAGGGCAGATGGCACACAGTGGACAGCAAATAGGTCCACAGTAAATTACAAGGATTGGGTTCCAGATAAATAACAAGTAGCTAAGCCATGGTCTGCAGCTTGAAATAGTTCTAAGACTCAAAATTCATGATACAATTCTAAGCATCTAAAACCATGTATTCAATGCAGGGAGAGGGAAATATTTGAATGAATGGAAATGCTCATTGCTGATACTATGTGTGCATTTGTGTGTGCTTGCACATGCCTCTGGATGATACAGGTAGATTCTGAGTGTCTTTCTCTGTTGACCTCTACCTTAGTTTTTGAGACAGCACCTTGCAGTTAACCTGGAGCTCAAATATTCAGATGAAATGGTTGGATGACCTTTCACCACATCCACAGTGCTTGGACTATAATATAAATCATCATTCCCAGTTTGTAAGCTAAGTGAGAGTATCAGACTGAAACACACACACTGGAAGACAGGCAAATTTTCTCTGAGTCCACTCCTCATCATTGGATTTTGTCACTACCCATTATTGTACACATTGATAAAAGTATTGTAATCTAGAAAAATAAACACATGCATTGCAAAATAATTACTAAATTACATTTTATTGTTAAGCCATGAAAATGAAAGCCATGAGGCCAGTCCTTGAAACATCCTTAAAATCTTGCTGGTTGTTGAAATGGGCATCAGGGAAGACAGAAGTAACTGGGAAGGAAATAATTATCAGAATATATTGCATTATCAATATTTTCAAAAGATACTTAAGTAGTTCATTGATTTTAGCTGTGCATGTGATGGTTGGAAATGGTGGTGCACACCTTTAATCCAGTCCCCAGGGAGATAGTGGCAAAAGACTCTCTCACAATTCAATATCAGCTTGGCCTTCATAGTGAATCCAGGCCAACTAAAGCAGACTGGTCAATGATATGAAAAAGATCTCTCTCTCTCTCTCTCTCTCTCTCTCTCTCTCTCTCTCTCTCTCTTACTCTATATCTTTATGTCTCTATGTGTGTATGTGTTTGTTGTGATGCGTAGCTGTGAGTTTAAGTAGACGGGATGTGATTGTGTTTGCAGTTGTTCAAATCATCACATCCCCCACATCCATCCTCTCATCAGAAGACTTTTCAATTATCCTATATAATTACGTTTTTATTTAATTGACAGCATGAAGAAAATCAATATGGGAATGAAATAATTTATATCTTCTTGACTCTTATGGACCACATGGAAGAAACTCAGATCATGAAGAAAAGGATGGAGGCTGAAAGTGGGCACTGGATCAGAGATCACAAACAAATTCTGTTCAACAACTTGCTCACCATGGTTGTTCAGCCTGCTTTCTTACATATCCCAGGAACACGTTCTCATTGATGACAACTTCCACATGTGCCTGAGTGCTCCAACAATAATCTTGAATCAAGAAAGTACCCCCAGAATCTTTCTACAGACAAAACTGATGGAGGCATTTTTTTAACTGAACTTACTTAATTCTTTGATGACCCTGGCTTGTTTCATGTTGACAGAATTCTAATCATGACACAATTGGATAGACTGGTTCTGTCATTACAACATGACCCTTTAAGAGAGTATCCATATGACCACCAGGCCTAAGTAAACAATAATTGAACAATTAAAAAAGGAAGGATTCATCTCCCAAAGAAGATAATTTTAAATAATAAGGGATAAGATAATGAACTCAGTATCTTTGCTAGTAACTTTTGCTTAGTGACTTCCATCTATATAGTTTCATGGAGAATCAAATCCAAGGGAACAAGAGAGCACAGCATATTGACACAAACTCCCTCTGAGATAGCCAAAGACAAAAATACCTCATAATTGTAAATCTACCAAGTTCTCCTATACAATATGAAAAATACAATTTTATTTCTGTAATATTTCTTCCCAAAATTTAGTAATCACAATGAAAATATCATCAAAACCAAAGTGAGACACACTGAGAATAATGTCTGAAAAACATTGTTCTAACAGTCATAGATAGCATCATGAACACAAAAAGTGTGGATGACCATCAGAACATGCACAGGATGGATGAGTCCATAATGATAAACAATGTCACCTTGCCACTCACAGCAAAAATACTGGGAACAAAGAACTAAGTCATGCTAAAATGAGAGGTTTCCAACACCAAGCAAGACAAACATTCTCTGAGTCCTGAAAGAACAGGGTGGATAGAGCTTTGTCCTTCCCTTCTATGGTGATTTACATTAACAAGACCCGGAGAAAAGGCATACACACTCCAGTTCCCTATGGTGATCCTTACCTCAAGGCACAGTGTGTCTCAGGTACAAGCATGCCTTCTTCTCCTCTTCACTATTTGTCATCACTTAGGTTTCTGTATCTTTTTTATTACTTTAGTTTACCTAACCTTCAAGCCATGTTACAGGCTACTGCTTTTTATTGGGTGCTATGAACAAAGGACCTTCACATGCCTCCCCATTGCAATAATCATTTTTAGAATCCTGGTTGTTCGCGTGACACAAGCCAAGGAGAGACAAAGTGAGATCAAGACAACTAGACTGACATAAATCAAGAGGAACTAATACTAGACACCACCTGGGATGTTCCTAAGTGAGTGGGTGAAATTTGATCCTAGAATCATTGTACCCAAATCAGCCCTATGAATTTCCTCCCAGATAAACATAGAAAATCAAATGTAAAAAATAGTTGTGTGATGCTTTCTCATTACTTATTTCTCAAGAAGTCATAAGAATATGAAAACTCCAAAGACACCAAGAGAAAGAAGATTACATAGTCCTTAAGCTGGATTTCTGACTACCAAGAGACCCAATTCCACTTGAATTCCATACTGAAAGTTTAAAGCTATAAAAATGTGTTGAGGACGTGGCATGCTGTCCTGTCCACGAAAAATGAATGTGGACTCACAAACTATAAACATACTTATGTTTTGCTTACAAAGTCTAAACAGTGTAACACAAATAATTCTCTGTTTATCCAGACATGGAAATCCAGCCTGGACCAAGAGAATATTCCGAGTTTTTAACTCCAGCTCCCTGAGAATAACAAGGGAAATATTAGTCACTTGAATGGAAAATTATAAACATTGCCTTGTCACCACCCCTTACTTCAAGCTCTATTATAGAGCTATTGTCCTGGAAACAGCTTGGTAGTGGCAGAAAATTGGACAGGTAGACCAATGGAATTGAATTGAACACCGTGATATAACACACACACCCAGAACTGCCTGATTTTTGAAAAAGCATCTAAAATTATACAATGGAAAAAAGAAAGCATCTTCAATAAATGGGGCTCGCATGACTTGATGCTGGCATGTAGAAGACTGTAGACAGATCCACACCTATCATAATGAACAAAATTTAAATCCAAATTGATCAGAGTACATTTATCTAGGCACACTGAACCTCTTAGAAGAGAAAGTGGGAGGTACCCTTGAAAGAATTGCTACAGGAGACTTCTTCCTGAACATAACACCAGTAGCACAGACACTGAGACTGACAATTAATAAATATGACCTCCTGAAATGGAGAACCTCCTTTAAGGCAAAGTACACAGTCAACAAGATAAAAAGGCAGCCCACCATCTGACAGAGGGCTGATCTCCAAAATTTAAAAATAACTCAAGAAGCAAGTCTCCAAAACATGAAAGCATCTAATTAAAAAGTAGAATACAGAACTAAATAAAGAATCTTCAGTAAAGGAGTCTAAAATGACTAATGGACAATTAAGAAAGTGCACAATATTGAAACCCATCAGGGAAATGTAAATCAAAACAACTCTGAGATACCATCTCACTCCTGTCAGAATGGCTAAACTTAAAATCTCCAATGACAGTTTATGCTGGAGAGGAATGTGGAGAAGGTAGAACACTCCTCCACTGCTGGTGGGAGTGACAACTGGTACAGCCTCTTTGGAAATCAGTATGGTGATTCCTCATGAAAGTGGAAATCAGTTTACTACAAGATCCAGCAATTCCACTCTTAGGTATATACCTGAAAGATGTGCCATCATGCAACATGGACATTTGCTCCACTGTGTTGATAGCAGCATTATTTGTAATAGACAGAACCTGGAGGCAAAATACATGTCCTTCAACTGCAGACTGGATGAAGAAAATATGGTACACAATGGAGTATTAATAAGTGAAAAAAATAATGGAATCTTGAAATTAGCCAGGAAATGAATGACATTAGTAGAAACCATCCTGAGTGAGGTAACCACAGGCCCAAAAAACTAACATGGTATATACTCACTCATATATAGATTTTGTCTGCCTACAATCCAACTGCCAGAGATTGTGGGATATAGGGAGGACCCTAAGAGAGATGTGCATTGCACCCCAGAGAAGGGGAATGGCTGAGCATCTCCAGACGGGATTGGGAGCATGGTGGGAGGGGTGAAGGGACAGAGAGAAAGAGAGAAGAGGAGGGGAAAGGAATATATGGGGGAGCAGAAGTTTGAGTTGGGGGAAGAATAGAGGAGAGCAGGATGAGAGATGCCATAATAGAGGGAGTCATTATAAGTTTGAGGAGAGATCTTGCACTAGAGAGATTTCCATAATTCTACAAGGGTGAAAACAACTGGCAATACAAGCAATAGTGGAGAGGCTACCTTAAATGCCCTTCCCTGATAATGATATTGATGACTATCTTATATGCCAGTGGCTGATGGAAGCAGAGGCAGACACCCACACCTAAACACTGAGTTGCAGAAAGGGAGAGTGATAAGCAAAGGGGTCAAGAGCAGACTGGTGAAACCCACAGAGACAGCTGACCTGAACAAGAGGGAGCTCATTGACCCCAGACTGATGGTTGAGAGCCAGCATGAGAATTATCAAGACTTCCTAAATTTGCATGTCAGTGAGGAGCCCTGGGGAATCTATGGGGCCTCACATAGTAGATCTGTATTTATCCTTGGCATCGAATGAAATTTGGGAACCCATTCCATATGGAGGGGTGCTTTCTCAGCCTGGACACATGGGGAGGGTCGAGGTCGTGTCCTAGATACTATGACAGACGTTGGAGATCCCCTCATTTAGGGCCTCACTATCCCTGGGGAGCAGAGTGGGAGTTGATAGGGGTTTGGGGAGATTGCTCAGGGCAGGGGAGGAGAGGAGGCAGAGGGAGCTCTGAGTGAAATGTGAAGCAAGCTTTTTTCAAATTAAAAAAAAGCAAATGAAATATTCTCTAGCACCTCCTTCAAAAAACAAAGGAAATATGTCATTCCAATGTTGCTAACATGTCACTAGAGAACTGCCTCCTGGACAGTGTTGTGAAGGTTTTTATTCCAACTGAGGTTGCCAGTTTCCAGATGATGACAGCTTTCTTTGCACTGAGAAAATTCTAACTACCACACAAATGTACCACCTTGTACAGTTATTGTAAAATGACCATTAACTGAGTGCCCATGTATCCACTAGACAAAAGTAAATATCTGACTAAAATCATACAAGTACATTGATTTACATCCTAAATAGAAGAAAATTCTGAGTAATGGGTTTACCCAGAAGACATTGTCTTTGAAAGTGACTTTTATTAATGACTTCCTTTTAAAGAGTGTAATGGAGAAGGAAATCTCACAACAGAGCACAACACATGAACACTAACTATTACTTATGTAACCAAAGACAAAAATTCTTTAGTAAGTGTTTCTCCTAACAGTTCTCCCATACTTTAGGGGAAAAATGCAATTACTCTTGTGCTTTCGTAAGATCATATAAGAACACGGAAAATCAAGACAACCCCAAGATAAGACACATTGAATGTAATGTGTGAAAAGTATTCCAACAACCAGGACAACATGGTCAAGGGGAGATTGGCATTCAGACTGGTAAGTGTCCACCAGAAGCAGTACAGGATGCTCGGCTGCACATTGTAAAGAACTGTCTCCATGGCTCACAGCACAGAGTATGCACGGAGGAATAAGGGACACAACCTATGGGGTGTCCAGTGTGAAAGAAATGGTGATGTTCTCTGGGTTCTTACTGAGCAGGTAGTTTGGAGTATTTCTCTTCCCTTCCATGGTATTTTGCATCACAATTGCATGGGTAATACCACAATCTCTTGTTCTTTATGATGATCTTCATCAATAAGCAATCAGTGCCCATTGTTCAAACCTTTCCTGATTTCCACTAGTGGTCATCACTTAGGTTTGTCTATCTTTTTATCACTTCAGTTAACAAAACACTCAAGCATGACTGCATGCTACTGCATTTTTTGAAGTCCCATCCCTCATCCATGAAATAATCACATGTAGGAACCTGCTTTTACAATGTGATTCAAGTTGTATAGAAACATAAAAGTACAAAGATACAGACAAAAAGACAGACAAATTGAAAACAGCAGGTTGCAAGACTGGTATCCAGGTGTGGTGTCCGTGAGTTGGCAGTGTATACTCTGAGATCACTGAAATAGCAGCAAAATCAGTGTCTTTGGTTTCCTCTCAGATAAACATTTGAAACACATGTAGTAATTGTTTGTGAGTTGCTTCTTCACAAGTTGGATTTTCTAGGTAGAAAGAAAAAGATCACCTCCCTTAATAAAACTTATTTTAAGCTGTTCCTTAATCTGTGTTTCAATCACTAACAGCCCAAATGGTGACTAAATTCATATAACTAAATGCCATTCTAAACACTCTGCTGGAATTTATAGTAACATACATGGCAATGAGAATTTGATATTCTCTAGTATCTACCCAACACGAATGTGGAAAATTTAATGTTTTTATTCCAATTCCTTAACAGTGTGGATCATAAAATTCCCTCTTTAGATAGAACTGGAAATCCAGAAAGTACCAGAAATTTCCATGATTATTTTGTTACCAAGTCCTCTGAGAAACACAAGACAAATATCATTTGCCTGAGGGAAGAGTGGAAAACTTGCCCTGTGCCTCTTCTTAGGCTCTCAGGATTCTCCCCAATGCAAATCAGCCTCAGGGTCAGAATGAAAGCCCAGGCCTACCTGAGCAGCTGCATCACATTCTCAGTGAGCCTCCAGCATAGCATGACTGTCCTGATGCTGATCCTCTACCTGTTGACCTTACCAAGCTGTAAGTGTGCAGTGTTTCAGGAGAGGGACCCAGCCATATCGTTATGGGATGTATGACTGATGGTTATGTTGTTTTTCCCAAGGTGTCCTCTCCCAAGGTGCAAGTGAAAGATCAGGACATGGCCTGGTGCAGCCCTCACAGACCCTGTCTCTCACCTGCACTCTCTCTGGGTTCTCATTAACTAGCAATCCTGTACAATGCATCCAGCAGCCTCCAGGAAAGGGACTTGAGTGAAGGGGAGGAATATGGGGTGATGGAAGCACAGCATATAATTCAGTTCTCCAATCCCGAATCACCATCACCAGGGACACCTCAAAGATCCAAGTCTTCTTAAAACTGAGCAAACTGCAAACTGAGGACACAGCCATGCATTACTGTGTCAGAGACACACAGTGAGGAACTCCAGTGTGAGCCTGCACAAAAACATTGATGCAGGGACACTCAAGACCACAAGGGGACACTGAGTACCAACAGGGTCATGTCAGGACCAGTAGCAGTTAATTCAGAAGTTCTTTATTTGCATCTGTTTTGATACTAGAATCTTTGGTTTCATCTTCTACGCAAGGGAATCCTCTAGAGTACACTTTGCATGTCATAGTCTTTTAATCTTACATTTTAGTTGTATGCTATACATTTGTTATTCCCATAATCTTCTAAATTATCTAATTGCTTCATGTTATCAAACAAGTAATGACACTAATTTTAAATTCTATATACATACATTTCATCATATATATGTATATATATATACTCATACATATGTGTAAATGTATGCTTCATGATTCTGAGATTATGGTATTTTTGACTGTATATTCTGTAAGATAGCTTGGGAAATTTTAAGAATCAATAATTCATGCTATATATTTGTTACCTTGTGATAGAAGAACCATACCTTTCCTGAATTAATATGTTTCCATAAGTTAGCTTGGGAATAAATCACCTACATTTTCTACTTCTAAACTTTTAAGACCTCATAAACTGTGCAGTTTTTATCATTTTTGCAATATCCTGTTTTAAACATTTGCATCTTAGTGAATATTGGATTGCACCTCAAATTCCAAGCTAATGATTCCTCTATAGGTGCATGGTGTATCCTCAGACCTCAGAATTCTCAGCTCCAGTGTGCACATCCCAGCTGGTGTCAGCTCTAGGCCTGATTCCATCTGTTTTTTTTTGTTTTTATGAGACAGTGTTTCTCTGTATTGTTTTGGAGGCTGTCGGTCCAGCCTGGCCTCGAACTCACAGAGATCTGCCTGCCTCTGCCTCCAGAGTACTGGGATTAAAGGCAAGCGCCACCACCACCCGACCTGATTCCATTACTTGTCAGCCCTTCACATAAGAATTGAATTCTATGGCTTCTACAGTTGGTGCTTTTGCTGCCTGCACATGCTCCAGATTTCCTCCTCTGGCAATCTGTGTTCCTGGTGACCGGAACAGTCTGGTGTCTCATGTGTGAGCTGCAAAAGTGTCATTCAGAGAAGCAATATTGCCCATGGGCTCCATATTAATGGATCATCGACTTGAGGTATTTTAAAAAAGAAAAGAGAGTGTTTACATCTGAGGCTGAGGTTTCTCTGCAAACTCTACAGTGACACAACATTCATGACACAGTCTAAACAACTAAAAAAATGAGTTCAATGCAGGGAATGGGAAATGTCTGATGAATGAACAGGCTCATTGCTGATTCTATATGTGTATATGTGTGTTCTTGCACAGGCTTTTAGGGGCCACAAGTTGATGATGATTGTCTTCTTCAATTGACCTCTACTTTATTTTTTGAGAAGGGATCTCACGGTGAGCCTGGGGCTTATTATGTTCAGATAGAATGGTTGATAACAATTCCCAGAGTGGTTATCTGCTGGTTACGGAATTGGACAACGTGTGGTGGAAGTACCTGGGATGGAAATAATTATCAGAATATATTTTATGATAAATATTTTCAAAAATTTTGTTTAATTTTATATCTCCATGTGATCGGGAATGGTGGTGCACAACTTTAACCCAATCACAAGGGTAGCAATGCAAAAGACTCTGTCATAGTTCGATATCAGCTTAGTGTTCATAGTGAATCCAGGCCAACCAGAGCAGACTGGTCAAGAAGATGAATAAGATATCTCTCTCTCAATCTCTCTCTCTCTCTCTCTCCCTCTCTCTCTCCCTCTCTCACACACATAAACTCTTTATCTTTCTGTCTCTCTGTCTCTCTGTGTGTGTTCTCCTATATGTGCTGTAAATATGAATATATGTGTGACTCTGATGGCAATTATTGAAAACTCACATCCATCCTCTCATCAGAAGTGTTTTCAATTATCCTAGATTTTTATCTTTTGACTTGATAGACACCATGACAAAAGGAAAGTGTTCATGTCAACTGAGTCTTACAGACTACTGGTAAGTATATCAGATCATGATATAAATGATGGAGGCTGAAAGTGACAACTGAGTCAGAGATCACAAATAAATTCTGTTTACCAGCTTGTTCCCCATGGTCATTCAGCATGCTTTCTTATACAACCCAGAAACACTTACCCATGGATTACAACTTCCACATCTGCCTGAGTGCTTCAAAACCAATCATTATTCAAGAAAGTGGCTGCTCAGTTTTCTCTGCTCATGGATTGTTTGTCTCCAGGATTCCTGGTCAAAATGCCTGTTTTTAAAAATGGGATATCTTGCCGGGCGGTGGTGGCGCACGCCTTTAATCCCAGCACTCGGAAGGCAGAGGCAGGCAGATCTCTGTGAGTTCAAGGCCAGGCTCGACCGACAGCCTCCAAAACAATATAGAGAAACCCTGTCTCGTAAAAACCAAAAAAAAGGGATATCTATAGTATATAGCGTCTTTCTTTCCCCTGTCTAGAAACTTAGCAGATGCTCAGGTACTGTTAAATGTGTTTTTCATGAATACATGAAACAAAGAATATGGTAGTTGTCACCATCACCCTCCAGGCCTCCTACAACTGTCCCTCAGACCTCTGATGCCTGGTCAACCCTGCTGTTCATCTTCAGCATATGGAATGCACAAGCAACTACCCATTGTTCATCCTGTATCCTACATTTCCAATCCTGGTCCCTCTTTTTCAGGACATACCAATGTGTGAAACACTGTCTTTGCAACTGAGAATTCTGCTATGTCAGTATCCATCATGAAACGTATCCCAGCATAATTTGTGATCATCAATATATAACTTAAGCGGAATCATCCTCTAGATTATTCCCAACTATATATATGCCCAAAGAGTATAAAACATACATCCAAATGGCTGTGGAAAGTGCCCCACACAGCTTTTCATATTAGCAGTGCTACAAGAGAAAGTTACAGACAGAAAACAATCAGTCATTCACAGTCAATAACCACAGGCTTTTACCAGGTGTGGATCCCCAAAATGACTGGTGAGTAAACTTTTCCAAGTAGGGCTCAACAAAATGTCTAGTGGGTCGACTTGTTAAACACTAGTTGTCACTGCTATACAGTCTTGTGGCCCTCTGAAGTAAAGTAGGCAGTAATTTGTGACGTGAGTTACCAGGCGTAAAGATGGAAGATGATAATGGTGAACAGAGGAGTTTAAAGGAATCACAGAGAAAAGTTCTTGTTGCAAAACAATCAATGTTTTCTGAAAATAGGAATATGTCACAACATTTGGGGAGAGTGACAAGGGATACCTCACTGGCAAAACCCTATTGTTTGAGGACAACATTTTCTCAGGAATAAGGAAATTAAGATATCTCCCAAATGTTCTCCTCACTGAGAATGAGTTCTGCTAACATCACTTGGAAGCAGTGTCCTTGCCCACGGTCCACACCAGGAAGCAATTATGTCTGTCATAGGCTGTGAGAGAGACGGAGCTCCAATAAAGAAATAAACCTGTGTGTTAAATGTCTAAATACACACTTAGACTAAGGATAAGTGACAGCATATATGATAGAATTTTATGTGCACATGTACAAAAGGGAATTAAAAGAAGTGTGGTGAATCCTTTACAAGGAAAATGTGAATACAAAACTGCTTTTGTAAGGCTGCTAGCAGTGAGTTCAGTACTTGTCCCTGCAATTAGTTGGCTTTTGTAAACCTGTTCCCTAATGCTGCATTCCCTTGCACAGCTTTTGTACAGAAGGTGTAACTCACTCCTACCTCAACTTGATGTGCCATGCTTTGTTCAAACACCTTGGGAGGCCTGGGCCATTCTGAAACGAGATGGAGGAGTAGATGGTTATAGGAGTCGGTGGGAGTTGGTGTGGAAGGAAAGGAAGGAGAGGGGGGAGGGGAACTCTGTTCAGTATCTAAAATAAAAGTTTAAAATGTTAAATAATATAAATAAATTTAAGACTACAATTCTGTGTCAATTTCTCTAACTGCCATCATTGTCTTTGATGCCTTATATGTGCCTTGCACCAGCGTTTCAATTCCAGTGCTTGTTATAGCAGGAAGATATGCAAATAAGGCCTCTCTGTGCCCATGAAAACCAGCCCTGCCCTGACCCTGCAGCTGTGACAGAGAAGCCCAGCCTTGGATTCCCAGGTCCTCCTATCCTATGATCAGCACTGCGCACAGATCACTCACTATGGACTTGGGCCTCATTTGGCTTTTTCTTCTCTTGATTTTAAAAGGTAGTTAATAGAAATGATACTTAATGTGTTCTATTGACATAAGAAAGACAAGCGTTGGGTTTTGAGACAGTTTCCTGAAAGAATTCTCTGAGTTTGCAGGTAACCAGTATGAGGTGCAGCTGGTGGAGACTGGAGGAGGTTTAGTCCAGCCTGAAGAGTTCCTGAAACTCTCCTGTGCAGCCTCAGGATTCACCTTCTGTAATTATTACATGAACAGGGTCCGCAAGGCTCCAGGGAAGGAGCTAGTGTGGGTCGCATGCATTAGTAATATTGCTTATACCATCAACTATGCCGATGCTGTGAGGGACCAATTCACCATCTCTCTCTCTCTCTCCATCTCTCTTTCTCTCTCTATGTCTCTCTCTCTGTCTCTGTGTGTGTGTCTGTGTAGGTGTGTATTTTCCTGTGCATTTCTGTCCATGTTGATGTGATTTTCTCTATCACCTATACCACACATTACACATTTTGAGACAGACTCCATCACTGGGTCTGGATATTCCTAACTGACTAGACTGGTTGGCCAGTACTACACTACTTTTGGCTGTGACGTCTAACTTTTCATAGTTATGAATATCTAGGAGTATAGATCCAACTTAAGGATACTTGTGTGGCAAAAACTTGAACCACAGTGCTATCTCCACAGCCTAATTACTGATATCTATTTACAGTACATGGAAACTCTGTTCTGAATCAATTCAAAACATCAAAAATGGAAGAAGTGATTGTGAAGAGAGCCGATTTACAGACTAGAAAAATGCAACAGACTAGAAAGTGTGGCATCTTAGACTCAGGGCACAGACAATACTTGCCATTGTGAGAGCACTGTGGGGGTGCAGGTTAGAGTCAACAAGGGCATAACACATTGTCAGAGACATAAGATCCCTGATGCCCTCATTGTCACCTTCATCATCACAAAATATGTGCACATCAGACACTGGTGTGGAACTTGTAATGAAATGTGTGTGAGGCTCCATCAAAGAGGCAGTGAGGGGAAGGCAGCCAGAGACACCCACTGGGCTTCAGTCAACTGCAGGCATCTAATAACCCAGTCAGCAGGAAACATATATTTCATCTTCTTTAATATTTATTTGTTATAATTTTATTCTTATACTTCTCCTGAATTCAATGGACCTTAGGAAATTTCTTTTTTAATCATTTTTTTAATTTTTAGAAACAATCTTATTTACATATCCATCCTCCCCCATTCTTTTGCCTTCCATTCCTCCCATGCTTCCTACTTACCGACAAAACCACCCACCATCCACTCCCCAGGGATAGTGAGAACCTCCATGGAGGATCACCAAAGTCCATCACATTATTGGGGGAGGGCCCAGGCCCTCCTTTCCATATCTGGTCTGCAATAGAATCCCTCCATAGGGAATTAGCTTCCAAAGTTCATTTGTGGCCTAGGAATAAACCCTGGATCCACTGTTAGAGGTTCGATAGACTGCCTTGGACACCTAGCTGGTTCCCACATTCAAAGTGCTTGGTTTGGTCCAATTCTGGTTCTCCCACTTTACGACTATGATCTGCATGCTCTCATTAGTTCAGGTTATCTGTTTCTGCTGGTATCTCCAGTTCCGTTCAGTTGGACATCTCTCCTTCCTCTCTGCAAATTAACTCCAGGAATGTGACTCAGTGTTTAGCTGTGATGGCCTGTTTCTGCTTCGATCAGCTACTGGGTCAAGACTCATCACAGGAAAAGTCCATTAAGATGAAGTCTCAATTCTGAACACCTATGCAACAAATACAAAGGCACCTATATTTGTAAAAGATACATTACTAAAGTTCAATTCACACATAAAAGCTCATACACTGGTAGTAGGAATTTTCTTTTAACATGTTCTTCTATTTTCTTTCCTGCATGCTCCTTTCTATGATTGGTTACACTGCCTCCCCAACACGCATGATGTGTAGTCCCTCCTACAATATCTGAAACAGGTTCTTTTCTAAAGGTCACATATACACAAGTTCACATCCTACAGGAATCTGTGTGAAGCTAATGAAGATTATTCTCACTAGTATGTTGGGAGACTGTGGACGGGTTAAATTATGAAAGAACAGCTACAAATGGAAATCACAGAATCCTTTTGTTTTTCAGTGAAAATGTGATGACATCTGAGAACTGATCTTGGTATGAGCAGATTGTCGTGAACTTATGTCACCTACGATAACATCATGAATGGGGCTAGAGTCCATTGAACTCAGGGAAAATGGCAGGAAAGGGGCTGGGTATTCATAAATTCAGTCATTAGGCAGATCATCTGGAATTGCAGATGGGAGCCAAGGCTGCTTCATCACAGCTGTAAGTGTCCAGGGTTTCAGTAGTGGGACCCAGAAATGTCACTATTGGATGTATGACTGATAGTGAGGTTGCTTGTCCCCAGGTGTCCAGTCCCAGGTGCAGCTGAAGGAGTCAGGTCCTGGCCTGGTGCAAACTTCACAGACCCTGTTTCTCACCTGCAATGTATTTGGGTTCTCATTAAGCAGCTATCATGTATATTGGGTCCACCAGACTCCAGGAAAGGGTCTATAGTGGATGGGAGTAATAGCTAGTTATGGAGGGATAGCATATATTTTCATCTCTCCAATCCCGAATCAGCACCACCAGAGACACGACCAAGAGTCAAGTTTTCTTAAAACTGTACAGTATGCAAATTGAAGACTCAGCCATGCATTCCAAAGCCAGAGACAATGTGAGGAGCCTCCATTATGAGCTCAGACAGAAACCTCCATGAAGAGACCCTCAGGACAAACAGGATACGCTGAGGTACAATATGGACTCCCATGAACAGTGTAGGGTTTCCTCAGAACTAGGAAATTCTGGGTTATGCTGCATGAGCACATGTTCTCGTATCAGCACCTGTGGTTTCCTCTTCCAACCATGGAAATCCTTTAGAGGCCCCTCTACAGTCATATTCTACTGAACATCTGTGTTCACACACTAGAACAAAGGCTTTTCCCACAAAACGTTAAGCAATACAGATGTTTATTTTTATACCATTGAATGGCAAATAGTTTTTGCATTCCATATATATGCACATATATTTATACATTTTTAGATGCATATATATTTTGTACAAATTAATTAATAATTTTATATCTCTGTATGCAATGGTTGGGAACATAGGTGCACACTATTTATCCAGTCACTAGGCAGACAGTCACAAGAAAATCTCTCATAGTTCAATGACAGATTGGTCTACATAATGGGTCCAGGCCAACAAGACTGACCCTGTGAAAAGGAAGGAAGAAAAAAACTCAGTCAGTCTACTAGTGAATATCCATTTCATCATGTTGATGTGATGCTGTGCGTGGGTGTGTGGTGTGTGTGTGTGTGTGTGTGTGTGTGTGTGTGTTAGGATGTGTGAATGTATCTAGGCTATGGTTGCAGTTGTGTAGACTGTAACTGACACCACATCTTTTCATCACAGCCTTTGAAATTATCCTAGTGTTTTATCTACTGATGTGTCCAACATCAGACCAAAAGTAACACTGGAAAGAAAGGGACAATGCCATTTTATTATTAAGTCCATCATGCAGTAAAATCAGGACATGAAATCAAAGCAGATATTTGAATGAAGGAACTGAATCAGAAAACATGAAGGAACTGTGCTTACTTACTTCACTCCATGGTTGTTCAGCATGCATTCTTACATAACCCAGGAACGCCTTACCATGGATGGCACGATCCACAACTGCCTGGACCCTCACATAACAATAATGAGAGAGAGAGAGACAGAGACAGAGACAGAGACAGAGTCAGAGACAGAGAGAATCAGAAAGAGAGACAGAGAGAGGGAGGGGACCCCACCCTCAGGATTAGTGAAAATAAGCAGGTGTCGTAGGGTATATAGAAAAGCAGAGGTGGCCTGAACTCCTATAACTGAGGGACTGTTTGTTTTGCCAGGAGCCAAGGACTCTAACCTGGAATCCTATGACATTTGCTTCTTAAAGTAGCCAGACTAGACCAACTCTATAATTCCATGCAAAATGTGATGGGTCTAGAAATGATTGATCTTCAACAATATAGTGACTTAGCATGGCATAAGTCTCTGTACTCAATCTGTAGTAACAGTGGGTAGTGAGTGACCCGGACCCAACTGCCATCAGGGAAGACCATGGTATTGAGAAGAACATTACTAATCTTAGGGCACCACTTAAAACCAATCTCTGTCACATCCCTTCAGGATCTCCAGGTAAACAAGAGCCTTTTATCCTGATGCTGAGCTCTGTGAACACTGAAGCAGCAGGAATGTGTTACTCTTCAATCTACACTGTGAAACTTGAGTATAAGGCATGACACACCAACCTGCCGGGGCACTCAGGACCAGCAGGGTGCACAGTGGAGCCAAAAATCAGCAGGACAGAAATGAGATGAACAGAGGAGGGGACTGCATAGACTCTGTGCACTCCCTTTAAAAATTTGCAACCTGAACAACACTTATTGCAGTTGGTATGTAAAATCTCCAATATTCAAAAACAGTAAAAACTCTTTGCTAAATATTGCAGTTTATTTTCTTGTTTGTTTTAATATGATTTATGCATTTTTGATATTTGAAAAATAATTTTTCCTCTAATATTTTGATATCTCAATCTCACTGCTCAATTCCTCCCTGATGTTTATTATCTCCTTACCACTCAACTCTGCAAGCCCCCTTTATGTCTATAAACACCCAGCTCATAGGCATAAAGGAAACGGATACTACACACACACACACACACACACACACACACACACACACACACACAGAAACAGAGAGAGTGACAGAGACAGAGACAGAAACAGACAGCACAGAAGCAACCAGCTGGAAAAGCACATAGCATTTGTCCATGAAAGAAGTGAACATGTTCTCCCAATTTAGGAGCTTTGCAACTATCCAATCATAATTACTACCCACTTCTGAAATGAATTTGTCACCAGGAGGATCAAATATCTCCGATTCTGGTTCTATTTTTAAATGTAGGGTTTAGGCTTTGATGCTATATGAACAGGGCGTGCACAGGTCTCTGAAATTACTCCTTCCTCAGACAGAATGAGGATTTGGATCTCAGCCTACTCCTGTCTGTCCTCTACCTTCTTTGTTCCAAATTTACTAAGTCCTTATCTAAGAAGTACCATGCTCATGAATATGCAAATCATGTGAGTCTATGCTGGCAAATAAAGGGATGTCTATACCACTAACAACATATGATCAGTGTCCTCTCCACAGTCACTGAGTGCCCAGGTCCTAACCATGGCATGGAGCTGGATCATCCTCTTCCTTGTGACAATAGCTACAGGTAAGGGACTCCATGTTCCAGACATGAGAAGGGGCCATGCACTCAGGTGACAGTGACACCAGTTCTGCCTTTCTCTCCAAAGGTGTCCACTCCCAGGTCCAGCTGCAGCAGTCTGGGGCTGAGCTGGTGAAGCCTGGAGCCTCAGTGAAGATATCCTGCAAGACTTCAGGCTACACCTTCACTGATGGTTATATGCACTGGGTGAAGCAAAAGCCTGGACAGGGCCTGGAGGGGATTGGAAGAATTGATCCTGATAGTGGTAATACTAAGTATGAAGAGAAGTTCCAGGGTAAGGCCACACTGACTAGAGACAAGTCCTCCAGGACACTCTACATGGAGCTCAGCAGTCTGACATCTGATGACTCTGCGGTCTATTACTGTGCAAGACACAGTGTTGCAACCACATCCTGAGAGTGTCAGAAAACCTGGTGGAGCAGGAATCTGAGATGACACAGAAGATCAGCCTGGAGATGTACTCAGAAATAATCATTGTGAGTGCCCCCTTTTCAGCTTCCTTCTCACAGTCCTATAGGGTGTTTGTCAAATTTTCATAGTGATATCTGATAATGAAGTGGTGCTGATTGAGACTGCACTGCAGTCCTACAGTACAACAGACCTTGAGGAGATCTTTTTCAGTGTCCACCTCCATTGACAAGCTTCTGCTTTAGCGAATCAGAAAAAAAGTTGTGACAATACACTACGGCATGTGTGTGTGTGTGTGTGTGTGTATTGGTGTGTGTATTTGCCCTTTAAATCTAAGATACTAGAATTGGTGTTGGAGTAGCTCGGAATACACTATCACATGAATTTGGCTAGGAAAATAAAATCAGCAATAGCAGAACAAATAAATTTTACTTTCGAAATTCTTTTTGATGTACCTAACAACACACCATATTCCTAAGTGGAAGTTGTCTCCATAGATTTTGGGGATTTTTTTTGTTTTTTTGAGACAGGGAATCTCTGTATTGTTTTGGAACCTGTCCTGGAACTCGCTTGGTAGACCAGGCTGGTCTCAAACTCACAGAGATCTGCCTGCCGAGTGCTGGGGTTAAAGGTGTGTACCAACAATGCCCGGCTTGGAGAATCTTTTTAATTTTCCTCATAATTTCAATTCTATGTAATTATTTGTATATAAGTCTAATCCTGGATTGCTTTTGTTAGTAGTAATATAATTTCTTACCATTTGAAAGATTAAGAGGGAGCCAAATATAATACTGTGAAATCCCCTAGATATACAGTCTGTTATTTTGGAAAACTTCTGGGCTCCTGATCATAAAACACAGGACTACAGCAATGGGATTATTACTGGTATTTTGACTGATTGACATTGTGTTGACATCAGTTTATGGCACATGGTAGCCCTGTCAACCACACTAACACATACACAAGCACCCAACACAAACAAAAAGACAAAGAAAGTGAGAGAGATTTTTATTTTTATGCTTGTCAAGGCCCACTTATACCTGCAATTAATTTTGGACTGTCTTATAACTTTCACATATCTGTATCTAAGCAATTCTGTCTATGAATGTTTTGTGTTTTTGTTCTGTTTTACTGAGGGAAAACACATACCATGGCTCTACATAGGCTGAATATCAGGAATAAATAATTCTGCCATTGATAGCAGGACTAAAATCTGCCTATTTTTACTGCAGAAACTTCTTATCCTCCAAGGCCCAGTGTCTTCCCAATATCTTAAGAGCAAGACAAAGGTTCAGCACCATCATGAACTATCTTAATCTACTATAAACCACAGAGTCAGGATAGAAAGAAAAGAAGGTTCCTTAATCTGTGGATTCTGCGGAACACAAAGACTAAGAATGATATGAGTGTGGGGTTGTAAATAGATGTGAACTGGATTGACCCATGCAAGGTTCATAGGGCTGACTTCTATACAGACAGACTAGATTTCTAAAGAATGGTCAAAGCTTCTGTCCTATACAGAACTCCATCTCATGGCTGCCCTGATGAGTTATATTCAGGGTTGCTGATTCCTTAAGCAACCTTCCTGACCTGCAAATGACTGCTGAGAGAGAATGAAACTGTCTGCAAACATTTCAGAGTGATCCCTACATGGGGTTGAGAATAATTAACTAGCAACCATGTTCTTAAATAACTTTTCACAGTGGGACATAGTCAGATACTTTATATTATGATTTTCAAATGACATCAAGTCCACATGATCAATAAATAACATTGCTAAACATTTTTGACATGAGGCATCAAAAATTAATATCAATTAAATTAGTTATGCAGAGCCTGCGGAGTAATTGAAGAGAGGTCAGCAAGGGTGTTTCCTGACTCTACTCAGTGATTATTCCTCTCAGTTAACCACATTCAAGGCCCAAGAGACTAACTGCTATGGCAGTTAGAACCTTTTGTAGAAGGATACAATATCAGTTAATTTCTAGAATCTATATCACTCTTCTGGGAATGCTACAATAAGAGATTTGACCCAGTCCAAAGACTCATTCAATCACCATGGCAACAGTTTACTCATAGTAGAAATAATTTTTCTATTGGAAACCCAGGAATCTTCAGCAGATGGTGTTCTAGAACACAAAAACTGTGTATATGGCCCCATCCCTAACACAGAACTTATCCCCAATTGTTAACATCTTTCAAAGGAAAAATGAGATTTCTCTAAGGAAGTCTAATCGAGGAAATCAAGACTCCTAATCATTGGCTGGAGACCATCATCAGTTGTCATTAGAAATCCATTCAAATGTGTTTGGGAAGCTTCTTGTCTCATAATATCACCTGGCTTTAATTACATTATATACATCTATTTCATCTATTTACTTATCTCTTATTTTATTCTACAGTACCTTTGCCTATATAGTAAAGTTTCTAACTTTTTGTTTTTATGAGATTCCTGAGTATGTTAATCAGGTGGTCTCTGAATCCATACCTGTTTCTTGTGCCTTCTCCTGGGATATTTTCCTTCAAGTTTTTTTGTATTATCCTGTTGCAATGTGTTAGTTCTACTTTGATATCCTTTTAATTTATTTTATTTACCAGAAGCCTGATCAATTTCAAGACACAGCAGGGTGGTGTACACAGATGGGAAGGATCATAGCAACATTATTCATAAAAGCCAGAACTTGAAAACAGTGTAGACGAAGCTCAACCAAAGAATGGATAAAGAAAATGTGGTATATTTACACAATGGTGTACTTACTGCTCAGCACTAAGAAAAGATGACATCCTAAAATGTGCAGGCAAATGAACAGAACTAGAAAAAAATCCTTAGTGAGGTAACCCAGACCCAGAAAGAAAAATATAGTATGGACTCACAAATAAGTGGATACCATACATAAAGGAAATTATATCCAACCTAAAATCCACTAGCCACGTTCTCTATTCCAGACTCATATTGTAGGAAGTCAGACACAGTGATGAACATATTGTTACAAGGAAATAGAGTAGTATCCACCCTCCCTGCTTATTAAGTCTACGCTGACTCCCACATGCAACTGCATTTTCTATCTCTAAGTTAAATCCTCTCCTGGGCTGTGGGAGCCCACAACTCTCACAGGAAGCTGACCTCTGAGAAAAGGGGATGTATCCTAGAAGATGATGCTGTTGGGCTTCTTTACTTGGTGACAGCCCTTCCTGGTGAGTATGAAAATTTCATACATTTGTCCATGTGGGGATGTGAAAGCTTGTGATTGACAGAATTGACTCTACTTGTCCGAAGTTGTCCCATCCCAGATCCAGCTTCAGGAGTCAGTACCTGGCCTGGTGAAGCCCGCATAATCATTGTCCCTCACTTGCTCTGTCACTGATTATTCCATTGCCACTGGTTATTACTGGCACTAGATCAGGCAGTCCCGAGGAGTGAAGTTGGAGTGGAAGGGGTTTATAAATTATGATGGAACCACCAACTATAACCTATCCCTCAAGAGCCGCATCTCCATCACCAGAGAAACATCCAAGAACCAGTTCTTCCTGAAGCTGAACACTGTGACGACTGAGGATGCAGCAACATATTACTGTGCAAGAGACCCAATGAGGGGACTTCAGCCTGAGCCCAACACAAACCTCCCTGCAGAGGAGCTCTGGGCCGGAAGAGGATGCTCAGACCTATCCATCCCTGGAACTCTAAAACTTCTGAGTAGGGCAAGAAAAACATCTGGTTGCTTTTGACTTTGCTTCCCACGCCCTAAGCACAGAGAAGACAGGGGGTCTTTTCTCTCTATGATCCTGAAATGCTGTGTTTATGGAAAGTCACATTCATTTGTTTCTCACTGTGTCTGTCAAGAAAGGGTGCACAGACATATTTCTTGTCCTTTTGGGTGCTTTTAGAAATATCTTTTGATGAAAATAGCTGTTTGGAACTCAGATGATCTCATATATCGTCAGTTTCCACACAGAAAATATCTTTCTACTTCTGCTTGCTCCACCCTCCACTCTCAGTAACATCTGAATGTCGGAGCCCATCCTTGTCTGTTCATACAAAACACTTGCTGAGGTGCCTAGGGAATAAGACACAGTGTGATAAGGGAGTCCACATGCCACAGCAGCTGTATTACCCACCATGAAATGCACAGCCATGGATTTCCTGGTGTCAAATACGTATGGCTGAGTATACATAAGAACTCTGATGTCTTACATTCTCCTACTTCCTGAATACAATGAACAAATGTTTGAGAGTATACACTAAAAATTAAAGAATAATCAGTAACCAGAGGAGTAAAGAGATGAGAGGCAAAAAACATTTCAAGAACAAATAATACATTTACAAATATGTATTTATAATTATATAAGTAGCACTTTGTATCAAGTACTCTAATTTCCAAGGTTATTTCAAGTGAAGCAATTTAAAGTACTTGAAAATAAAAATTAAAGAAGAAAAACAGAAAGGGGGTCGTACGCTGATGATTCCAGAATTATGCTATTAGCTTGTGTAGAAGATTGAGATCTCTGATTTACAAAATCATCACTGGGGATGTGTGAACCACATGGTCTTCTGAATGATGAACAGAAGAAGGCTGGACCAAGGGGCCCTCTTGTTCTAATGCAGAATTCCGACTAAATGAAGATTAACAAAGTCTAAATTTAATTTGAGTTTTCCATGTTTTTTGATTGTATGGTTTCATGAGAAAGTAGGTATATGTTTGTGTATGTTTTAAAGACTATGTTGACAATGCAGAATCTCTGTCAGTGATATAAACAGAAAGACCACAACATAGATGGATAGTCAAGAGATGGCAGTCTACAACCTGCCATAAGGCCTTTATCCATTCCATTATTATTTTACCTAATATGATTAGGTTTCAGTAACTATTAATATTATTTGTGAAACTGACTAGAATAAATATTCAGAAATAGTAAAAAAAGAACTCTGATGCCAGTGATTACTGACACCCAAAGATGGACTATTTTGTGTAAGGAAATATATCACTTCTTGATAGGATTAAAAACATCATATTATGGAAATGCTCATGTGATCACACACAGGGTTAATATTTTTAAATGTTACAGAGGAGAATCCACATCTGACATACAATAGAACTGTAAATAATGTGATCAGATTTATCTGGACATGTGATTTGTGTTCTCCTCCCACAGAGTCATGGGAGTGGAAATCTACCCCAAATACAAGTCGAAACACAGTGTCCCACTTAATGAAAATAAAATGAGAAGTGTACATGTTCTAGTGTCATGTCTTCACTTAACATGCCACCCCACATTATAATCTGTTACTTTTTTGTCAAAATATGTCTGAACATTAGGAAAATTTGAACAAACCAAAGATGAGGCATAATATCTGAAATAAATGTCCCACAAATAATCATTGTATCACATACACGATGGCACAGCATACAGAATCGTTTACATTCGACAGAACCTGCACATGACACCTGTTTCTCTATTGATAATATTTGTCACTACCACGGAAGCACATAGGCTAAAGGGCATTCATAAAAACATAAGGACTCAAATATGAGATTTTCATGGATGACAAACTGGGTGGACATCCAAAGAGGACAGCCACGTCCCACAGAGTGTTTTCATTTGTAAGGACTTTCTAATAACAGCCATACCTCAGACTCAATAGTGCAAAGTGGGCATGGAAGGAACATGTAGCTTGATACATGAACAAAGGAGAGGACATTATCTTCAACACACTTTAACAATGGTGATTCTTTGATAGAGACTCTGTGGAACTCAAATAATAAACAACACTACAAACATTATTTATCAAACAATATCTTTTGATTTCTTCAACAATTCCGCATATTAATTTTATAAGATTTATTCAAACCCATGTCTTGTGTTTTCAGTAAATAATTTTCATAACACATGTAAAAACAAACATTCAATACTCTTTAGTAAGAAGCTTGGAAAAGAATGTAATTTAAGGTCAAGTCAGAAAGAGGGTGTTTTTCCTTGATCCTATTCACTCTACCATTTTAATTCTGTAAGTTGGTTAATGATGTTCTTAAATAACTTTTCACAGAACTCATATAGTGATTCAATTAAAATGATTGTTAATTGAGATAGCTTCTGAGATCATACATGGCCCCCATATGTTCTTGCTTCCCAGTCTCAGTATCTTGCCTGCCATCTCCAACTTTTACAAAACAAGGACCAAAACTAATGCTACATCACCTCTCACAGTTCATGCTTGGTTACATTTATAATATACTTCATTTGGTTTTGAATAAATACTGGGATACTTGATAATCTCAAGGTTAGGTGACCCTTTTCAATTGGAGAAAATTTATTTTGCATGTTTCCTAGCAGAAGTTCCCTCCCTATGACAAATATGAATATCATGTGATTATACGTATTCAAATATATGAAGAATGCATTGTGCCTTGCATGAATACCCTAGGCCAATTCCATGTTCAATATTATGCAAACTTATATGGAATTTAACACAGTGTTCAAAATACCAATGGTTTTATATAATATCCTCCTGCATTCTTTAACTGGAAAATAGAGGTTGACCAGAAGGCTTGGTAATCTTCTGCCTCAAGCCTCTCAATTGAATGGGACTGGGACTCCCATTAAATTGTAAGGCATCTTCCAGGTGGCTGTAATTCTTTGTTTCCAGTTTTCATTGAAAATTTTCTTTTCTTAGACATAGTTTAACGTATAACAAGCATAACCCATACATAAAATTCTCTTGCTTCCACAACTTCTTTATTCATGCAGTGGTGGAGGTGGATATAGAGTCTCAACCTTGAAAATACATTTTCTACCAAAAGACTTAAGTCCACAGGGCCATCAGTGACACTAGATGCTGTAAATGCCACTTTGGACCTCATTTTTCTCAGACATATGTACCGTTGATTGTGTCATCTAAGGTGCAAATTTCTCTGCTCATTATGTAGCAGGAAGACATGCAAAGTATGTCCTCCTCTACTTATGAAAACCAGTCCCGACCCTACAGCTCAGACAAAGGTGCCCAGCTCTGGACTCACAGCGCCACCCATTCTGTGGTCATCACTGAATGCACGACACTCAGCGTGGAGTTCAGACTGAGATGGGTTTTCCTTATTGCTCTTTTACAAGGTAATTTACCATAATAGGAGATGAATAGGGTGTGAGTGGTTGTGAGTGAGAGAAAAATGGATATTTGTGACAGTTTACCCACAGGATTCTCTGTGTTTGTAGCTCTCCAGTGTGAGATACAGGAGGAGGCTTGATGAAGCCTGGGAGGCCCATGAAACTCTCCTGTGCAGCCTCTGCATTCACCTTCAGTGATTACTACATGCACTGCGTCCGATATGCTCCAGGGAAGGGGCTGAAGTCTGTTGGTAGAATTAACCACAAACTTGATAATTATGAAACATACTATGTGGAGTCAGTGAGTGGCAGATTCACCATCTCAAGAGACACTTCCACAAGCAGCACCTGCAGATGAACAACTTAAGAGCAGATGACTCTGGCATTTATTACTGTGCAAGACACATGGAGAGATGACTTCAGTGCAAACCCAGACACAAACCAAAGTGCAGAAGTCCTCATAACCAGCAGGGGGCGAAGTTAACACAGGAAGGGAGGGACAGTGCAGGAACAGTTGCTGACATAACTCAATTCTGGTTTATGTGGTCACAACTGTCACCCCATTTACTTATTTCACAGGATTCTCTCTGTATTTATGATCTGTGAAGTCTGTGATAACAGAGTTCTCTTTTGCCACAATTTAAAATATGTACACCACACAGTCTAACATGAATTACATGTAAAATAGCTCACCTCTGATAACAGAAATGACTCTGTTGAAGACAAAGGATCAAATGCTGAGGAATGTCTGCAGTATCAGTGATAATATTCCCTCATGAGATTTAGGAAAAAGCCTCAGTTCTATCTGGTTAGGACAGTGCTTGGGATTAGGGGAATCACAAGAAGTTGGGGACGCACTAAGTGACCCACACACCTTAACAGGTCTGAAGTATTCTGTTTTCCCCGAGAATTGCACAAATCAGTCACTTTCATGACACATTTGGGTTTCCTGATTCAGTTACTTAAGCTATAACTTTCATCATAGTGTCTCCTTTTACATTTTGTTCATCCATCTTCTGGACTTTGTTCAAAACATACATGAACCACTTGTTTGAAACTCATCTGGAGCCCAGACTGTAACTATATGGGACTCTGTCAAGGCTATTAGTGAAAGGAATAAAATGAATAAAATTTAAAGGAACATGACAGGTCCCTGGTTGGGGGAGGAGAAAGGTTATTGATGATGTGTGGAAGAGCATAGACAGAGGCATGAATATCTGGGAGAATCCAGAGTGGACATTGCCCAGAGAGGCTAGCTTCATGTTCACAGAGCAATGTTTGCATGGCATGATGCACATCACTTCTCATTGATTGGGAGTAGGTAATCATGGTTGGGATCATGAAAGTATCCAGAAGGTCTATGCCTCCGATCCCTCTGTGTAACACAAGGCAAATCACCTAGACTGGGGGAGGGCATGTTGTGCACTTTGCTCTTCTTTTACCTCCTATACAGGCTTCATAATTCAGAGCAGTCCCATTTCAGTCTCAGGATGACAGCCCAGCCTTGCCTGATGAATGGCAATCTTCTTCTCACATGAGCATCCATCTAGGTATGTATTTTATGTGACTGTTTCTCTCCATGGTGTCCGTCATCTGAAGTGAGCATCACAGGGTATAAGGAAAGGGAACTGGACATGTGGTTCATAGCTGTGTGACAGCTGTTAATGTTCATTAGTTCCACTTGTCCTGTCCTTGGTGTAGCTGCAGGAGTCTTGTCTGTCCTGGTGAAACCCTCACAGCTAGTGACCCTCAAATGTGTTTTCTCTAGATTTTCTGTGATCAACTGTCATATTGACTGGGTGTAATAGCATCCAAGAAAGGATTAGAATATGCTGGTATTATAGTAGTGATTTCAAGAGACAGTGCTTGTTGTCAGAACCTCAGGTCCAGAGTCAGTATGAATTAGAACATCTATAACAGCTAATTGTTTACAAATATGAAACCACATATTTGTAACTGCCACATCTAACTGGTCCATGGATGATGGAAGCAGACTTTAGTGTCAACCCAAACACAAATCTAACTGCAAAGGAACTCAACACCAACCTAGACAGTGAAGAAATCCTGAGACTTCTCAGAATTTACAGACATCCCTTAGGTAATAGGAGGTTCTGGACAGTCCATGAGCTTTCTCATAAACAGGATAATGGCTGTTTATATGTTAGAATATGTGGTTTCCACTTACTGATGAAACAATCATTTAGAGACACTTTGCCATGTCATACTCTTTGACAATGAGTGTTTTCCTTATTTTCCAATAAACATACCATTATTTGACTATATAGCATCTAAGATATTCTGCTTTCTAACTAATGTAATAAACATGAGATTAAACATTGACATATTCTAAGAGTTGGTGGTGGTTATTAGTTCAATTAGATATCTCAGGGAATTCTAAATCATCTGAAAATATTCTCTTTATTTCTCACATGTGGAAGAGAAGGTAGATCTTCCATGACTTAATGTAATTTATACAGAGAGATGGGAAAACATGTTATTTATAGTTATACATTTTAATATGTGATTGTCTCTTACAGAGTACAGAGAATAAACATTTATCTCCTAATAAGTGTTGAGATTGGTATCCATGTAAAGATTAACTGGCAACCCAAAGGCCCAAGTAAGATTATTTTGAGGTGTTTATTTTACCCTCTGCTTGAAGAAACTATCTGTGTAACCATTGTGCAGATGCCATCTAATGTCATCTATGGTCTCTTTCTAGTTCCCTTCCCACTGTTGACAGAGTTCCACGATTACAATTTTCTAATGTGATGTTTTCTTGTTAACACCATTTCCATTATTAAATGTAGCAATGGAATTCTGTTTTTCCTGAAGATAGAAATGCTGGAATGACCCTTCCAGGCCCCAACCTCCGGAGATCCAAGATTGGGTCTCAAGGGGTACTCACTCCATCCTCCACCCAACATCCATCCCCCTCGATCTTCTGGGGCCACTCCTAGCATCCAGAAAACCCACACACAAAGGAAAGACATCAGCCCTTCCAGGATCCAACCTCTAGGGATCACAAATTCAGTTGAGCTTGGGTCTCCAGGAAGACACACCCCATCCTCCACCCAACAACCTTCCCCTTAATCTTCTGGGGCCCCCTCGTGGTATCAGGAAGACCCATCCACACAGGAAAGACATCAGCCCTTCGAGGCCCCAAACTCCGGTGAACCCAGCTTCAGTATCAGTGTCCCCAGCTTCAGCTTCAGGAAGGAAGGAGACTAGTGGATATGGAAAGACCCCACCAACACACCAGAATAAGAGCTCACTCAGCAATAGAAAGACCAACATGACTCCACCAGAATCTAGAGAAACAATGCCAGCAAGACCTGAAAAGCAATACATAGACAAAGCAGAGGAGATAGACCTTAAAAATTATTTTATGAAGATGATAGAGACCCTCAAAGAGGAAATCCTTTAAAGAAATAGAAGAACAAACAAACAAACTATCCATGAAATGGGGGGAAAATTCAAGAAATAAACAAATCTCACAAAGACTCTAAAGAGTACAAAGAAAAAAAATAAACAAATGAAGGAAACAACTTAAACAGTTGAAGGATTGAAAACTGAAATAGAAACAATAAATAAAACATGGAATGAGGTGATGCTGGATAGAGAAAACCTGGGTAAATGATCAGGAACTACAGATGCAAGTATCGCCAATAGAATACAAGAAATAGAAGAGAGAATCTCAGGTGTTGAAGACTCATTAGAGGATACACAGTCGTCAACCAAAGAAAACCCCAAAAACAACAAGTCCCTAACACAAAATATCCAGGAAATATGGGACACCGTGAAGAAGCCAAACCTGAGAATAATAGGTATAGAAGCAGGTGAAGAACTACAGCTCAAAGGTACAGAAAACATATTCAATAAAATCATAGAAGAAAACTTCCCTAACTTAAAAAAGAATATGCCTATGAAAATACAAGAATCTTACAGAACACCAAATAGGCTGGGCCAGAAAAAGAAGTCAACTTGCCATATAATAGTCAAAAAATCAAACCTACAGAATAAAGAGAAAATATTAAGAGCAGCTAAAGAAAAAGGCCAAGTAACATATAAAGGCAGACCTCTACGAATTACACAAGACTTCTCAATGGAAACTATGAAAGCCAGAAGATCCTGGACAGATGTCCTACAAACGCTAAGGGAACAAGGATGCGAGCACAGAGTACTATAACCAGCAAAGCTTTCAATTACCATAGATGGATAAAACAAAATATTCCATGACAAAGCCAGGTTTAAACAATTCGTATCTATGAATCCAGCTCCACACAAAGTGCCAGAAGGAAAACCTAGACCCAACGAATATAACTACACTCACAAAGACACAGGCAATAGATAATCTCACTATACCAAACAAAAAAAGGGGAGGAGAACCTACACACAATATCTCCACTACCAATAAATAAAGCACAAACAAGAATCATCAATCAATGGTCATTAATATCCCTCAATGTTATCGGCCTCAACTTGAATATAAAAAGACACAGACTAGCAGAATGATACAAAGAGAGAACCGATCCTTCTGCTGCATACAAGAAACACGTATCAACATCAAAGACAGATGTTACCTCAGAGTAAAGGGTTGGGAAAAGAATTTCCAATCAAAAGAACCCAAGAAAAAAGCGGATGTAGCAACCCTAATAACTAACAAACTAGGCTTCAAATTAAAATCAATCAAAAGAGATAAAGAAAGACATTTCATATAAATCAAAGGAGAAGCCCATCAAGATGGAGTCTCAATTTTAAACATTTATGCCCCAGATACAAATGCACCTACATTCATGAAAGAAACATTACTAAAGCTCAAATCACACATAAAATCTCACACCCTAATAATAGGAGACTTCAACACTCCACTCTCACCGCCAGACAGGACGTCCAGACAGAAATTTAACAAAGAAACTAAAGAACTAATAGAAATTATGACCCAACTGGGTTTAACAGACAGCTATAGAATATTCCACCCAAACACAAAGGGATATACATTCTTCTCGGTGCCACATGGAACCTTCTTTAAAATTGACCACATAATAGGAAACATAGCAAATATCCACAGACACAAAAAATCGGAATAACCCCCAGTATCTTATCAGAACACCATGCGTTGAAATTAGAATGTAACAATAACACAAATCGTAGAAACCCTACAAACTCATGGAAATTGAACAATGCACATTTGCACCATCCCTGGATAAGGAAGAACTTAAAAAAAGAAATTAAACACTTCCTGGAATTCAATGAGAATGAAGATACAACATACCCAAACTTATGGGGCACTCTAAAAGCAGTGCTGAGAGAAAAGTTCACAGCACTAAGTGCCCACATGTAGAAACTGGAGAACAGTCACACTAGACAATTAATAGCCCAGCTGAATGTTCTAGAACAAAAAGAAGCAAATTCACCCTAGAGGAGCAGACACTAGCAAATAATCGAACTGAGGGCTGAATTGAATCAACTGGAAACCAGGAAAACATTGAGAAGAATCAATGAAACAAAGAGTTGGTTCTTTGAGAAAATCAACAAAATAGACAAACCTCTGTCCAAACTAATCAAAAGACAGAGAGAGAGATAATTAACAAAATCCAAAATGAAAAGCGGGACATAACAACAGACTCTGAGGAAATCCAGAGAATCATCAGGACATACTTTGAAAATCTGTACTCTACAAAATTACAAAATTTAAAGGAAATGGACAATTTCCTGGATAGATATCACTTGCCAAAACTAAATCAAAAACAGATAAACAATCTACACAGACCTATAACCCTTAATGAAATAGAAGCAGTCATCAAAAGTCTCCTAACCAAGAAAATCTCAGGCCCAGATGGCTTTAGTGCAGAATTCTACCAGAAATTCAAAGAAGATCTAATTCCAATACTCCTCAAAGTACTACATGAAACAGAAGCAGGAGGCTTACTGCCAAACTATTTTTACGAGGCTACAATTATATTGGTATCCAAGTCACACAAAGGCACAACTAATAAACAGAACCTTAGACCAATTTCCCTCATGAACATCGATGCAAAAATACTCAATAAAATACTAGCAAACCGGATTCCAGAACACATCAGAAAACTTATCCACCATGATCAAGTAGGCTTCTTCCCAGGAATGCAGAGATTATTCAACATTAGAAAATCTATCAACGTAATCCACCATATGAAGAAACTGCGAAAGAAAAACCACATGATCATCTTACTAGATGGTGCAAAATCCTTTGACAAAATCCAGCACCCCTTCATGATAAAGGTCCTAGAGAGATCAGGGATGATGGGAACATACCTGAACATAATAAAAGCAATATGCAGTAAACCAACAGCTAACATCAAACTAAATGGAGAGAAACTCAAACAATTCCTCTAAAATGAGGAACAAGGCAAGGCTTTACACTCTCTCCATATCTCTTCAATATTATACTTGAAGTTCTAGCTACAGCATTAAGACAACTGTCGGAGATCAAGGGGATACAATTAGGAAAAGAAGAAGTCAAGCTTTCTCTATTTGCTGGTGATATGAGAGTTTACATAAGTGACCCAGAAAACTCTGTAACGGAATGCCTAGAGCTGATAAGCACTTTCAGCAAAGTGGCAGGTTACTAGGTTAACTCAAAAAAATCATTGGCCTTATTATATACAGATAATGAAGTGGCTGAGAAAGAAATCAGTGAAACATCACCTTTTATAATAGCCATAAACAGCATCAAATATCTGAAGATAATGTTAACCAAGGAAGTGAAAGTCCTGTTTATCAAAAACTTTGAGTCTTTAAAGAAAGAAATCAAAGACGATACCAGAAAATGGAAAGATCTCCCATGCTCTTGGATTGGTAGGACCAACATAAAAAATATAGCACTCTTGCCAAAAGCAGTCTACAGACTCAATGCAATCCCTATCAAAATTCCGGCACAATTCTTCACAGACATTGAAAGAACAATAATCAACTTTATGTGGAAAAAATCCCCAGGATAGCAAGTACAACCCTATACAATAAAGGAACTTGAGGAGGCATCAACATACCTGACTTCAAGCTCTATTATAGAGCTACAGTCCTGAAAACAGTTTCGTATTGGCACAGAAATATGCAGGTAGACCAGTGGAACCGAATTGAAAACCGTGATTTTAACCCACTCACCTATGACCACTTGATTTTTGACAAAGAGGCTAAAACTATACAATGGAAAAAAGAAAGCATCTTCAACAAATGGTGCTGGTATAACAGGGTATTGGTATACAGAAGACTGCAGATAGATCCATGTTTATCACCACGCACAAAACTTAAGTCCAAATGGATAAAAGATTTCAAAATAAGTCGAACCACACCGAAACTCTTTGAAGAGAAAGTGGGAGATACTCTTAAATGAGTTGGTACAGGAGACTATTTCCTGAACAAAACACCAGTGGCACAGACACTGAAATCGACAATTAATAAATAGGACCTCCTGAAATGGAGAACCTCCTTTAAGGCAAAGGACACAGTCAACAAGATAAAACAGAAGTCCACAGAATGGGAAAAATATTCACTAACCTCATATCTGACAGAGGTCTAATCTCCAAAATTTACAAAGAAATCAAGAAGCAAATCTCCAAAACACCAAAGGATCCAATTCAAAGGTGGGGTACAGAACTAAATAGAGAATTCTCAATAGAGGAGGCTAAAGTGGCCAAGAGACACTTAAGAAATTGCTCACCATCCTTAGCCATCAGGGAAATGCAAATCAAAACAACTTTGAGATACGATCTTAATCCTGTCAGAACGGCTAAAATCAAAAACACAAAAGGCAATTTATCCTGGAGAGGATGTGGAGAGAGGGGAACCCTTCTCCACTGCTGGTGGGAGTGCCAACTTGTACGGCCACTTTGGAAAGCAGTATGGAGCTATTTCAGGAAAATGGGAATCAATCTACCACAAGACCCAGGAATTCCATTCTTAGGCCTATATCCAAAAGAGGCAAATTCATACAACAAGGGCATCTTCTCCACTATGTTCATAACAGCATTATTTGTAATAGCCAGAACCTGGGAGCAACCTAGATGCCCCCCAACTGCAGATCGGATAGAGAAAATATGGTACATTTACACAATGGAGTATTATTCAGCAGAAAAAAAAAACAATGGAATCTTGAAATTCGCAGGTCAATGGATGGCACTCGATGAAACCATCCTGAGTGAGGTAACCCAGTCACAAAAAGACAAACATGGTATGTACTCACTCATATATGGATTTTAGACATGGATCAGGTTAGTGCCAGTCTGCACTTCCACTGACAGAGAGTCTGGGAATCAGGAAAAAAACTAAGAGATATGCATGGTAGCCAAGAGAAGAGAAATGAGGCAAGATCTTCTGAAAAGATGGGGAACACGGCGAGCGGTCAGGGGGAGTGTGAGCTGGGAAGAAGAGAGGGGGAGAAGAGGAAGAGAGAGTAGGTCATGACGGAACAGGAAGGTTGAGACAGGGATAGAATAGAGGGAAGAGGGAATCATAGGTTAGAAGCAGATCAGGCACCAGTGTGACCTCTAGTGATATAAAGGGATGATACCAATAGGCAAGCTAAGCAATAATGGGTAGACCACCTCGAATGCCCATTACTGATAATGAACTTGATGTCTATAACTCTCCTGGAGCCTTCATCCAGAGGCAAACACCCACAGTTAAACACTGAACTGAACACAAGGAACCCAGTGACAGAGAGAGAGGTGTGGTGAGCAAATTGGCAAAGAATGGACTGGCAAAACCAGCTGATCTGAACAGGTGAGAGCTCTTGGATCACAGACAGAAAACTGGAAGGCAAGCATGGGACTGATCCAGGTCCCCAGGAATGTGAGAGTCAGTGAGGAGGCCTGGGCAACATATGGAGCTCTGAGCAGTGGATCAGTGTTTATTCCTGGCATACAAATGGACTTCGTGTGTCCATAACACAAACAGGAATGCTCTCTCATCCTGGACACTTAAGGGAGTGCCTGGACACTGACCTGAGTGAAATGACAGACTCTTGATATCCCCTATGTGGAAGGAAATTGCTATAGGGTGGGAGGCTGGGGGGGGTTGGTAGGATGTGCGGGAGGAGGTGAGGGAAAGGGAACTGGGATTGACATTTAAAATAAGCTATTTAAAATTAAAATAATAATAAGAGGAAATGCTGGAATGTTTTCCTGTGAGTTAGAGAATTATCTCACTGGGAGTAAGGATGGTTGGCCTTGATTCATGTTTAATGGTCACAGATTTAACCATCTGTAATGGAATAAAGTATTAAGTGTCCAGGATGAGCCTTCTCTAGATCTGATTATAGTGACCTCAGCTAGTGGAGAAAAAAAAATTGGAGAGCTAACTGACTATTTAATACTAGGTTAGTGAGATCAAGACAAACACAATTAATGAACATCACAGTGTGAAGGTGAAAACCAAGGAATCCACAGTATCTACCAAATGACAGGGTGAAGTCAGCCCACATGGCTGCCAGTAACATAGGATGATCACAGTAAACCTGCACATTGAACAGACTCTTGATACTAGGAGTCTGTGGATTAACTTTTCAATAACTCCCAGGTTTCCTGAAGAAAAGAGACAGTATTTAATTAAAGTGAAATGAGGTGTTTATGCTATGATTTGGAAAAATAATTATTCCATAACCATTTGAGTCCAGATGATGCAAACCTTGAAAGTATCAATGCTTAATCATCAAGTCAAGTTCTTCTGATGTTAACCAGGCCAGAATGGATGAGCCGCAGCAAGACTGAACCTGTGACACATTTATTGTGGAAAATCAGACATTTTATGTGCTTATCAGAAACATACTGGAAACATTACAATAATATTTTTCAGGATACAATGACCATGATATTATACAGGTATAAAACATTATTGTCTAAGAACAATTTTCTTGTCAAGTTTCTGTGTGATTCAAAATTTCTAGGGAAGATGGAGAAAGAGCAGTGGCCTGAAAGTTTCACTGCCTGAGGAAGGGGATTGGCTTTCTATGAACTGAAAATTACACAGTGTCCCCCAAGCCACAAATTTTACCCTGAAATAATATGCCATGTGCCTCTCAAGGCAGCTGGTCTATACCAAATACATGATTGCCTGAAAAGTCTTAAAAGTCCATTAAAAACAAGATGCTCATTTATCCTAGGCAGAGTTACTTGTTATGCAGTAATTATATGTAGTAACTCTGTAGACGAGTGGGTAGTGTGGAATGGATCCAAGGGATGCCAGGAAATATCAAGGCATTAATATGAATATTAAAATATCTTTTCATGTGTACCAGGTTTCTAATCAACCAACAATATATCATTCACATAATGATACATTATGGATTTTGAAAATTGTTTATGAATTATTTCCAAGGATTTTTGCACAATATACAGGTAGAAAGGTAGACTATTTAACAGTCCTTGTGGCAATATCTTCCACTGAAATCTCTGTACTAGTTGAGAATTATTATAGGTAGGCACTATAGGTGAAATTTTCCCTATCTTTTTCTTGTAAAGTTATAGTGAAGAGACAAACTTTTAAATCTATACCAATAATTGCTCATCATTATATCACATACAAAGTGGCACAGCATACAGAATTGTGTAAGTTCCACAGAACCTGCACAGGACAGCTGACTCTTCATTGATAAGATCTGTGCCCACCAAGGAAACTCATAGCATAATGGTCTTTTATAAAAAACAAGGACACAAATATGAGGTCTCCAGGTATGTGAAAGTGGATTTTCATCCTAAAAAGCCAGCCAAATCACATAGAATTTTCTCAGCTCTAATGATTTTCTAACAAGAGCCATACCTCAGACTTAATAGTGCAGTGTGGGCATGGAAGGAAGGTATAGTGTGGTATATGAACAAGACAAGTTTATCTTCATTTTCACAGAGCAGTGGAGCACTGTATGTGTGGCATTAATTGTCATTTTTCTGGGAGTAGGCCAAAAAGTTTGGGATCAAGAAAATATTCCTGAAGATAAATTAGTTGAGATCAACTGGGTAAACTGCAGATTGGTGAAGATGGTTAGGGATAAGGGAGAGAAGATGAGAACATCAGGAAGCAGGATGTTTGAGGGAGTAGGGATGCAGTAGAAGAGCAATGAAAGAGATGTTTTCATAGAGAGAGCCAATATGGGATAAGGTTGAAACTTGGTGCTATGGTAATTCCCAAGAATGCATGAAGGTAACCTCAGTTAAGACACTTAGAAATAGTGGATACTTTGACCGAACTGTGAAGATTCATGAGCTTAAGGGGCAGAGATAACCACAGTGAAAAAAATTTGGGAGTCAGAATGGGAAGGCAGATGTGTGGCCAGATCCCCAAAAGACCTGCTTTCTTTGTGGAGAAACTGAAGTGGAATACAGTTGAACTATATAGAGGAAGAGAAACGTGGAAAAACAGAAGGCTTCCTTAGGGCAAAACTGCTTCAGACCTGAGTGTGAGTCTCCCTTTACTCTGGGAACTCTATTGCACACAGGCAGATGGGGGAAGACCTTTAAGTAAATGTGCAGACTCCTGATGCTTTGATAACAGTGATGATCAAAGTTAATATCCTCACCAAGAGATCTTCCCTCTTCTGCTTTTGTTCTACACTTTCTTGAAGCTGAGTGCTCCAAAATGCCCCACTGACACATTAGATGTCCCCAACTCAGGGCACCAAACTGAGTAGATTTATTTCATTAGTGATTCCCCACTCAAGATTAAAGAAGGTGTATATTTAAACACAATCACAATAAACTCAGATTTAGAAGTAAACATTCCATGTCACATTAAGGAAAGGATCAAAATTTCCCCTTGATGTCATTAGGCCAAGAACAAGGGAAGATTTAAGTTCTCTACTTCATGTTCCCTCTGTCTACTTTGTTACTATCTTTCATTTCTATTAGTCTGAATCTGCTTTTCCTCTCTCCATCACTATTGCTCTCTCTCTCTCCCTCTGTGTGTGTGTATGTGTGTATTGTGTGTACATGTTATTGAGAGAGTGCATATATTCATGTGAATGAGAAACATGAACAAAAATCTTTCTTTATTGGACAACAGACAAAGTATCCCATGGAACAATGAATAAGAGATACTTAAACATTTAACACATTTTTACGAGGGTGGTTCCTTGTTAATGACTCCAAGGAACTCAAACAATAAACAGTACTACAACTTTATTTATCAACAATATCCGTACGATCTCTTCAACAATTCTGGATATTTATTTTATAAGTTATATTCAAATCCATATTTTGTGTCTTCATTAATCACTTATCATAACATACATAAAAACACACATTCAATAGCCTTTAGTCAGGAGCATGGAAGAGCACATAACTTACGTTCAAGTCAGCGACAGGATGTTGTACCTTGGTCCTTTTCACCCTATAACTATAATAACTGCATGTTGATTAAAGGTGTTATTAAATAATTTTCCACAGAATTTATATAGTGATTCAGTATAAGTGCATGCTAATTGAGATAGGTTCTGAGATCATACATTTTTCTATTGTGCCCTTAGGGGCTCGCTTCCATTCCCAGTACTTTGCCCTACCATCTCCAACTTTTATAAAACAAGCACCAACACTGACACAGTGTCACCTCTTGCAGTTCATGTTTGGTCATGTTTATTCTAAAGACTATTTGGTTTAGAATAAATGTTGTGGTACCTGATAAACACAAGGGCTAGATGTCTTTTTATGCAGAACATTTATTTCTACATGTTTTTCTAGCAGAAGTTCCCTCCCTATGATAAAAATGAATGCCATGTTCCCAATATGTATGCAACCTCGTGGGGAATACATTGTGACAGGTATGAATCCCCTAGGCCAACTCCATGTTAAAGATTACACAAACCTATATTATGTATAAAATAGTGCTTGGGATATCAGTGATTTTATAAAATATCCTATTGTCTTCCTCCAACTGGAAATTATGGGTTGACAAGAAGGCCAGGGAATCTTCTATTTCAAGTCCATGAATTGAACTGGACTGAGATTCTGCTCTATTGTGAAAGTTCCTGCAAATTTGTTGTAAGATATGGTTCAGTTTCTTTCCTGACACCATTATTTTCTTAGACACAGTGTCATGTATTCCAAACGTAACAGATACTTAGATTTCTTCTGCTTCCGTAATTTCTTCATCAATGCAGTTGTGGAGATGAACACAGTTGAACACTATCTTGAAAATATATTTTCTATCAACGAAGTCATGTCCACAGGACCATCAGTGACACTAGATGCTATAAATGCCTCCTTCACCCTTATTTCATCTCAGACATCTGAACCATTAATTCTGTCATCTAAGGCTCACATCTCTCAATTCATGTATTTCAGGGGACATGCAAATTATATCCTCCTGTAATCATGAAAAGCAGCTTGACTATATAGCTCTGGATTCACAGGTCCTCCCATTCTCTGGTCATCACTGATCACACAGAAACATTCAGCATGGAGTTGGAACTGTGCTTAGTTTTCCTTGTTTCATTTTTACAAGGCAATTTATTCATAATAAGAGATGCTTAATGTGGTGAGTTGCTGTAAGTAAGAGAAATAATGGATATTTTGTGTTAGTTTCCTGACAGAAAGGATTTTCTATGTTTGCAGGTGTAAAGTGTGAAGTGCAGTTGGTGGAGTCTGGGGGAGGCTTTGTGCAGCCTGGAAAGTTCCTAAAACACTCCTGTGCAGCCCCTGGATTCACCTTCAGTAGTGCCTGGATGTCCTGCATCCGGCATGCTCCAGGGAAGGGGCTGGAGTGGGTTGCTAGAATTAAAAAAGGTAATAATTATGCAAGAGAATATGCAGACTCCATGATTGGCAGATTCACCATCTCCGGGGAGCAGTGTCTACCTGCAAATGAACAGCTTAATAGGCGGTGACACCGGCATTTATCACTGTACTAGAGACACAGTGAGAGGACTTCAGTGTGAACACTGACAACCTCCCCTGCAGGAGCACTCAGAATCAGCAGGGGGGCACAGATCACACATGGAAAACCAGCACATTGCAGGGACAGGTGCAGATGTAACTGAGTGTTCCTGGGTTCTCAGTCTCAGCTGGCTCTCCTTCTAATGATTTCCCATAATGCTCTCTGTACACATGGTCTGTAAGGAAGGCCAAAATAGAGTTCTGTTTTCCTACACACACACACACACACACACACACACACACTCACAAAAACACACCAGCTAAATGCACAAAATGCTAAAAATCACATAAATGTCTGCTGATATCACCGGGACAAATTTTAATGAAGGTCCTAGGTGTTGATGTGGCTTCTGCTTCATGAGATTCAGGGAAAATCCTAAAATATTCTGATTAGGTCTGAATTTGTTATTAGGGGAATTCAGAGCAGGCACACTGTGTGACGTGTATACCCTAACTGGTCTCAAATATGTATATTTCCCCGTGAACTGTGCACCTTAGTAACATACCTGAGACTTTTTCTGCTACTTAATGGATATATTTCATCATCATCATATATCCTACTATAGTTTGTTCATCTAGAACAACCTCTGACCTTAATTCTCAATATTAATGGGAGTCACTCACATTATACTCAGCTGAGCTCAAGCTGAATTTATTGTGCCCATTGGGGATGGTTGTGTGAAAGTGGTTTGTCCCAGTTTCCCTGACACTTTCTTCCATCTCTTTTCAGAGAATCTAAAAAATTAAAATGCATGGTTAATCTGGGAATATGTCTGCTAAATTAAAATAAAAATATTGCATAAATGAAGGAATTATCATGACCTTTTTCCATCTAGTGCCACGTTGGGTCACTGACAGATATATACCTTACAAAGCAGTGAACTATAAGATTCAGTTCCCTGACCTCTATGAGACAAGTTGTCATTCTTCCTGATAATTTCCCACCTGCATCTGAACTTTGCTTTAAGAAAGTTTGGTTCAATGTGTCCTCTATCCAAGAGCTCCCACACTAATCCTATCTCACAGCAAAGGAGAAACCAGTTTTTTTCCCTATCATGATCTCATTATCAGTAGAAATCAAACATTTTCACTCAACAGTATTTGTATGAGAAGACATTCCATTGAGAAAATGTGTGTTGAACATCTACAAACGTTCATGCCTAATTCTGGGAACAATAAGGAAGACCATGCATGCATTGCTTCCTTTGCAATCTTTTTACCATTTTCTTCTCCGATTGACCACCTTCTCATTCTAATGGTTCCTCTTCTTGTACTTCTGCCTTTTTTCATTGCAGGTAGTCACAGAATCTGCAAGATGATGCTTGCAATATCCTTGTTATAATCCAATATCAGCATTTCAAAACACTCTTCTATGTATTCTGACTTTCAGAGTCGTTTTACTCCATCCTTTATGATTTGCCTCAAAGAAATTTTATCAATGTTTCCCTTGATACTTAGCAAGTATCATCACGTTCATCTGTTCAACAGCATTGTTGGAAGAGAGCAAAAATGAAAACAAAAGGAAATTAATTGTGCAGAGCCCGAGGAGTATGTGCAGAGAGGGGCCAGCTGTCTTGTTTCCTGGACCTAACCAAAGGTTTTCCCTCTCAGGTAACCACATGGAAGACCCAGGAGACATCTTCTATGTCAGCAAGAGTGCATGTCTTGAAGGGCATGAGATCTGACAGAGATAAGTTTAGTTAGTTCCTAGAATCTGTCACTCTCTTTCTACAGGAACAGAAGTGACATAATTTAAAAGCCCTCCCATTCGCCATGTACATAGTTTACCTGTAATCGAAGAATTTTTCATCTGGAAAATCTAGGAGCAGGCAATCTTATCTCATGTAGGGAAAAGTTCAAGGGTTTTCAGTAAAGAGGTAGGGGACGTGACTGGAGAGATGGAAGATATCAGAGTACGGTCCCAGAGTGGAGTGTCTACATCACTTTGTACCTACACACATGTTGCTTTATGACTTTGAGGACATTCAGAAATATTGACCTAATGTACAGGAGTGATGCATGAAACACAGCCCAATCCAGACAAAAACAAAATAATCAAGTTCAAATTTTTCAAAAGCTATTTACAGGAAAATAATATATCAGCTTAAATGTTTTTATTTTTCAAAACTTAGTGTGCACACCAGTTGTTTTTCATGAATCATCACCAAGCTACCTCTTTAAAACCAATTCCTTAATTTAATATCAGTATTCAGCATTCATAAATCATTGCTATTCCTTCTAAAATCATAAAAACTTTATTATAGTGGACTCCATGGCACAAATAAGGCATAGGGGTCTCTGTAGTCCAAAACACAGCAAGATATTTTATTATATCACAAATATGTGATAAATAATGGGCTAATTTTCAATTATTCCTTAATTGTCAGTTTTGACTCCTTCACCTGCTTGAGACATTTATGGGTAATTCATCCACCACAGAGTTCATTCTTCAGCAGGAAATTCAGACAAGTGCTCTCTATGCTCATAAATAAAGAGCCCAGCACTGACCCTGTATCTCTGTTTGTGAAGTTCAGTCCTGATTCCCAGGTGTTTTCATTCAGTATACAACACTGAACTCAGAACATTCACACCAAGTTTCAGTCTGAAAGGAGGTTTCCTTATTGATTTTCAGTGTGATTTGTATGTACAATAAGATTGTTTTAAAAATAAAAATATTTTAATTGAAAGGATTTTTGATATTTTCTATTAAATTGCTGTATTCATCAATATCCCCAATCAAATGCATTCCATACCCATCCCATGCTCATTATCAAATTCATCTTTAATTACTATTTCACATGTTCATAAGATTCTGTTAGTATTTAATTTATTAAGCTCAATTATCATTATTTATATGTACATGTGTTTACAGTAGTCCACTTGGGAATGAATAATTTATCAGGGATACTGCCCTTATAGGAAACTAATGATTCTCTCACTTTTAGTAGACACTTATAACCCATAGCTCTTCATTTAGGTTCATTTAGGTTTTTGGAAATGGGATGTATCCTCCTCTACTAACCATTTCTTCTTTAGACAGCAGTATTGTTGGGATTTCATGGGTCCAGCATCCCTTTCCTATCTAGAAGATATCATCTCACAGTAGCATCCTGGTCCTCTAGATATTACAGTCTTAATCTCCTGTCTTCCTTGGTTGTCCCTGTGTCTTATGTGAAGAATTTGCATTAAAGATGTATGGAGTGTAGTTGGGCATTCCAGGGTCACTTGTTCTCGTATGTTTATCAGTTGTGGATCTCTTTAATACTGTCTATTTGGATTTTAAATACTTTGATGGGGATCTACATATATCCTATATATAATTTTGGATAGAGTTAGAAATTTTATTTGTGTCTCAGTTGTGACTTCACTATATGTCAAAATGTTTGTTGCCAGGTTGATGTTTATGTTTTTGATTTTTGTCCTTAGCAGAGTGTCTTTTGTAGGACTAACCAACAATTCTGTGTAGGAGTGAACCCCACAAAGCTATCTGCCCGTGAGGGCGGGGACATATAAACTGAAACAGGTAGATATAAAAGGAAGTGAAAGAAAAAGGAACCACTCTTTTCTCCTGAAAGCCAGCCACACTTCTAACTCCTGGTCTGTGCGAATCTCAATCTCTCTCTGGTAAATAAATATATTGTTTTCCATATAGCATAGAATATCATTAATAATTATGACTGCATTTCAGGTTGACTCTGTAAGATTTAACCCATATCCAATAAATTTGATAGAAAGGTTCTTGATAATTTATTGATATATGACTTTTATGTGTGAGATGTAAGATTTTTGATAACTTACACATACATGTATGTGTAATGTATATGTGGATGTACCCACACACCTGATACTAGATATTCCAGGGACCCAAGGGAAAACAAATGCTACCATTCTGCTAAGGGATAGTAGCAATAATATGACTTGTAACGGCAACCTGTTATACATAGATCAGTGTCTTGCTCAACCAGAGAAGTTCCCTCCCGCAACAGACAGGAACAAATGCCAAAACCCACAACTGGAATAAATGCAGGGATCCCATCAAATCCCTTCCTGCTGGCCTCTTGAATTCTGAAGATGAGGCAGAAATATTGTGAGAGACACAGGGGAAATGAACTTTTTAAATAAATAAAGACTGAGACATGAACACACAGAGAGACTGTGATGTGCACAGTGTCAGATGTGACCTAAGTGCTTAGACTTTAAGTGAATATGAGCCTTCATTCTTAACACAGATGTTATCCCCAATTGATGACCACTTGCAGAGGATAAAAAAATAATTTTCTAAAAGTTTATAACTGGTAACACAAAGCACTCTTAGGGACAGGCATCATGAACAGCAGTAGAGGCCAACACAAAACTAACTGAGTAGCATCTTTGGAGGTTGTTTGATGATGTTTTGTAACAGTAGTTTCTTTCCTTATAGGTCTTTAGCTCATACATTATAGTTTCCAATTTTATTTTCATTGGACTTCTCTGTGTGTGAGAACAATCCTGTCTCTGTTTCTTGTCTGTTTCTTTTGCCTTTCTCTGGTTCCTTTTATTCTTTGTTTTGTCCTAGCCAGGTTGCTGGTTTTTATTGTATCTTGATTTATTTATTTTAGATGCTAGTTTCTCTTTCACTGAAGGAGAGCAAGAAAGTTTGTATATTTTTTGGGAGGTGATATGGAGATAACCTAGAAGGACTTGTGGGGAATCATATCACAATATGTTGCATGAAGCATAATTAAGTTGGCATTATTTGATGACTAACTGTTTTTAAATGTTTACAATAAAATAAGAGATAGTCTTTGTCAAGTGTGTATTTGATGTATATTAATAACTAGAATAAATAAATAAATCACAAAAACCCAATAAGAAAATCATCATACAGAAAAATTAAACACAGATGGTTCTGTGAAGGATACGAAGTAATGTTCAATATTCTTGGATGGCAGGAAGTAGAAAATGTAAATTGTGCCTTTAATCCATTTCCCTCAAATCAGAAGGTAAATGTCAAATAACGGTGACTATACAAAATTAACACTTGCAAATCTGGTAAAAGGGGAATTATTGCAGCACTTCTAAAAATTAATATGGATATTCTTGAAAATTAGAAATTAAACTTCAATATATTCACTTATAAAACTGCTAGCAACAATTGTGGAGGGCTTGAAAGATGCCACATGGTGCTCACACATCACTAATTGCAGGAATCCAAGGAGCAGGTACAGAGAAGAGCCAAGAACGGTGTTTTTTCCCATGTCTTCATGGCTTCTTTCCACACACTTTGCATGGTTTCCCTATAAATATGGGGGACACACCAGTTACCTTAAGGGTTGTTTTTGTTTTTCCCTGAAGTTTCAAAATCAAACCAAAACTGACCTGTTGTTATTTCTTTGAACGTTCATTAATTTCCTGTGATAACCGGGTGGTGGTGGCACATGCCTTTAATCCCAGCACTCAGGAGGCAGAGGCAGGAGGATCTCTGTGAGTTCGAGTCCAGGCTGGACAAACAACATCCAACACAATACAGAGAAAACCTGTATTGTAAAAACCAAAAAAAATTTTTCTGTGATAATTATAGGAACAGTAGTGTCACAATTCACATGATGCAAAAGTCACTGTGATTTCACTTCTTTCATACAGAAAAAAAATCAACAAGTGAAAGATTATACCTCAGCATTTTCTTCTCATGTAGAATGTCAGTATTTAAAGATTACACATCCTGTGACTTACTGCCCAAAGTGTATGGAACTGCCACATCTTCCAATGGTGCAGATAGATGGAAGGACACTTGAACATAGCCTTGAATAAGGGTATGAGACTCCTTGGATAACCCAGACATGAACCTGTTCTTTAAAGTGTATTAAAAATAAAGATGAGTTGGTGCTTAAGGATGATAAACACACCCCATCAAAACGTTGACTTGCTCCAATCAAAGTGGAAACTTTGTAATTGAATAGTTTTGTCATTTAAGATAGTTAATTCGGGAGAAGTGTCATAATTCTTCAGCATCTATTCATCAGAACAGGGGATCAAGTCAATTGTGCATTCTACACTACTGATACAGTCTTCAATAGAGTTTTTTGATTTTAGCATTTCTATAGAACATTAACTCAGATATATATAAATTCTCTCTAAATTTTCAAAATGCTATTTTATTATTATTCTGAAGAAGAAAGGGTTTTGGACATTTTTAAAGCAAAAAATAGTGAAGAGATACACACACAAACACACACGCATAATATTTTAACAGCATTACAGCTACCTACCTCATCTATATATCCTTTACCTTCTTTACTAATAACTGCCTCCTCTGATGGTTCATCCTAGCAAGATGATATAGCAGGAAGAAATGAAAATTTTTCCTCCTTCTACTCATGAAAAGCAGCCCAGACCTGCCTCTGAATTCTAGCAGAGGATCCAATTCCTGACTTCCTTGGTCTTTCCATTCAAAGATCAGTACTGAACACAGACCTCTCACCATGAAGTTGTGGCTGAGCTGCATTTTCTTTGTATCTCTTTTAAAAGGTCATTTATGAGAACAAATTTGCTGAGTGAGTGGGTTCATAAGTAAGAAGTGGGCATGAGTTAGAGGGACAGGGGTTGTGGGTAACGTTTTTCTGACACGCATTCTCTGTTATTACATGTGTCCAGTGTGACGTGCAGCTGGTGCAGTCTGGTACTCCTGAGGGTTTCCTGAAACTCTCCTGGGTAACCTCTGGATTCACCTTAAGTGTTTACTACATAAGCTGGGTCTGCCAGCCTGCAGGGAAGGGATTATAGTGGGTTAGTCTTATTAGAAACAAAGCTAATGGTTACACAACCGAATACATCGAATCTGTGAAGGGCTGGTTCACCATATCCAGAGTTAATTCCAAAAGCACCCTCTATCTGCAAATGGACAGCCTGAAACATGAGGACACAGCCACACACTACTGTTTACAAGACACAGTGAGAAGATTTCAATGAGTGCCCAAACAAAAACCTCCTTGCAGGGATGATCAGGCCCAACAGGGAGTGCTCAAGGATACAGTAAGCTACAGGATGCATGCTCTTCATATTATAAGTTTCTCAGGAAATTCCTCTGGAACATATGCTATGGGATCTAATACAGAAGAAGTCTCTTCATTGGAGGGTGGCAACTGTACAGAATGGATGAACTTTGACTAACTTTATTGTAGGTGTAAATATCTACTTTGGTGAAAGGAAATCCCAGAGGCAAGAACAGAATATACTAAAACCAAAGGCATGGTTTCTTTTCAAGTCTATATTGCATTTAGACATATTTCTCTTCAACTTACTGAGTAACATTTTAAGATGTTGAAATTCTACCACAGATGACACATGTTTTCTTCCCAAACTGTATTACATTTGTATTCTAAACCAAGACTTTGAGTCTTGGAAAAAGATTGTTGCAGCAATACACTTATCATATTTTTAACGTTAAACAAAATGTAAGAATGGTAAGCTGTTTCGTTCAATGTAGGTCATTTTTAAACTGAATTTTCTAACTTTTGATAAAAATTTTATGTGTTATACTAATTTCATTAAAATAATTTCATAATCCACTTCTTTTTATTATAAATTTTTATTCAAATTAAAACAATCTTATTTTACATACTAATCCCAGTTCCCTCCCTCTATCATCTTCTCATGTTCCCCTCAAGTCCCTCATTACACTCCTCATTCAGTCCCCAAGAAGAGTGAGTCCTCCCATGGGAGATTAATAAGTCTATTACATCTTTTGAGGCAGGACCTATTCCCTCTATCATGTATCTAAGCTGAGAGTTTATCCTTTCATAGGAAATGGACTGTAAAACCGTCCATGCAGTAGGGGGAAATAACTGGTTCCACTGTCTGAGACTGAAGAGGCTGCCCAAGTCCCCAACTGACACCTACTTTCAGCGGGCCTGCTTAAGTCTTATGTTGGTTCCCCAAATGTCAGACTTCGGTCTGAGAACTTCCACTTGCTCAGGTCAGCTGTTTCTTTTGGCCTCCCCAGCATGGTCTTGACCGTTTTGCTCATCACTCCTCTTTATCTACAACTGGATTCTAGGAATTTGTCTCAGTGTTTAGCTGTAGATGTCTACTTATGTTTCCATCAGCTACTGGATGAAGGCTCTAGGATGATGTTTATGGTAGTCATCAATCTCATCAGAGAAGGGCATTTAAGATAGCCTCTCCACTATTTCTTGGATTCTTAGTTGGGGTCATCATTGTGGATCCCTGGGACATTTTTCTTGTTCCAGATTTCTCTTTAAATGTATACTAGTTCTCTCCATTAAGGCATGTCTTTTCTTGCTCTCATTCTTTATTCTTGCCTGCACTCAATCTTCCTGATCACTCATGTTCTTCTCATCTCTAACAATCTCACCACCTCCTCTTCCTATCTTCCTCCCTTTCCCACCATGCTCCAAGTTTGCTCAGGAGATATTTTCCCTTTACCCTTTTCCAGAGATAATTTATGTGTCTCTTAGGATCCTCCTTGGTTACTAGCTTCCCTGGGGTTGTTGATTAAAGGATGGTAATCCTTTGCTCTATGTCTAATATCTACTTATAAATAAGTAAATACCATAATTGGCTTTCTGAATCTGGGCTACCTCACAGGACAGTTTCTTCTAGATCCTTTCATTTGTCTGTTAATTTCAAGATATCATTGTTTTTCTTTACTGCTGAGCAGTATTGAATTATGTAAATATACATAATTTTCCTTATCCCTTCTTCAGGTGAGGGACATCTAGGTTGCTTCCAGTTTCAGGCTATTACAACTTATAGATGAAGGTCAGTCTACATAGATTAGGGATGACATATGATATTAATTTAGGGAGAAGTAACTTGCATGAGAAGCCAAGAACACAATGTCAGTGCTTGCTTCTCTATGAGACCCAACGGCAACTCTGAAGAGAGAGAGAGCGTCCCTCTCCTCCTTCTTTTATCCACACCCCATATGCACCTGATGCCATGCACAAAACGGACATTGTCTGCAGCATGGATACCTGGATCTCTCCCTACAATTTCCTATTAATCTAAAGTAAAGATTTAGACCTGAAACAAAACTAAATTCTGTCAATATAAAAAATGTCTCAAATATATATAAAGAATATATACATAAACGGTGATAACGATATTTATGCAGCAGACATCATGAAGATAAATAAGACTTTACACAGTATGATGAATTATGATAAAAATTATAAATCACCAGAAGATGTAATAATCTAGCTATATCCCAACCTACGCATAACTATTCAATTGAAACTTTAAACTTACCTGAAGGACATGCCCACGTCTGAACACCTCCTTCCAATCCCAACACTAGACATTTGAAAAGTAACCCTAACACAAGTGTAAATTATCTTTTAATGTCAACAGTAGGGAAAGGGGTGTAGTATTCTCAGAATTACTTCCTGCTGAAATGGGATGATGGTAACCTCATGGGATCCTGTAGGACGAAAATGTTAGAGTAATGAAAGTCTCGAGTGAACTAGCTACAACATTTTTACCCCGTCTCTGTTTGATGGGAGATGCTTGATTGAAGTTGTTATCTTGATTGAAGGTCTTGTCTGTGAGGCTCTGGGCAGAGTGTACTAAGAAGGTTTACCATCTCACATAGCTAATCTGCAGATGTTGTTGTTTTGGTGGCTAGCTTCCTGAGTTCATCGTATATTTTGAAAATCGGCCCTCTTTCAAATATGGGGTTGGTGAAGGACTTTTTCCATTCCCTGAGCTGCTGTTTTGTCTTGTTGAATGTGTCCTTTGCCTTAGAGAAGCTTTCAATTTGCAGAGATTCAATTTATTAATTGTCAGTCTCAGTATCTGTGCTACTGCTGTTATGTCAAGGAAGTGATATCTTCTAACAATTCATTCAAGGGTACTTACCACTTTCTCTTCTAAAACATTCAGTGTAGCTGAAAATGAAGGAAGTTGCTACGCACAATGGTAAAATATACAACATTCCATGTTTCTGAAATAACTAAAAAACTAATTTTCATTATGAAAACTTATTGGTTCCAAAATAGTTTTCAGTAGTGTCATTAGATTACTATTCTTAGATTATTAATTTAATAAATTAATGACTCCTTTGAAATTTACATCAAAATTTGTTTATTTAGAAGAAAGTTTCTTGACCAGAGAGATATCTTTATAGGAACATAAACTAAAGATTAAGGATTCTTATTTTTTCCATATGGCTTTCCTTTTGCTGTGTTGGACACTTTAAGGCAATTTTTGAATTTGTACCTTGCAGAAGAACTAGTCTTTTTTACCTTGGTTTAGAATGGTTCTAAATAGATTATAGTAAACAACTGTAGCTCTATGTTTAAAGAAGTGACTCAAAACAAAATCCCTTGCATTGTTAACAGTAAAATCCTCTAGGCCTGTCAGTTAATATATATAATAATGAAAATTTAAAGTTAAGTTCTATAATTTCTGGCTTTTAAACCCTAATTTTTAAAAACTCCATCTGTGAAGTTTAGAGAAATGTAGCTAAATTATTTGGAATGTGACACATGCACTTCTATACTAACATTGTCTTAATGATTCTGTGTTATAGTGACCATTTGGAATAGAAGCCATGGAGTTTAATATGGTAAATTATAATTTCTGCATGAAATGCAGAGTTTTGAAACTAAAAATAAGAAGTCAATCACAGAATGAGAATTAGGTAAATATTTACCTATATCTTCTTTCATAACTCATGTTTATTAGCTGTATTCAGACATTCCTCCTCCTTGAGTAATTAGCTGTTCTTTTTATCTTTTCTGTAAGCTATACTGTTTACACCCTCCCCAACCTTGACACACACACATACTCAACATTAGGCTAGATTCTTCATGGGGGATATCCTTCTGTAGGTATGTTTCTCTTGTTGGTTGATGAATAAACACAGTTTGGCTAATAGCCAGTAGAGGCAAGAAGATAGCAAAGGCTAGGAGACAAGTAGAATGTTGTCATGGGAGGCAGAGAGGCACCACAGAGATGCCATGTAGCAAAGGAATGAGTAAGAGGTCAGGACCTTTCTCCAGTAAGCTGATACCATGTAGAAATATAGAGATTAATAGAATGGGAAAATAATTAATTTCGAGTTAGCAAATAAGAAGCACTATCTATTGGCCAACAATTTTATAATTAATGTAGCATCCATGTGTTTATTTGGGGCTGAGGGTGGGTGGTACCTGGCAGAACAAGAATGCTCTAGAATCAGATTCTGTCTATGTTGATGAAATGTGTTTTATCCCTTCAAAGTTTGTGTCACTCCATTTAATAGAGTATATTCTATATCCATTTATTTCCAGGGAAATTTGTACATTTTATATTCTTCAGAGATGAAATATATCCCAATTACATATAGCACAAACACATTATTGACCAATCTGCTAATGAACATCTATGTCAGTTATAAATCTTGGTTTTAGGAAACAAAGCAGTAGTAAACTTGGGGGTACAAATGTCTCTTTGGACACACACACACACACACACAGACACACACACACACACACACACACACACACACACAGTTTCTACGATGGATGAATTACTTTGCTTTACCACCCACTATGACCTGTGAGTAAAGACTGCATTCTCTCAATGTCATCTCCATCATCTGTTGCCAGAAGTATTCATGGCAGCCAATGTTACTGGGGTGAGTTGGTACCTCAAAGTTGTTTTAACTTGAACTATCATAAAGTCTAAGGATATGGCCTACTTTAAGAAAATATTCATTAGCCATTTGTGTTCTTTCTTTTTGTCAAACCACATACTTGATATTCCATATTTTTCATCTAATTAGACAGATTCTTCCTACTGGATATTTCAAGGCATTTCCAGGAGGTCTGATTGTGGCAATAAAATAAGGCATCTACTTGACTGTTTGCATTTTGTTTTTTATCTCTTTTTTTCTACCAATAAGTGTCTTAATTTAGATCTCTATAATGCATTTAAGTTAATTATTTATTAATTAGTTATTTATCAATTAACTTCCTGACTGATGTTTACAAAGTATATTTAGCTCTCTTATTCTACTATAATTACACTCACATCTCCCAATTTGTTTTGTGATGACAAAAATATATCAAAAAACTTCTTCCTAATATTATCTATTCACTTTTTCACGGTACTAATTATATGAAATGGTTATTGTTACTATTTTGTATAATAGCTACACTTTTAATATTTTGTTTACCTGTTTCAATATGGGTGTGTGTTGGGGGGTGTTGCCAATTAGGCAATCACTTACCGCCATAGTCCCTGCTAGCCCCACATGGCATGCCCTCTGCATGAGTCCCACATCTTTTCCAAAAGCGGGTGCCATCCGCCAGCCTAGGAGAGGCCTACTGCCTCTGCATCTCTGTTACCCCACAATCCCTACTGTGATACCAGTGTTTCTCAACTCAGTCCTGTTCTCACACTTGGTTTAAATTTTCATCCACCAAACGGGACACCATCTCCTTTGTTCTCTGGTTTGCTCATGGGTACCTCCTCCTTACATCCCCATGCAGTGTCCACCATGGCCCGTGATAGGTACATCCTTCCTAGAGTCCAGAAGTTCTCCTATCTGTCTGTGGATTCTCTCCTTCGCTCAATGGCATGCCAAACACTACCCCCAAGAGACTGCCTGCGCCCTGTGTCACATACAGTGTGCCCAGAGAATGCTCCCAGTCACCTAGAAATCAACACCTTCTGCAGTGTGACTCCCACAGCTTGCACCGAAAGGCCTCCAGTCTGTTTTACTTCTTGGGTACCTTGCTCAGCCACCCACTGCATTGGTGGAACATTAATGTGAGCACAACTCCTACTGCAGGAAGAGCTCCTGTCAGCTGCCAATACAGCCCTTTCACCCAGCAGGTCCCTGCAGTATGCTGGGTACTCTCTTCCCCTCCATTTAACAAATCCTGCTTACTCAATTTCTGTAAAAACCCCTTAGAATTTTTCAGATTCTATTTGGAATATACTGAGCATTCCACAAAGTATGTGAGTTTGGTGGTACAACTTTGTCACATGCTGGTCAAATATAGTTACTGCAAATTAAATTCTACACTTCATCCCAAAGTTACTGAAGGTGAGTTTTACATTCCAGTATCATAAGATGGCAATAAGTTTATCTACATTATACCAATGGTGGATAATCTTACAATGCAGAACATTAGGGATCACATTGCTTCTTATACTGATGACATACGGGGAGAGGATTACAACATGCCTCAAATATATTTGTTTCTAATGCTAACGATTAGCTTCACAAAGAATATAATTTTCAGAAAGAGAGGGCTTGATAATAGGGTAAAAAGCAGGGAAGTTGGAAAAACAATTGGTAAATTAGAGGCAAGAATTACAAATTTTGAAGACAACGAGGAAGTAATCAACAAAGTAGATTATATAGAACTGAAAAATAGCCACCTGCAAGACAGGATTTGTTTCATGACTGCTCTGCTTGCTTAATGACCAAAATAGGATCAATACAACATGACTTTACCAGACTAGTAGAAACAACTAATTCCATGTCTGATGACTCGATTAATAAAACGTAAAGACTGGAAGTTCACATTGGAAAACTTACAGAAAAAAATGTCTTCCAAGTCTGAGGATAATGACCAGTTCACAGACAGAACACTGTTCCTAGAAGGCAACTTACATGCCATTCAGAAAATATCTAACGAAGAAAATGTTAAATATTTGTAATAGCAAATAAATGATGAATCCATGAAACTTATTGATTCTATAAATCCTTACAAATTTATTTGTCCCAAGAATTTCAAGTTCTCAGAGATACAATGATAAACAGATTTCAGATCTCAGATGATCTCCAATCTGATACATCAGAATCAGACATACAAGGTACATGTCATGACAGAGGTTTTCCTACACCTCTTAGCCACAAGGAAGACATTCTTGAGGTTGTTATTCCCTCTCCTATGGTTTTTCCTGAACCTGTACTGAGAATCCAGCAAGAAAAAACACCCAAATATCTTTGTTGCTTATCAGTGGAACCAATGTAGATGAAAGGCTTGGAGGGAATCAAAGAAGCCACTGTTTCTCCTGATATTCACTTTCCCTATGTCAGAGAGTTACTGGACTCTTGGGCAAGTGTGAATAGAGTGACCCCTAAGCATTGGAATCAATTGGGCTCAGCAGTACATTGGCCATAAAAATCTGATTAGCAACATTGGAGGAATGCGTACTGAAGAGAAGTTTGAGGTCATCTTCAAGAATAATACATGCTGTTAACTGATGAGGCATCAATCCAGATTCAGTAAAAGTCTTTGTATCTGGTTATCAGAATGCCACATTCTCTTCCATGTTCTACTTTTCTAACTCCTTGGATGCATCTTCTTCCCTTCCCCCCACGAGAGAGAGCATTGTTTTAATATGTCTGCAAACCAAAGCCAGCTGTCTCAAAAATATTTTGTATTTTGCCCTTAATACTCTACTGCCATCAAAGTCATTCATACATTTATTCAGATGTTTTTAAACAACATAGCATATATTTTGAACAGTTTTGTGTTTTAAGGCATTATAGTTCAATCACTAGGTCTTATGAAATCCGTTAAATGAGTGAAAGATTATAGCAGACAATGTAGACAACAATAATATATATGATGCTGCTAGTTCACATCATTAGATGAAAGAGAGTCATTTTAAGAGATAGATGTTGCATGGTAATTAAATATTTGGTGTGTAGGAGTGAGTTATATATTAGTGAGTTAGAATTAATGAAATATCAGTTCTGAAAGGTGATTTTTCCCTGATATTTTGAAGAAATATTTCTTTCTGGTCTTACAAAAATTATGTAGCACTTTGGAACAAAGATGCATCCTAGCATCCCAGCACTGGAAGCCAAGATGGAGAAAATTTCCACAACAACCATGACCTTACCCTTTGTGCTATGGTATGCAGGGAGGAAAGTGATCCAGACACAGCAGAACAACAGCATGCTGAATGTCAAGAATTTGGCTTCATTGAATGTGTTAGGCAGATTCCTGGACAAGAAAGCTACAGTGAAGCTCGCTTGAGCCAGGCTGCCCAGGTATCCCAAGACACAGTAGAAGGCAGTTAATGAACCCTTGATACACACAATGATGATGTGGCCATGCTCAGAGTGGGCATCAACATTAACAGAGGGAGGAGAAGCTCCCAACCAGACTGAACAGATAATAACTTGGATGAGAGTACAGATGGCAATGATGTAGTTAGGTCCCCCTGCAACCAGAAAGTATCTCATTCTTCTTCCAGGGGCTGTGATTTTGAAAGCCAGGAGAACAGTCACTGTTTTGGCCAGCACAGTGGAAACAGCCACAGTGAATACAACTCCAAATGTGATTTGCTGCAAGATGCATGTAGCTGAGTTTGGATGGCCAATGAAGAGGAGGGGACAGAGGAAGCAAAAGAAGAGTGAGATGAGCAAGATGTAACTGAGCTTCCGGTTATTGGCCTTCACAATGGGAGTGTCGTGGTGCTTGACAAAGACTCCGAGAACCAAAGCTGTGAAAGCAGAGAAGCACAAGGCCATTAAGGCAAGAGTCATCCCCAAAGGATCTTCATAGCTCAGAAATATCATTTTTTTATGTATACACTGGTTGTGCTCTATGTTGGCATACTGGTTATCAGGGCACTTCACACACTGATCCACATCTGAGGAGGAGAGTAATATGTCATTAGTTCACTTACAGCCTTTTTATTGGCAGGGATTTCAATTTACGTGTACAGAAGAATCATTTAAATGTCTGAATTTTGTTGGTGAGGATGTCATAGAACGACCTTGCTGCCTAGAAACACTTCCATTTTATAATGCTTGTTATTTATATGAGGAACAAAAGCAAAGAATTTTTGTCTATTTAGATGTATTGATGAAATAACATGATCTGATATCAAGAAACACAGAATTTTTACAACATTTTGGGGGCTATGGAAAAATGACTTATATCAGTAAGTTTACAAATACTAAATTCATTAACCACAGTTTTTATGAGTGTTTCAAAAATCCCAGATCCCATGGATTCAGTGACTCCTGATTTCTTGTCTTTATCATTTCTATGAGTGCTGTCCCCAGGAGGTATGAAGACTGTGTTTTCTACTGGGAACAGAAATCTGTTATGTTTTTTATTTCAAATTTTCTGTAGCAAATACACTTAAATAAATCAACTTTAAATGAAATCATTGTTTTGTACAATTGTGTTTATATTCATCAGTTTATATTCATATATAAGTATCAAAAGATCTGTTGAATTAGAAAGTTATTGGGATTATATTGAGTAAGTAGAAGGGTGAAAGTGACTGATGAATAGTGTTTGGGATCTATATAAACAAGAAACATCATAAACACAGTCCTAATTTACTTGTCTTTTAGTAGTAAAAACAGCAAACTCCCAAGTCTTGTTCAGAAGACACTGTAGCCTATCTGTGAAAGTAGAATCCTCTGTACGTATTTAGCATTAAAATGCCCCTACATAATGATTATGCTCCATTTGGTAATAGACAACACCTTGCTCCTTCCCTAATTCCATGTCTGTGAGATCCAGACTCTGTGGATATACTCATTGGTGAAGTTGATACTGACAAGCAGCATTAGACAGATAACAAAAGACCCTTTAAGACAGACAGCTAAGACAGAATGTTGTGTTGATTAATAGTACCCTATTTGTAAGTTGTGATAACCATTCTAGTAAATGTAGAAACCTTATAGTAGTTGCTGTTAATCACCTGATAATTGCAGACAGTAATATCGGGCTTTGAATATTTTAAGGGGATTATCTAGAAAAATGTTTTTGCACTTTATTTAGTTAATTTGTTTAAGGGCCTGGGAAATTTTTCAATGGTGAGAGAATGTACTTCTCTCTCAGAAGGCCTGAATTTAGTTCTCACTGTAACTTCAGGTGTCTCTAAATTAGTGAAACTAACTACAGAGGTACTGGATGGCTTTAATCAGCACTGTCCCATAGGTGCCCATAACCACCAACCTTATTACATACACTTAATCGAAGTAATAATAAAGATATTTTTATATTTTTCATATATATTCAATAATCTTATGTCATTTTACATTAAACATAGTTAATGATACATGGTTTAATTACTGTGGAACACGTTTTATGTAACATTACATGGAGTTCCTTCTATGACATGTGTCCTGAAGGTGAGCTCAGGCTATCTGTTTTAGTGGGAAGAAATTTAACTGCAGTGTCATATCACTGGCCATAAATATCTATTATGGACTTTCATTTCTTTGTAAAGGATGACAGGCAAAAACAGTGAAAAGCCATTAGCCTACCAGTTTATTTAGTGCCTCCTGAATAAATAATCATTTGGTGAATATGAAGTGTATATGTGGTAACACTGTTTGAATAATTATAAATGATTTTGTGACATTATTACTGTGTTATGTAAAAAATATTCAATATAGTTTTCATATTATGTATCAACACATTTCCCCACTTTCCTCATTTTTCAATCAAGTTGAAATTTTGATAAGAGTTCTCTGGATATTGCATGTAGTCTTTTGTCTCTTCTCAGCTGTTCCTGAAAATTGAAAAGTAATAAGTTTTTTCTTAATATTACAGAAGGTTTGGATTTGATTACTGGAAGGAATATTACTTATTAAAGAGGATTCATTGCCCTATTTTGTTCTCTGTGAGGATTTGCACATGCAGGGTATGCAGAAACATATGTAGTTATACATATATCTAAAAATATTAAAACATTTGGAACGATTCAATACCCAAATGTAATTCAAGACCCCAATGTAATTTTTGAGATTAATCACTGCAAAGAACTTGAGTAAAATTCTCTCAGACTGCTCATTGATTATCAAAACTATCTCTTTGAGATAATGCCACTCTGTGAATTTACAATGAGTCAAAATGTGGGTCAAGGCATGAGGAGTTTTCTACAGGTACATATTCAACGATGATAATCTCATAAACGTTAACTTAGGCAAATATATTGTGCTTATGGTATTCAGTTTCCGACCCCGTCAGCATCCCATTGTAGAAGGTGGGAGTAATGATCAAATTGAAGGACTTATAACTGCCTCAATACTCACTTGTCTCATTAGAGATTTCACTTTCTGGGCAGGGCTTGCATTTAAAACAGCAGACGGCCATTCCATCCTGCCAGAATTTTCTGAACCCAGGACCACAATCAGCACTGCACAAAGAGGGTGGTGGTGTCTGAGGAAAATTAGAAACATGATGATACCAAAGGTTTTCCCTACACCTTTCATACCTATATTACATAGAATGTTTAGATATTGATAAGATAATTTCATATATACCAATTGTGATCACAGTATAAAAAGTAAGGATTCTAAAAGACATAAAGTGGATTAAATAAAAAATTCTAGTATGCAGACTAGTCTTTCACACTACTTGTGAAGCATTTATTTAAGTGGTAATGTGTAGTGTTGTCCATAAGCAGTGCGTTATGGTAAATACAGAACAGCAAGACAATCAGCAGTGTTTTTACGGACTATGCTTTAGCTGCCAGCTGCGGACTCCTGCATAGTCTTCCTTTGACTGTAACCAATGAGACAAATCTAACATTTCCCCTAAATTTACTCATGGTCAGGGTTTAATCACAACAGCAGAATAGCAAACTAGGATGAATGGGCATCTGAAACGGGAAATATCTCCTAAAATCTCAGAAAACACACATTAACTACAATGAAAGAGTACTGCAAAGAATGAAATACACAGTGTGAAGAGCAAAGAGCTCAATAGGCAGAACCCAGTGTATTTTGTTATGAGGAATTGCTGACTTGATGTGTAGTGGTCTGGAAGGTAAAGTATTTCCCAATGTGAAATGTCCACCAAAACTATAAATGCATGGGTAACCTGAATAAAAGTTACATTGTTCAAAGTTATTTGAAAGATTTCTTAATTTAAAAATGTATACACTATCCTCGATTACTATAAACCTGGTGAAGGGCATCTATATGTAACACTAGAGGGGTCCTGATTCTTGCTTGCTCAGTTTGCATCTTTGGGTTTGTGTTGATTTCTATGTCAAAACAAAAGCATCTCCTAAGCACCGAATCATTTCATGTTCTCCACAAGTATTAAGAACTACAATGCTTCCTTTTCTGTTGTTGTTTTTGTTGAAGCAAGTCTCAGTGCATAGCTATGGATTGCATAAACTCTCTATCATGACTTATTTAATTCCTTCCTTTTTGTATGTCTATTCTCTTATTTTATTGCTTACTTTGATAAAACTTTATGGACTCCGAATAAGCATGAAGACAATGAATGGTATTATCCATTTTCTGCTCATTTCACTTAAGTTAGGTGTTACTTATGGATCTCTGTATTGCTTGAACACCTCATGTAGTTAAGTTTTACTACAAAAATAGAGTACCAGATTCTTTGTTCAAAGAGTTTGAATTAAAGACATATATCCCAAACACACATGACTCCATCTGAATTTCATGCATATTATTTGAGTTTTCTCTCCATGTGGTACAATGCTGTCAATATGTTTGTCACAGAAAACACTAACACATCAAGATGTGCTCATTGCAAACTGTCCGGCTTTGTTTCATAAACTTTTTCCAAAGGTTGTGCCGTATTAAGTGTCCTTTGTGCACAATTACAGATAATAATTGAATTGTATCTTTGTGTTTATTCATGTGGTATTTTACTCTTAAATTCTGTACATCTTGAAGCATGCTTGATCCTTGGATAGAAGTCATCTTGGTTGCAGAGAATGATCTTTCTGCTGTGCTGTTGAGATCTCTTGAGAGGTGTTTAGTACAAACTTATTACATGCATGTCCATCCAAGATATTGTTCCCGGGATTTACTTTTTTCAATTTCCCTTCATAGCAAAGATTTTCTGCCTTTTATAGAAGGTTTCTCAATATTTTCCCCATGAAGGTTAAAAAAAGTTTGTTTTTTTAAACAATTTTATTGTCTGTGCATTTTGATTAGAAAATGTGACCACTAACATTCAATTCTTAATGAAAAATATTTGTAAATTTTGGGTTGTTTTTTGATATTGCAATGTTTGATATTTTTCTAATAACTTATTTTCTGACTGTTGTTCCAGTGATGGCTGAAATTCCTTTGACCACTTGATTTAATCCTGATGTTTTGAGTGAAAGATTTCTTCAAGTACTTTCATAGTCTTGATTCATCCATTATGCAGTCTGTAATTTTTTGCATTAGTGATTTTTTTCTGTCTCTTTCTATAGTCAAGGGTAATTTTGCTTGGCGTAGTAACCATGATTGGCAGAATATGTCTCTATGTATTTGGAATATGTCACTTTTACTCACCCTCTTTCAGAATATTATCAGCAGAATCTGCTGTTATCCAGAAGGACCCTTTATACAAGTGGAACTTCTCACCTGCAGTCTTCAAAGTTATACTTTAGAATAAAATTTTAAAACAAAATAAATCCAGGACTCCTTTTCTCTAAGGTTGAATCTTTGGTATTCAACTGAATATTGTATCTAGATGGCTCCTCTTCAGAACATGGTTTGTAAATTTGATCTTTAGACATATTTCCTTGATTTCCTAGTTTTTTCTTTTGTATTATTTTCATCATATTTTGAATTCTCTGTTCCTACTCCTGTACTTCAAGTCGCCCATCTGTCTTTAACTTAAAGCATTTTCTTGGTACATATTTTAACTGAAATTTTATTTGATTTTTTACTTTACCTTTATATGATTTAAGTTGAAATTTTTTATTTTGTACCTTTAGAGTAATCCTTTGTTACATGATCGTTAAGTGTCTAATTGTGTGCAAGATAACATCATCTCATTGTTTCTCCAAGAAGTGATTTGTGTCCTCTTAATTTTTTCGGGAACACTCTAATAATCATTATTTTATTTCCTTGATCTACTTTAAGTTTATTAATGTAAGATTTGAAGTCATGCTGCTTTGATATTGTCCTGTATATTTGTGTATGTTTCTGCACTTTAATTTTAATTTCTGAAAGCAGAACACTGGTTGAATTGTGTTTAATCCCCAGTATTCTTTCTGCGTATGTGTTTACAATGCTCAGGTGAGGTGTGGGTAGTAGAATAGACATGCACTTTCACTGCTGCCCTCGGTATTGATATGCAGATCAGTAGCTACACCTTCACCTTATGTGTTCTTCTCCCTGAGTATGACCATGCTCACACTTGGGGAAAGTACAAAAAACCTAAGTTTCATACTATCAAGGAAAACGGATATATCACTTCAGGTTATGTTTGAAGACTTTGCTGAAATCACAATCTTTACAAATCAACTATTTTGTACACAGCAGTTTGAATTGCATACCTTAAAGCCACACGTATCTCCTCTATAAAATACTCATGATGAATAATAAATTATTTCATTTGTAAATTTCATGAAAACTGAAATTTTTAACTAGCAATGCTCCAAATAAGGGAAAGAAAACTGGACACTCTCTTATTAGTTTGAATGAATCATAAAATAATTAATGGGAGCAAGCAAACTATTGATAGTGACTAAATACTTCATAGTGTAGTGATTAAATTTTTTATATTGTAGTATTCAGAGTTGTTGACATGACTCAGAGTTAGGTATTAATTCCTATTCAAGAATAGGACGCAAATTTGATTCCTACCAGTCACTGTGTAGAACTAAGCTTTCTGCATTTCCTAGGATTCAAAAAAGTCTTCTGTCATATGAGCCACAGTCATAGCCGATGTAAGGATACATGAGGACACCCATACACACCCAAGAAAAGAATTAAAAACCAAGGTAACAATTCACATAATATATAAAATGCATCCTAAAATATTAATTTATGTTTACAGGTGCTGACAATTAAGGAATTTCTTGTCTAAACATTTAAAAATTTAATAACAAAATGCGTGCTTTTTGTATTTTGAATTTACTTCATCATTACAACAATCTAACTTTTCCACATCTGTGCCCAAGATTCAGCCCAAAGATTTGACTGTATGGTAATCAGTATCCTACCAAGAGAATATTGCTCACTTTACTGGAAATTATACTAAATCATTTTGGAAAACTGATTTATATTCATATAAATAAGCAGTATCAGGTTTGGATATGATGAAAATCCATGGTATGCATGCTGAAAATTCTCAAAAAATTAATAGTGTCACATCAAAAAGGAGAATATGAGAAGCAAAGTAAGAGGCTTGATAATGGTATATAATATGACACTTTATTATATAAAGTGTTAAGGAATCAGAAATGTTCCCACTTGACAGTGTCACTGCTGTTTAATGGAAATCTGTACAATTTTATCAGACCCACCTTTGTATTTCCTGTGGCCCACTCTATCATATCTTCATCTACATGGAACTGTTGTCCATGTGGGAAGTATGGACTATAATGTCCTATCTTCACTTTAAATCTAAGATCTTGTGGGTAATTCCAAATCTGGAAAATGTCATACTCTTCCTGATGTTCTTCTTTGTGGTTCATACTCACTCTGCCCCCAACAGGATTTGTGAATTCTGTCCTCTTCAGAAATGCATTCAGCTGCAAGACAGACAGCATCCTATATTGTGTTTGCCCTTCATTGAAGAAAAAATTCTCATTTTAATTAAGGTCAACATTATCGCTGGTACCCAGGGGAGAAATTTCAGTGAAAACAAATGGATAATAAATATTATACTAGAGTTCCTCAAATATTAGTTCCCTCAGAGACACACATGCAGACACCAAACAAGGTATGCAACACACAGGCACACACAGACTCACACATGTAAAACACACACAGAGACTCACATACATCCAGAGATACACACAAAATGTAGCCATATACTTTTTTGACAAACATACATATACATAAATGCCCTGCAATTCCTATAAATATGCAGGCAAACATACACAGGCATGTAAATCCAAACATACATACAAAAACACCCACAGAAATGTACACATACACAGATACATAAAGGGAAAAAACACATATACAAACACCAACAGAAATAAGTATTGAGAAACAGAAAAGCATACCCACACATCAAAACAGAGACAGACACATACATATACATACAGACACAACAATGAAATATGTGTGTGTGAAATCACATAGATGTAAATGTGCAAATATATGCAAAGTCTCATGCAGACACAATCATTGCCAAACACACACAGGTAGAAACACACAGGAAAAATACCCGTAGTGAAAGACACAGACAAATTCCACAGGAAGACATACAAATACTCACAGGAACATATATAAAGACATATACACACACAGATGAACATAAAAGTACAAACATGCTCACATGTACAGTGAGAAACCTCTGGTACATATACTTAGTAAACTGAGTCACAACACCATCGCCTGTGCAATAACTATCAGAATGCCAACTATGGGCACCAGAGCTGACAGTGGGTGAGTAACAGTTGAGAACACTTGCAAATATCACCCCTCCACACACTATTTACCACATTATTGATGATTAATGTGCAAAAATCACATGTAATGACAGAAATTTTCCATGAGAAAAGACTGATAATGTTTACAGTATTAGAATGGGTGTGATGATATTCTCTTGCTCAGTAACAAAATCACTAGTTGTCTTTTATGCATTTTGTCTTGTGCTCCATTGCCTTTGCACTAGAGAATTCTACCAAACTCTAGATTTACTCAATAAGAAGAAATGAAATTGCTCAGAATTTATTTTGGGCAAAATACTTCCTAGTCCACTGAGTTTGGGCATCTGAAATACTCCAAAAGATATGATATGGCTGACCCCATGTATTATCCAACTGAAGAAATACTACCTTCCAGCAGCTGGAACCAGCTCCTTTCCCTTTGTCCATTGGCTGAGTATCTACTTCTTGTAGATTCACCTCATGAAGTGCATGGGCCAAAGCATACACAGCATTATATATGTCATAACAGCCATCACTAAAGGTCATGTCAAAAGTCTGTGCCAATAGCCATTCCATCGAGGTATTCCATGAGTATTTCTTCAGTGTCTTACAGTTGGATGTAGAAACTTCACAGTTAAAGTTCATCCATTCCATCCTTGCAAGGTATTCATTTGTGTTTTTGATTGGGTTCATTGTCTGGACAAAACTTTTAAAACCAGAAATATCGCCATGATGGTGAGCAAAAGCTAGAATCATTTGGGCTGTATGAACCGTGAAGTTTGTTTTACTTGCAGTTACATCCCACTGTGAGGTGATAACCCATATTCTCTGTAAACCTTGGGATTCCCACATTCGAAAGCTCACAACAAGAGTACTCTCATAGTCACCGTAAATGATAACAACATTTGCCGATGATGTCTTGATTTGGTTATAATATGCTTCAGCTCTTGACATGTATAACTGCATGTTGATTGGAATCATACTTACAAAGGCAAGGCAGACTATGTATTTTTCCAACTCTCTTCTCAAATATGAGAGAAATTGGGTGCCCTGATCATTGTCAGAGATGACCAGCCCCACCCAGTTCCATCTGAAGTGAATTATGACAGAGACCATTGCCAATGCTAGAGATGTGTCTTTGGGGGCCATTTGATAAAGATTGGGATAATTTTCATGGTCACTTAGTATTGAATGGAAGGATCCATATGTGAGTTGAATGATCTAGGATGCAAAGATAATTATAAGATACCAAGATCTCCGAAGAACTTGACAACACATTTTTTCTGCACAGATTTCTATAAAAGCCCCTGGGATAATCCCCTTAGCTATTACATCTTCCCTATCTTTATTTGAAGCAAGGAAATGTGAGCAGCCCATAATTCTCTGAAGAGTACTCTTGAGCTACGTAGATTGACATTAATATAAGCGCAGTCCCCTCTGAATATAGTTTTTATTGTCTGGTAATGGGACAACATTTCATTCAAAAACAAGCCATAAAATTCTTACCTGTAGGGATTTCCAGAGGTACATGAGATTCAGAAGCATTGCAGATGTTTCCCAGTTAGGTCCTGTAATTATCATATGACATATATCTTCCACACAGTAATAATTGGGCAATGTATCAGGGTCTTGTTCATTAATATAACGGAAACTGTACAACTTAGACACACTTAAGCAATTATCTTCATAGTAATCAAATACCAAAGATCTATTTGGTAATAGATCAGGATTCCTGTTGACCTCATCCATTGTAAAAGCCAAGACGAATGCAAACCTGTTGCTCTCAGTTGGTGTTCTGTAAAAGGGTACAGGTTTAATATGGTTAGAGATCAAAACATGATTATTTGTAGTCAATACAAGGACTGCTTTGTAATGAAAACAATTCACAACCTCCTTCAAATATTATAACAAATGTCTTCTGTACTGAAGTTGGAAAGACCTAAGAACTTGAAAACATGCAAACTCTTTGAAATCCATGGGGATGGATCTCCCATAAATGAGATGCTCTATTGACATCCAACACAGAAAGTATTTTCCATCTCTAGTTTGTGAGTTCTTCCTCAGAAGATAGATTGACCAAATAGAAAAACAAGCCATCTTTATATTAAAATTATTCAGTAACATGAAAAAATGCATATGTTGAGTTAGCTAAAGACTTTATTTAACTTCCTCATGAGAGTTACTCCAATGGCTAAGATTGACCAAGAATCACAGATTAAAACAAAACAATCTTCATTGGGCAATATTTGCCTATGGATTTACAGTTCATGATAAATAGTGCACAATATAGTTAACATACACTCTCATATCCATAAAATCTGGCTCATGTTATATTTCAGGTTTAACTGTTGCAGACAAAATTATTTTTAATACTTATTTTTAAATAAATTTAAGCCAAAAGACATATTTGGTTAAAGATTTGGATGTCTTCTTCCATCTATGTGTTTGTCAGGATCAATGCAATCTTTGGACATAAAAGGGCACAAATCCTTTACTTTTGAATTAGAATTACCTATAGTCTGGTATATCCCCACTATAATATCATTCAATAATTTCATGTGTTTATGTTTATGGGAACAATGACAACTCATGTTTTTTCCTAGTCATTTTATATAATATGATGAATATACATCAAATATGTTACTTTATTTGAATGATTTATGCAGATTTAAATTCAATCTGCTTTTTTAATTTAGGAATTGTAAATCTCATATCTTGTATATAAAATTGGCATTTTACAAATGTACCTTAACACCAAAGACAAAATATCATTGTAATTTTCAGTAAAAAAGGTATTTGAGAATACATATTATGCAAATTAAAAACTAACTTCACTACACTGAAATTAAGAAACATCAGTGACTAGAGCTCTCATATTTACCTGTTGAACTGAAGTGCTGTCTTTTAAACCAACTATCTGCATTCTACAAGATCAGCATGTATATAGAGCCTACATTTTTAAAATGTGCATCTGTATTTAGAGAAATTTAAGAGGCAAGTGAGATATAAGTTTCAGATAATAAACAACTTATAAATAAAGAAAAAACACATGATACATAATTAGGGTCAAAGAAGAGTTAGTAGGTAACTACTCTCCATTTTCTCAAGTTTGCCAAACACCATATGGCACAGCTGTAACTCAGGAAAGTGACAAGGGAAGTAACAAACCATCACTCTTAATTGTAGCCACAGTTTTTAAAGATTGCAAACAGTCATTTATAATCCATATATTCCTTTCTTATTGTAGAGGAAGGGTATAGAACTAGACTTTTAATAGTTAAACATCAGTGGTTGTCCATGTGCATAAGTAAAGTATGGAGAAATAGGTAGACAAATGGAACTCATGAAAGACAGATCCCCTACATATATTCTCAAGTCTGCTTCATGAGGCTGAGTGGCCACAAGCAAAGAATTTGAGTGAGTTCTTAATAGCTAAGTAAAATGTCTTTGCAGCTATGTGTGGCACAAATATCTGTGGTCCTTACACAAGCACATACTGATTAAATGACCATCAGTGTATTCTAATGCAATTTAGTTTCATGTTCTTAGGATGAATTTCATTGAAATCATATTGGTTTTCATTTGATGAGATATTATGGGCCACTGAGTTATGAACAATTTCAAAGGGAGGGCTCTTTGTGATGGATCATGGTAGAGACTGCTTCCTTCTTTTCACTTCCAGCCTTTAATTTGGGAGGATAACTGGAAGAAAAGTAGAACACACACTGAACAAATAAAAATGTTAAAATAAGAGAGAATCTTTAAAATAACTAGGGATCATTGGATGGTATGCAGGTTCAGATAACAGGACAGAAAATTCCAGGCCCATCTTGAAATTCTCATGATAACATTGATGTGGAAACTACAAAATGACTTACTGTGTGTTCAAAATTTGTTTGAAAAACTCTTTATCCACTGGCCACGACACAGTTCTTGGGAAGAAGATGCAACCTCTCTTCAAGTCTCCATCCTTTTCTTCACTATGCTTCATTTTCCAAAAACAGCTGGGATTTGTGAAACTGGCCTTGACAATTGGAATGTTCAGGAGCAGCAAGAGGAAAATCAAAATGAACATCTCTATCCTGTGCTACACCAGGGCAGCATGATTTGTTAAGTGGCACGTGAAGAGCAACATTAAATGTTCACACACTCTTCCTACCTGCTTTTATTTCTTGGGCAAATGAGATGCTTTTTTGTTTCTGTGATTCCTTTTACTCCCAGGTGTTTCTTCAACCCTGGAGGAATATTGGAAAGCGTCTTCCCTGGGACTATGCATCTGGGGTTCACAGTGCTTTCAAAAAACATGGATTCATACTTATATAAGGGGATAGTTCAGTCTCTCATCCCATGACATCACTCATGTTTGTGATTATAAGGCCACTGGGAGTAACACATTTTTTAGAAATATTGGTCTCAAAGCTACCTCACTTTATGCGAACACATTTAAAAATGAGGTGAGTGTATTTTCTCAATGACACACAGGGATTCCATAAATTATTGTTCCAAGAGGGAAACACATGTAAGAATTCATGGTTTAACATCAACAAGTCCATGCCAGCGCTGGGCAGCCTAGTTTTTAGGACATCTGACATCCATAGAATATTCAATGTGACTTATGTTACACCAGTAACACAGAATGTTCAAACAAATCCTGTGCTTCTATTGCCTAGAAAATCTAAAATCATGCCAAATAACAAAATTCCTGAATACTCTTGTATCCAAAAATATCCAACACATTATATAATCACAATTCATCTACAGGTTCAATGTTGATTTTTAAATATTGAAAAATATCCAAAGAAAAATACCAGATTTTTGTGCCTTACTTAAAATATTGCATCAGAACTATGACTCCTCTGGCCAACCAATTATTATATATATTTAAATATATATATATATATATATATATTTAATTTAAATTAGAAACATGGTTGATTCACAATTCAATTCCATGTCCCTCTCTGTTTCCCTCACCTAATCCTGTGCCACCCAGCAACCCTCCAAATATCCCATCATTTCCCCAGGGAGGGTGAGGCCCTGCCTGTGGGTTTCCATATTCTGTCATTTCATCCAGGGCTAGGCCTAGACCCTGCCTCAGCATTTTAGGGTGAGAGTGCCTCTCTTATTTTTGGATGTGAGTCCAAGGTCCATTTGTATAACTGGGATAAATACTGATCTACTACCCAAGGCTCAATAGATTACCTAGGCCTGCTCACTGACACCCACATTCAGGGGGTCATGATCAGTCCCATGCTGGATTCCCAGCCATCAGTATGGGATTCTAGAGTTAACCCTTGTCAGGTCAGCTGTTTCTGGGGAATAAACCACACCAGTATTAATGTATTTGGTCATCAGTCCTCCCTCTCTGTCTTTGGATTTCTTGAGTTTAGCTCAATGCTTACGCATGGGAGTATGCCTCTGCTTCCATCAGCCATTGAATGAAGGTTCTGTTTCCCAGAATCTTCTCTGGCCATTAGATTGTAGGCTGGCACTCCAATGATCTACATCTAAAATCCATATGTGAGAGAGTACATGCCATGTTTCTCTTTTTGTGACTGAGTTACCTCGCTCAGGATGGTTTCTTCTAGTGCCATCCATTTGCCTGCAAATCTCAGGATTCCATTGTTTTTCTCTGCTGAATAATACTACATTGTGTAATGTACATTTTTTTCTCTATCCACTCTTCAGTTGAGGGGCATCTAGGTTGCTTCTAAGTTCTGGATATTACAAATAATGATTCTATGAGCATAGTGGAACAGACATCCTTGTATGAATGGGCATCTTTTGGATATATGCCTAAGAGTGGAGATGCTGATTCTTGTAGTAAGTTTATTCCCTATTTCCTGAGGAATCTCCATAATGATTTCCAAGGTGTCTGTCCAAGTTGGCACTCCCACCAACAGTGGAGGAGTGTTCCCCTTTCACCACATCCTCTCCAGCATAAATTGTCGTTGGTGTTTTTGATTTTAGCCATTCTGACAGGAGTGAAATGCTATCTCGGTGTTGTTTTGATTTGCATTTCCCAGATGGCTAAGGATGTTGAGCACTTTCTCAAGTGTCTCTCAGCCATTTTTGACTCATCTATTGAAAATTCTCTATTTAGTTCTGTAGCCCACATTTTAAATTAGATCCTTTGGTGTTTTGCTTCTTGAGATCAATGTAAATTTTAGAGATCAGCCCTCTGTCAGATGTGTGGTTAGTGAATATTTTTTCCATTCTGTGGGCTGCCTTTTTGTCTTGCTCACTGTGTGCTTTGCCTTACAGAAGCTTTTCAGTTTCAGGAGGTCCCGTTTATGAATTGTTGATCTCACTGTCTGTGCTACTCCAACAAATCATTATTAATGATAAGACAAATTGAGAATTTTTGTTCCAAGCAACCATCTCCCTCTCTGATCATAAGTTTTCCTGGATACCTTGTGATGATTAATTTTTTCTACTTTATATTTGATTTTCTACATTGTTTTGCTAATTCAAATTCCAGGAGTGATTTGAAGAAGACCTGTGCTGAGTGCCTTACTAGGAAATAATAAATGTGAAATGACCCAGTGTTGAATGTGAAAAAGCTTATTTCATTGCCCTAGTCTGCTACACTATTTTGTATTCTAGAGTCTTAATTGATGTTGGTAGAGTGGACTGATGATATATTTTATGTATTTTCTTCTCCTTTGTTTCTCATGGTGTCTGATCTCCCATTTTGTGAAGAGTATGCAATACTCAAATAGTACCTGTTTTACTTTATCTAAATTATTTGTATGTCATAATTGTGTGTGTTTGTACACATAGAGATAGATAGGTAGATAGATAGACAGAGAGACAGAGGGAGGAAGAGAGAGAGATTCAGACAGACAAGTGTATAATCAGACTGATAGACACAAACTATTTCATCTAGAGTTTCTGAAAAGACTTAAGTTCTCAAAGCCAATTCTTGAGTTCAACAAGTTTATTTCCTATTCTGTTCCGTATTCCTCTAATGATATCATTAAAATCTTCCAGGGTGAGGGCAAATTTATTGTGTGTATATACCATCTGAATGCATTTTATTTGACTTTTAATTTGTCTAGTTGAACCATGTACCCAGGAATATTATGCATTTAACTTCATCTTTAGTTCCTAACATGTATGAATTACATACAATTTCTTTATTGAATCTTCTAAATATTAGGTTGATGCAGTTAAAAATCACTCTGTAAATATTTATGTGAGATAATGCATTGAATATAACTCTCCAAATTCTACAGATGATAGTAAAAACCAATAATGACTATATGTGTGTGAAGTAAATAAAAAATTAAATGATATCTGTTCTTAATTTGATCATTTTATGGCAAGCATCAAAGTTGATTCCATATCATTCATATTATGAATAATGCTGAAGGAAGCGTGGCAAGTGTCTATGGCTATTCTGACTTATGTACATTCAGAAAGTCCCCTTAGAAATTTGGATGGACCATAACATATTTGCACTCTTTTATTTACAATATCATCGGTATACTGCTTACTACAGTGGCTGCCTCAGTTTCAACTCACAATAGATATGTTCTGGGAATTCTCCAAAATTCACACATGCTTATTAATTTTTAGTCATCTTTTGATGCTAAACATTCTTTCTCTGATGATGGACTCTCATTTAAACTATGATTTTCATCTTTCATATCTAAGGCACCATAATGTAATTTGATACTCATGGAATTTTGTATAATTTCAAAACAGGAAGGTTAAAGTATAACACTGGTTGTACATATATGCACTGTGGAGCTAGAGTCATGGCTTCAGTAGACAAGGACATTGACTGCTCTTCCAGAGGACCTGGGTTCCATTCCCAGAAACCACATGGATGTCCATAAGCATTCATATATTCAGTTCTAGAGGATCAAACTACTACCTCAAAGATAGACAAAGCAAATCAACATGAGGAAATGAACCCCAAGAGAAACACAAGAACCCTATGTTCACAAACTCACAAAGAAATGTCATAAAAACACTAACACGAAATGAATAATATATATGCCAAGGATCTGATTAGACCAATATAATCCCTGTGATTTATACTTCATTCTCTGTGTGTTCATATAAATTTTGGTCATTATACTACCTTGTTCTCCTGGTATCATCCATTTCCTTTGGTTCCCACATTTCTCCTGGCTCCTCTTATTTGAGCTCTGAGGGGAGGAATATGATCATTTCAACCTACTTAGAGGTGTATTCCCAAGGTCTTTCAATCTCTCTGCATAATGTCTGGTTGTGCATCTCGGTGTTTGTGCCTGGCTACAGGAGACAGCCTTTCTTTTCATGTCTCAATACTTTCTGATTTAGGAGTATTGTAAAGGGAAACCTTTTCTTTGAGAGAAGCCTTCCCGCCAGCCTGGTTCTAGAACTGCATCAATCCCAAATAAACACACAGGAGGCTATATTAATTATGAAGCTGTTGTCCTTACTTGTTTCTTACTGGCTAGCTCTGACTTAAGTAATTACCCCATGATTGTTAATCTAAGTTTGTCTCTTACCGGAGAAGTTTACGGGCTTCCTACCCCATGGTGTTACATCTCGACTCTCCTTGTGTTTCTCCTACCCAGAGTCCTTCTGGACTCTTAGTCCCTCCTATCTTGGCTCCCTATTGGCTCAACAGTTCTTTATTGATGTAATCACAGGACTTCCCCAACAGAGTATATCAGAGTTCTTGTAAGAGTCATTTTATCAGAACATTTTTTTCTTACACAAGCAGTATTTGGATTTACCCTAGTTCACTGGACTAGCTTCTCTGCTCTAGGTCATCTAAGGAGTGCCAGAAAAGGGTTCTGTCTTTTGGAGTGTGACTTAAGTCAAAATACACATTGTATGATTACTCTCACAATTATTGTGCTACCATTGCCATATAATATTTGTGGTGAGGAATGATTATACGTTCAATGTTTTATGGCTGGTTTGGTGTTAATGTTTCTGTTCTGGTACACTGTAGAATACCTTCCAATACCAATGACTCTAGAACATGGTGGCAAAGTTCTAAAGTAGGTAACAACTTGACATTTAGATTTTATTGAATTCTGTATGTATAGTCAGGGTGAGTTTCCATGTCTGTTCTTTCCAACCTAAAGTTGCTACCAAGTTCTGTTTCTGGATATTATGAACAGAACATAATTGAGCATAGCTGAGTAAGTGCCACTCTGGCAGGGTGAATCATGTGTAGGGTATATGATCAAGAGTTGTATTGCTATATTTTGCTGATCTGCCATATTTGGATAGGGGCTGTACATGTTTGCCCTCCTGGCAGCAATGGAAGACTGTTCCTTAGTCGACTTTCTTGCTTGATTGAGTTGGTACTTGTGTTATTGATGTTAGCCATTCTCACAGATGTAAGATGGAATCTCAATGTAGACTTCATTTGCAGTTTCATATTGGCTAACAAATTTGAACATCACGTTAAATGTTTCTCAGAACACTGAGTTCCTGTTAATGAGCATTTTCTGTTCAGATCTCTAACCCATTTTATCTAGATTATTTGGAATTTTTAAGTCTACTTTTCAAATTATATATTTGGTTCTAGGTGTTAATCACCTACAGATGTTTTGTTGATCAAAAAATAGTTTCTCATTATACAGGTTGTTGCTTTTTTTGAATGACAGTGTCTTTAGCCTTACAGAAGTTGTTCAAGAGGGTACATTTATTAATTGTTGACATTAGTGCCTGTGTGTTCTATGTTCTATTTAGAAACTCACTTCTTGTGACAATGCAATCAAGGCTATTCTCCACTTTCACTTCAATCAGACTTAGTTTAACAGGTCTTATGTTGAGGTCTTTGATATGTGTGGACTACAATTATTTGTAGGGTGCTAGATATAGATTTATATGCATTCTTGTACATACTGACATTTTGTAACATTATCACTATGTGTTAAAAAGATTTTCTTAGTTCCATTGTGTGTTTCTGAATTCTTCGTCAAAAATTGGTTTTTCATATGTGAATTGATGTGTGTCTGTGTCTTCAGTTTGATACCATTGCTTAACTTGTCTGTTTTTATGCCAATATCATGGAGTATTATGCCTAAATCTCTGTAGTACAACTTAAAATCTAGAATGGTCAGACAACCAGTAATTCTAATTTTGTTCAGGAGTGTTTTAGTTTTACTGGATTTTTCTGATTTTCTGTTTTAAATTGTGATTTGTCCTTTCAAGACCTGTAAAGAATTGTGTTGGAATTTTGACAGGGATTACAGTGAATCTGTTGATTTCTTTGACTTGGATGGCTTTTTTTCCTATGATAATTCAAAATCATGGGATATATTCTGCATCTGGAGTTTATTTCCAACCTGGTGCCATAGCCAATAATCCTCAAATAAACAAAGACTTTTATTAATTTACAAACACTTTGCCAATAGCTAGGGCTTCCTACTGGCTAGTTGTCTCGTAATATTAACCCATTTCTGTTAATCTATATTTTGCCACAAGGCTATGGTTTACCCATAATCCACCATTTTATTCCTTCAGGAATCTATTCAAGTCCTTCTTTGACTTCTCCTCAGAATTTTCCTGGGTGGGTAGAACTGCCTATTCTTCCTGCCTGTCTACTGTCCACATATGTAGGAGTGAACCCCACAAAGCTATCAGCCCAACAGGGAGGGGACAAGGTATAGATAAAAGGAAGTGAAAGGAAAAGGGGCTTCCCTTTTCTCCTGGAAGCCAGCCACGCCTCTAACGCCTCTAACTCCTGGTCTGTGCGACTCTCTCTTCTCTCTCTCTCTGGTAAATAAATATATTGTTTTCCCTATATAGCATCGAATATCGTTATATCTGGTGCAGAAGTGGTTGGAATTACAGCCCATGCCTCGGTGGCAGGTAACCACTTGTATTGGCATACCAAGGTGAGTGCTAATCGCCATTCCAGCAACCCGGCCGTGGCTACATTGCGTGCACTTGCTCCTGCCTCTGCATTGCGTGCGCTTGCTTCTATTTCTCCCGAATTCCATTTCTCATGTCTTCTGCTGCCCGCTCAGGATCCCGGGGTGGGATGCTGCAAAAGACTCCCTGCCAAGAAGCCACCTGCGTTCCCGGCCTCTGCCGCCAAGGCTGCAAGGAGGACTGCATTACCCACAGCTGCTGCCAAGGCTGCAAAGAGGACTGTGTTCCCCACCGCAGCACCCTGGCCATCTGCTGCCCGCCCCCTCCCAGACCACCCACCCTATTCCCTTGCCTAGTTCAGCCTTGCACCATCTTAGCAGCTACCAGAGCCACTGCGAGCTCTGCTGCTGTGCGGCGAATCCACCTTCCCAAATCTGTTCATTAAGTTTTCACAGGTTCCTTGGGAAGCATCCGATTTTCCAAGGAAAGGCAGTATTTGGCAGTACTCCTGAGCCATCAGCTGGTCAAGCAGGGTAACTACAGGTATTTTAATTTGAGACAATAACGGAGGTGATTTTTTCCAATTTAGGAATCACCAATTGATGGTAAGAACATCTAATTATAACATGGCTGGTAATTTAACACTGCAGGATTTTGGATATTTCGTTACCAATGTGATGGATTATACAGTAAAAGACAATTATGATATTTTTCATACGTATATGTGTGCCATGCTTGTGATTAGTGTATTAATACATGTAATCACATGGAAGAAACATGAGCTTATGATTCGGGAATTAGAGTCAAAATTTCAGGAAAAAGGTGATTTAGTTACCAAAAGAGATAATTTGGAATTTGATCAGAACAATCTTCGAGGCACAGTTAATTCAATGTCTACTACATTTATGGTTAATACTGAGTCTAATCAGGTGGAACTTTCCAAATTATCAGAGTCAATTCAAAAGTTAGAGTCAAAAATTCAGGAACAAGGGGATTTGGTTAAATTTGACAAAGACAACCTTCGAGACACATTTAAATCAACGTCCACTACATTTATGGCTAAGATGGAATCTAGCCAGGAGGAATTTTCAAAATTAGCAGGGTCAATTCAGTCTATGTCTGATAATAATGGCAATCTAGCGGACCAAATGTGTTTTCTGGAAGGAAAAATAGATGCCTTTGGAGTTATTAGGGAGGATGGTATGAAAAGCTTCCAATCACATTAAACTGAACAGCTGAAAGATTTAAAACAATCTTTAATGCAGAAAATCCAAGACCTTAATGAACAATCTGAAGACTTGGAACAATTTTTAGTGGAGGAAATCCAAGACCTCAATGAACAGTCCAAGGGCTTGGAATAATTTTTAATGCAAGAAATCCAAGACCTAAAGAATGACATGGTTGCAAAATTTCAATCTTTAGAAGATACATCCTCTGAAACATCAGATGTTGAGGCAGCAGATGCTAGGCTACCAGGAAATAAACGAAATATGGGTTACTAGACATCCTAAGGTGGCCTTTCCAGAAACCATGGTAGAAAGGCCAGCATCACGGAGGAACCAATCTAGTTCCACTACACATAAATGGGAACCTATTCCCATGAAAGTAATAAAAGCTACAAAGCAAGCCGTAATGACTTTTGGGGTCCACAGCCCTTATGTAAAACAGTTACTAAACACATGGGCTACTACCAATAAGATAACTCCCTCAGATTAGAATGATTTAATATCTGCAGTGCTGGACCAGTCTTCGCAAATACAGTGGAAAACTGTGGAGACAGGAAGTCAAGGCCCGTGAACTTCAAGGTTTGAAGGATGGCTTTGAAGCTTCCAAAAGTAAGATTATTGGGGAGAAGCAATTTTTCTGACCCGCAGGTCCAATGATGAGCATATATTTGATTTATGCAAAACAGCAGCACTAAATGCTTTGGATAAGGTTCGTGAACCAGGGAAAAGAGTTGAATCATATTCAAAAGTGATAGAGGGTCCGAGAGAAAGATTCTTTGAATTCTTACAAAGATTATCCAGAGCAGTAGATTTACAAATAACTGATCCTAATATTAGACGACTTCTTACAGAATTTTTGGCTTATGAGAATGCAAACCCACATTACAAACAGATACTGTGGCCATTATATGTAAGATCAGCACCATTAGAGGAAAGGGTCTTATATATAACTAATGTTGAGTATGACAATCCAGAGGCAGGAACCTGGATAGGAGAAGCCATTTCTAAAGGATTTAGGAGAGATCAGGATGAAATATACCCTACCAAAGAGGAGATACCAAATTGGGTTGGGGAAGCAATCTTTAGAATATTCAAAAGACATCAAAACTTACGATGTTTTAATTGTGGCAAAATTGGACATCTGAGTAGGAACTGTAGACAACACATTCCTAGGAATAATGCTTCTACCAGTAATGTGTCAAACAGAAGGCCTCAGCCTCCTGGTCTCTGCAGGAGCTGTGGAAAAAGTTGACACTGGATTGACAAATGCTGGTCCACAAGAGATAGATAAGGTACATCTTTAAAGCAGGGAAACAGGGATCGGGGACTCAAGAGAGCCCCCAGAAAGAAGGATTATCTGGTCATTCCCAGTGACAGTGGAGGACAGCCTCTCCCAGGACAATTAGAAAATCCACTGACAATTGTAAATAATACGGCACTGGATAATACATTAGCTCCAGAGGATGAATCAATTATATCAGAAGGAGATACAAAACATATATTTTGGGAAACTTCTATACAATATCATAGACACAAGTTATCAATTAAGGTAAATAATATGGTGATTATTGGCATTTTAGACACCAGAAATGACGTCACTATCATTAATCAGAAGTCCTGGATCCTCAATTGGGCTTTAAAAGAGGTTAACATTCAATTCTTAGGGATTGGAATGCTATCTGAAGTTAAACAGAGCATTAGATGGATTGACTTTATTGGGCCAGAAGGACAGAGAGGAAGGTTAAAGCCATATGTTGCAGATATTGCTATAAGACTCTGGGGTTATTATCCACTCCAGCAATGCAATACGCAGATTAACATTCCACCTGTATCAGCTAGGAATTATAGACAAGCTCTTAGTGGTACAAAGAATATAGTAAGGGAGTACAGAAAACAGATGCCAAATGTACAGGCTGTACAGAAGCAGGATGCTAGTGCCAAACAAACAGAGCAACCAAAAGCTCTACCCTTAAAATGGCTGACAGATGAACCCGTCTCGGTGGGTCAATGGCCTATGACATCTGAGAAGTTAGAGGCTTTGGAGATGTTAGTTCAAGAACAGCTAGATGCTCGACATATGGAGGAATCAACTTTTGCATGAAATTCACCTGTTTTTATTGTCAAGAAGAAGTCTGGTAAGTGGAGAATGGTTACTGATCTTAGAGCCATCAACAAGGTAATTCAGCCTATGGGGTCTCTACAACCTGGGATGCCGTTACCTTCTGTAATTCCTAAGGACTGGCCAATCATAGTTATAGACTTAAAAGATTGCTTCTTCACCATACCGTTACAAGAAAATGACAGAGAAAAGTTCACCTTCACGGTACCTACCTATAATAATTCCCGTTCAGTACAGAGATTCCAGTGGAAGGTACTACCTAAAGGTATGTTAAACAGCCCAACTTTGTGTCAATATTTTGTGAATAAATCTCTTGAAATGATTCGTAAAAAATTTCCACATTCGTTGATATATCATTATATGGATGACATATTATTGTCTGTTTAAAATAAGAATACTTTGGAAAAGATGTTTGAAGTGGGAAAGGAAACTTTGCCTCGCTAGGGATTATAAATTGCCCCAGAAAAAAAATAGAAAGAGGAGATTCTATTAACTCTTTAGGTTATAAAATAGATGTTCAGAAAATTAGACCACAGAAAGTACAGATCAGAAGAGATCGTTACCGGACTCTTAATGACCTGCAAAAACTATTAGGAGAAATCTCTCAATTACAGACAATTATCGTTGTAGAAGGTCATGATTGAAAACACCTAAAAATGGCTTTAAAAGGAGATAAAGACCTAAACAGCCCACGAGTACTATCAGCTGAGGCTGAAAAATTATTAGAATGGGTAGAAAAGAGAATATTAGAAGCACAGGTAAACAGTGTGGATCCAAAACTGGACTGTATTCTGGTTATTTTGACATCTAGAGAATACCCCTCAGGAATATTAATGCTGAGGGAAGACATCATACTAGAATGGGTATTTCCGTCACATAAACAGAATAAAAAATTGAAAACGTATATAGAAAAGATTCCTGATTTGATATTAAAAGGTAAGTTTAGGCTTCGTCAACTGACTGGGAAAGACCCAGCTAAACTTGTCGTACCTTTAACAAATAATGAAATTTCCTCCTTATGGAAGGATAATGAGTATTGGCAAATAGCTTGCAGTGACTTTTTGGGAAGTATTAGTAATAAGTATCCCAAAACAGAGAGAATCAAATTCATAAAGAAAACAATTTGGATTCTTCCACGTATCGTGAGGCAAACACCTATTTCTGGAGTTCTTACCTTCCACACAGATGCAAATAAATCAGGTAAGGCAGGGTATAAATCAGGAAATATAAGTATTTCAAAGCCCTTACAACTCCGTACAAAAGGCAGAGGTATATGCCATTCTCATGGTACTTAAAGACTTTACAGAGCCTCTCAATATAGTCATGGATTCTCAGTATGCAGAAAGAGTTGTCTTGCACATTGAAACTGCAGAATTTGTTCCTGATAGCACAGAATTAACCTCATTATTTTTACAATTTCAGGAAACCATCAGAAAAAGGATTCATCCTGTATATATAACACACATCAGATCCCATACAGGTCTGCCAGATCCTCTGGCACAAGGCAATGATGAAATTGATCGTTTGTTAGTAGGTAATGTGTTGGAAGCTTCAGAATTTCATAAGAAACACCATGTTAACAGCAAAGGCTTAAAGAAGGATTTTTCTATCACCTGGCAACAAGCCAAAGAAATAGTAAAAAATTGCCCCAGTTGCTCATTCTACAATCAAACTCCATTGCCATCATGTTGCAATCCTAAAGGTATTCACAGAAATGAACTTTTGTAAATGGATGTATTTCACTTCCCAGAATTTGGCAGTTTAAAATATGTACACCATACCATAGACAAGTTCTCAGGACTCCAATGGGCTGCTGCCCTCAGGCCTGAAAAGGCTGCCTCTGTTATTACACACCTCCTACAGGAGATGGCTCTTATGGGTATACCTAAAACGATAAAACTGACAATGCTCCAGCATATGTCTCCAGTAAATTGGAACAATTTTTCAAATATTATAATATAAAACATTTAACTGGTATACCTTACAATCCCACAGGACAAGCAGTGATTGAAAGATCTAACTGAACCTTAAAAGAGATGCTTCATAAACAGCCAGGGAAAACAAAGACCCCTAAACACAGGTTACATAATGCTTTATTAACGTTGAATTTTCTTAATGCTGACGAAAAAGGACAAACTCCACCAAAAAGACACTGGACTACAGAGAAGACTTCTGAACTGAAACAACCAATGTATTTTAAGGATGTTATGACCTAAGTCTGGAAACCAGGAGAATTCCACGTCCCTTCTCCCTACTATTGACATTATAGGATAGTTTACACCTGTTAATGTTAATTTCCAATTATTTTAGTGTTGGGATTGGAAGGAGGTGTTCAGACTTAGTCATCCCTTTCAGATAAGTTTAGAATTTAGGTGGAATAGATATATTTAGTTTAGGATAAGTAGATTATAACTTAGTCATCACCCTCTACGTATATATGTTGTATATGTTTCAGTTTGCATTATATTTAAATCTTCTATTTAGACTAAAAGGGGAATTGTGGGAGTGAACCCCACAAAACTACCCACCCAACAGGGCGGTGACAAGGTAGAGATAAAAGGAAGTGAAAGGAAAAGGGGCTTCCCTTTTCTCCTGGAAGCCAGCCACGCTTCTAACTCCTGGTCTGTGCGACTCTCTCTCTCTCTCTCTCTGGTAAATATATTGTTTGCCATATATAGCATCGAATGTCGTTATACACATAGTGTTTTATTCATCAACCAAGAAGAGAAACATATATAAAGAAGACATAAAACTTTATCTCCACTTTTCTGTTTAAATAAAAAGCAAGGTACTAACTTTAAAATTTCAAATTTAATAAAGCAAAAAAGTAATCAAATAAGATATTTAGTCATATTTAGTCCATTAATATTTGGAAAATGTTGAAGCAAATATTCTCTCATCTATGCTAATTTTGTGAGTCACACATGTAACTTAGATTTTATCATAAGTGATGAACCTATACCCACTGCTATCTCACTTCAATTCCATCAAAGACTTCAGAAGGATAAAATAATAGCCCTAGAATTGATAGAGATGTCTCATTGCCTGGACAGTCATCAAATTTTCTTGTGTAATGTTGGGGAATTCATCTACAGACTACAGGACTAGAATGTTTGGCAGACATCTCAACAAAGTAGGTACCCTGAAGGACTATCCCATCTTGTTTGGGCAAATATAGCCGTCAGTTTTCTGTGGGTCCTGCTTGGACATAATATAGACAAACAGTCCAGGAAAAAGCATTTTTTGTGCTAATGGCCAGTCTTGTGATGTTGAAGTCAAACTCCATCATGAGTTTCTTCGATGCCCATCTTCCTCTCTGAAGTAATTGCTATTTCCAGGAGCTATTGTGTATCACTATCATGACAAACCCTAAACCATTTTAAATGCCGTAATCTGTAGATCTTGAAAGGTTTTGAAGAATACCTATTCATTTGAAATATATCTCTCTATATCTAGAAAATCTAACATAACTATAAAGTTTTAGTTGACTATATACTTTCTATATTTAATTATGTATTACCCTTTTAAATGAGCTGTCTAAATAAAGTATCTATACAAGATAAGAAATATACCTAAAACAAAATTGACCTTAAATTTGTATCAATAAATTGAAATCAAAACCAACACAAATTATTTACTACTATGTCATATTGTCCATTTTCTCTTTAGAAGGAGATTGATTATAATCAATAACCATTTACACCCAACCCCATTTTACATTCATCAGTTAATTAGAGGAACATATATACTGAGGGAAATCCCCAATTAATATTCCCATCATCCTTGATAAAATGTTTTTATACTAAAACGCTTATGTCAAACACTAACTTCAGTTCTCCAAATTGGCCACTTCCTCCTGGTGAAGCTCACTGCCAAGCATACACTATCAAAATATTTAAGTCCAGAAATCAAGCCCCCCACCTTTTAGGCTGCCTTTAGGCTGCCCTAACCAAATATAAAATTAAACTCCTCATACTAACATGTGTTTTTCCCCATTACCTTTATAATCTGCCATTTGCCTATGGGCCACATAACATCTTCTCTCGTTCCAGAAACAATCTTTTGTCATCATCCCCTACTAGGACAACTGACTCTTTCTCCCCACCTTGATCCTTTTTGCCCTCTTCTGTCATGTGCTGTCTTTGTCTCTATTGCCTGCCATTTGCCCTCTGGTGCAAATATATCTCTTTGTGCTGAGCAAGTGATCCTATGTCCTTTCAAGGATACATTGACTTCATACTTTCCAACTGTAATACCCTTGATCTCCTTCAGTTGTTGTATTGCGCCTTTGTAAACTTCAAGTGCTATATTGAACAGGTGGTATATTGAGAGTGAATAATATTGTCTCATTCCTGATGTTAGTGGAATTGCTTTGAATTTTTCTACATTGGTTTTGATGTTGTATATAGCCTGTCAGTAAATTGCTTTATTATCTTCAGTTATGTCTCTTGTGTTCCTAATCTCTCTATGAATGGATTATGGACTTTGACAAAGCCTCTTTTCAGCATTTCATGAGACGACCACATGGACATTTTTAGTTGGTTTATATGGTGAAATACACAGACTAATTTTCATATCTCAAGCAATTGCTGAACCTCTAGGATGGAGCCTGCTTGATTATGGTGGATGACATTGTTGACATGCTGTTGGATTCAATTTTTGAGTATTTTACATCTATGTTCCAAATGGAAATTAGTCTGAGATTCACTTTTTTGTAGGGTCTTTATGTGCTTTGGGTTTCAAAGCAAATATAACCTCATAAGGTGAAATTATTAATATCCTTTTATTATTTGTGGAATAATGTAAAGATAAATGGCATTAATTCTTTGAAAGGCGGATTGAGTTCTCTGCTGAAATCACATGGGCTAGGATTTGGGCTTGAGGTTACTTATAAGGATATAGGTCATTTTTATTTGTTAATCTGATCTTAATTTTACTTTGCTAAGTGCTATGTGTTGAGGAAATTAGACATTTGACGCTGCAGCAATAAACAGCACACTTACTGAAAGTAAAAATAAGTATTTATTGTAGAAATTACTCACAAGGGACCAAACAAGTAACCCAGATGAGCCGAGCAGTTTTCCACCAACAAACTCGAAGCCGAAAGCTGGAAAAAGAGACCAAGACTTTCGTTGTTCACTCTTTTATACCTTCCTCCATAACGTCCCTAGCCATGCCCAAAAGTGGGCCGGGATAGGGATGTAGTTTACCGCCTATGTCCATATACATCTTTAGTCAGGCCTAAAGTGGGTGTGTTCAGCGGTATAGTAAACCGCACTTTTATTACCTTATCTGTATGCTCCTCTAATAAATCACATGTCTAATGGCAGAATTCTGTTTTCCTCCTACAATTCCCCTTTTAGTCTAAAAAGGATATTTAAACTTAAAACAACTAACTTGTGTGTCTTTGAACAAAATGTATCAAACCTCTATCCCATCTAAATCTAAATTTATCTGAAAGAAACACCCAAGTCTGAACACCTCTTTCCAATCCCAACTCTAAAATAATTGAAAACTAACACTAATAGCTGTAAACTATCCTATAATATCAATAGTAGGGAGAGAGGGCATGGAATTCCCAAAACTACTTCCTGCTGAGATGGGACAATGACAATCTCATGGGGAACTGTGAGAAGAAAAATGTTAGTGTAACAAATTATCCAGTAGATCAGACAGCCTCTGTTTGGCAGGAGATGCATGATTGAAGTTCCTGACTGGAGTTCTAGTGTTGATTGAAGCTCCCATCTGAAGCTCTGGCCAGATTGTAGAAGATGTGCTGTTTCAGTTCCTTGGTCCAGAGTTGTGTCGAGTGATGTAGTTTCAAGCCAATATAGTGCTTGTCATGTGGAGTCGATGATGTGGGGCAGTTCAGATGCATCCAGTCGTATCAGGTGGAATCCAGGAAGTGGATCCTCATTCTCTTACTGAAGCATTTGAAGTTTGCTGTCAGGGAATCCCTTGTTCTCTGGAAAACTCAAACATTAATATTAACAAAGAAATATTTTATATGTATGCATACTGGAAGAGGTGACAATAGGGAGATGGTAAACATGAAGGAAATTAGACTTTTCAGAAAAAGAAAACCACAGATAACAGTCCCTAATTTTATATTCTTCTCTCTTATATCAATGGCATTTTGATATAATACAGTAATTCTGAATTTTACTTAAATAATATGCTTAAATTTAGAGTAGGAGAGCCAATCCAACTCCAAAGCCAGCTTCAGTTAAGAGAATGGGGACTGAAGTTTATGAAGAAACAAAGATAAAAGGGTACTATAAAAAACAATATAGAGAGATTTAGACTTTGATACCACACAGTGAGTTACTGTTTGTTTGATGGTCCTCAGGGTAGCTATTCATTCTTCTTCAGGAATTTATATGTCCAGCATTCTTTGCTGAGTTTACCTGTGAAGACAAAAAACAAAACACTTCTATTTCCTTTTAGGCGGTCACTTTGCCAATGTTAGAATATGAATTTGTAGATTAGCTGTTATCTTCCTCCTCCTGAGATGTCTTCTTTTCTGGTTGAATCTTAATTAATTTCGATGGAACCCAAAGTTTTTCTTCTCCTGTGGAAACAAAAGCATAACCCCTTCTCAAATGTAACACATATCCTAGTTTCCAGACTGAGGTCATAACATCCTTAAAATACACTTGTTGGTTCAGTTCAGAAGTCTTTTCTGTAGTCCAGTGTCTTTCTGCTGCAGTTTGTCCTTTGTCATCAGCATTAAGACAGAGCATGGAGTGGGTTGCATATTATCCTGGAAGTGATAATACTAGCTACAATTTGACTTTACAGGGCAAAGCCATACTGACTACAGACAGATCCTCCATACAGCAGACATGGAATTCAAACAACCTGATGTCTCAATAATCTGCCATCTATTACTGTTGGACATTCAGTGTTTTAACCACATCCTGGTTGAATCACAATCCATGGAGGAGCAGGAAGCTGCCCTGGGACCAAGATGACAGAGAAGTTCAGTCTGTAGACTCACTCAAATCAAATATTCTGAGTGTCCCTTTGTCTGTCACATCTCACAAACTTACCAACTTCTCAAAATTACAACTGGGCATGAATATATGCTTATTTAGGATTCTCAATTTCACCTCATACCATGAAAATCTATTCACCAGTAACCACATCTATTGACACATTTCGTAATTAATAAAATAAAAAGTGAAAATTTTGATTATGCATTATGTTACAAATATCTATGGAATCCTTGAAAATAAGATCTTTTTGTTGTAATTTAAAAACTTAATTTGACCAGTAAAGCCCAAAGAATAACATCTGAGAAAAATATTTTCATAGTGTGAAAGTTTACAAGATTTAAGATCCTTAATTCTTTCTATGTGGTTCAGCACAAGTTCCAATCTCCTAGAATGTGAGATATGTATCTAAGTGCACTCTCACAAAAATACAATTCCTGCAAGGTGTTCAAGAGAATTATTAAATTACTTCTCAAAAATTGTTTTTCAGATTAGTGTATTATATGCTCATTGAGGTTCTGAGACCATGCATTTTTCCCTGGTACCATATTTACAACCTTCCCTTTGTCAGTAACATGCCCCACAGTCTCAATACTTTATAGATCATGGGCCTGTACTATTATTCTATCAACTCCTTTGTTCTACAGACTGCTTGAATTTAGGCCTGGAGAAGTACCTGTAGACACTGTCCATTAGTTGTGATCTCTAGAAGTTCAATTCAACTTTAGTGGTACCTGCTACAGCTAGATCCAAAAGAAGAATCATATAGACTTGGTTTCATGGATCTTGATAATAAGTAAGGCACAACTCACCATTCATCCTTGGAATATGTACTCAAAAGAAACATAGATGATGAAAGCAGAAGGAAGAGTCACAGTTTGTGTATCATGCGTGAGCCCAGAGACAAAAAGGCAGTCCACAGAATGGGAAAAGATATTCACTAACCCCTCATCTGACAGAGGGCTAATCTCCAAAATTTACAAAGAACTCAAGAAACATGTCTCCAAAACACCAAAGGATCCAATTAAAAGGTGGGGTACAGAACTAAATAGAGAATTTTCAATAGAGGAGGCTAAAATGGCCAAGAGACAATTAAGAAAATGCTCAACATCCTTAGCCATCAGGGAAATGCAAATCAAAACAACTCTGAGATACCATCTTACTCCTGTCAGAATGGCTAAAATCAAAAACACGGAAGACAATTTATGCCGGAGAGGATGTGGAGAGAGGGAAACACTACTCTACTGCTGGTGGGAGTGCCAATTAGTACAGCCTCGTTGGAAATCTGTATGGAGATTCCTCAGGAAAATGGGAATTAATCTACCACAAGACCCAGCAATTCCACTCTTAGGCATATATCCAAATGAGGCAAATTCATACAACAAGGGCATCTGCTCCACTATGTTCATAGCAGCATTATTTGTAATAGCCAGAACCTGGAAGCAACCTAGATGCCCCTCACCTGAAGAGTGGATAGAGAAAATGTGGTACATTTACACAATGGAGTATTACTCAGCAGAAAAAAACAATGGAATCTTGAAATTCGCAGGTAAATGGATAGCACTGGAAGAAACCATCCTGAGTGATGTAACCCAGTCCCCAAAAGGCAAACATGGTATGTACTCACTCATATATGGATTTTAGACATGGATCAGGATAGTGCCAGTCTGCACTTCTACTGATAGTCTGGGAAACAGGAAAGAACCTAAAAGATATGCATATATGCATTGTACCTAAGAGAAGAGGATTGAGACAGGATCCTCTAAATGGATGGTGAACATGGTGAGGGGTGGGGAGGAGTGGGAGCTGGGAAGAAAGAGGGTGAGAAGAGGAAGAGAGAGTAGGTCATGGGGGAACAGGAAGTTCAGTGGGTGGGCGTAGAATAGGGGGAAGAGAGAACCATAGGTTAGAAGACAGATCAGGCACCAGAGTGACCTCGAGTGATCTAAAGGGATAACACCAATTGGCAAGCTAAGCAATAGTGGAGAGACCACCTCGAATGACCATTCCTGATAATGAACTTGATGTCTATAACCATCCGGGAGCCTTCATCCAGTGACTGATGGAAGCAGAGGCAAACACACAACTAATCACTGAATTGAACCCAAGGAACCCAGTGACAGAGAGAGAGGAGTGATGAGCCAATTGGCAAAGAATGGGCTGGCAAAACCAGCAGAGACAGCTCATCTGAACAGGGGAGAGCTCTTGGACACCAGAGCGACAGTGGGGAGGCCAGCATGTGATTGATCTGTACCCCCCAAATGTGAGTGTCAGCGAGAAGGCCTGGGCAACCTATGGGGCCCTGAGCTGTGGATCAGTGTCTATCCCTGGAATACAAACAGTCACCGTGTGCCCATAGCACAAAGAGGGATACTCTCTCAGCCTGGACTCTTAGGGGAGTGCCTGGACCCTACCCAGGGTGAAATGACAGACTCTAGATATCCCCTATGTGGAAGGAATTGGCAATAGAGTGGGAGGCTGGGGGTAAGGTGAGTGCTGGAAGAGGGGAGGGAGAGGGAACTGGGATTGACATGTAAATCAAGCTATTTAAAATTAAAAATGATAAAAGAAAAAAATAAAAAAGAGGAAAAAATTATAATAGGAGATTCTCCAAGCCAGTTGGCAGCACTGTAGTTGCTACAGTTCCTAAGAAGTAAATTGTATCTTACAGTGATGAGGGAGTAGTGTGTAGGCTTCAATTGATGCTGTAACGATACGCAACACACAATTACTGAAAGTAAAGCTAAGTATTTAATGTAGAAATTACTCACGAGATACCAAACCCAGAGGAGCCAAGCAGTTTTCAGCAGCCGAACCGGAAGCCGAACTCAAGGAAAAGAGAGCGAGACTTCCTGTGTGCTGTCTTTTATGCCTTCCGCCGTAACGCCCCCTAGTGACGTAGTTCTGCCTACGTACGTATATGTCTTTATGTCCAGCCGTATACGTCTTTAGTCCTGCCTAAAGTGGGTGTGGTTAGCGGTGTGGTAAACCGCCCTTTTATTACCTCATCTATATGGGCCTATAATAAGTCACATGTTTAATGGTGGCATCAGACTTCCTCCTACAATTCCCCTTTTAGTCTAAAAAGGACAACTAACATGTGTCCATGAACAAAATGTATCAAACATCTATTCTATCTACCTAAACTTATCTGAAAGAAACACCCAAATATGAACACTTCCTTCCAATCCCAACTCTAAAAATAATTGAAAACTAACACTAACAGGTGTAAACTATCTTATAATATCAATAGTAGGGAGAGGGGGCGTGGAATTCTCAAAACTACTTCCTGCTGAGATGGGACAATGATAATCTCATGGGAACCTGTGAGAAGAAAATGTTAGTATAACAAAATCTCAGTAGATCAGACAGTCTCTGTAAGGCAGGAGATGCTTGATTGAAGTTCCTGACTGGGGTTCTAGTGTTGATTGAAGCTCTCATCTGAAGTTCTGGCCAGATTGTAGAAGATGTGCTGTTTCAGTTTCTTGATCCGGACTTGTGTAGAGTGATGTAGTTTCAAGCCACTTTCAGGATAGTACTTGTCAGGTGGAGTCAATGATGTGGGGCAGTTCAGATGCCTCCAGTCCAATCAGGTGAAGTCAAGGAAGTGGATCCTCATTCTCTTTCGGAAGCAGTTGAAGATTGCTGTCATGAAATCCCTTGTTCTCTGGAAAACTCAAACAATGTTAACAAAGAAATATTTTAACTTTCATATGTATGCATACAGAAGAGGTGACAATAGGGAAGATGGAAAACCTGGAGGAAATTAGACTTTACAAAAAAAGGAAATCCACAGATAACAGTCCCTCATTTTATTTCTTCTGTCTTATATCAATGGCTCTTTGATATAATACAGAAATTCTGAATCATATTTAAATAATATGCTTGAGTTTAGAGTAGGAGAGACAATCCAACTCGAAAGCCAGCTTCAGTTAAATGAATGGGGACTGAGGTATGTGAAGAAATAAAGATAAAAGGGTACTATGAAAAAACAATATAGAGAGATTTAGACTTTGATACCACACAGTGAATTACTGTTTGTTTGATGGTCCTCAGGGTAGCTATTCATTCTTCTGCAGGAATCCATATGTCCATTATTCTTTGCTGAGTTTACCTGTGAATACAAAAAACAAAACACTTCTCTTTCCTTTTAGGATGTCACTTTACCCATGGTGGACTATAAATTTGTAGATGGGCTGTTATCTTCCTCCTCCTGAGATGTTTTCTGTTCTGATCGAATTTTAATTAATCTTGATGGAACCCAAACCTTTTCTTCTCCTGTGGAAACAAAAGCATAACCCCTTCCCCGACGTAACACATATCCTGGTTTCCAGACTGAGGTCATAACATTCTTAAAATAAACCGGTTGGTTCAGTTCAGAAGTCTTCTCTGTAGTCCAGTGTCTTTCTGCTGCAGTTTGTCCTTTTTCATCAGCATTAAGAAAAGTCAACGTTAGTAAAGCATTGTGTAACCTGTGTTTAGGTGTCTTTGTTTTCCCTGGCTGTTTATGAAGCATCTCTTTTAAGGTTTGGTTAGATCATTCAATTACTGCTTATCCTATGGAATTGTAAGGTATACAAGTTACATGTTTTATATTATAATATTTGAAGAATTGTTCCAATTTACTGGAGACATATGCTGGAGCATTGTCAGTTTTTATTGTTTTAGGTATACCCATAACAGTCATCACCTCTAAGAGGTGTGTAAGAACAGAGTCAGCTTTTTCAGAGCTGAGGGCAGTAGCCCATTGGAAGCCTGAGAACGTGTCTATAGTATGGTGTACATATTTCAAACTGCCAAATTCTGGGAAGTGAAATACATCCATTTGCAAAAGTTCATTTCTGTGAACACCTTTAGGATTACAACCTGCTGGTAATGGAGTTTGGTTGTACAATGAGCAACTGGGACAATTTCTTACTATTTATTTGGCTTGTTGCCAGGTGATAGAAAAATCCTTCTTTAAACCTTTGCTGTTAACATGGTGTTTCTTATGAAATTCTGAAGCTTCCAACACATTACCTACTAATAAATGATCAATTTCATCATTGCCTTGTGCCAGAGGACCTGGCAGATCTGTATGGGATCTGATGTGTGTTATATTTATAGGATGAGTCCTGTTTCTGTTGATTTCCTGCAATTGTAAAAACAATAAGGTTAATTCTGTATTATCAGGAACAAATTCTGCAGTCTCAATGTGCAAGACAACTCTTTCCGCATACTGAGAATCCGTGACTATATTGAGAGGCTCTGTAAAGTCTTTAAGTACCATGAGAATGGCATATAACTCTGCCTTTTGTACGGAGTTGTAAGGGCCTTGAACTACTTTACTTATATTTCCTGATTTATACCCTGCCTTACCTGATTTATTTGCATCCGTGTAGAAGGTAAGAACTCCAGAAATAGGTGTTTGCCTCACGATACGTGGAAGAATCCAAATTGTTTTCTTTATGAATTTGATTCTCTCTGTTTTGGGATACTTATTACTAATACTTCCCAAAAAGTCACTGCAAGCTATTTGCCAATACTCATTATCCTTCCATAAGGAGGAAATTTCCTCATTCGTTAAAGGTACAATAATTTCAGCTGGGACTTTCCCAGTCAGTTGACGAAGCCTTAATTTACCTTTTAATATCAACTCAGAGATCTTTTCTATATATGTTTTCAATTTTTTATTCTCTTTATGTGACAAAAATACCCATTCTAGAATGATATCTTCCCTCTGCATTAATATTCCTGAGGGGTATTCTCTAGATGGTAAAATAACCAGAATACAGTCCAGATTTGGATCCACATGGTCCACATGTGCTTCTAATATTCTCTTTTCTACCTATTCTAATTCTTTTTCAGCCTCAGCTGATAGTACTCGTGGGCTCTTTAGGTCTTTATCTCCCTTTAAAGTCATTTTTAGGTGTTTTAAATCATGCCCTTCTACACTGATAATTGTCTGTAATTGAGAGATTTCTCCGAAAAGTTTTTGAAGATCATTAAGATTCTGGTAATGATCTCTTCTGATCTGTACTTTCTGTGGTCTAATTTTCTGAGCATTTATTTTATAACCTAAATAGTTAATAGAATCTCCTCTTTGTATTTTTTCTGGGGCAATTTGTAATCCCCAGCGAGGCAAAATTTCCTTTACTTCCTCAAACGTCTTTTCCAAAGTATCCTTATTTGAATCAGGCAATAATATGTCATCCATATAATGATATATTAACGAATGTGGAAATTTTTTACGAATTATTTCTAGAGGTTTATTCACAAAATATTGACACAAAGTTGGACTGTTTTACATACCTTGGGGTAGTACCTTCCACTGGAATCTCTGTACCGGACGGGAATTATTATAGGTAGGTACTGTGAAGGCGAACTTTTCTCTGTCGTTTTCTTGTAACGGTATGGTGAAGAAACAATCTTTTAAGTCTATAACTATAATTGGCCAATCATTAGGAATTAGAGAAGGTAACGGCATCCCAGGTTGTAGAGACCCCATAGGCTGAATAACCTTGTTGATGGCTCTAAGATCAATAACCATTCTCCACTTACCAGACTTCATCTTGACAACAAAAACAGGTGAATTCCATGCACTAGTTGATTCCTCAATATGTCCAGCATCTAGCTGTTCCTGAACTAACTTCTCCAAAGCCTCTAACTTCTCAGATGTCATAGGCCATTGCCCCACCCAGATGGGTTCATCTGTCAGCCATTTTAAGGTTAGAGCTTTTGGTTGCTCTGTTTGTTTGGCACTAGCATCCTGCTTCTGTACAGCCTGTACATTTGGCATCTGTTTACTGTACTGCCTTACTATATTATTTGTACCACTAAGAGCTTGTCTATAATTCCTAGCTGATACAGGTGGAATGTTAATCTGCGTATTCCCTTGCTGGAGTAGATCACGACCCCAGAGGTTTATAGCAATATCTGCAACATATGACTTTAACCTTCCTCTCTGTCCTTCTGGCCCAATAAAGTCAATCCATCTAATGATCTGTTTAATTCAGATAGGGTTCCCATCCCTAAGAATTGAATGTTAACCTCTTTTAAAGCCCAATTGAGGATCCAGGACTTCTGATTAATGATAGTGACGTCATTTCTGGTGTCTAAAATGCCAATAATCACCATATTATTTACCTTAACTGATAACTTGTGTCTATGATATTGTATAGAAGTTTCCCAAAAAATGTGTTTTGTATCTCCTCCTGATATAATTGATTCATCCTCTGGAGCTAATGTATTATCCAGTGCCGTATTATTTACAATGGTCAGTGGATTTTCTAATTGTCCTGGGAGAGGCTGTCCTCCACGGTCACTGGGAATGACCATTATTTTTTTTTTGTTGAATAGTACCCCATTGTGTAGATGTACCACATTTCTCTATCCACTCTTCGGGTGAGGGACATCTAGGTTGCTTCCAAGTTCTGGCTATTACAAATAAAGCTGCTATGAACACAGTGGAACAGACATCTTTGTTGTATGAATGGGCGTCTTTTGGATACATGCCTAATAGTGGAGTTGCTGGGTCTCGTGGTAGGTTTATTCCCATTTTTCTGAGGAATCTCCATTCTGATTTCCAAAGTGGCTGAAACAGTTGGCACTCCCACCAGCAATGGAGGAGTGTCCCCCTTTTACCACATCCTCTCCAGCATAAATTGTCATTGGTGTTTTTGATTTTAGCCATTCTGACAGGAGTGAGATGGTATCTCAGAGTTGTTTTGATTTGCATTTCCCGGATGGCTAAGGATGTTGAGCACTTTCTCAAGGGCCTCTCAGCCATTTTAGCCTCCTCTATTGAAAACTCTCTATTTAGTTCTGCAGCCCACTTTTTAATAGGGTCCTTTGGTGTTTTGGAGATTTGCTTCTTGAGTTCTCTGTAAATATTGGAGATCAGCCCTCTGTCAGATGTGGGATTAGTGAATATTTTTTCCCATTCTGTGGGCTGCCTTTTTGCCTTGCTGTCTGTGTCCTTTGCCTTACAGAAGCTTCTCAGTTTCAGTAGGTCCCATTTATTAATTGTTGATCTCACTGTCTGTGCTACTGGTGTTATGTTCAGGAATCTGTTTCCTGTACCAATTCGTTCAAGGGTACCACTTACTTTCTCTTCTAAGATGTTCAGTGTGGCTGGATTTATGTTGAGGTCTTTGATCAATTTGGACTTAAGTTTTGTGCATGGCGATAAACATGGATCGATCCGCATTCTTCTACATGCCAGTCTCCAATTATGCCAGCACCATTTGTTGAAGATGCTTTCTTTATTCCATTGTATATTTTTAGCTTCTTTGTCAAAGATCAGATGTTCGTACGTGTGTGGGTTAATACCCGGGTTTTTAATTCGATTCCATTGGTCTACCTGTCTATTTTTGTGCCAATACCAAGCTGTTTTCCGGACTATAGCCCTGTAATAGAGCTTGAGGTCAGGCATGGTGATGCCTCCGAACGTTGCCTTGTTGAACAGGGGTGTTTTGGCTATCCTGGGTCTTTTGTTTTTCCATACAATATTGATTATTGCTCTTTCAAAGTCTGTGAAGAATTGTGCTGGGATTTTAATGGGGATTTCATTGAATCTGTAGATTGCTTTTGGCAGGATTGCCATTTTTACTACATTGATCCTACCTATCCAAGAGCGTGGGAGATCTTTCCATTTTCTTAGGGTTCTTTAATTTCTTTCTTTAAAGAATCAAAGTTCTTATGATACAGGTCTTTCACTTGTTTGATTAGCGTTACCCCAAGGTATTTTATGTTGTTTGTGGCAATTGTAAAGGGTGATGTTTCTCTGATTTCTCTTTCAGCCCTTTTATCATCTGTATATAGTAGGGCTACTGATTTTCTTGAGTTGATCTTGTAGCCTGCCACTTTGCTGAAGGTGTTAATCAGCTGTAAGAGTTCCCTGGTAGAGTTCTTTGGGTCATTGATGTAAACTATCATATCGTCTGCAAACAGTGAAAGTTTGACCTCTTCCTTCCCAATTTGTATCCCCTTGATCCCCCTTTGTTGTCGTATGGCAATAGCTAGAATTTCAAGTACCATGTTGAAAAGGTATGGAGAGAGTGGACAGCCTTGTTTTGTTCCTGATTTTAGAGGAATTCCGTTGAGTTTCTGTCCATTTATTTTGATGTTGGCTGTTGGTTTACTGTATATAGCTTTTATTATGTTTATGTATGTCCCTGCTATCCCAGATCTCTCCAAGTCCTTTATCATGAAGGGGTGTTGGATTTTTTCAAAGGCTTTTTCAGCATCTAGTGAGATGATCATGTGATTTTTGTTTTTCAGCTTGTTTATTTGGTGGATTACGTTGATGGATTTTCATATGTTGAACCATCCCTGCATCCCTGGGATGAAACCTACTTGATCGTGGTGAATGATTGTTTTGATGTGATCTTGGATCCGATTTGCCAATATTTTGTTGAGTATTTTTGCATCAATGTTCATGAGGGATATTGGTCTGACGTTCTCTTTCTTAGTTGTATCTTTGTGTGGCTTGGGGATCAAGGTTATTGAAGCCTCATAGAAAGAGTTTGGCAAAGACCCTTCTGCTTCTATTGTGTGGAACACTTTGAGAAGAATGGGTATAAGCTGTTCTTTGAATTTCTGGTAGAATTCTGCACTGAGGCCATCTGGACCTGGGGTTTTTTTTTTGGTTGGGAGACTTTTGATGACTGCTTCTATTTCCATAGGGGTTATAGGTCTATTTAAATTGCTTATCTGTTTTTGATTTAGTTTTGGCAAATGATAGCTGTCCAGTAAGTCATCCATTTCCTTTAAATTTTCGAATTTTGTGGAGTACAGGTTTTCAAAGTATGACCTAATGATTTTCTGGATTTCCTCAGAGTCTGTTGTTATGTCCCCCTTTTCATTTCTGATTTTGTTAATTTGCGTGTTCACTCTCTGTTGTTTGGTAAGTTTTTACAAAGGTTTGTCTATCTTGTTGATTTTCTCAAAGAACCAACTCTTCGTTGCATTGATTCTTTGTATTGTTTTCCTGGTTTCTACTTTATTGATTTCAGCCCTCAATTTGATTATTTCCTGCCGTCTACTCCTCCTGGGGGAGTTTGCTTCTTTGTGTTCTAGAGCTTTCAGCTGTGATGTTAATTCTCTGGTATAACTCTTCTCCTGTTTCTTCATGTGAGCACTTAGTGCTATGAACTTCCCCCGTAGCACTGCTTTCAAAGTGTCACATAGGTTTGGGTATGTTGTGTCTTCATTCTCATTGAATTCGAGGAAGCCTTTAATTTCTTTTTTTAAATCCTCTTTGACCCAGGGATGGTGCAGTTGAGCATTATTCAATTTCCATGAGTTTGTAAGTATTCTGCAATTTGTGTTGTTGTTGAATTCTAATTTTAAGGCCTGGTGGTCTGATAAGATGCATGGAGTTATTCCAATTTTTTGTAGCTGCTGAGTTTTGATATGTTGCCAAGTATGTGGTCGATTTTTGAGAAGGTTCCATGTGGTGGTGAGAAGAAGATATATTCCTTTTTATGTGGATGAAATGTTCTATAAATATCTGTTAATCCCAGTTGGGTCATTAGTTCTATTAGACCCTTTGCTTCTTTGTTGAATTTCTGTCTGGTATTCCTGTCTAGTGGTGAGAGTGGTGTGTTGAAATCTCCCATTATAACTGTGGGGCTTTAGATGAGATTTAAGTTCTAATAATGTTTCTTTAACGAATGTGGATGCCTTTGTATTTGGGGCATAGATGTTCAGGATGGACACTTCATCTTGGTGGGTTTCACCTGTGATGACTATGTAATGACCTCCTTCATCTCTTTTGATTGATTTTATTTTAAAGTCTTGTTTGTTAGATATTAGGATTGCTACCCCTGCTTGTTTCTTGGGTCCATTTGATTGAAAATTTTTTTCCCAACTTTTAACTCTCAGGTAATGTCTGTCTTTGAGGGTGAGGTGTGTTTCTTGTATGCAGCAGAAGGAAGGGTTCTGTCTTTGAATCCTTTCTGCTAGTCTGTGTCTTTTTATGGGTGAGTTAAGGCCATTAATATTGAGGGATATTAATGACCATTGATTGCTCATCCTTCTTCGATTTGCGATGGTTGTTGTAGGTGGAATTATGTGTGGAATTTCACCCCTTTGTTCTTTTGGCTGTTGGTAGAGAGGGATTCTCTAATGCTTATGTTTTTCTGGTTGTAGTTAGCTTCCTTGGGTTGAAGCATGTTGCATATTTATGCCTATTAAAATTCTTTGAGCTTGCCTTCCCTACCCAGGCCTCTATATCATCACATATAGGGTATTTGGCATCCTGGTGCCTCCTCAAGCCTGTAGAAATAGCTTCACCTACCCAAGCTCCTGTATCCTGACTTTTACATTCCAGGTTCGCTGTATGTAGGACCCATTCCTCCAATGGCACTGATCTTATTTTTAATGGCCAAATTACCTGCCTGCACTAAGGATTCGCGTTCTCATACGCCAAAGATTCTATAAGGAGATGCCTGGATTCTGGATTCGCTACCTGTACTTCTACTGCTCTGGATAATCTCTCTAAAAATTCAGTGAACCTTTCCCTTAGGCCCTGTAATACCTTGGTGTAGGGTTGCATTATCTCTCCTGTTTCACAAACCTTATCCAAGGCATTTAAACAGCTGTACGGCACAAAGACAACATGTGCTCGTCATATGCAGATTGAACCTGCGTGTCAGCGTAAGGACCCTCCCCAAGAATCTTGTCTTGGGGTACTTCATGACCGTTCTGTAATTCCTCAATCTCTATAGCTTTTGCTTCTTGCCTCCATAAAGCTCTCCATTGAATTTGACAAGAATTTTCGAGCACTGCAGAGGCTAATTGGGCCCAGTCTTTTGGGGTTACTTTATTTACAGTAGCCCATGTGGTTAGGAGCTCTCTGACAAAGGGAGAATGAAGACCATACAAGACAATGGCCTCCTTAATATTCTTTAGCTCCTTCATCTGTATAGGCTCCCAGTGATAAGCAATGGGACCATTTGATTGTTTTTCCGTTGCTGGTTTTTCTGTTACAGATATTGGAAAAACCATAGGGGAATGCATAGCAACCTTAGGGAAATCATTCCTGTATTTGAGAAGCTTTGGGAAACTCCTGTCCTGACCTGTAGCCTGTATTTCTGATTCTGAAGTATCAGATTGAGCGTCTTCTAAATCCTGCAGTCTATTCATCATTGTTTCTCTGAGCTCTTGAAGTTCTTGGGACAAATAATTTTCTAAGGATGTCATGGAATCTTTCATTTTTTTACATTCATCATTTACATGTGATTCCAAATTTCTAATAATCTCATCCTTAGAAAGTACTTCAATAGCATGTAAACTGCCTTCCACAAATGATATTCTATCAGTTAGTTTATCATTGCTCTCAGACATGGAACAATTCTTTTCTGTTAGCATTTCAATTTTATGTTCCAGTCTTTGTAATTTGCTAGTGAAATCATCAAACATGGAACTGGGTTTTTCATTAAATGTTTCAACATTATGTTCCAATTTTTCAATTCTATCTGTGGAACACATTTTTCCTGAAAGTAATTCGATTTTGTGTTCCATCTCTTTAAACCTGTTCGTCAGACCTACATTATCATTTTTAATATCCTGAATATTTTCTACCAACCCTTTCTTACTCTCCTGCAATGAATTTTGCATTTCCTGAATCCTTTGTATTAAGATTTCAAAACTATCCTGCGATGACTGTATGACCTGTATAAGTTTATTCCTGTTTTTGAGACATTTCATTAACAAAATTATATTGATTATGAAGCTAATAATCACCATCGTGGGTAGGAATTACCTTTCAGGTAGGTCCTCAACCATTTCTAAAATCCCATCCATACAAAAAACAAGAAAATTCTTAACATCCTGCATCATAATGTTAGCTGTTGACATTGTATAAAGCAGTTACGTTTGTTACCAGTGGAGTAATTCAGGCTGAAATCAACAGGCTGCCAGCGAAGGAGCATGTGGCCAGAGTCAGCAGGCCACCAGTAAAACAGCACGTGGCTGCGAGAGAAATCTTGGAATACCGCCTAGCCTTACCAGCAGGTAGAAGGTGCTGGTTCCTGGCAGTAGGAATCGTGCCTTGCCGAGCGAAGTGGTGAGGAACTTAGTGAAAGGAGAATCCACGTGTGCCTGGTCCGGCCGAGAGAAGCCGCTTTTCTGGGCACCTGAATCCGGATTCCAATCCCGCTCCTGACACCAAATTGTAGGCTTCAATTGACGCTGTAACGATACGCGACACACAATTACTGAAAGTAAAGCTAAGTATTTAATGTAGAAATTACTCACAAGATACCAAACCCTGAGGAGCCAAGCAGTTTTCAGCGGCCGAACCGGAAGCCGAACTCCAGAAAAAGAGAGCGAGACTTCCTGTGTGCTGTCTTTTATGCCTTCCCCCGTAACGCCCCCTAGTGACGTAGTTCTGCCTACATACGTATATGTCTTTACGTCCAGCCGTATACGTCTTTAGTCCTGCCTAAAGTGGGTGTGGTTAGCGGTGTGGTAAACCGCCCTTTTATTACCTCATCTGTATGCGCCTCTAATAAGTCACATGTTTAATGGCGGCATCAGACTTCCTCCTACAGTAGTGCACTGAGGGGTTTCCTCTCTGGATTTCATTGCCAACACCATTGCATTAATATACATCGTATTTTTGAAGTGAGAGATGTTTATTCTAAAACCTTGGTAGCTTCTTTCTTTAATAAAACCAATATACATGGTCACATGGGAATATATAAGCCAAAATGCCATCCTACTGCCACTTCAAGGGAATTTCGTTCATGAAACACCCATTAGTACAGGTTAAGTATATCTGGGCTTCAGGACAGTTGGAAACATTTTGGAGAAATTGTCACAGGAAAATTCAGCTAATACTTCATGAGTTTTCATAGTTCTGTTGATCACTGGTATAGAACAGACAAAATAAATCTCCAATTTTCTGTATAGTGTCTGTTGGGTTCTGCTTCCTTCTCATTGCAATACATGTTTTATATTTGTTAATTGATCTGTGACTACAAAGGTGCTGCCTCCTCGTTCTCTTGACTCCTGTATCTGAATGTATCATACATGGATATGGGGGATACAGCAGAACTGAAGACTTACTGTTTCTCTGAGCTCAGGAGCTCTGCCCTGGGTGTAGCCTGATGAAGACAGCAAAGACCTTGCTCTATTCTGTTTTCATTTTATTTTGGGAATGGCTGGAGCTGGATTTTACTAACACTTGAAAAGAGACCAGCTTTGAGAGGGACACTGATAGTAACTTTGACACAACCTGAAATCCATGTCTGAAACATCAAGTAAGCATCTTCACATAAACAAAGGCAGTTATCCTTGCACCTTATCTCTGTGAGCTCACACAGATCAAGGCAAAATTCTTTATGAACAAGACCCTGTAACTAGAAAAGCAAATTTCTTTCCCATTAGACCTCTTCCTCTCACATATGTGAACATCCTCCAGTTGAGAGTTCATTTTGATGTCTGTTTGCCTGCCAGTATATTTATTTTTACCTAGAATTTCTTCTCAAAGTTCATCATCATCCTTCCTTATTCTCTGTAACTTTTCCAACAGATCACAAGATACTTACAAAGTGTCTCCTGCACCAGTGAAAGGTTGCGGAATTTCCTTGTCCTCCAAGGCATAATGTCCTAATGCTCTAGTATGTACAAAATGAGGTTTCAACACCATCACGGAAATTCTTGGTAAAGTATAAACTTCAATGATGAGGTAGAAAGGAAAGAGGGTCTGCTTCTCTGTAAAATCCAAAGAACCATCAACAGACAGAGTAAGAGTTGTATAAATGTGGGGTATTTGGTAGATTTCAACTGGCTTCACCTATGCAAAGTTCATAAGGCTCATTTCTCCGGGGACAGACCAAATGTCTCACGAATAGACAAAGCTTCCATCCTCAACAGATCTCCATCTTATGACTGTCCTGATATATCACAGTCACACAAAATGCCTGGGAGAATCTCCTGATCTGTATATGATTGCTGAGAAAGAATAAATATTTCTACAAAAATTTCAGAGCAATCCCTGCATGGGAATGAGTTAAATCTATTGGAGTGCATGTTTGTTCAAAGAAAACACAGAGGGACACAATCTGATATTTTGTATTGTTAATTTTCAAATGACATAAAGATCATAAGATCAGTAACATTGTTAATATTTTTACATGAGACAGCAAAAAGGAAAACCTAAAAAATTAGTTATGCAGAGCCTGAGTAACCGGTGCAAAGAGGCCAACAAGCCTCTTTCCTCACTAAGTGTTTGTTCCTCTCGATTAACCACATACAAGTTCCAGGAGACCACCTCTTGTGACTGTTAGAACCCTTCCCTAGAAGGATAAGGGCAGTTAGTTCCTAGAATAAATATCACTCTCCAGAAAATGCTACAATAAGAGAAATGACCGAGATGAAAGACTCTGTCAGTCAACATGAAGACCGTTTATTTCATAGTAGAATAAATTCCTGTATTTGAAACCTTGGACCTGTATGGTTACACAGCAGACGGGGTTCCAGAGTATAAAGGAAGAGTGTTCACTTCATGCAGAAGCTGTCTCCAATTATAACATCTTTCAAATGAAAATAAGATTCTCTAAGGGAGTATAACAGAGGAATCAAACACTCCTAAGCATAGACTGAGGTTCATCAGTAGATGTCATAAGGAGTCCAATTCAACTGCATTTGGGAGATTCTTTTCTAATAATGTCACATGGCTTTATTTACATTTTATATATTTATTTGTTTATCTCTTATTTTATCCTACAGTTCTAATGATGATAGCTGATGCTATAGGGGATGCAATATATTTATTTACAAGAAAAAGTCACACAATCTAGGAGTTAGAAGCATGGCAGGCTTCCAAAAGAGGAGGTCCTTTTTACTTTCATTCCTTTTATCTCTACCTGTGCTAATTTAATTGTCCCTGAACTCATTTGGGGGTTCACTCATACAATTCCCCTTTTAGTTTAAATAGAAGATTTAAATTTGATACAAACTCAAATATATGGAAGATATATACATAGAGGGTGATAATTAAGTTATAATCTTCTTATATCCTAAGCTAAACATATCCATTCCACCTAAATTCTAAACTTATCTGAAAGGGATTTCTAAGTCTGAACACGTCCTTCAAATCCCAACACTAAATTAATTGAAAATTAACACTAACAGGTGTAAACTATTCTCTAATATCAATAGTAGGGAGAAGGGATGTGGAATTCAAAAAATTTATTTCCTGGTGAAGTGGGACGTTGACAATCATGGGGACCTGTGGGAAGAAATTGTTATTGTAACAATAGTCTTCAGTATGTTTATTAGTCTCTGTTTGTCAGGAGATCCTTGACTGAAGTTCTTGATTGGACTTGAAATTTTGATTGAAGCTCTTATCTGAAGCTCTAGTCAGATTGTAGAAGATGCACTGTATCAATTCCTTGGTCTGGAGATGTGTCGAGTGATGTAGATTCAAGCTGGTTTCACGATGGTGCTTGTCAGGTGGGGTGGATGTTGTGGGGCAGTTCAGATGCATCCAGTAGAATCAGGTGGAGTCTAGGAAGTTAATCCCCATTCTCTTTCTGAAGCAGTTGAATATTGCTGTTAGGAAATCCCCTTTTCTCTGGAAAACTCAAACATTAATGTTAGCACAGAAATTTTAAACTTTTATATGTATGCATACTGGGAAAGGCAACCCTACAGAAGATAATACACATGAGGGAGTTTAGAATTTTAGAAAAAGATCCAAGTATACACAGATGACAGTACCTACTTTTGTTTTCTTCTGTCATATCAATGGCACTTTGATATAATACAGAAATTGTATTTTAACAATATGCTTACATTTAAAGCAGGAGAGCCAATCCAACTCTAAAGCCAGTGTGAATTACACGAATTTTGATTAAGGCATAGTAAGAAGAAAAGAAAATGTAAACTATAATAATAAAATAGAGAGATCCAGACATTGATACCACGTTGCCTTATTGCATGTTTGATGGTCTTCTGGGTAGCTATCCATCCTTTCTTCTTCAGGTATCCATACACCCAGTATTTTTCTGCTGTTCAGAACTAAGTTTTCCTGTAAAGACAAAAGCAGAACAATTCCCTCCTTTTATGAGGTCTCCATACACAAAGTAGTACATGGTAGAATATGACCTTGTAGATGAGCCATCATCTTTCCTCCTCCTGAGACACTTTCTTTTCTGATCGAATCTTAATTAATTTCTTGGGACCCAAAGATTTTCTTCTCCTGTGTTAACACAAGCAAAACGCCTTCACCAGTGTAACACATATCCTGGTTTCCAGACTGAGTTCATAACATTCTTAAAATACACCCGTTGGTTCAGTTCAGAAGTCTTCTATGTAGTCCAGTGTCTTTCTGCTGCAGTTTGTCCTTTTCCATTAGTATTAAGAAAATTCAACGCTAGTAAAGCATTATGTAACCTGTGTTTGGGGGTCTTTTCCCCATGGCTGTTTATGAAGCATCTCTTTTAAGGTTCAATTAAATCTTTCAACCACTGCTTGTCCTGTAGGATTGTAAGGTATACAAGCTACATGTTTTATATTATAATACTGGAAAAAATCTTCCAATTTACTGGAGACATATGCTGGAGCTTTGTCAGTTTTTATTGTTTTACGTATACCCATAACAGCCATCACCTCTAAGATATGTGTAATAACAGAATCAGCCTTTTCAGAGCTGAGGGCAGTAGCCCATTGGAAGCCTGAGAACGTGTCTATGGTATGGTGTACATATTCCAAACTGCCACATTCTGGGAAGTGAAAAACATCCATTTGCAAAAGTTCATTTCTGTGAATAACTTTAGGACAACAACCTGCCGGTAAAGGAGTTTGATTGTAGAATGAACAAGTGGGGCAATTTCTTACTATTTCTTTGGCTTGCAGCAAGGTGATAGAAAAATCCTTCTGTAAACCTTTGCTGTTAACATGGTGTTTCTTATGTAATTCTGAAGCTTCCAACACATTAACTATTAATAAGCGATCAATTTCATCATTGTCTTGTGCCAGAGGACCTGGCAGATCTCTATGGAATCTAATGTGATAAATATATATAGAGAGTCCTGTTGCTGATGGTTTCCTGTAATTGTAAAAACAATGAGGTTAATTCTGTGCCATCAGGAACAGACTCTGCAATCTCAATTTGTAAGACAAATCTCTCTGCATACTGAGAATCGAGGACTATATTGAAAGGCATGAGAATGGCATATAACTCTGCATTTTGTACAGAGTTTTAAGGGATTTGAACTACTTTACTTGTATTTCCTGATTTATACCCTGCCTTACCTGATATGATAGCATTCGTCTAGAAGGTAAGAACTCCAGAAATAAGTGTTTGTCTCACGATATGCAGAAGAATCCAAATTGTTTTCTTTATGAATTTGATTATCTCTGTTTTGGGATAGTTGTTACTAAATAGTTCCCAAAAAGTCACTGCAAGCAATTTGCCAGTCCTCATTATCCTTCCATAGGGTGGAAGTTTTCTCATTAGTTAAAGGTACAATAATTTCTGCTGGGCCGCTTCCAGTCAGGTGACGAAGTATTAACTTACCTTTTAATATTAAATCAGAGATCTTTTCTATATATGTTTTTGATTTTTTATTCTGTTTATGTGACAGAAATACCCATTGTAGTATGATCTGCATTAATCTTCGCAAGTGGTGTTCTCTAGATGGTAAAATATCCAGAATGCAGTCCAGTTTTGGATCTAAACGGTCCAAATGTGCTACAAATATTCTTTTTTTCCTACCCATTCTATTTATTTTTCAGCCTCAGCTGATAGTACTCGTGGACTATTTAGGTCCTTATCTCCTTTTAAGGCCATGTGAAGATGTTTCAAATCATGCTCTACTAGTCCATTAATTGTCAGTTGAAAGTTTTCTCCTAGTAGTTTTTGAAGATCATTAAGAGTCTGGTAATGATCTCTACGGATCTGTACTTTCTGTGGTCTAATATTTTTCTGAGAGTCATTTTATTAACTAAATCGCCTCTTTGTATTTTTTCTGGGGCAATTTGTAATCCCCAGTGAGGCAAAGTTTCCTTTATTGCTTCAAACATCTTTTCCAAAGTATCCTTATTTGAATCAGACAATAATATGTCATCCATATAATGATATATTAACGAATGTGGAAATTTTTTCACGAATGATTTCTAGAGGCTTATGCACAAAATATTGACACAAAGTTGGGATATTTAACATACCTTGAGGAAGTACCTTCCACTGGAATCTCTGTACCGGTCAGGAATTACTATAGGTAGGTAATGTGAAGGCGAAATTTTCTCTGTCATTTTCTTGTAATGGTATGGTGAAGAAGCAATCTTTTAAGTCTATAAGGATAACTGGCCAATACTTAGGTATTAGAGAAGGTAATGGCATCCCAGGTAGTAGAGTACCCATAGGCTGAATTACCATGTTGATGGCTGTAAGATCAGTAACCATTCTCCACTTACCAGTCTTCTTGAAAACAAAAAGAGGTGAATTACATGCACAAGTTGATTCCTTAATAAGGCCAGGATCTAGCTGTTCCTGAACTAACTTCTCCAAAGACTCTAACGTATCAGATGGTATAGGCCATTGACCTAACCTGACAGGTTTATCTGTTAGCCATTTAAAGGCAGAGCTTTCAGTACCTCTGTATGTTTGTCATTAGTGTACTGTTTCTGTACAGCCTGTATGTTTGGCATCTGTTTTCTGTAATGCCTTACTACATTTCTTCTACCATCGAGAGTTTGTTTGTGATACAGGAGGAATGTTAATTTGGTTATGCCATTGCTTTAGTAAATCACAACCACAGGGATTCATAGCAATATCTGAAACATATGGTCTCAAACTTCCTCTCTGCCCTTCTGGTCCAATACATTTCCTTCCACCTGACATTTTATTTCACATGAGATAAGGTCCCGATTCCTAGAAATTGAAATTTTATATCTTTAGAGGACCAAGCTACTGGCCAGTTTTTCTGAGTTATTATTGTTACATCTGCACCAGATACTAACATCCCTTAAAATAATTTATTATTCATTCTTACAGCTAATTTGCGTCTACAATCTTGTACAGAAGTATGCCAGAATATATATTTTTGTTTCCTCCAGTATCAACTAGCTCCTCCTCAATAAGTAATCTGTTATCCACAGTGCCATTAGTCTTTAAAATAGGCTTTGGAGTTTCTAATTGTACTGAGAGAGGCTGTCCTCCACTGTTAGTTGGAAAGACCGAATCACCTTTGATCTGGGGACATCTATGGGGAGGCCCCTGGATGTGATTCCCATCTATAAATGCTTACCTTGTCTGTCTGTAGTTGACCAGCATTCTTGGGTCCAGTGTCCTCCTTTTCCAAACCTCTTGCAGAGATCAGGAGGCTGAGGCCTACTGTGTGAAGTATTTCTGGTAGAAGCATTATTTCTAGGAATGCTTTGTCTGCAATTCCTACTCAAATGTCCTATTTTACCACAATTAAAACGTCTAGGGTTTCGATGTCTATTGAAATTTCTGAAGATTTCTTCTCCAACCCAATTCTGTATCTCCTCTTGGTTAGGCCATTTTTCATCTTGATTCCTCTTAAATCCTTTAGAAATGGCCTCTCCTATCCAGATTCCTGTCTCAGGATTTTCATACTCAATACTAGTTGTATATAAGACGCATTCCTCCAAAGGTGCTGCTCTTATCTTTAATGGCCACAGTATCTGTTTGTTTTGTGGGTTTGCATTCTCATAAGCCAAAGATTCTGTAAGAAGTCACCTAATATTAGATACAGTTATCTGTAAGTCTATTGCTCTGGATAATCTTTGTAAGAATTCAGAGAATATTTCTCTCGGAACCTGTATCAATTTTGAATATTATTCAAATTTTTCTCCTGGTTCACAGACCTTATCCAAAGCATTTAGTGCTGCTGTTTTGCATAAAGGAAATGGACTTGCAGGTCAGAAAATTACTTCTCCACAATACTCTTACTTTGGGAAGCTTCAAAGCCATCCTTCAAACCTTGAAGTGCAAGGGCCTTGGCTTCCTGTCCCATAAAGTTTTCCACTGTATTTAGGAAGACTGGTCCAGCACCACAGACATTAAATCATACCAAATCTGAGGGAATCATCTAATTAGCAGTAGCCCTTGTGCTTAGTAACTGTTTTACATAAGGGCTGTGGACCCCATAAGACATTATCGCTTGCTTCATACCTTTCATTTATTTCATGGGAATAGGTTCCAATTTATGTGTAGTGGAACCAGTTTGGTTCCTCCGCAATGCTGGCCCTTCTGTCATAGATAATGGAAAAGCCACCTTAGGATGTCTATTAGCTTTGCTTCGTTTATTTCCTGGTAGCCTAGCACCTGTTGCCTCAGTGTTTGTTGTTGCAGATGATGTATCTTCTAATGATTGAAATTTTGCGACCATGTCATCTCTGTGGTCTTGGATTTCCTGCATTAAAAATTGTCCCAAGTCCTTGCACTGTTCATTGAGGTCTTGGATTTCCTGCATTAAAATTTGTTCCAAGTCCTTGGACTGTTCAGTTAAGCGTGATTCTAAGCTATTCATACCATGCTCCCTGAAAACTCCAAAGGCATCTATTTTTCCTTCCAGAAAACATATTTGGTCTGCTAGATGGTCATTATTGTCAGAAGCAGATTGAATTGTCCCTGCTCCTGGCTATACTCCATTTTAGCCATGAATGCAGTGGATATTGAATTAAATGTGTCTCAAGGGTTCTTCTGATTAAATTCCAAATTATCTGATTTGGTATTTAAATCCCCTTTTTCCTTAATTTTTCACTTTAATTTTTGAATTGACTCTGCTAATTTGGAAAGTCCCCCCTGCTTAGACCCCATCTTAGCCATAAATGCAATAGACATTGAATTAAATGTGTCTCAAAGGTTGTTCTCAATATTCTAGAGGGTGTGGACTCAAAAACATTCACAATATACTCATACACAGTAGTAATCCTTTCACAACACATTGAGGAAAGAAATCAAAGACTTGCTCTTCATGTCACTTAGCTAAGAACAAGGGCAGATTTGAGTTCTCTGTTTCATTCTCCTGTTGTCAACTTTGTTTTTATATTTTAGTCCTGTAGTGTCAATATATGCTTCCATCTCTCCATCTCTATTACTCAATCTCCCTCCCTGCCTCTCCCTCCCATTCTGTCTCTCTCTCTCTCTTTCTCTCCATCTGTATATGTGCGTGAAATTTCATGAGTGCATATATGCATGTGTGTATGAGCAATCTTAGCAAAAATCTTTACGTTTATTGAACAACAAAGAAAGCACCCAGAGGAAATGGAATAAGGGATATTTACAGAAATCTTTAACACAGTTGTACAAGTGTGATTCTTTGTTGCCAACTCAAACTAACTCAAATAATAAACAGATTAGAAATATTATTTATTAAACATATCAGTATTATTGTGTCAATAATTCTGGATATTAAATTTATAAAATTTATTGAAACCCATGTTTTGTGTTTTCAGTAAATAATTATCATAAGATATATAAAAACACACAGTCAATCATCAGAGACATGGGAGAATACATAACTTTGGATCAGTTATTTTGCTTGGCCCTTTTCACCCTACATGTGAAATTAATTCCTTAAGGTGGTTAAATGTGTTATTAAAACATTTTTCTCAGAACTCATGTAGTGATTCAAAGAAAGTGCATGCTAATTGAGATAGGTTCTGAGATTACACAGTGTTCTATTTCCCCCATATATCCTTCCCTCCCAATCCCAGTATCTTGCACAACAGTCACCAGCCTTTACAGAACAAGGACCTTCACTGACATGGAATCACCCCTCACAGTTCATGTTTATTCTATAGAGGATTTGTTTTTGAATAAATACTGTCGTTGCATTCAGAACATTTACTTTTCATGTTTTTCCAGCAGAAGTTCCCTCCCTATAACAAAGATGAATGTCAAGTACATAATATGTATGCAAACTTGAGAGAAATTCATTGTGGTAGGCATGATTCCCTTAGACAAGTTCTCTGTTAAAGATTACACAAAACTATGTTGAGTTTAAAACAGTTCTTGAAATACTAATGATTTTATAAAATATCCTCCTGTTTTCCTCCACTGTGAAAGTAGGGTTTGACCAGCAGGCATGGGAATCTTCTGCTTCAGACCTCTGAATTGAAAAGGACTGGCAATCTGATGTCCTGGGAAAGCACCTGCAAAATGGCTGTAAGACTTTGGTTAAATTCTTGTCTGATACCTTTCTTTTTTATACACAGTGTCATGCATGCCAAGCATAACCCATACATAAAATCTCCTGTTTCTATAACTTCTTTATTCATGTATTGGTGGAGTGGAACACAGAGCTTCAACCTTGAAAGTATACTTACTGTCAACAGAGTCATGACCACAGGACAATCAGTGACACTAGTTGTTATAAATGCCATCTTTGCCCGTATTTCAGACATCTGCATGATTACTTGTGTCATCTGAGGCTCACTTATGTCAGCTGAAGATATTGCAGGAAGTCATGCAAATTATATCCTCCTCTGTCCATGAAAAGAAGCCCCAACCCCATAGCTCTGACAAGGTCACCCAGCTCTGGACTCACAGGCCTTCCCATTCTGTGGTCATCACAACATTCAGCATGGAGTTGAGACTGAGCTGGGTTTTCCTTGTTGCTCTTTTACAAGGTAATTTGTTCATAAAAACAGATTCTTAGTGTGTGAGTGGTTACAAGTGAGTGAAATAGAGGAATTTGTAATAGTTTACTGACAGGATTCTCTGTTTGCAGGCATCCAGTGTGAGGTGCAGTTGGTGGAATCTGGGGGAGGTATGCTGCATCCTGGAAAGTCCCTGAAACTCTCAAGTGAAGCCTCAGGATTCACCTTTAGTTACTACTAGATAAACTGGGTCCACCAGGCACCAGGAAAAGGGCTGGATTGGGTAGTTGTAGCTAAAAACAAACCTCATAATTATGGAACAGAATATGGGGATTCTGTGACAGGCAGAATCACCATCCCAAGAGACGACTCCAAAAACAGCGTGCACCTGCAAATGAACAACTTAAGAGCAGATGACACTGCCATTTACTATACTGTACTACAGACACAGTGAGATGACTTCAGTGTGAACCCTGACACAAATCTTCCTGCAGGACCACGCTGAACCAGCAGGGGTGCAGAGAGCACTTGGAAAACAAGCAGATTGCAAGAACACGTGCAGAAGTTACTTGTGCCTTTGTTACTTGCAGATAGCCTCAGAATCTAAGTGTTCATGGTTGAGATACCCCTGTCATAATCAAAATTCAGCATTACAGAACAAATTTCTCTGTATGCTGACTCTTACAGCCATTCCAGCCATCCTCCATGTTGCTCTTTGAGGAGATTCTATCAATGTGTCACTTGCTACTTGGCAAATAGCATCATGTTCATCTGGTCAATACCATTGATTGGAGACAGAAAAAAGGATGCAAAGTAAATTAATCATGCCAAGTCTGTGGATAAGTTGCACAGAGGGGCCAGATAGTGTGTTTCCTGACTCTACCCAATGGTTTTTGCATTTGTTTTACCACATCCAGGGACCAGGAAACTGTCTCCTTTGTAAGCTATATCCCTTGCCTTGAAGGACACCAGATCTGACAGAAATAAGTTCAATTAGTTCCTAGAGTCTGTGACTCTCATGGGAATGCTAAAGAAACAGAAATGACACAATGCAAAGGCCCTCCCAGTCTCCATGTGGACTGTTAACAGTAATAGAATTAATTACTCAATTGGAAAACTACTGGATTGCATATATGTCTCATGGAGATACAATTTCGAGGCTCTTCATGGTGAGATTCATCCCCAATCTGTATGGGAGGAGCAGGACTGGAGAGATGGAAGATATCTTAGCAGGGTTCTAGCGTCATGTTCCTTTATTACTTGGTGAATAATCAGAAACACTCACCTAATGTACAGAGTGCCGTATGAAACACAGTCCAATCCAGACAAGAAAAATAACAAACAAGTTCACAATTTTCAAAGATATTTACAGAAATGTAATATATAGAAATTAAATATTTTTTTATTTTTCAAAAGTGAGTATCACACACCAGTTGATTTTTATGAATCAGCACCAAACTACCTCCTTGAAAACAATTCCTTCAATTTAATATGAGGATTCAGTATTTATAAATAATTTCTATTTCTTTTAAAGTCATCAAAACTTTATTATAATGGAGCTGTGACACAAATAAGACAGAGGGGTGTCTGTTGTCAAAAGCAAAATAAAATAAGACTATGGATTTTATCACAGATATGTAACAAATGATAGATAATTCCTTAAATATTTCCCGATTGCTCACTTTGTCTCCTTCCTCTGATCGAGACATTCCTGGCTAATGCTTCCACCACTGAACTCATTCTGCAGCAGGAAATGCAGAAAAGAGCTCCCTATGCTCATGGTAAATCGCCCAGCCCTGACCATGTAGCTCTGGCTTAGGAGTCCAGCCCTGTGTTCCCAGACTTTCCATTTAGTTTTCAACACTGAACTCAGAACATTCACCCTGAGCTTCAGTGTGAAAGGAGATTTCCTTGTTGAATTTAACTGGGATTGGTATTTAAAAAGATTGTTTTAAAAATTAAAATAAAATATTTTAATTAAAAGGGTCTTGATATTTTCTATGTAATTGTACACATTAATATTCCCACTCAAATGCCTTTCATATCCATCCCTTCCTCCTTCTCAAGTTCATAGCTGCTTCATCTTTAATTAATATTTTACATGTGTGTATGTTTCTTTATATTTTCACTTTTAAGACCAATTATCATTATGTATATGTACATATGTACACAGCAGACCCCTGGATTCAATAACTTATCAAGGAGACTGCCCTTATAGACAACTGATTCTCTCACTTTTAGCAGGCACTTATTACATATACCTCATCATTTATGGTTTGGAACCTGAGATGCTTCTCTGTCTATTACTAATATCTAGTTTATGTAGCAAATTTGTTGAGATTTCATGGGTGCATAATCCCTGCCCTGTCTAGAAGATACCATCTCACAGTGGCATCCTGGTCCTCTAGATCTTAGTCTTTCTGTCACCACTGCCAGAATTGTACCTGGGACTTAGGTGTAGAGTTTGCATTGAAGATGTATCCAGTGTTGTTGGGCTTCCCAGAGTAACTTGTTAACTGCATGTTTATCTGTTGTGGATCTCTGAAATACTCTCCAGCTGCAGTTTAAAAACTTTGATGGGGTGAGAGGATATCAAGATATATGTTTTGGAATAGAGATAGAAATTCTATTTGTGTCACACAGATATGACTTCACTCTAAGTTAAAGTGTTTGTTGCTAAGTTGCTGTTTACATTTCTGCTTTTGTACCACACAGAGATTTTTTATAGGACTAACTAACTGATCTGATTGTATTTCAGGTGGACTCCATAGGTTTGAAACTGTAACCAATAATTTTAATTGAAAGGTTTTTGATAACTTCTTATTTGATATAAGATTGTTTTGTCCATGAGTTGCTTGGTAATTTAAATAAATGTAAATATGATGTATATGTGAATGTACCCAAGGACCGGAGCCTACATAGTCCAGATAGCTAAGGGAAAACAAATACTAGCATTCTGTTAAAGGATCACAGCAATAAAATGACTCCTAATGAAATCAGCTATACTCATACATAGATCAGTGTCTTGTTCAGCCAGAGAAGCTCCCTCTTGCAGCAGGCAAGAACAAATGAAGAGACCAATAACTGGAAAATATGCAGAGAATATGAGACCTTGAAACACTCAGTCCTGAAGGAAATATCTTCATCAAATCCCTTCCTTCAGGGTTCAGTGTATCCTGCTGATGAGAGGCACAGGATATGGAGGACACCCAGGAAACCATGCTTTCTAAGCAGACAAGGACTGGGACATATGAGCACTCAACAAGACTATGAATTCATGCACAGGGACAGATGTGTCCCTAGTGCTGGGAGGGGATGCGGACATGAGCCTCCATCCATAACACAGATGTTATTTCCAACTGATGACCACTTGCAGAGGGAAACGTAATTTCTTCCCTAATAGTATACCTGGTAACACAAACTCCTCTTATGGACAGGATTTGTGTCTAGCAGTAGAGGCCAACAAATGCACACACACACACACACACACACACACACACACACACACACACAACTCAGTAGAATTTTTGGAGTTATTTTTTTGATAATGTTTTGTCACAGAAATTTCTTTCCTTACATGTCTTTCACTCATATATTTTGGTTTCCACTTTTGTTTTTATTAGATTTCTCTATGTGCGAGAAGGTGTCTGTCTCTGTGTCTTGTTTGTTTCTTGTGTCTATTGTTTGGTTCCTCTTTTCTGTTTGTTTGCTTTGTCCTAGTAAGGTCGTTAAGGTTTATTGTGTTTTGAATTAGTTTATTATTTTTAGATGTTGATTTCTTTTATACTGAGAGAGAGCAAAGAAGGTTATGGGTTTGGTTGGGAGGTGATGTGGAGATGACCTGGAAGGGGTTAGGGTGGGAACCATAATCAGAATATGTTTCATGAATGAACCTGCTAAATAAAAATAGAATAGAAGAAGTTATATTTGTCTATGGTAATTGTACTAGTGTGTTCTGTAACCTTTCCTGTCACAGGCACATTGTTACCTTTATTGCGAGACATACTTCCCTCTGACTGAGCAGGCTTTAAGACCAATGTGACAGCTGATAGTAGATACATAAAACTGTCACTATTACAACTGTCTTGCAGGTCCAGTTCTTGTTGTCCTTTACAGGTGTCATGGCTTAATGTGTCTATTGACTGCTTTTCTTTCAAAGCAGTTTGCTCAGAAACTTCTAGTGCTAAGAGAGCTTGTCCTTGGGGGAAGAGGCTTCCAGGTCTGTGGCAGAGAGATTCCTCCAAGTCCTTTGTCCACAGTGTGTTGTCATCAACAATGAGACTTTACTTTTAAGTTCTGGAAGGCAACAAAGGTCATAGTCCATTTCTGTGTTGTTTTCTTCTGTGGTTACTTCAAGTTATATACCAGAGAAGGATTCAAGTAAGAAATAACATGTGGGGTTGTCTTTCTGGATCTGGGTTACCTCTTGTTTGTGGTATGGTTTGTAATCTGAAACGTTGTCCATACCCTAGAGCATGGCCCTATACACAGGTGAGTATTATAGAACTGATTGGACTCCATGCTGAATTGCCAGTTAATAGAAAAGAGGGCATTAACTTGTAAGGGAGAACTATTTATGGTTCCAGGAAGTTTTGGGTGGTATTGAAGGAGTGGGTTATTGAAGTAGAAATATTAAACTACACAAATTTAGGAATGTCCTGTGATATTTATTGAAAAAGAAATCACTTACATGAAAAGCCAAGAAAGGTGATAACCAAAGGTCCACATGCTGCACTCCAGGTTGAAACTAAAACCCAAAGAGAGAGTCTCCACCCTCCCTAACTCTATTTACCACTGTATGTTCTAAGTACCTGTGAACACACCCACATGAGAGTGGTCAGCTCTTAGATATATGTAAAATTACTCCCTACAATTCCCCTTTTAGCCTAAAGAAAAGATTTAAACTTGTAAAAAATCTCAAACATATGCAACATAGAACGTGATAAGCGAGATGTTATCTACTTATATTTTAAACTAAACATATCTATTCCATCTAAATCCTAAACTTATCTGAAAGAGATGCTCAAGTTTGAATACTTCCTTCCGAATCCAACCCTAAAATAATTTAAAACTAACACTAACAGGTGTAAACTATCCTGTAATTATCAACAGTAGGGAAAGTGAGGTTATCATTACACACATGCATGAAAAGTTCCAAAATATTATTTTATAAAACTATTCAAAATGCATGTTAGGCATACCTGTTATAAATTCTTCTGAAGTTATTTGTGTATGTAGAATTATAATAATTTAAAACCCATGAATCAGAAAATTTATAACAGTTTAAATATGAATTAGAAGATGTAATGTTTGTCTTTCTGAGCCTGGATTACCTGTCTCAGAAATGTTTCCCGGTTCTACTATTTATCCAGAAAATTGATTTCCTTTTCTTTACATTCAAATACAATTCATCTGTTTAACATTACCTGATATCTAATTTTCAATTTCAGTTAATGAAAATCTAGGCTGACTGTATACCATAATTATTGTGAATATGTTTTTTAAGTCTTTTTTCTTTAAATTAGAATCAAGCTTGCCTCACATGTCAATCCCAGTTCCTTCTCCCTCCACTCCTTAACTGCTTCCCCAAAAGGATCCCAGCCCCCTACCGAATCACCACTCTGTTCCCGAAGGATGTTGAGGTCCTCCATAGGGGGATATCCAGATTTTGTCCTTTAGTCCAGGGCATGGCCTAGGCCCAGCTCAAAGAGTCCGGATTGGAAGAACATCTGTCCTTGTGGGATGGGCACCCAAAGTCCGTTTGTATGACAGGTATAACACTGATCTACTTATCAAGGATCCATAGATTGCCTAGGCCTCCTCACTGATAACCACATTCAAGCTGCTGGCCTTCCAACCATCAATCTTAGGTCCAAGAGCTCCCAATTGTTCACATCAGATGTCTCTGTGGGTTACATCAGCATTTTAATTGTTTCCTATTTGAGAAATCTTCATACTGATTTCAATTTTGTCTGCCTTAACTCTCCAACCAACAGTGATTAAAGATTCCACTTTAGACACATTGGTAGGGTTTGTAGCTATTTATTGTCTAAACATTACCCAGTTCAGAAGAAAACTGAAATCATAACTAATTTGGCATTACTAGATGATTCATGGTACTGAATGTTTTAAAATGTTTACAAGAAAACAAGAGAAAATCATTGTAAAGTGTGTGTTTGATGGATTATTAGCTAGAATAAATAATAAACCAAAACATTAACCCACAAAAACAAATAATAAAACCATCATATAGAAAAATTAACCACAGATGTTTCTCTGAAAAAGATATGATATAATGTTCAATTTTCTTAGATTCCAGGGAGAAGAAAATGTAAAATGTGTCTTCAATACATTTCAATCAAATCAGATGTATTTCTTCCAGAAAGTAAATGTCAAGTAATGGTGACTACAAACGAAATTAACACTTGCAATTCTTATAAAAGGGAATTATTACAGAAGTTCTAGAAATAAATATTCAGTAAATAAACTTCTATATACTCAATTATATCACTGCCAGCAACACTTTGGGGGGCTTTAAATCACCACATGGTGCTCACAAATCACTAATTATAGTAATCCAAGGAACAGGTACAGAGAGTTGCCAACAAGGTGGCTTTTTTCACATCTTCATGGCTTCCTTTCTCTCACTTAAAATGTTTTCCATTTAAATATGGGGAACACACCATGTTTTTGTTTTTCCCTGAAGGTTCAAAAGCAAAACCAATATGAACTGTTGTTATTTTTTGATCCTGAGTAACTTTCCTGAGGAAAGTATGAACTTTCAATTGGCCTTTAGTTTTAGTTTTCCTTCCCTGTGTTCATGCCCTCAAGCCCTCTCCAATATGCCTCCTCCTTTGATCTTCCTGTCCCATTGTTGAACCCACTCATAACTGTTTTCATAGGGAGATCCTCCACCACCCTCCCCAATCACTTACTCTATACCTAACCTCTGTGCCTACATGTAGTGTAGCCTGCTTATCTAGGACTTACCAGTAAACATCATCATGTAAGTGAACCCATATCAAACTTGTCCCTTATGAAACTTCTGACTACAATTTTCCCAGCTGTGATATGCATGGGGTAAAGTACAGGCTTGGACAGGGAGCTGGAGTGAATGGGGTGAAAGAGGTCTAGTGGTGGCCACATGTAATATGCACAGAAATTTACAGAGACAGGTCTCCATGACTGGGATCATATCCTCAAGCATAGCCCACATGTATCTCACTATTGACATCTAAAGGCTTAGCCATCTATTGCTGTGCAAAGCACGGTGTGACAACCTCACATCCTGAGTATGTCAGAAATTTGATAGAGCAGGCAGCTATGCTGGATATGAGATGGCAAAGCCATTGAGCTGAAGACTGAGAAAGAGGTTGAAGGCATCAAGGACAGGAACAAAACTACTATGAGTCCATTCTCATTTTATGGGTAAATTTTCCAATTTTGCACTTCATGCAAGATTCAGAATGTAGTGTTGCCAGTTAATAAAGCTTATACAAATATCTCCATGTTGATATTGGTGTGAGCATGTGTTTCTACTATAACTGAATTTATGTTTTTGAATATTTTTTAATTACACATTATTTCAACATGTAATTCCCATGAAATCTTAGAAATTGCTTCTGAATTGTAATGTAAATGAGAAATAAGGTCAAATTTCTGCTCTTGAGAATTATCCAAGAATGATTTTACAGATTATCGTTATCCCCTGAACATATATTCATAGTCGTATTGACTCTACTACTCTGCACAGGAATCAAATGTAATAGCTCTAATCAGCTTCAGTCATGATCAGGAACATTCTACACCAGGTCAAACTGTAAGGGAACTGTCTTAATTGTGTTAATTGTTGCTACAAGTTGCATGCAAACTGAGCATTTACTGAAGTTAGGAAGATGGATTGTATAAGTGTACATAGAGGCTGATCACACATAAGCATGCATGCATTCATTCTGGCTCTACTGTTAACTACGGATGTGACTATGCGCTTCATGTTACTGCCCTATTTTCCCACATTCATTGTACAACCTAGAATTATAGGACAAATATGCTCTTTCATCATTCAGTTTCTGTTAGCCAACATATTTTATCACAGCAATATGAATGAAATTAGAATACAGAATGTTTACTTGCACTGAAATATAATCAGGTCTCACAGTCCCTGAGATACATGATTCATACAATTTTTAAATTCAGAAGGATACCTGTTGCTTCAACTGTGTAATTAGCATCCAAGATGTAGATGTTCTAGAACAGTCAGATAAATGTGACAAGAAACCAGATCTGGCGGTTTCAAATGAATTGAGGGGTTCATTGAAACTTGCTACCCATACCTAGTGTCTTGTTTTCTTCGTAACAGCTCACATAAAGCCCAGGTAGTGGATAGTGAGGGTTTATAATCTGAAATGCCATTCATTTTCTAAAACAAAGTGACAAGGCATCAAAAAGAACTGGAAATTAAACTTAAGACCTGAGATCCTGCGTTGGTGAGACAAGAGCTTATGTCTCGTGTGATTGACTGGAAAAATCCTACTTCTTACCAATAGACCTGCCCATTGGGTGATCCCAAAGAAAGGAGAGAAAATAGCTATACTTTTATTTAAAAAGTACTAGAGTACAGAAATTTTTCTCAATTTTAACACACTATAAAAGTAAATATGTGTACCTATTTTATTGTAGAAAATACACTGATGCCTCAGATATCAGACAGTTAGTTTTAAAGTGTTTCATTTTACACATGTTTGTGTGGGAACTCAACGATAAACTCAAAGTAATGAGCACATATGCTGTGCTAACATTCCACCAGATACAAGGTGATATAATCTTTCTTTAATTTCCTTTATTCTGTTGAATGATAGTTGCTGATGTTTGTGTAGTGGCTTTGGCAATTCACAGCTTCTTCTTAATAAGTAATTGCTTTACTCCTTTTCCTGCTCTTAAATCAGATCATTGATATTGTCAATATATAGATTTTTGTCAGTTCATCTTGTTCAGTAGTCTATCAAAGGTTGTCTAGACAATGGAGGGAAAGAGAATTCCATAGCTGTGTGGTCCATGAAATTGGTTGCTTTATTGGGGTCAAAGGAGCAATGAGATCTCTAGCTTTCTAGAGTGTGACTGGTATTTTTTATTGTTTTTTCAGATTACAGTAAATTATTTTTTATTATATTTATAATTACACCATTTTCCCTCCCCTTTCCTCCCTACAAACACTCCTTTGTAGACCAGTGTCCCTGCCGTTAATATACTCCAGGATTTACTGAAATCTATCATGTTACTGTCACATTACGTCTTCTAGCCCAGATCCACCACAGAAATCTGCTTAGAATGTGTGTTTACTACCCCAGTTTTGGTTCCCTGAGGAGCAGCCTCCATCAACTCAGGGATTGACTGGAAGCCTACCAACTTGGCAGACCAAAAACCCTGATTTTTCTATTGAAGGTAATAAAACTTAATTATCTAGAGCTGGTGAGGGGAGCAAAATTTAACTCTCTGAGCCTGACCTAAAAGGGAAAGAACACATCCCCCAAACACACACACACACACACACATACACTCCCTCCCTCTCTCTCTCTCTCTCTCTCTCTCTCTCTCTCTCTCTCTCTCTCTCTTAAGGTCTTTATCTCAGCTTCTGTCTCAGTTCTTTATTTCTTTTCATACTTCTATGTATAAGCTTCCCTTACATATCTCTTGTCTTCCTACTGACTCTCCTTCTGCATCTTTCCTGGTATTTTCATTCCCTTGTGTCTTTATTCTTTTCCTTACAGCTTACCTTTCCCAGTAGACTCTTTCCATCAATAAAAAATTTACCAGGTGTTTACACCCTATAGTTCTTGTGAATGAATACTATGAATACAAGCAAAAAATAGCATGTTTTCCATATGCATTACATGTTAACCCTTTATTTTTTCATATGCTAAACAAATAGTCCCAATAACACACATATAATCATATGTCAGCAATGCGTTGTAGATTAACAGTGTGTATGCAAGCAAGACATCCTTTTACTGGCAGGCTGTGTTTTGCAGTTACAAAGAAAGCTCCAATGTTTTTATTATTTTTCTCAAAAGACAATCTTGTAGGAAATTTAGAAGAATCACGAACCTTAAATTTATATATGAAAAAAGCTTTATTTTAAATCTTCATGGTGCATCACCACTTATTCACAGATATATTTATGTGCATATATTTTATATATTATATAAGTAAGGTAAGGACAGAAATTGGTACAAGGAATTTATCATCACCTCTGGTCACCAACCAGTCCTAGCAAGAAAGGCACGTAATCCGATAATAACTGGCCACTCTTTTTTTGTTGTTCCCGGACATTAATGTGACTCTCATTCTACTATGTCCCTTTCCAAACTTCAGATTATTGGCCAAGTTTTTTCACCTTTAAACTGTTAATAAAAACTTTTTCACCTAAACTTAAATCATTCTTAAAGTTTTGTTTCAGTGCTAAGGCACTCCAAAACTTGTAAACACATCTTCGAACAAACATACTAAAAGAATCTGAGTCAGCCGGGCTTCTGAATCTAATATATTTCTCTTAGTGATTACCCTAGGCCACAGTCTATTGGACTGCTCAATAGAAACTCACATTTCTAATTTTGTGACATTTGTTGTTCTTATTTTCTATCCTCTGCAGGTCCTGTTTCATCAGGAGTAACATTTCTTCCTATATTTAGCTATAATAACCTTGCCATTAAATTAACCTTCTCACAAAAAAGGGGTTCATAACCTCATTAGACAGCAGTACACAGGGATAGTGTATATCCATCAAGGTTGAAGTCCACACAACAGGGTCAATGCTTGCAGAAAAGAGCTACAGAGCACCTAACAAAGCAATGTCCACTGCCATGTATGATCTACAACATGGAGAATTGGGGAGAAAGTAACAATCAAATGTATCTTTTGTTTGCGAGTATAAATGAAATAGATGATACTTAGTGTTTACCAATGAGAATACCTTAATATGATATAAACATTTCCAACCATTGTCTTTATTGCCACACTATCCCAAGCACATTTACAAACAAACTAGGATCTTTCATCTCTAGGCACCCACTACAGAGCTTGCTATATAGTAGGAAGATATGCAAATATGGCCTCTCTCTTCTCATGAAAACCAGCCCAGAACTTACCCTACAGCTCAGGAAAAGGAGCCCAGGCCTGGATTCCTAGGTCTTCACTTTCAGTGTTCAGCACTGAACACAGTTCACATGATGGATTTGAGGCTGATTTTGGTTTCCCTTGTTGCTCTTTTAAAAGGTAATTTATGGAGAAGAATAGGCACTGTGTATGTTTGTGTACATGAGTTCTGCAAATAGTAACCTATTTTGGCAGTTTACTGACAGGATTCTCTGTGTTCGCAGGGGTCCAGTATGAGGTGAAGCTGGTGGAGTCTGGGGGTAGCTTGGTGCAGCCTGGAAAGTCCCTAAAACTCTCCTGTGCAGGCTCTGGATACATCTTCAGTGACTACTGGATGAACTGGGTCCACCAGGCTCCAGGGAAGGGGCTGGAGTGGGTTGGAGTTATTAACTATGATGGCAGTACCAAAACATATGCATCATCCATGAAGGGCCAATTCACCATCTCCAGAGACAATGTCAAGAACACTCTGTACCTGCAAATGAACAGTGTGAAGGCTGAAGACACAGCCACTTAGTACTGTACTAGAGTCACAGTGAGGGGATCTCAGTGTGAACCAAGACATAAACATCGCTGTGAGGCTGCTCCTGGTCACCAGGGGACACACAGCACACTCAGAACTCAGGTTCATGCCTGGAGGTTACACATACATGATTAGATAAAGCATCCCCATCAGATGTCTGGGCTGAAATTTTTCTTAAAATGTCCCCTGAATTCTCTCTACATATTTTTTTCTGAAGGGAACCAATGTCCTCAAAACATCACATTTTCGTGTATTATTTTAAAAATATGAGTCACAGTCCCCCACGAACAGATGCAAACTGACAGCAGTGATGATATAACAGACCCTGACATGGTCACTGAAATCACATAAGGAAGTTCATGTATACTCCTGCATCTTATCATGATGATAAGGCTCACAGATGCTTGTTTAAGGGAAAACCCAGAGATAGGTGCAGCCAACATCATTAAATCATCAACTTTAGAAAATCTGGAACCTTCCCTCTTTACTCTTCCTGAGAACTGTGCACTGCAGTTCAGATGTGACCCAGCTGTGCTTTTTTTCTTATAGAGTTCATTAATACATCACCTCATCATTATTCATTATGTGATGTTTACAAACTGAATATTTCAGAAAAATATGTTTGTATAGAGTCACACACTTTTCAAACACATTTTATTGCCATCTACTGTTCCCAAAGTTGGACTTGTGTCCCTAATCTTTGCAGGAATTTTATCATTAATGAGTCTTGGATTTAGTCACAGACCTTTTCTACCTCTGAGATGATCATGTGATTATTGTCTTTCAGTCTGTATATGTGTAGATTACATTTATGAATTTGTATAAGTTGAACCAGCCCTGCATCTCAAGGAAGCCAACTTTGTCAAGGTGTATGATCTTCTTGATGTGTTGTTGGGTTAGATTTGCAAGTGTTTAATTAATAAAGTTTTCACCTACATGTGTAAAGGAAATTGGTCTGTAAATTTCATTTTACCTCTGTGTATCAGCTTTAGGAATCAGGTTAATTGGGAAATCACAAGAAGATTAGGCAGGGTTTATTGTTTCTTCACTTAAAGTTTTGCAAAATATTTTGAAGATACTGAAACAAATGATATCCACAGGCAATAACTGCACCGTCTTTGCCTAGGAAGTTTGACCCACCAGATGAAACGTTCTCTGGTAGATCAACCTGTTGGATATTAGTTTTCATCTGCTGTAATGGCCGCTGTCATGTGAGCATACCATTTTTTATTTGCATTTGGGGCATCTCTGCAGTGGGGTCTGCCTCGGCAAAGAGGATGAGCAGCCAAACTCCTGCCATTATCAGCATGAGAAAACCTGAGGTTTTAGGCATTCTTCGACCTCTTCTTACCTTCAGGCCACACACACACACACACACACACACACACACACACACACACACACACACATTAGGATCGTGTGGGTAGATGTCCACAGAGGCAGGATAACAGTTCACAAACACATGGTCCTGGGAGAGAATAGGATGTCCCTGGATATATTAAGACTAGAAAGGACAGTCAGGATAATCATTGATATAGAACCTGGATGGCAAATCTATTTTCCTATTGAGATCCTACAGAGAAACTGTAAAGACATTGTTTATTCCTATCACATTGTGGAGTGATCTGGAATTGATAGAAACATTGGGATGGGAACATGCAGATTGTTTGACTCTCCAGGTTTCTAGCTATTTCTGCGAAGATATCTAATGATAACAACTGCACAGACACTGTGTCTTCTACTTTATTTTTCATCAGAGTTGACTGTGTTGTAAATTGTGGAGATGCATCCTGGACAAGATTGCCCATTGTTCATTTTTCCCTTAAATCTCAAACAATGCTGAGGTAGTTCTTACTTATGAAACACAAAATAAGCTACAGTAGCTTGAAACATTTTTGAGCAGTTGTCCATATTTCACCGATTTTTTACATAAACCTTATATAATATGTTACTTCATAATACTGGATTTCATGGTAGCCACTGAACTTTCACCCTCTGAAGTAAAAAACTTCTATTATATAGTTTTATAAGAATCCATTTGTCAACAGCCAGTAATGCTTACATGATGCTGCCACGAAGTATTACCCCTCATTGTGTATAATGTTAGTTTATGATTTCTTACATTTGTTTAAGTCATAGAATATTAGTTTAATGATGCAAAGATGCATTGCATTCTTTTATGTTTCATTTGTTTAACTCTGCAAAGCTGTTTTACTTAGCCTGGCTAAATCACGTTATTAGTCCAGTAAAGAGCTGAACAGTCCATAGTTAGACAGGAGTGAGAAATAGGCATGGTTGTCAGGCAGGGATTATAAGCATTAGTTTTCTGTCCTAGCAGGTCATGCCAAACTTCTCTGTCCCAAAGAAGCACACAGATGCTATACTATTATATATCTCTTGGGCATAGGCATGGGTTTCTTATTTCCTCACTCTGTCTTAATTATTAACAAAAATTGTTAAAGTTATGTTTATTGTATTTTGACATATTTGTAGCTGCTATTAAAGGACAGTTATATGTTTTAAGATTATTATAAGCAGTTTCTAATTAGACATAAGATGGATCTTTGACATTTGATAATTCTTTTTCATAACAGTTTTGCTTTGAGGAATAATTGTTAATTATGTTCTATCATATATTTTAAATTATGAATACGTTAAATTATACTTGCCTTATTTCTTTGCAAAATCAGTGGATTTAAAATAAGTCTCCACAATATAATGAGGCTATCACACTTATAGCTATATCATAATAAATTCATGATTGACACACACATAGTGCCAGTTGTAGGACCTGCCTCTATTGATTATGCAAGAGGAATAAGGGACACAACATGTAGGCTGTCCAATGTGAAAGAAGTGGAGAATATTCTCTGGGTCCATACTGAACCAGTTGTTTAGAGCTACTCTCCTTCCTTCCCTGATGATTTGCATCACCAAGGCATGGAGGAAATCCCACTAAGAAAACAGTTCCCATCATCAAGCATGCCTGTTCTTCGATTCTTGTTAGCCATTAGGGTTCCCTGTATTTGTATTTCTTCACTTAACATAAGCCATGAGCCTGCCTGCATGCCACCTTTTCTCACATCCCTTCCCAATGCAACAGTCATAATTAGGAATCTGATTTTGTAATGTGATTCAAATTGTAGAGACGATGATATATATATACACAGAGACAGATAGACAGAAAAACATTTATATCATATGTAATAAATGATTATGAATTGCTTCTGAAAAGTTGGCCTTTGTAGTTGAGTCTTAAGAGCCTGATTAACTTAACCATCACTAAGAGAAAACATTTATAGTAGGTTTTTATTCTGGATTTCACATGATTGATAGCCCAGAGTGCATTATATGACTAAATTTCAACCCCCTGATGGAAATCATAGGGATATAAGAGTGAATTGAAGATGTGGTACTCTCATTTGTCTGCACATCATTAATGTGAACTCAAATTTTCCCACCCCAGTCCTTCATTGTGTAACTCATATTATGTCTTGTTCATCAAGGATGGGAAGTCCAGACAGAACAATGAAAAATTTCCTAAGTTTCCATGTCCTTTTTCCCTAAGAAACACATGATAACAGTGGAAACCTTGCCCTGTGCCTCATTTTATCCTCTCAGGATCCTCCCCCAATGCAAAGCAGCCTCAGACACAGGCTGAAAGCCCAGGCCTAGGCTGAGCAGCCCCATCTCCTTCTCACTGGAGCCTCCAGAAGAGCATGGCTGTCCTGGTGGTGCTCCTCTGCCTGGTGACCTTTCCAAGCTGTAAGTGTACAGGGTTTCAGGAGAGGAACCTAGCCATGTCACTATGGAATGTATGACTGATGGTGATTTTGTTTTTCCCCAGGTGTCCTGTCCCAGGTGCAGCTGAAGGAGTCAGAACCTGGCCAGGTGCAGCCCTCAAAGACTCTGTCTATCACCTGCACTGTCTCTGGTTTCTCATTAAACAACCATGGTGTTCACTGGGTCCGCCAGCCTCAAGGAAAGGGTCTAGAGTGGTTGGGAGTAATATGGAATCATGGAGTCACAAAATATAATTCAGCTCTCCAATCCCGAATTAGCATCACCAGGGACACATCCAAGAACCAAGTTCTCCTAAAGCTGAACAGTATGCAAACTGAGGACACAGGCATATACTATTGTACCAGGCACACGGTGAGGGAACTCCAGTGTGAGCCTGAACAGAAACCTCCCTGCAGAGACACTCAGGATCAGCAGGAGGAAATGAGGTCTAATAGTGATTCCTGTGACGACTATGGGGTTGCTTCAGAAACTAGGAAATCCTGGGCTATTCTGAATGAACATGTGTGTTAATATTAGCACCTGTGGTTTCCTCTGCCACCCATGGATATCATCTTAAGGACCCTCTAATGTCATATTCTATTCAACTTTTGTGTTCATACACCAGAACGAATGGTTTTTCCCACAAAATATCTAAGCAACCTAGGTACTTCTTGTTCACCCATAGTTTTATGCATTCCACATTTATACACATATGCTTACACATTTTACACATATATTTACACACACACAAATACACACATACACACACACATATATATGTATATATATATATATGTATATACATATATATATATATATCCTGTGCAAATCAACTAACAATTTTTTTAAAATTCTGTATGTGACAGTTGGGAACATGGGTATACAACTTTAATCCAGTCACTAGGAAGACAGTGACAAGAAAATCTCTCATATTTCAATGTCCGATTGGTTTACATAGTTCAGGCCAACAAGATTGAACCTGCAAAAAGAAAAAAAACTCAGTTCATCTACTAGTGAAAACCCATTTTTTAATGTTGATGTGATTGTGTGTGAGTGTTTGGATACATTCCTGTTTGTGTATCTGTGTTTGCAGTTTTGCAGACTGTCACTGACCACACATCCTTTTATCAGAAAACTTTAAAGTTTATCCTACTTTTGTTTTCTATAGATGAGACCAATCACATGATCAAAAGCAACACAGGAAGGAAAGGGATTATGTCCTCTGCAATCCTATGTCCATTATGAGGAAAATCAGGACATGAAATCAAGGCAGAAACCTGAAGCAGGGAACTGAATCAGAAACCATGAAGGAACTCTGCCTATAAGCTTCACACCATGGTTGTTCAGCATACATTCTAACACAACCCAAAAACAAATTCCCATGGATGGTACCACCCTCTTCTGCCTGGACCGTCCCACATAAATAATTGATCAAGAGAATCACCCCACAATCTTTCTTGCAAAACAAACTGATAGAGGCATTGTTTTTCAAGTGAATTCACTTGTTTCCTGAGGACACTAGTTTGTATTATGTTGACAAAGTTCTTACCACAACATAAAATCCAAGCTGGTACTGTCATGAGTGAGTATCTATGTGTCCACCAAACATAAGTACACAAATGGTTGATAAAACACCTAAGGATAGAAGATAATTACACAGAATGCTCGCTCTTACTATGAACTCCATACATTTGCAAATAACTTTTGCATACTTACTTCCATTACGGAGCTCAAGGAAAGGAAAACTGAAGGAACAAGTGAGTACTGAATTTTGATGCAGACTATTTCCAGAGTACTCACAGACACAAGTACTTGAATAAGAAGATTTGTGCCAACATCTTCAATATAGTATGGGCTATGTGGATTTATGTTTGTAATACTCCTTTCCAGATTATTGTTACCACAATGAAAATATCAGATAATCCCAAGATGAAACATGAAGAGAATAACATCACAAAAATATTCAATTAACATTCAGAGCATCAAGCATTAGCGAACACAGCACTCATAGCACTCAGGCCATCACAGCTTAAACAGGATATCCGGCTCACTAATGGTTAAACAAATCTCAACCTCAGGCATTTTGAGTAAACATTATGCACTAAGAAATAAAGGACACAGATGTGAAGTCTCCAGGAGCAAACAGGAGATAGACATTCTCTGAGTGCTGACTGAACAGGTTGGCTCAAGCTCTGTATTTCATTCCCCCTGTGGATTTCATTACCATGGCATGGAGGAAATTGTTCTCCATGGTGATCAATGTCTGTTGTCCTCTCTTCCTCCTCTTCTGACTTCACATTCCCTGGTTTTATTTTTACATTAGATAACATAACCCACTAGCCTAGTTTCATAATTCTGTGTTTTATGAATTTTAAAGAGCAGCTGTGCTTCCCATAATTTATCTATGCAATAATCACATTTGGGAAACTGTTTTTATTCTGTGTTACAAGCTAAAGTACTGGGATAAATGTCCATACAGTATGGTAGACTGGCATTAATCAAGTGATAGTAAATCTAGGTCCCCAATCACAGATTTCCAAAGTAAGAAAGTGAATAGACTGTGCCACGATAGCTGGGAAGCAAATCAGTCTCAGGTAACACATGAAATTACATATGATATTGTTAGAGAGCTGCTTCCTCATAATTTATTTTCAAGATGGGTGATGAGAATAACAATGATTCCACTGGCACCAAGCAAATGAATTTTAAATTGTCCCTTAATCAGGATTTCTGTTCACAACGAAGTCCACTTGACCACAAATCAACTTCAGGAATATATGGAACTGTACAAAGTCATTTATGACGTGGTACCCTTGTCTTCCTGCACTGTCTAAATGTGAATTCACTTAGCATAAACATTTCCAAATTTAGTAGTGTGACTCATATTATTTCCTGTTCATCAGGTATTGGAAATCCAGACAATAATAGGAAAATGTTCCTGAGTTTCCATCTCCAGTTCCTCTAAGAGTTACAAGGTGATTTTCAGGGAAGAGTGAAAATGTTGCCCTGTTCCTCCTTTTATCCTTGCAGGATGCTGTCACAATGCAAATTAGCTTCAGGCTCAGGTTGAAAGCACAGGTAAAGCTGAGCAGCCCCATTCCATTCTCATTGGAACCTCTGGCAAAGCATGCCTGTCCTGATGCTGCTCCTCTGCCTGGTGAACTTTCCAAGATGTAAGTGTGCATAGTTTCAGGAGAGGGAACCAGACATATCATTATGGGTGTATGACTGATGGTGATGTTGTTTGTCCCAAGGTGTTCTGTCCCAGGTGCTGCTGAAGGTGTCAGAACATGGCCTGGTACAGCCCTCATAGACCCTGTCTCTCACCGGAACTGTCTCTGGGTTCTCATTAGCCAACAATGTTGTAAGCTGGGTGTGCCAGCCTCAAGGAAAGGGGCTTAAGTGCCTGGGATGAATATGGAGTGATGGATGCACAGATTATAATTCTGCTCTCCAATCCTGAATTAGGATCAGTAGGGACACCTCCAAGAGCCAAGTTTTCTTTAGTTTTAATGAATGAATAAAGGAAGGAAGGAAAAGAAGGCAGCTGGGGTTTTAAACAAATTGTTCTCCGAAGCTCCCCTTACCAAGAAAGTTCAAAAAAGTTTTTCTAACAATCTTACACCAAAAAATTTCTTTTCCATAAACTATCAAAGTGTTTGTGATTTACGTTTCTAGTTTGTGTGTTTTCCCCTATGGCAGCTAGGTTCCTCTTTGATGACAAAATATTTGAGACCTTTTTCTTGTATGGTCATTCCGTATTCCTTGTCTTTTGCTCTATCTGTATTTATTCACAGTGTGGTGCCATGCTCACTGGCACCACCTTCTCTCATAAGAGGTGTGGTGTAGCTGTGCACTTCTGCTTTGAGATCAAGGGATTTTGTAATTAATTTTGTGTTGTGGTTATTTTTAGGGTTAGAATCCTGAGCACAGCCACAGCCTCATTTGGGATTTATGACTGTCCTTTGTGTATGTTGTTGGTGACATAAAAAGTTATGTGTTATATGTTTATTTCCCCATCCCTGCTTTTGCTATAGTTCAGTTGTACAGAGTTTACATTTATTTCTTAGTGCTTACATAATTCTTAAACAAAGTTTAAAGCAATATATGGTTGTGTGAAATCATAGCTCAGTGGTTTCTCACTGAAAGGTTTTATTGAAGCTTTATTGGGTTTCAGGATGCGTACTTTTATAATGATGTTAGCTAGGGGGAAGTTTGGTTTTAGTTTTAAAGTGTTTGTAAGGAATTTTAGTGCAGAAATTGCTTTTGGGGGTTGTAGCCTCCAGAAGCCTAGGCTACTTGTCTTTTAGTCGGGACTGTCATGACAGAAGCAAATGAGGACTTTGGGAACTAAAAGTCTTAAAAAATGGAAAAATAAAGAATTAACAATCTGCAAACTGAGGACACAGCTATACATTACTGTGCCAGAGACATGGTGTGGAAACTACAGTGTGAATCTGCACAAAAACTTCCATGCAGGGACACCCAGGACGAGCAGGGACGCTAAGGCGCAGTAGGGATTACCATAACCAACTGCATGGTTCAATTCCTAAGCTTGGAAGTTCTGCACTATGCTGAATGTGAATGAGTTTTCAGGTCACAACATGTGCTTTCCTCTTCCAGGTAAGAAAATCCCCTAGAGGTCTCTCTACTTTCATATTCTATTCAATTATATATGTGCCATACATTAGAACAAATTGTTTTTCCGTGTGTGTGTGTTTGTGTGTGTTTTGTGTGTGTATGTGTGTTTGTGCCTGATGAGTATCAATTAATATTTCAAAAGTCTGAAATTATGACACTTGTTGTCTTTTAGATCAATGACAAACCTTGTAAATTTTGAGTAACTTGTAATTTATTCTCTTAGATTTTGGATCATGTGATGGAGAAACTGCACTTTTTTTCTATAAAACTCAGTTTACAAAGGCAGATTTGAAACTGAAACATCCATTATTCCCTTCTTCTAAACCAAGGGAATTTAAACACACGCTTGGCTATAATTTGTGAAAAATACTTTTGTTAAACATTTGCATATTGGTAAAAGTTAGTTTGCACCCCAATTATCAAGTCATGACTCTTCTTCAGTATGTCATGCACCCTCAACCTATCAAATTCTCAGCCCAAGTGTGCATATCCCAGCTGGTGTCAGCTCCAGTCCTGGTTCCATCTCTCATCAGCGCTTCATACAGAAAATTGAGTTCTATGATTTTCATAGTAAGTGCTGTTGCTGCCTACACACGCTCCAGAGTTGCTTCTCTGACAATCTCTCTTCCTGTGTAATGGAAAAAGCCTGGTGTGTCATGTGTGAGCTGGAGAAGTGTCACTCAGAGAAGCAGTGTGGGTTGTGAGTTCCATGTTAATGAATCACGGACTTGAAGAATATGTAAAAAGGAAAAGAGAGTCTGTACATCTGAGGCTGTAACTTAACTGGAAACTCTTTCAGTGACACCAATAGTGTGTGAGCAAGTTTTGGGGATAAAAATGACTAGAGTATTAGAATCCTGAGATCGGTATACATGACAATGACTTGAACAACTCCAAAGTATTCTGCACACACAGGACCCATTGGCCTGTCGTGCTGTGTCACTATGAGGACCAGACTACATGGCTGATTATGAAATGGGATAAGCAGAGTAAAACTCTAATAAACTGGGTTGAACCTAAAATATACCAGAACCAGTATCTGCAGGGCCTAATTCACAAGAATGTCACTATAGACCAAGAATATAAACAACATGTTATACAGATTATAACATTATATTATAGGACCGTCTATATGTCTACATAAGTAAATTATTGAAAAACCCTGTATATTCAGTATCCACCCATGTTATCGAAAGGAAGTACCAATAGAATGCAGAATTCCTGGAAATTCTCTCATCTTAAGTAAGTCTTGTGATTATATTTTATAGAAATAATTCAAAGTCAAACAAAAGGTCAGTCTCATTTTTCTTCTCATCAACAAATCCTATTCATTCCTTGTCCTTGATGTGAGTGACAGGACAGCACATGGGACATGGGAAAGAAAAAGAAGCTTAATGTTTATTGAGTAGAAATTTTCCCACCCTCCATCCATTTACTGGAATCCTTCTTTTTGACAGTGCATGTAGGCAGAAGGTATATTCATACAACATTATAAATGAACCAGGAAACTGATATTAATCCTAAATGATAAATTGCACTCCATGCCTCTTCCCTTGGAAAGAGGTTGACTGAATTTTTCTACTGGAAGCAAATTCTCCTGGTCTCTTGATATCTGAATTTACGGATGGTCTCCCTTCAGTCTTCTTGGTCACAAGGCCTGTGTCTTATTGGGTGGGACTTGATTGTATTTCACATCTTTGTTTTCTATGTCTTGGAACCAAGCAGGTGGTTAGTAACTGTCAATTAAATGTGTTTTTAACAGATACATGAAACAAAAACGTATGATTTCTTCCCTCTTCCACATCCTGTATCTGCCCCATAGGTCTGGGAGCCCTTGCTCCTTCTCAGCACCCGTACCAACACAGAATCCCTAAATACACACCCATTGTCCAGCCATTTTCTTGTATTTCTTCTCCTGGTCTCTCTTTATTCATGACTCCCAAAATAACACTCAGACTATCAAGGGTCCTCCACCAATCACACTTGGATTTCCTTGTCATTATTTTAAAAGCTAATTAGTGGAGAGGAATTGTGATGTGAGGACAGGACCAAGAGAAACATTAAATTCTGTGGCAGTTTTCTGACCAGAGTTCTCTGTGTTTGCAGGAGTCCAGTGTGAGGTTTATCTGGTGGAGTCTGGAGGAGGATTAGTGCAGGATGGAAAGTCCTTGAAACACTCCTATGCATCCTCTGGATTCACCTTCAGTGACTACTGGATGAACGGGATTTGTCAGGCTCCAGAGAAGGGGCCAGAGTGGGTCACATACATTAGTTATAGTAGTACCATCAACTATTCTGATGTGTGAAGGACTGATTCACCATTTCCAGGGAGAATGCCAAGAACAACCTGTACCTGAAAACAAACAGACTGAACTCTCAGGACACGACCACTTATTTGTGTGCAGTATGTAATGTGGCACAGAGACACAAAACTACTTGCTAGGCGTACAAGAACAGCAGGGGGTGCTGAGAGCACACAAAGCTCTAGCAATGGAATAGCATTTCAAGAAGTAAACAGGGGTGGACTCCTCTGTGTCTGGGCTGCCGCTACATATAACACTCAGGGATTCTCTCTACAGGTGTGATGTGTAGTAATGCTTGAAGGGTCAAAATATCTACTCAAATATACATTTTCCATTGTTATCTGTGGTTTTGTCTTTATTTTACTTTTTCTCTCCTCACATCTCTGCCTTTATGTCTTTCACTACTCTCTTGCTCTCTCTAACTTCCTTTTTTCCTTATAGCCCCTAATGTCATTTTGGACTTCTGTCTCCCTCTCTCTTTCATAGTGTGTGTGTGTGTGTGTGTGTGTGTGTGTGTGTTTGTGTGTGTGTTGATATATGATGCTCTCTTTCAAGCTGCAATATATTTTACATAACTCTACCTGGAATCCACCAACTGACTACACTGGTTGATCAATGAGTTAAAGTGAATATTCTGTTCCCATTTCACTTAGATGTGATAACATGTTGACTGCCAAACCTGGATTTTTTTCTACTCATGAAGATCTACATTCTGAGTTTGGATCCCACTCAAGCAGTCTTGTGTGGCAAGAACTTGAACTGCAGAGTTACTCTCACAGCCCTGTTAAAGTTACTTTTCAGATTTGTAAGGTTATCTGACCTGAACAACGTGCAGATCATCACTCAGGGCAGACATGATTAATATATGTAGTGAGCAGCATCAGATCTTTAAGAAACAAAAGAACATGAAGATTAATATTCCTAGACTCAGGGCAGCTCAGAACCATTGACAGTCTAGGGGAACCTGTGACATCCGTTGGTCTCCATAATCTCTACATTATCCACATTGAAACATATACACATATTTAAAACAATGCATTCTTAAAGTTCTCATCCAATGCTGTGGTTTAGCCCAATGGTCAAGTCATTTGGTAGTAAATATGATACCTTGATTCAAATGGTAGCATTTCAAAATTATACTTCTTTTCATTAATAGTCGTTGAAACATCACTACTCCCAGCTAGAGGTTACAACACTGTTCCTCTCATCCTAGAAATCAATTTCATTTTTCTTCTCAAGATAAACTCATTTCTATCACTTATTTAAGTTTTGAGACATCAGAACAACTGATAGGATATCTCAGTGAACACCCAGTGGAAAGGTGATGTCCTCACAAGCAGACACATTTCCTCCGCCATGCTCTGATTGTGCTCCTTATAGCCAAAAAGGATATGGTGCCTGTAACAATTAATACCTGTGCTTCTTACCCAAAGAAATCATGAAACCAAGTGCTGAGGGGATGGAGGGGGATTGGTGCTTGTGCTGTGTAAAATAGGGTGTGGTACTAATAAGAAATTAGTAAACACTATGTGAGTTACACAGAGAATTACACACACAATACTCTGACTGAGCAATTTCACATCTGGATGAGTAGAAAAAGGAAGCAGTGTGGGGAGCAGGAAAGCAGGTAGCATCACCAGTTAATAAAAGACCCAGAGACTGATATTGTGGTTCAACTTCAAGCTGAGGGTCAGTAAAGCAAAATAACTGGCCATTAGATCCATACCTGTATATCAGGCTGCATGGGCTGATCCTGTGTCCAAGAGCTCTCACCAAGTCTCAGATTGTAACTTCTCCATAGAGTTGCTGGAGAATGGATGCCTCTTACTGAGACCTTGATTCTGTCTCATACATTTCCCGAAAGTTGGGATTAAAGGTGTGTGTTATAATTCTCTTTTAGATTGATGCACTCTTACTCCTGTGATACCATCTTACCCTTGTCAGAATGGCTATAATAAAAAAAAACACCACCAACACTTTATGCTGGAGAGTATGTGGAGAAAGAGAAACAATCCTCCACTGCTGGGGGGAGTGCCAACTCATAGCAGTCACTTTGGAAATTAATATTGAGATTCCTCAGGAAAATGCGAATCAGCCTACCACAAGGCCCAGAAATTCCACTGTTAGCCATATACCCAAAAGATGCACATTCATACAACAAGGACATCTGTTCCACTGTTTACAGCAGCATTATTTATAATAGTCAGAACCTGGACGCAACCTAGATGCCCCCTCAATTGAAGAGTGAATAGAGAAAATGTGATACATTTACAGAATGGAGTAATATTCAGCAGAAAAATCAATAGAATGCTGAAATTTGCAGGCAAATGGATGGCACTAGAAGAAACCATTCTGAGTAAGGTAACCCAGTCACAAGAAGACAAACATTGCATGTACTCTCTCATATATGGAATTTAGACATAGATCTGGGGAGTGCTAGCCTACAATCCCATGTCCACAGAGTCTGGGAAACAGAACCATCATTCAGTGGCTAATGGAAGAAGAGGCAGACTCCCATGGCTAAGCAGTGAGCTGAACTCAAGAAAGCCAGTAACAGAGAGGGAGGACTGATAACCAAAAGCATTAAGACTGGGCTTCTTTAACCCTCAGAAACAGCTGACCTGACAAGGGTTAGCTCTCGAATCCCAGACTGATGCCTGGGAATCCAGCATGGGACTGATCCAAACCTCCTGAATGTGGGTGTCAGTGAGGAGGCCTAGGCAATATATTGGGCCTTGGGTAGTGGATCAGTATTTATCCCGGGTATACAAATGGACTTTGGAGTACCATCCAACAATGAGAGATGCACTCTCACCCTGAATCCTTGGGGGAGATTCCAGGCCCTGTCATGGATGAAATGAGAGACTATGGACACCCCTATTGAGGGTCTCACCCTCCCCGGGGAAACGAGGGGATATGGGGGGGGTTGGTGTGAGGGCACTGGAGGAAGTGGGGGAAACAGAGACGGACCTGGAATTGACATGTTAAGCAACCTTGCTTCTAATTTAAATTTAAATTTAAAAATAAAAAATATCTTGAGAAGCAGCATCTACTGGCAAATGAACAACTTATGAACAGATGATACCACCATTTATTATTGTGCTAGACAAACAGTGAGAGGACTTCAATGTGAGCCCTGACAAAAAGCTCCCTGCAGGAGTACTCAGAACCAGCATGGGGTGCAGAGATCACCTGGAAAACAAGTATATTGCAAGAATGGGTACAGAAGTTACTTGTACCTTTGTGCCTTGCAGGTAGACACAGAATATGAGTTTTCATTGATGTCATGTCCTTGTCATAATCAAAAATCAGCATTACAGAACATTCCATTCTGTATTCTGACTCTCACAGTCATTCCACTCCATAGTCCATGATGTTCCTTGAGGAGATTCTATCAATATGTCACTTGGTACTTAGCAAATAGCATGATGCTCATCTGGTCAATACCATTGTTAGGAGACAGCAAAAAGGAAATCCAAAGTAAATTAATTGTGCATAATCTGAGGAGCAGCTGCTGTTTTCCACATACAAGGCCCAGGAGACAACTCCTATGTAATCTGAAGACTTTGCCTTGAAGGATACCAGATCTGACAAAGATGAGTTCAGTTAGATTCCAGAATGTGTCAGTGTAATGGGAATGCTACAGAAACAGACATGACACAATTCAAACTCTCCCAGTCACCATGTCAACAGCTTACCTATAGTAACATGAATTCCTCAGTTGGAAACTTAAGAGCTCTCACTCACCCTTGTCTCATGGAGAAGTGACTTCAATGCTCTTCATGCTCAGAGTCACTCCGAATAAGTATAGAGGGAGAGGGTCAGACAGGAAAGATGGAAGTATATCCGAGCAGAGTCCCAGAGTGGGTGGTTTATATCTCTATGTTCTCCCAGATATGTTCATTACTTTGTTGATATTCAGAAATATTGACCTGATGTACAGGAGTACTACATGAAACACAGTCCACTCCAGAAAAAAAACAAACAAACAACTTCAATATTTCAAAAGTTATTTACAGAATATAATAGTATATGCAATATAAATACTTATTATTTTTCAAAACTGAGTTTGGCACACCAGGTGTTTTTCATGATTCTGCACTAAACTACCACTTTGAAACCAATTTCTTCAATTTAATAGGTGGATTCAATATTCACAAATCATTGGTATTCTTTCTAAAATAATCAAAAATTTATTGTAATGGACATTATGACACAAATAAGACAGAGGGGTGTCTGTAGTCCAAAACACAATAAAGTAAGACTATGGATTGATTATAGCACACATATGTAATAAATAATAGATTATTTCTCAATTATTTCCCTATTGCTCAGTTTTTCTTTGTCTTCTCAAGCTATTCATGGTTAATGCTTCCAACACAGAGCAAATTATGAAGCAGAAAATGCAGAAAAGTTTGCCTATGATCATCAATAAATAGTCCAGCCCTGACCCTGTATCTGTGGCTGAGAATCCCAGTCCTGTATTCCAGGTATTTCAATTCAGTTTTCACCACTGAACTCAGAATATTCACCCTGGGCTTCTGTGTGATAAGAGATTTTCTCTTTGATTTTAAGTAGAACTGACAGTAAAATAAGATTGTTTTAAAATAAATATTTAAATTAAAATATTTTTAGTTAAAAGATTTTGACATTTTTCAAATAAGCGGTGTACCCATTAATATCCGCACTCAAATGCCGTTCATATCCATCCCTTTCTCCCTCTGTAATCCATGGCTGCTTCATCTCAAATTAATATTTTTGCATGTGCTTATAGTTCTGTAAATATTGAATCTATGAATACAAGTAAACATTATGTGTATGGATATGTGTTTACAGCAGTCCACTTAGTATTAAAAAATTTATCAGGGAAACTGTCCTTATAGAAAATTGATTCTCTCTTTTTTAGCATGCACTTATTATTCACAGCTCTTCATTTATGGTTGGGGTCCTGTGATGTTTCCTCCTCTATTATTTATTTCTTCTTTATGCATCAATATTTTGGAGATTCCATGGGTGCAGCATCCCTGTCCTGTCTGGAAGGTACCATCTCATATGGCAACCTGGTCCTCTAGATCTTACAGTTTTTCTGTACTCTCTTCCAGGATTGTCCCTGGACCTTAGGTGTAGAGTTGCATTGAACATGTATGGAGTACAGTTAGGCATCGAGGATCACTTGTTCTCTGTATGTTTATCTGTTGTGGATCTCTGTAAGAGTCTTCATCTGTATTTTAAATAATTTGATGCTGGTGAGAGGTAATAGGGATATTTTATTAGGATACAGTTAGAAATTCTTTTTGTATCACACAGGTATGACTTCATTTTTAGTCAAAGTTTTGTTGCCAGGTTGCTGTTTATGTTTCCGATTTTGTATCATTCAGAGCATCTTTTGTAGAGCTAGCCACCCATTCTGATTGCATTTCAGGTTGACCATGTAAGATTGAACCCATATCTAATCATTTTAAATATAAGGTTTTTGATAATTCCTTTTTTGATCTATGATTGTTTTATATATGGGTTTTATGATTATTTATATATGTATGTATATGTAATGTTTATGTATATGTACCCAAGGACCTGAGACTAGATAGTCCAGGTATCTAAGGTAAAACAAACACTACCATTCTGCTAAAAGATAAATGAAATAACATTGCTCATAATAGTAGCCTGATATATTCATACCTAGATCAGTGTCTTACTCAACCAGAGAAACTTTATATGTCTTTCATTCTTATATTATAGTTTCCAATTTTATTGTATTGGATTACTCTGTGTGTGAGAACGTGTCTATTTCTGTGTCTTGTGTTTTTTTGTGTGTGTGTCTTTTCTTTGGTTCCTGTTTTCTATTTGTTTGTTTTATCCTAGTCAGGTTGGTGAGTTATAGTATATCTTGATTTACTTCATTATTTTTAGATGCTGTTTTCTTTTAATAAGAGAGAGAGAACAAGAAAACATGTGGAGTTGTTTGGAAAGTAATATGGAGTTGGAGGTAAACATAATCAGATTATGTAGCATGAAACAACCTATGATGAATAAAATCTAAAAAGGAAATTATATTTGTCTATGACAATTATACTAGTATGTTCTATAACCTCTCCTGTAACTGGAATTTGCTTAGATTTGCTTGTTCTCTGTATGTTTATCTGTTGTGGATCTCTGTAAGAGTCTGTGTACGGCCTCTGTAAAGCCTGCTACTGCATAGGCCTTAATTCCATTATGACAGCTGATTTCACAAAGATAAAAGTGCCACTAATGCATCTGTCTTGCAGGTCCAGTTCTTATTGTCCTTCATAGGGGTGCAGCACATCTGTGAAAGAACAGTTCACCATCTCCAGAGATAACCCCCAAAGCATTCTCTACCTGGTTTTAGACAGCTGGAAATCTAAGGACACAGCCACTTACTACTGTGCATGACACACAGTGAAGGGACTTCAGTGAGAGTCCATAAAAAACCTTCCTGCAGGGATGTTCAAGACCAACAGGATGTACTCATGGCCAAAGAAAAGACAGGATGCATTAGTATTTCTCCATACATTAAATGATGTCAGGAACATTCTCTGGAGCATGCAATCCTGTATATAACAAAGAAACCTGCGCATTGGAATATGGAAACTATACAGAATAGATGAACTATGAGAAAATATAATGTTTGTGTTTGTCTGCTTGGCAAGAGAGAATTCCCAGAGACAAAAGTAGAAAATATTAATAGCACAGCAATGCTTTCTATTCAGGCCTATGTTGCATTTAGACATATTTTTCTGAAACGTATTGAGCAACATCAAGACATTTTACTTGTACCATAGATGACTGTTGTGTGATTTCTTTAAAAAACATATTACAGTTTTATCATAAACCAAGACTGAGGCTTGGGAAAACATTGTTGCAACAATGTGCTTCATATATTTGAAATTTATGTGTGTGATATCAAGCTATTACTTTAAATTATAAGTGTGGTGATTGCACAACGTGAGTTATTTTAAAAAAAGAATTTCCTAAAGTTTGATAAAAAATCTATTTTGTGTTATACTAATTACATTAAAACAACTTTATAGTTCTATTTCTGAAGGATGTTGCTACTGACATTGACAAAATGTAGAACTATTCACATTTCCTGACATAATTAAAACAATTACTGTTCTTTATGAAAATTTCTTGATTCCATGTTAGTTTTAAGTTGTTCTTAAATTAAGAACTTACAGTTCTTGCATTACTAATTTGATACATTATTTACCCAGATAAAATTTCCATCAAGATTTGTTTATTTAAAGTTTAGTGCCCAGGAAGATATCTTTATAAGAACAGACACTAAATTTAAGGTTTGCTTTAGGTTTTCCAAATGGCTTACCTTTTGCTGTGTTGGACACTTTTAGGCAATTGTTGAATTTGTGCTTTGCAAAATAACTAGTCCTTTTTATCTTTGTGCAGAATGGTTCTAAATAGATTATAGTAAACAAATTTAGCTCTATGTTTAAAAAAGTGACTCAAAACAAAATCCCTTGCATTGTTACCAATAAAATCCTCATGGCCTATAAGATATATACATATATATATATAATGAAAATTTAAAGTAACTTTCTATAATTTCTGGCTTTTAAAACATAATTTTTAAATCTGAATCAATGACGTTTAGTGAAATGTAGCTAAATTATTTGGAATGTGACACATGCACATCTCTACTAATATTGTCTTAATGATTCTGTATTAAAGTCCCCATGTAGAATAGAAGCCATGAAGTTTAATATTGGACATTATAATTTCTACATAAAATGTGCAGTTCTGAAATTAAGAATAAGAAGTCCATGACAGAATGAGAACTAGGTAAATATTTACTCATATCTTCTTTCATAACTCATGTTCATTAGCTACATTCAGACATTCATCATTCCTGAGTGTTAAACTGTTCTTGTTCTCTTTTTCTGTAGGCTATACTGTTTTATACCCTTCCCCTGCGCCCAACACACATACATACTCAATATTAGGCTAGAATCTTAATGGGGGATATCCTTCTGAAGGTATGTTTCTCTTGTTGGTTGATGAATAAAACACAGTTTGGCTAATAGCCAGTAGAGGCAGGAAGATAGGCAAGGGTGAGAGACAAGTAGAATGCTGTCATGGGAGGCAGAGAGGCACCACAGAGATGCCATGTAGCCAAGGAAGGAGTAAGACGTCAGGACCTTTCTATGCTAAGCTGAGACCATGTAGAAATACATAGATTAATAGAATGTGTAAATAATTAATTTAGAGTTAGCAAATAAGAAGCACTATCAATCGGACAACAATTTTACAATTAATATAGCATCCATATGTTTAATTTGGGGCTGAGGGTGGGTGGGACCTGACAGGACAAGAATGCTCCAGCATCAGATTCTGTATATGTTGATGAAATGTTTTTTCATCCTTTCAAAGTTTGTGTCACTCCATTTAATAGAGTATATTCTATATCCATTGATATCCAGGGAAATTTGTAATTTGTAATTTTATATTCTTCAGAGATGAAATATATCCCAATTATATATAGCAGAAACACAGTATTGACCAATCTGCTGATGAACATCTATGTCAGTTGTAAATCTTGTTTTAGGAAACAAAGCAGTACTAATCTTGGGTGTACCAATATCTCTGTGGACACACACACACACACACACACACACACACACACAGACACAGTTTCTATAATGGTTGAATTACTTTGCATTAACACCAACTATGACCTGTGAGTAAAGACTGCTTTCTCTCAATGTTGTCTCCAACATCTGTTGCCAGAAGTATTCATGGCAGCCAATATTACTGGAGTGAGGTGGTACCTCAAAGTGGTTTTAATTTGAACTCTCCTAATGTCTAGGGACATTGCCTACTTTAAAAATTGTCAGGTGCACTCTCACCCTGAACTATTGGGGAAGGGTCTAGGCCCTGCCCTATATGAAATGACAGACTATGGACACCCCTATGGAGGGCCTCTCCCTCCCTGGGGGAATGAGGGGATAACGGGGGAGGGTTGGGGGGAGGGCACGGGAGGAGGGGAGGGAATGGGAGAGGGACCTGGAACTGACTTGTGAAGCAACCTTGTTTCTTATCTAAATATAAACTGGAAAATAAAAAAAAATATTCATTAGCCATTTGTGTTCTTTCTTTTTGTCAATCCACATACTTGATCTTCATATTTTTCATAAAATTAGACAAATTATTCCTACCAGATACTTCAAGGCATTTCCAGGAGTTTCGATTGTCGCAAAATTGCAATAAAATAAGGCAACTATTTGACTGTTTGCATTGCGTTTTTTATCTCTTTTTCTACCAATACATGTCTTAATTCAGATCTCTATAATGCATTTCAGTTAATTATTTAGTAATTACTTATTTATCAATTACCTTCCTGACTGATATTTACAAAGTAAATTTTAGCTCTCTTATTCTACCATAATTACACTCACATCTCTCAATTAGTTGTGTGATGACAAAAATATATCACAAAACTTCTTCCTCATTTTATCTATTCCCTTTTACATGGTAATAATTATATGAAGTGGTTATTGTTACTATTTTATATAGTAGGTACACTTTCAATATTTTGTTTACCTGTCTCAGTGTGTTTGTTTGTGTGTCTGTGGGGGTGTTCTTTATGATATGCTTATGTTCCTTTCTATTTCATCAGTATGATTACTGTTCAATAACAAGCCCACTTCCAACCTACATCAAATTCTGGAATTTGTGGAGATGGATAAATGCATTTAAGACCTGGTACATGATTGGCCTGCACAGTGTGAATGTGTACATACTTATTTTAAACCTTTCCATGTTTTACAGTGCCAGGTCTGCAAAGTGTCACTCACATTGTTTCCTGTTTATCAGGGATTGGAAATCCAGACAGAACCAGGAAAATGATCCTGATTTTGGATCTCTAGCTCGCTCCTCTGAGAAGCACAAGGGAAATATCAGTCCCCTGAGGGAAGAGTATAAACATTGCTCTGTGCCTCCTTATATCCTCTCAGGATCCTCCCCAATGAAAACCAGCCTCAGGCTCAGAGTGAAAGCCCAGGCCTAAGTAAACAGCCTCATCTCCTCAGTGAAGCCTCCAGCAAAGCAGAGCTGTCATGATGCTGCTCCTCAACCTGATGACATTTTCCAACCTGTAAGTGTCCAGGGTTTCAGGAGAGGGACCCCATGACATTATGGAATGTATGACTGATGGTGATGTTGTTTGTCCCTAGGTGTTCTGTCCCAGGTGCAATTGAAGGAGTTAGTACCTGGACTCAAAGACTCTGTCTCTCACCTTTATACTCACCCAGTGTGCAAGTTATATTTCTCTATTTCTGGTGTCTTAAAAGTGGGGTATTCATAGGATTTGGGGAGTTAAGTACACACAGCCCCACACTTGAGCCAATGAGCACTTACGACCACAGTTGCTGCCAACCCCTCATGGCATCCCTCTGCATGAGTCCCACATCTTTCCCAAAATCAGTGAGTGCCATCCGCCATCCTAGGTGAGGCCTCCTGCCTCTGCATCTCTGTGACCCCAGAGTCCCTACTGAGTTACAAGTGTTTCTCAAATCAGTCCTGTTCTCCCGCTTGGTTTAATATTTCATCCATCAAACAGGAAACCATCTCCTTTGTTCTCTGATTTGCTGCTGGGAACCACCTCCTTACATCCCATGCAGTGTCCACCCTGCCTCGGGATACATCCTTCATAGGGTCCAGAAGTTCTCCCATCTGCCTGCGGATTCTTTCCTTCACTCAATGGCATGCCAAACACTGCCCCCAGAGACTGCCTGCACCTTGTGTCACATACAGTGTGCCCAGAGAATGTTCCCACTCACCCAGAAATCAACAACTTCTGCAGTGTGAATCCCACAGCTCGCACAGAAATGCCAGCAGTCTGTTTTGTTTCTTGGCACTGATTCTTTCCATTGCTCAGCCATCCATTGCATTGGTGGAACACTAGTGTCAGCATAATTCCTGCTGCAGGAAGAGCTCCTGTCAGCTACCAATAAAGCCTTTCCACCCAGCAAGTCCCTGCAATATCCTGGGGGCTCTTTTCCCCTGCTTTTAACAAAATCCTCATCACTGTGGGGGGTGTTCTGTAAAAGCTACTATAATTTTTCAGATTCCATTTAGAACATACTGAGCATCCACAAAGGATCTGTGTTTGGTGGTATACCTTTGTCAGCTGCTGGCCAAACATAGTTACTGCAAATAAAAATCTATACCTCAGCCCAAAGTTACTGAAGGTGAGCTTTGCACACTAGTATCTTAAAATGGCAATAAGATTAGCTACTTTATACCAATTGTGAGTAATCATAAAATGCAAAACATTTTTGATCACGTTGCTTCTTATACTGATGACATCCAGGGAGAGGATTACAACCTGCCCCAAATATATTTGTGTATAATGCTAAAAATTAGCTTCATAAAGAATATAATATCCCCTGATGTGGTAACCCAGTCACAAAAATACAAACATGGTATGTACTCACTCATATATGGATTTTATACATGGATCAGGATAGTGCCAGTCTGAATTTCCACTGACAGAGAGGGTGGGAAACAGGAAAGAACCTAAGAGACATGTATGGTACCCAAGAGAAGAGGAATTAGGTAAGACCTTCTCAAAAAATGGGAAACACGGCAGGTGGGGTGGGGTGGGGTGGAGTGGGAGCTGGGAAGAAGAGACAGGGAGAAGAGGGAGAGAGAGTAGGTCATGGGGGAACAGGGAGGTTGAGTGGTGTTAGAATAGAGGAAATAGGGAATCATAGGTTAGAAGACAGATCAGGCACCAGTGTTACCTCAAGTGTTTTAAAGGGATGATATCAACTGGCAAGCTAAACAAAATTCAGTGACTAATGGAAACAGAGGCAAACACCCACAGTTAAACACTGAACTGAAACCAAGGAACCCAGTGACAGAGAGAGAGGAGCAGTGAGCAAATTGGCAAAGAACAGGCTGGCAAAAGCAGCAGAGACAGCTGATCTGAATAGGGGAGAGCTCGTGGACGCCAGACTGACATCTGGGAGGCCAGTATGGGACTGATCCAGACCCCCTGAATGTGAGAGTCAGTGAGGAGGCCTGGGCAACCTATGGGCCCCTGGGCAGTGTATCATTGTTTATCCCTGGCATACAAACAGACATCTTGTGTCCATAACACAAAGAGGGATGCTCTCTCAGTCTGGACTCTTAGGGGAGTGACTGGATCCTGCCCTGAGTGAAATGACAGACCCTAGATATCCCCTATGTGGGAGGAAATTGCGATAGGGCGGGAGGCTGGCAGGAGATGGTGGGCGGTGCAGGAGGAGGGGAGGGAGAGGGAACTGGGATTTACATGTAAAACAAGCTATTTAAAATTAAAATAAAAATAAAAAAGAAATGCTGGAATGTTTACCTGTGAGTTAGAGAATTATCTCACTGCAAGTAATGATGGTTGGCCTTGATTCAGGTTTAATGTTCACAGATTTAACCATATGTAATGGAAAAGAGTATCAACTGTCCAGGATGAGCCTTCTCTAGATCCGATTATAGTGACCTCAGCTATTGGAGAAAAAAGGTTTGGAGAGCTAACTGACTATTTAATTCTAGGTTAGTGAGATCAAGACAAACACAGTCAATGAACATCACAGTGTAAAAGTGAAAACCAATGGATCCATGGTATCTACCAAATGACAGGGTGAAGTCAGCCCTTATGGCTGCCAGTAACATAGGATAATCAGAATAACCCTGCACGTTGAACAGACTCTTGATAACAGGAGTCTGTGGATTAACTTTTCAATATCTCCCAGGTTTTCTGAAAAAGGAGACAAATTCAATGCAATAATTAATGAAAATGAAATGAGATTTTATGCTAAGTTTTGGAAAATAATTCATAACCATATTAGTCCAGATGATGCAAACCTTGAAAGTACCAATACTTACTTGCCAAGTCAGGTTCTTCTGATGTTAACCAGGCCAGGATGGATGAGCCACAGCCAGACTGAATCTGTGAGACATTTATTGTGGAAAATCAGAATTTGAATATGCTTATCAGAAACTTACCGGAAACATTACAATAATGTTTTCCAGGATACAATGACCATGTTGTCATACAGATATAAAAATATTATTGTCTAAGAACAATTTTCTTGTCAAGCTTCTGTGTGATTCAAAATTTCTAAGGAAGATAGAGAAGCAGCAGTGGCCTGAAAGTTTCACTGCCTGAGGAAGGAGATTGGTTTGCTATGAACTGAAATGTACACAGTGTCCCCCAAGCCACAAATTCTATCCTGAAATCCTATGCCATGTGCCTCTCAAGGCAGCTGGACTATACCAACCACATGATTCCTTGCAAAGTCTTAAAAGTCCATTAAAAACAAGATGTTCATGTCTCCTAGGCAGAGTTACTTGATATGCAGTAATTATATGTAGTAACTCTGTAGACGAGTGGGTAGTGTGTATATGGACCCAATGGATGCCAGAAAATATCAAGACATTAATAAGAATATTAATAAAACAGATGACTTGAAAATCAGTCTCTGGCACATACATTTAGTATCTACAGAAAAACAAGGGGTATTTTTCCTCTGCAGCTGAGCTCTGTGAGCACTGAAGAAGTTTGAATATGTTATTGAGAGACAGAGAGACACTGAAACTTCAGTGTAAGTCATGATACACCAACATGCAGGGGAGCTCGGCAACAAAAGGGGTTGCAATGGATCCGTGAATCAACAATACAGAAATGAGATGTGGAGTGAGAGACCCCATATACTCTGTGGCCATATTCTTGCTGTCTTTTAGCTTAACACTACCAGCTGCAGCTGAAATGTGAAGTCTTCAGTTTTCAAACAATAACACTTTTGTGTTAAATATTGCAGATTTTGTTTTATCTTTGATGTTATTCAACATAATTTGTTTTTGTTTATTTTAACAAATGTATCATTTGATATAATGGATTCAGATCACTTTCCATGCTTAAATTGTCACTTATATTTTCCCCATTGCTGCCACTCAACTCCATGACATTTCTTGCTCTCTATAAAAAGTAAACAACTGGACAGAAAAGGAAATATTTTAAATAAGACAATAGTAAACAAAACACCAGGAACACACAATGCAACCTACTGGAAAAGCAGTTATTAAGCGATTGTACATGAAAAGAAATACTACATATTCCTATAATTTAGGAGATTTTTAAATTTCCACTGAGAGTCCTTCACATCACTACCATCACCTGTGAAACAATTTTGACAGGAAAAGGAACTAATGACTTGGTTGGGATTCTATTTCCAAATTGACTCATGAGAACATGATTTTATATCCACAGGCTATGCATAGTCTCAGAAGTTGATACATTCTCAGACAGGATGAGGATTTTGACCTCAGCATCCTGCTGGCTGACCCCAGTCTCCTGTACCTCCTTCTTCTCCAAATGGACAGATTCCTTATCTAAGAAGCATTCTGCTCATGAATATGCAAAGCATATTCTCACATGTTTATCTGTTGTGGATATCTTTAATACTGTCCATTTGAATTTTAAATACTTTGATGGGGAGAGCGATTATAAGGATATATATAATTTAAGACAGATTTAGAAATTTTATATGTGTCTCACAGTTGTGACTTCACTATACATCAAAGTGTTTGTTTGCCAGGTTGATGTTTATGTTTCTGGTTTTGTCCCGTGCAGAGTGTCTTTTGAAGGAAAAACCAACAATTCTGACTGCATTTCAGGTTGACTCTGGAAGATTAAACTCCTATCAAATAATTTTGATTGAAAGGTTTTTGATAATTTATTGATATATGACTTTTATATGTGAGATGTGAGATTTTTGATAACTTACATATACATGTATATGTAATGTATATGTAGATGTACTCACGCCCCTGATACTAGATATTCAAGGGATCCAAGGGAAAACAAATGCTACCATTCTGCTAAGGGATCATAGCAATAATATGACTTGTAATGACAACCTGTTATACAGAGATCAGTGTCTTGCTCAGTCAGAGAAGCTCCTTCCTGCAACAGACTGGGACAAATGCAGAGACACATAGCTCGAATAAATGCAGCGAGCCTATCAAATCCCTTCCTGCTGGCCTCTTGGAATTCTGAAGATGAGGCAGAAAGATTGTGAGAGACACAGGGGAAATGAACTTTTTAAACAAATAAAGACTGAGACATGAACACCCAGAGAGACTGTGATGTGCACAATGTCAGACGTGACCTTAGTGTTTAGACTGTAAATGAATATGAGCCTTCACTTCATCCTTAACACAGATGTTATCCCCAATTGATGACCACTTGCTGAGGATAGAATAAGTCATTTCCTAAGAGTTTATAACTAGTAAACAAAGTACTCTTATGGACAGGCTCCATGTCCAGCATTATAGCCCAACACAAAACTAACTGAATAGCATCTTTGGAGGTTGTTTGATGATGTTTTGTAACAGTAGTTTCTTTCCTTATAGGTTTTTAGCTCATACATTGTAGTTTCCAATTTTAATTTTATTGGACTTCTCTGTGTGTGAGAACAAGCTTGTCTCTGTGTCTTGTCTGTTTCTTTTGCCTTTCTCTGGTTCCTCTTTTCTCTTTGTTTGTTTTGTCCTAGCCAGATTCTTGGTTTTTATTGTATCTTGATTTATTTAATTATTTTAGATTCTGGTTTCTCTTTTACTGAGGAAGACCAAGAAAGGGTGTATATTTTCTTTGGTGGTGATATGGATATGACCTGGAAGGACTTGTAGGGAATCATATCACAATATGTTGTATGAAGCATAATTAAACTGGCATTACTTGATGACTAATTGTACTGAATGTTTTTAAATGTTTACAAGAAAACAATAGATAGTCTTTGTCAAGTGTGTGTTTGATGGATTTTAGTAGCTAGAATAAATAAATAAACAAATCACAAAAACACAATAAGAAAATCATCATGTAAAAAATTAACCACAGATGGTTCTATGAAGGATACAAAATTATGTTCAAATTCTTAGATTGCAGAAAGTAGAAAATGTAAACAGCGCCTTTAATCCATTTCCATCTAATCAGAATGATTTTTCTCAACAAGGTAAATGTCAAATAATGGTGACTATACAAAATTAACCCTTGGAATTCTGGTAAAAGGGTAATTATTACAGCACTTTTAAATATAAATACGCAAATTCTTTAAAATTAGAAATTAAACTTCAATATACTCAATTATAACACTGCTAGCAACACTTCTGGAGGGCTTGAAAGATGCCACATGGTGCTCACACATCACTAATTGCAAGAATCCAAGGAGCACAACAAGGGTGTTTTTTCTATGTCTTCATGGCTTCTTTCCACTCACATAGCATGGTTTCCCTATAAATATGGGGGACACACAAGTCACCCTAAGTAGTATTTTTGTTTTGTCCTGAAGTCTCAAAATCAAACCAAAACAGACCTGTTGTTATTTCTTTGAATTTTTGTTAATTTTCTGTGTTAAGTATAGGAAAAATAGTGTCACAATTCATAGGATGCAAAAGTCACTGTGAGTTCACTTCTTTCATACAAAATAAATTCAACAAGTGAAAGGTTATAACTCAGAATTTTCTTCTCATGTAGAATGTCAGTATTTAAAGATTACTCATCCTGTGACTTATTGCCCAATCTGTATGGAACTGCCACATCTTCAAAGGGCACAGGTAGATGGAAGGTCACCTGAACATAGCCTAGAATAAAGGCATGAGAGGATAACCCAGACATGAACCTGTTCTTCTTTTAAGGGTATTAAATTTAAATATTAGCTGGTGCTTAAGGATGATAAGCACACCCCAGCAAAATGTTGACTTGCTCCAATCAAATTGTAACCTTTGTAAATGAATAGTTTTGTCACTTAAGATAGTTAATTCTGGAGAAGTGTCATAATTCTTCAGCATCTAGTCATAAGAAAAGGGGATCATGTCAATTGTGCAGGCTATGCTACTGAATACGGTCCTCAATAGTGTTTCTTAATTTTAGCATTTATATTCAACATTAACTCAGCTTTATATCAATTCTCTCTAAATTTTCAAAATGCTATTGTATTATTATTCTGAAGCAGAAAGGATTTTGGACATTTTTAAAGCAAAAATTGTGAACACACACACACAAATAATATTTTAAAACCAGTACAGCTACATACCTCATCTATTGATCCTTTGCCTTCTTTACTGATAACTGCCTCCTCTGCTGCTTCACCCTAGCAAGATGATATAACAGGAAGAGATACAAATTTGTCCTCCTTCTAGTCATGAAAAGCAGCCCAGACCTGGCCCTGAATTGTAGCAGAGGATCCAAGTCCTGACTTCCCTAGTCTTTCCATTCAGGGATCAGTACAGAACACAGACCTCTCACCATGAAGTTGTGGCTGAGCTGCATTTTCTTTGTATCTCTTTAAAAGGTCATTTATGGGAAAAAGTTGCTGAGAATGTGGGTTCATGAGTAAGAAGTGGGTACGAGTTAGAGGGCCAGTGGTTGTGGGTAACGTTTTCCTGACCCGTATTCTCTGGTTTTACGGGTGTCCAGTGAGGTGCAGGTGGTGGAGGCTAGAGGAGTCCTGGTACTCCCTGGGCGTTTCCTGAAACTCTCCTGTGCAACCTCTGGATTCACCTTCATTGATTACTACATGAGCTGGGTCTACCTGCCTCCAGGGAAGGGATTAGAGTGGTTTAGTCTTATTAGAAACAAAGCTAATGATTACACAACTAAGTACATCGAATCTGTGAAGGGTTGGTTCACCATCTCCAGAGAAAATTCCAAAAGCACCCTCGATCTGCAAATGGACAGCCTGAAATCTGAGGACACAGCCGCATACTACTGTTTACAAGACACAGTGAGAGGATTTCAGTGAGTGCCCAGACAAAAACCTCCTTGGAGGAATGCTCATGGCCAACAGGGAGTTCGCAAGGATACAGAAAGCTATAGGATACATGCTCTTCATATTATAAGTCTCTCAGGAAAGTCCTCTGGAACATATACTGTGGGATCTAATACAGAAGAAACCTCTTCATTGGAGGGTGGCAACTGTACAGAATGGATGAACTTTGACTGACTTTATTGGGGTGTAAATGTGTACTTTGGAAAAAGGAAATCCCAGATGCAAGAATAGAATATACTAAAAACAAAGGCATGATTTCTTTTCAAATCTATATTGCATTTAGACATATTTCTCTTCAACTTACTGAGTAACATTTTAAGATTTTGAACTTCTACCACAGATGACACTTACATGTTTTCTTTCCAAACAGTATTACACTTTTATTCTAAACCAAGACTTTGATGATTGGAAAAAGATTTTTGCAGCAATGCCCTTATCATATTTTTGACATTAAACAAAATGTAAGTATTGTGAGCTGTTTTGTACAATGTGGGTCATTTTAAACTGAATTTTATAACTTTCGATAAAAATGTTATGTGTTATACTAATTTCATTAAAATAATTTCATAATTCCATTTCTTTTTATTATACATTTTTATTCAAATTTTAATAATCTTATTTTACATACCAATCCCAGTTCCCTCCCTCTACCATCTTCTTATGTCCCCCCACAAGTCCCTCATTACATCCCCTCATTCAGTCCCCAAGAGGAGTGAGTTCTCCCACTCTTCTTGATTAGTAAGTCTATCACATCATTTGAGGCAGGGCCTAGTCCCTCCCTCATGTATCTAGGCTGAGAGTTTATCCTTTCATAGGAAATGGATCGCAAAACCATTCATGAACTATGAGTAAATACTGATTCCGCTGTCTGAGACCTCAGAGACTACCTACACCCTCAACTGACACCTACCTTCAACGGGCCTGCTTAAGTCTTATGCTGCTTCCCCAGATGTCAGACTTTGGTCTGATACCTTCCACTTGCTCAGGTCAGCTGTTTCTTTTGGCTTCCCCAGCATGGTCTTAACCCCTTTGCTCATCACTCCTCTTTCTCTACAAATGGATTCCAGGAATTTGTCTCAGTGTTTATCTGTAGATGTCTGCTTCTGCTTCCATCAGCTACTGGATGAAGGATCTAGGATGACGTTTATGGTAGTCATTTATCTCATAATAGAAGCACATTAAGATAGCTTCTCCACTATTGCTTAGATTCTTAGTTGGGGTCATCATTGTGGATCCCTGGACATTTCCCTAGTTCCAGATTTCTCTTTAAATGTATAATGGTTCTCTCTATTAAGGCATCTCTTTTCTTGCTCTCATTCTTTATTCTTGCCTGCACTCAATCTTCCTGATCACTCATGTTCTTCTCATCTCTCCCAATCTCACCAGCTCCTCCTCCTACCTTTCACCCCTTCCCACCATGCTTCCAGTTTGCTCAGGAGATCTTCTCCCTTTACCCTGTTCCAGGGACAATTTATGTGTCACTTAGGAACCTTCTTGTTTACTAGCTTCTGTGGGATTGTGGATTGAAGGATGGTAATCTTTTGTTCTATGTCTAATATCCACTTATAAGTAAGTACATACCATAATTCGCTTTCTGTGTCTGGGCTACCTCACAGGACAGTTTCTTCTAGATCTATTCATTTGTCTGTTAATTTCAAGATTTCATTGTTTTTGTTTCCTGCTGAGTAGTACTGTATTATGTACATGTACCTAATTTTCCTTATCCCTTCTTCAGGTGAGGGGCATCTAGGTTGCTTCCAGTTTCAGACTATTACAAATTATAGATTTAAGTCAGTCTATATAGGATAGGGATGTTATATGATATTAAATTCCTATGTTGATTCTACCTGTCCAATAACATGGGAGCTCTTTCCATTTTCTGGTGTCTAATTTCTTTCTTTAAAGAATCAAAGTTCATGCTATACAGGACTTTTGCTTGTTTGATTATCATTACCCCATGGAATTTTATACTGTTTGTGTGAATTTTTAAAGGTGATATTTTTTCTGGTATCTTTCTCAGCCCTATTATCATCTGTATATAGTAGGGCTACTGATTTTCTTGTGTTGATCATGTATCATGCCACTTTGCTGAAGGTATTTATCAGCTGTAGGTGTTCCCTGGTAGAGTTTTTTGGGTCATTTATGTCAACTATCATTTCATCTGAAAATAATTCTTAATGTGGAAAATTTGTACACAGAGACACATAATTCTCAATTCCTGTATCCGACATCAGTGTATCTGATGTCTTATATCTGCTGTGAGCACTGCCACTTACCCAGTTCCTAATCCAGAGCCTGCCTTCCAGAGAGGGAAGACATGTAAATAAGGCTTCTCTCTGATCAAGAAAACCAGGCATACCTTGACCCTTCAGATCTGGCAGAGGAGACCAGCCTTGGATTCCCAGTTCCTCCCATTGTGTGATAAGCACTGAACTCACCGTGGACTTCTGGCTCATTTTGATTTCCTGTGTCCTTATTTTAAAATGTAACTTATGGAGATGACATGTGGTATGTTCTGTTTACTTGAGGAAAAGAAAATATTGCTTCTGTGTCAGTTTTCCAACTAGCATTCTTTGTGTTTAGAGTGGTCCAATGTGATGTGCAACTCGTAGAGTCAGGAGTAGGCTTAGTGTAGCCTGGAAAATACCTGAAACTCTCCTGTGCATCTGATGGATTCACTTTCAGCAGCCATTATATGAACTGGACCTGACAGGCTCCAGGGCAGGGGCTGGAGTGGGTCACATACATTATTAGTGGTAGTTGTGATATTGAATATGGCGATGCTGTGAAGGGTCGATTCACCATCTCCAGAGACAATGCCAAGAAAACCATGTACCTACAAATGAACAATCTCAAGTCTGAGAACACAGCGATGTATTACTGTATTAGAGACTCAGTGAGTGAATGTTAATATGAGCTTAAACACCAATCTCCCTTCAGGGTGCTCAAGACCAGCAGGGGGCACTGAGAGCACACAGACATTGGCTCCAGACAAAAGCCTGTTCAGAGGGTCAAAGAGGACCAGACACCTATATGCCTCTCCAAATCACACTTAGGGATTCTCTCTACCGGTAGATTGTGTAAAAATGGTTGAATGTCCAAATGCTCATTTGCATTTCTGTTTCCTGATGTGTTGCATGTAAGGAGTGCATAGGGGTAACATGGGAGGCTTGGTGGTCAAAATGGGAGGCTGAGATTGGCAAGGAACTTCAATTGGTGTGTAAAATAAGATTGATTTTAATTTAAATAAAAATAAATTTTAAAAATCTTTGAATGTCCAAAAGTTTATTTGAATTTCTGTTTCCTATTGTGTTGTATGAGTGTATTATATATTATATATATAATACATTACCATTCCCTGCCTCCCTGTATCTCTCATCTCAATGTCTCTCTGTGTCCATCTCCCTATCCTTCTCTCTTTTTGAACTCTTTCTCTCTCACTCCTCTTCAGGTATGTGTGTGTATTTGTGTATATGTTGATTTATTATGCATTTATCTAACAATCTGCATTATATTTCAGAGGCAAATTTTATCACCCAGCATGGATTTCACTGCATAGTCTGATTGGCCAGTGAGCCCCAGTATTGTTCTTTCTCCACACTCCCTAGATGGTCTTCACTGTTATCTGACACACCCATTTCTTTTGTAGTTATGTAGATGAGAGCTCTAAGTTAACAATACACTGAAGGCCCCATTACAATTGCTTTTTAAATGTAGGATGTGCTCTGACCTGAAAAGTACAGATTATCACACAGGGTAGATGTGATTCTGTGAGGTGATTTTCAACAGATATTGATGATAAAAAGAAAATGAAGATGGTTAATCCCAGACTCAAGCCAGCACAGAACCAATTTCAATCTAGAGGACCCTGTAGAGTCTTGTTGTCTCTGTGGTGACTACACTACCCACACAGAAACATGGACACATGATTTAAATCAGTGTACATTTTTGAAGTTCTCATCTAATGCTGTGCTTCAGCCCAATGTCAAGTTCTTGTGTTACATATATGAGACCTTGATTCAAATGGTAGTATTTCAAAAAAGCATTTTTCATTTTGATTAATAAAATATCCTGTCTTTGAAATATCATTTCTCCATGTTAAAAGTTAGGATACTGTTTCTGTCATCCAAGACATCAGTTTCATTTTTCAACTTAAGAAAATCTCATTTCTATCTCTTGTCTAAGGTTTGAGTCGTCATGATAACAGACAGCTCAGAGAACACAGAGTTGAGAGGTGATATCTTCACTAGCAGATATCTTCGTTCCCTCCATCTTCTGATTGGGCAAATTCAAGTGTGCAAAAGAGGCTGCATGAAGCCAACATTTGTAATCAACTCAGAAGTGGATATCAAAGTCAAAAGGAGAAGGTGTCTGTCACCAGTGATAAGAGCACCAGGTACCCAAAGAAAGAGTGAAACCAAGTGTTGAGGTGATGGAGAGGGAGTGGTGCCTGTGTTGTGTAAAAGGGCGTGTGGTTCTACAAAGACATTAGCAAACACTGTGTGGGTCTTTCAGAGAATTACACACAAGATGATGTGACTGAGCAATCTCATATCTGGGTGAGTACACAAAGGAAGCAGATTGGGGTGCAGTAAAGCATGGTGTATCATTAATTAGTAAGAGAACCCAGGACTGATATTGAGGTTCAAACTGCAAGTTGAGGGTCAGTAAAGCAAAGCATCTGGCCACTGGCTCATATCTCAGGCTGTATGGCCTGATCTAGTGTCCACCAGTTCTTACCAATCCTCATACTGTAACTTCTCAGCATTGCTGGAGAATGAATGACTGTTACTGAGACATTGCTTCTGTCATATACATCCATAATGGTGGGATTAAAGGTGTGTGCTATAATTCTCTTTTACACTGATGCACTCTTTTGTAGATCTGACTGGTCTTGGAGTCAAAGAGATCCTTCTACCTCTTAATTCTGAGTCCTAGGATAACAAGTGTGCACCAACAGCTCCTAGTTTCTAGCTGCTGGAAATAAAGGTGTGTGCCTGTCACCTATGGCTTGTGGCAGTCTTTTCTTTCTGAATCATCAATCAACCTTTATTTAATCACAAGTAATACACCACTGAAGCAGGGAGAGTGGGAAGAGAGAAAAGATGAGACATGAGGTTAGGTGGGGCCAGAAGGGTAAAAGGAGTGAGAGGAAAAAGAGAGGTAAGGTAGTGGGATGAATCGGTGTGATCACAGTACATTTTATATGAGCATGGCGATTTGTTTTTAAGTAGAATGGATGGCATAGATGAGAAAAGATTATTTTCAAATATCGATGGATGTTTAAATATATACCTGTCTGTTCTTGTATGTGTGTCTTGTGTAGGATTGTCTCAGTTGTTTGTCTATCTGTGTATACATGTTTGTGTGTGTGTTAGCTTGAGAAATGCATATTTTCTCATAATATGTTAATACTTTACATTCAGAGGTTACCACAGCATCCTCTAACCACAGAACCATGCCATGGGGTTTGGTACCAAGTGAGGCTAGGATTGAGGATTTCAAGTTGAGACCTCTCTTCCCTTAACAAGTCTCTGCAGATGATCCAGCTTCACTTCGTGCCTAAGATCCCAGTGTCTTTCTGAACACCAGAGGCTGAGGACACAGCTAAGTAGTCCCTTGAGGCTCCAAATGATGCTGTAATGATAAGCGACACACTTACTCAAAGTAAAACTAAGTATTTATTGTAGAAATTACTCACAAGATACCAAACAAGTAACCCAGATGAGCCAAGTAGTTTTCCGCTGCCGAACCGGAATCCGAACTGTGGGGAAAGAGAGCGAGACTTCCTGTGTGCTGTCTTTTATACCTTCCCCCGTAACGCCCCCTAGCCATGCCCAAAAGTGGGCCTGGCTAGTGACGTAGTTCACCGCCTACGTACGTATACGTCATTACATCCAGCCGTATACGTCTTTAGTCACGTCTAAAGTGGGTGTGGTTAGCGGTGTGGTAAACCGCCCTTTTATTACCTCATCTGTGTGCGCCTCTAGTAAGTCACATGGTTAATGGCGGCATACAGGCTTTCTCCTACAGTCCCTGACTTCATCATATCAGTGTGTGAGAGATAATGCATTGTCTAAAAGCATAGTTTGCTCTTATTTATACGTTGTCAATCAGATGTGTGTTATTGAACATGAATAATGAGGTTCCTACATACTCTGTGGGTCGTTTTCACTGTAGACAATGACATCATCATTTCTAGACTCTGGATAGGAAACAAGATGAGGATGCATTTTCTTACATGCCTTTCACACCCCCTCTTTCTGGTTTGTTTTGTTTTTACTTACACTCCCTACTCCTACATTCTTGAGATTTATGCTGAGAACATTAATCATTTATACGTTCTTTTTCTACTGTTTCATAACCAGTCATATGTGCTGGGCATTAAGAAGAGGAACTTTGGTAGCTGGTGTTTATTTGAGGACTGGATAAGCCAATGCTGTCATCAAAACAGGATTTTCTGTGGCAAAACAGGTGATTTTTAAAGCTAGAAGTACTAGGCCTATAACTCTGTAATAGGGTGCTTGCCTTCCACGTGCAAGGTCTTAAGGTCAAGAATCAAGAATAATTTAAAAAGGTTTCAGAAATCTATGCTGAAAATATCATTTCTCACATGAACTAGACTTAAAGGAGGTGATCTAAGGGCTGCAGAGGGAATGGCAGTCCCTATAGCAGGAAGGGCAGATGGAACTCAGTGGAGCGGTAACAAGTCCACAAGGGTTTGGTTCCAGAGTAACATCACACACAGCAAAGCCAAGGTTTGCAGCTTGACACAGTTCCATGACACAACATTCATGATACAGTTCTAAACAACTAAAACAATGATTTCAATGCAAGAAAAGAGAAATGTTTGATTGAATGGAAATGCTCATTGTTGATACTATTTGTGCATATATGTGTGCTTGTACATGCCTCTGGAGGACAAAGGGAGATTCTGAGTGTATTTCTCAGTTGATCTCTACCTTAGTTTTTGAGACAGGATGTCACAGTGAACCTGGAGCTCACATGTTCAGATATAATAGTTGGATGACAAGTCCCAGAGAGGCTCCTGTCACCACCTTCCCAGTGCTAGGAATATAGAATAAAACATCATTTCCAGTTTCTGAACATAATGAGAGGATCAAGCTGGATACTCATACAGGGTGACAGCCAACTTACCACTGAGACAAATCTTATTCTGTGGATTTTCTCATTAAACATTGTATACATTGATAAATATATTGTAACTTACAAAACTAAATATATGCATTACAAAATAATTGTTAAGTTAAATTGTATTGTTAATTATGGATTTTTAAACCATTCATTGTCTACATGAAATTGAAAGCCATGAGGCCAACTTTTGCAGCATCCTTAAAATCATGCTGTCTGTGGAAATGGGCATATGGGAGAGAGGAAGGGATTGGGAAGGACATAATGATCAGATTACATTGTATGGTAAATATTTTCAAAAGAAAACTTAATAAATTAATTGTTTGACTTTAGCTGTGCACATGATTGTTGGGAATGGTGGTATATACCTTTAATCCAGTCACAAGGGAGGCAGTGGCAAAAGACTTTAACACAGTTCAATATCGGCTTGGTCTTCATAGTGAATCCAGGTCAACTGGAGCAAATCGTTCAATAACATGAATAAGATATTTCTATCTCCCTCTCCAACCTTTCTCTCTTTATCTCTCTGTGTGTGTATTTGTGTGTGTGTGTGTTTGTTTGTGTGATTGTACTTTAACTATGACTATGTGTGACTATGTTTGCAGTTGTGCAAATCATCAAATCCATCATCTTATCAGAATAATTTTAAATTATCCTGGATTATTATCCTTTGATTTTATTGACATCATGACCTAAAGCAACATTGGAGGGAAAGGATATATCATCTTGACTCTTAAAGACCACACAGCAGAAAATCAGATCATGAAATAAAATATGTTGGTTGAAAGTGGGAATTGAATCAGAGATCACAAATCTGTTCACCAGCTTGCTCCCCATGGTTGTTCAGCATGCTTTCTTACAAAACCCAGAAATACCTGCCCATGGCGGACAAATTCCACATCTGTCTGAGTGCTCCAACACCAATCATTGATCAAGAAAGTGCCCACACAGTATTTCCTGCAGATCATACTGATGGAAGCCCTTTTTCCAAATGAAGTTACTTCTTCCCTGATGACCCTAGCTTGTGTTATGTTGACAGAATTCTAATCACCACACAAATTGATAGGTTCTGTCATTACAACAAGAAACATTAAGAGAGTGTCAGTGTGTTCACTAAGCATAAGTAAACAACAACCGAAGAATTAAAAATAAGGATCCATCTCCCAAAAGAAGATAACTTGAAATAATGAGGGATATGGTCATGAACATGTATTTGCTAGTTATTTTTTCTCAGTGATTTCCTTCTATTCAGTTCCATGGAGAAGCAGAACAGTAGTGCATATGGAAACAAACTCGCTACGAGATAATCAAAGACAAGAATCTTTTAGTAACTGGAATTACACCAAGTTCCCTGATACAATATGAGAAATATTCTTTTATTTCTGTAATGTTTCTTCCCAATATTTTGTAACAACAATGAAAATATCAGTCAATTCCAATCTGAGACACACTGAGAATAATGTTTGAAAAATATTGTTCTAACAGCACAGCATCATGAACAAGGGAAAGAACAGTCATAGTGTGGGTAGCCATCAGAATAAGCACAGGATGGGTGACTCCATAATGATAAGCCAGTGTCACCATGCCACTCACAGTAAATAAGATGTGTTAAAGGTGAGAGATCCATCCCCAAGTAAGACAGATATTATCTGAGTCCCAACTGAACAGGATGGATCCAGATTTGTCCTTCCCTTCCCTTCTGATTTACATTAACAAGGAAGGCGTGGAGAAAAGCCCTACACAGTCTTGTTCTCTATGGTGAACCTTACCTCAAGGCACAGAGTTTCTCATGTGCATACATGTCCTCTTCTCCTCTTCACTTCTGGTCATCATAGATTTTTCTATTGTTATTACTTTAGTTTACATAAATTTCAAGCCATGTTACATACTACTTTTTTATGAGATGTTATGAACAAATGAAACTCACATCCCTCACCAATGCACTAATCACTTTTAGAAACCTGGGTGTTAATGTGATACAAGCCAGAGATAGAGACAAATAGAGATATAACAGTACATCGAAAAAGATAGTCTTACATTAATGAAGAGGAAGTGATGGGAGATGTCATTCTGAAATCTGACTCTCATTCGTTGTTGAATAAAGCACTGTTGGACAATAGGGAAATATGATAGGTGGGACTAGGTGTCGAGGAGGATTCTGAGAAAGAGAAACACAAGGAGTCACGATGTAGCCTCCAGAGGAGTAAAAGGTCCAAACCCTTTCTCCGGTAAGATAAATACATAGATTTACAATTATGGGAGATAGCCAGTAAGAAACTAAGCAAATGGCCAACAGCTTCATAAATAATATAGCATTCTTTGTGTTATTTTGGGACTGCAACTATGGCAGAGCTCAAGCGGCTGGTGGGGGGGGAAAGCATCTGGTGGGGGAAAACTACATGTTACAAGGAGCTAAAAATAGACACCAGCTGGGATGTTCCTCAGTGAGGAGATGAGATCTGAAATTAGAATGATTTTACCCTAATCAATCCTATGGCCTTCCTCCCAGAAAACATGGAAAATCACACTTACTAAATTATTGGGAGATGCTTTCTCATGAATTAGTCATACAATAAGACAAATGCACAGAAACCAAGAAAATGAACATTGAGCAGTCCCTTATGCAAGAGTTTTGATCAGCAACTACTTTATTGGAAGTTTTAGAGTTATAAAAATGTGTTGAAGACATGGTATGCTTGTCTTTCAAAACTAAATGAATGTGTACTCACTTACTATATACATCACCATGTTTTGCTTATAAGGTCTGCAAATTGTAAATCCAATAATCACATGTTTATCAAGAATAGAAATCCAACCAGGATCAAGAGAATGTTCCTGAGTTTTCACCACCAACTCCTCTGAGAAACACAAGGATAGAAAATTGTAAACTTTGCTGTGTGCCTCCTTTTATCCTCTCAGGAACCTCCCCCAATGCAAAGCAACGTCAGGCTCAGGAGGATTTCTATTCTGTACTTGCTTTACTGAAAATCAGCTTGAAGTTTGAACCCCAATATCAATCTTTGGGTTTTCATTAATTGGTATTGCACCCTGCTTTCCTGAACCCCATTGTGATTCCTTTGTCTACTCATACAGATGTGAAATTGTTCAGAGTACCATGTGTGTGTGATATTCTGAGAGACCCACACAGTGTTTGCTAATGTTTTAGAAGAACACACCCCCGTTTACACAGCACAGGGCTCAGTTGTATCCATCTCCTCAGAACTTGGTTTCATTATTTCTTAGGGTAAGTGGCATAGATATTACAGATTACAGGTACTTTATTCTTTTGATTTTAAGGAAACCAATCAGATGATGGAAGGAGGAGAGACGTCTGCTAGTGAGGACTTCACTTCTGAACTGGGAGTTCACTGAGCTATACTAGCAGTTGTTCTGATGCCTCAAACCTTAGACAAATGATAGGAATGAGTTTCTCTTGAGAAGAAAAATGAAATTGGTCTCTAGAATGAGAGAAACAGTGTCCTAAAATTTAACTGGGAGTAGTGATGTTTCAAATACTAGTAATCAAAATGAGAAAGGTAATTTTGAAATACTACATTTTGAATCAAGGTCTCATATGTACTATACAAAAACTGGCTGCTCCTGAAATGTGATGAGCAGGGAACGTTTGTTGGACCTAAAATGTATCAGAGCCAATGACTCTCAGTTCTACTCCCAAGGATTTCACTTAAGACCAATAATATACAGAAATTATTATGGAAAATCTAGCAATATGTATTAAATGACTTCACATATGCACATTATTGAACAAATAAGATCAGGCAAAGATCCCCCCTACGTAGAGCAGAAGTAACAACAGTGTATGGAGACACATTTGAAATTCACCTGTCTTCAGTGTGTGCTGTGATTCCTTCTAGAGAATTATAAATAAAAATGATTCCCAGGTGACACATGTGTAAAACCCAACACCAGAACAAGTATTCTTACAGAATGTGTCCTGAAAGGATAGGAAAACAATGACAGGTATTCCTGTAGTGCTTTTCTCTAATTCTATTTGATGATATATTGTCTCATTAGGGTAAAGTAACAGGTAAACATATGTGAGTAGATATTTTGCAATTCATGTGTGTTTTATAGAAGTAAAGGAAAAATCTCACCAGTTCTTAGTTGAGTGGGATGGTGGTGCCAGATAAAGTGGCCAACTCAATTATTTGTATGAAGTACCTCCCTTAATCATTTGCTTTCTGATTTTACTGTTTTAAACATCAGATATACAGATTTTAATATTTTCCTTCCTCGAGTATCTCAGCATGTATACTACAAAATAGGACACTTATGTCTTAGTTTTCTAAGCAACATCCCCCACATATTCCCCAAGTAGAGTTCTAACAAACTTATATAAGCACAGTTAGTGTTGACCATAGGTGCATGAGGGTAGAATCAAGCACAATGACAATAACCTCCAAAACAAGTGGCTCCATCGCTTGTCCAGAACAATATGTTTCCAACTGTTCCTCACTAAGAAGTAGGGCCAAGAAATTATCAGCCCTATCTATAATAGCATTTGGCTGCCTTGACCATAGTTAGTGTTATACAGGTGACAAATGACAAAGGCCATGAAGAGTTCATGATTGTGATAACCCTGTCGTTTCCAGAAGACAACATTTAGCAACAATCCTCCCTGTGATCTGCTCTATATATTCTTCCCACCTCCTCTTCCTCGGCTTTCTCTTAGCCTTGGAGGAACTTGAGTGATAGTGTAAATCCTATATCACACAGCATACTGAAGATTGGGAAAGGCAGTTACTGTCATGTAGAGAATCCAGATTATGAATTTGAGATTGGGACTGTTGGGTGTTCTGGATTCTGCTTTGTAGGCTTTGGAGGTAGAATGGAAGTCACGACAGGAAAAGATATCTTCAGTGAAGGACAAGTGGAGCAAAGAACTGGATTTTTGTAAGGAAAATACTGGAACTTTGTAAGGAAAAGTTGGGTATATGAGAGAAAGGGGATGTGCAGTTAGGAAGAATGAGACTGTGGAAAAATAAAAACAACACTGTATTAATGTCAAAATTTGTGTGCTATAAAAATTTATTAACTGTCCCCATTGAATTGACTATATTAATATGGAGAAATAAAAACTGACCTAAGATGACATGAAGACAGTCATGTTTTGCCTGATGTGATCTGGGAAAAGTAAAGGCCAATTGTGTACAATCAAGTAATAATAGTGAGAACTTCAAGATGTAAAATAATGCTGCAAATATATACTTATCTCCAAGGCAACCAGTTACAGAAAGACAAGTAGTAACATGGAATGCCTCACTTGCAAACTTCCTGTGGCCCTAGAACGGCATCTCTCAGAAAGCAGTAAAATTCAGAAAGTCTCAAGGGTTCCTGTCACAGGGAAGGAGCTCTGCTAGGGGCACATATTACTCTGCCCATGATCCACCTCAGGGAGAAGCCATGTCCACCATAATTAGGTTTAGACTGAGCACATATCTGGAAACATAACTCTGTGTGGATTTTTTTAATTTCCCACTAATGTTAAGGGGACATGATAGTGAGGAAACACAGTGTGTGATATGCCTATGCTTAAAAAGGAACTAAGCAAATTGTGGGGAATCCTTAACATGGAAAATATGTACACAGAGATGTATTACTCTGTCAATGTCTGCACCGGTCATGAGTGAATCTGATGTCTTATATCTGCTCTGATCACATCCCTCTCCCAAGGTCCAACTCCAGAGCCGGCTACAAGAGGAAGACATGCAAATAAGGCTTCTCTCTGAACCCATGAAAAACAGCCGTGCTCAGACCATGCAGCTCTGGCCCAGGAGCCCAGGTCTGAATTTCCAGATCCTACCATTGTGTGATCAACACAGAGCAGACCACTGACCATGAACTTGGGGCTCATCTTTGCTTTCTGTGTCTTTATTTTAAAAGGTAACTCATGGAGTTGAGATGCCATGTATTCTGTTCTCATGAGAAAAAATGGCTTCTGTGGCAGTTTTCTGACTCCCATTCTCTGTGTTTGCAGGTTTCCATTGTGATGTGCAGCTGATGGAGTCTGGAGGAAGCTTAGTGCAGCCTGGAAAGACCCTGAAACTTTCCTGTGAAGCCTCCGGATTCACCTTTAGTGACTATAGCATGCACTGGGTCCGCCAGGCTCCAGGGAAGGGACTGGAGTGGGTGTCACTCATTAATTATGACAGTAGTTACATCGAGTATGCCAACACTGTTAAGGGCCGATTCACCATCTCCAGAGACAATGCCAAGAAGACAATGTACCTGCAAATGAACAGTCTCAAGTCTGAGGATACAGCCATGTATTACTGTGCAAGAGACACAGTGAGCGAATGCTACTGTGAGCTCAGACACAAACCTCCCTTCAGGGATCTAAGGACCAGCAGAGGGCACAAATAGCACACAGAGATGTGGTCAAACAAGAGCCTGTTCAGAGAGGCAAATAGTGATGGACTCCTCTGTGTCTGGGCTGCCTTTCTATATCACACTCAAGGATATGGGAGTGAGTGAGAATGAGGAAGAGGGAAAGACTTAGTAAGGAAACAGGAAAGTTGGCGAGAAGACAGCGAAGGAGGGGAGGAAAGACAGGATAGAAGAGACATGAAAGATGGAGGGGATAGAAAGGGTCATTAGAAGTGAGAAGCTGATGAGAGAGGGTAGTAGGGATGAATTTTTCAGATACTCTCTTTGGTAGGCTTTATACTGTCTTCATAAAGTATCTTCCTGTTCAGCGACCTCCCTTTCCCTGTTTCAAAGGGAATATTCTTCACTTCCTTCCTCAAAAATATAAAGGAACTTGTACTGGTGCTTGGTTTTGAGTATCTGTGTCTGGTTCCATCAATTACAGAATGAAGACTCTTTGAAGATAGTTGGAGTAGTCACTATTATGATTACAGGGAAAGACCAGTTCGGGTGCCTGGCCAAACTCCAGGAATACAGTTGAAGGGAGGGAGCAGGGAATACATCAGCAATAGAGGTCAAGATCAGAAATCTACAGAAAAAGCTGGACCAATCTCGTGGGAACTCATGAACATTGGACCAACATCTGTGGAGACTCCATGGGACAGATATAGGTCCTCCATGTGTGCAAAACAGTTTTGAATATTGGGTTGTCTGAGGGGCTTCTGGCAAGAAGACCCAGTACATTAGCTATCTTGTAAGAGCCATTTTCTATGAAGATATATGATGATCAAACTTAACACAAAGGGAAGGGTCTGGGTCCTGGCCAACTTAATGTTTCAGACTTTGTGGACTCCCCATTTGAGCCCTTATCTGTTGGAAGGGGTACATGGGGCAGTGTGGGAGCTAAGGGAAGCAGTTGAAGAGGTAGGAGGGAGAACTTTGATTGGAATGTAAAGTGAAATTTAAAACAATAAAGTAAAATATAAAAATATGCATGAAGGAATTTGTGCCAATCCAGTATTACAAAAATGCCACTTTAAGCTTGCCCAGAGGCCTATCTGTTGGGGACATTTTTCCAACTGAGTTTTCCAGTTCCCAGATGATCATAGTTTGTGTTACATTGACACAATTCTCACGACCACACAAATACACATTTGTGTACTGTATTCTAAGGTGACCATTAAGTGAGTATCAATATGTACACAAGACATAGGTAATTATATGACTGTTTAAGCCCTTAGGTACAAGGATTTACCTCTCTCCAATGGAAGATAATTGCACTTAATGTGCAGCTCCATCATGAAGTCATTCCCTTCAAAGGTGACTTTTCTTAGATACTTCATTTTGGAGAGTTTCATGGAGAAGGGAAACCCAAAGCATGAGAGTGCAATATACAGGCACACACTATGTCTCAGACAAAATTCTTGAGTAAGGGTTATCAAACCACCATGACTAGGATTATGACGTTAGTAATTAGACACACAGTAATTAGATCTCTGCTCTTTCATTGACCATTCATAACTCTGTGTTGACAAACAAGTCGCATGAACAGGAGGGGGGCATTTTATAGCATCATTAACTTGGTATAAAACCTACAGGTAGCCACCGTTGCTGTCACACAATTTTAATCCCAGCAATTAGGTCTCAGAGGGAGATGGATCTCTCTGAGTTTGGGGCCATCCTGGTCTACAGAGCAAGTGCAAGGATAGGCTCCAAAAATTCACAGAGAAACACTGTATCAGAAAGAATGGCCTGGCAAAACCAGCAGAGACAGCTGATCCAAACAGGGGAGAGCTCTTGGACACCAGACAGACAGCTGGGAGGCCAGCATGGGACTGATCCAGAACCCCTGAATGTGAAAGTCAGTGAGGAGGCCTGGGCTACCTATGGGGTCCTGAGCAGTGGATCAGTGTTTATCCCTCGAATACTAATAAACATCGTGTGTCCATAACACAAAGAGGGTTGCTCTCTCTGCCTGGACTATTAGGGGGAGTGCCTGGACCCTACCCTGAGTGAAATGACAGACACTAGATATCCCCTATTTGGAAGGAATTGTCAATAGGGTGGGAGGATGTGGAGGGATGGCGGGGGGGGAGGAGGGCTTGCGGGCGGAGAGGAGGGAGAGGGAACTGAGAATGGCATGTAAAGCAAGCTATTTAAAATTAAAATAATAAAAATATTTAAAAAACAATCTACACTTATTATAACAAATCTTCATATAAATGTAGTAATATTTGACAAATGATTTGAAATCATATATTAAAGCAGTAACATCAACCTCTATATGTTGTCAGGAAGGTAAACACTTCTGTGATCTAATGCTTACAAACATACTGGAAACATACTGGAAATATTACAATAATATTTTCCAGGATACAATGACCATGTTGTTATACAGGCATAAAACATTATTGTCTAAGAAAAATTTTCTTGTCATGCTTCTGTGTGATTCAAAATTTCTAGGGAAGATGGAGAAACAGCAGTGGCCTGGAAGTTTCACTGCCTGAGGAAGGGTATTGTCTTCTATGAAATGAAAAGTACACAGTGACCCCCAAGCCACAAATTCTACCCTGAAATCCAATGCCATGTGTCTCTCAAGGCAGCTGGACTATACCAAATACATGATTCCCTGAAAAGTCTTAAAAGTCCATTAAAAACAAAATGTTCATTTATCCTAGGCAGAGTTACTTGTTATGCAGTAATTATATGTAGTAACTCTGTAGACGAGTGGGTAATGTGGATATGGACCCAATGGATACCAGGAAATATCAAGGCATTAATACGAATATTAAAAAATCTTTTCCAGCGTACCAGCTTTCAAATCAACCAACAATATGTCATTCACATAATGATACATTATGGATTTTGAAAATTGTTTATGAGTTATTTCCAAGCGTTTTTGCAAAATATACAGGTAGAAAGTTAGTCTATTTAACATTCCTTGTGGGAATACCTTCCACTGAAATCTCTGTACTAGTTGAGAATTATTATAGGTAGGCACTATGAAGGTGAAATTTCCCTATCTTTTTCTTGTAAAGTTATAGTGAAGAAGCAAACTTTTAAATCTATGCCTATAATTGCTCACCATTATATCACATACAAAGTGGCACAGCATACAGAATTGTTTAAGTCCCACAGAACCTGCACAGGACAGCTGATTCTTCATTGATAAGATCTGTCCCCACCATGGAAACTCATAGTATAACGTTCTTTCATAAAAAAGAAGGACATAAATATGAGGTCTCCAGGTATGTTAAAGTGGATTTTCATCCTAAAAAGCCAGCCAAGTCACATAGAATTTTCTCAGCTGTAATGATTTTCTACCAAGAGCCATACCTAAGACTCAATAGTGCAGTGTGGGCATGGAAGGAAGGTGTAGTTTGGTATATGAACAAGAAAAGTTTATCTTCATTTTCACAGAGCAGTGTATGTATGGCATTAATTGTCATTTGTCTGGGAGTAGGCCAAAAAGTTTGGGATCAAGAAAATATTCCTGAAGGTAAATTAGTTGAGATCAACTGGGTAAACTAGAGATTGGTGAGGATGGTTAGGGATAAAGGAGGGAAGATGAGAGCATCAGGAAGCAGGATGTTTGAGGGAGTAGGGATGCAGTAGAAGAGCAATGAAAGACATGTCTTCATAGAGAGAGACAATATGGGATTAGGTTGAAAATAGGTGCTATGGTAATTCCCAAGAATGCACGAACATAACCTCAGTTAAGACACTTAGAAATAGTGGTGCTTAAGGGGCAGAGATAACCACAGTGAAAAAAATTTGGGAGTCAGAGTGGGAAGTCAGATGTGTGGCCGGATCCCCAAAAGCCCTGGTTTCTTTGTGGAGAAACTGAAGTGGAATACAGTTGAACTATATAGAGGAGGAGAAACATGGAAAAACAGAAGGCTTCCTTAGGGCAAAAATGCTTCAGACATGAGTGTGAGTCTCCCTTTACTCTGGGAACTCTATTCCACACAGGCAGATGGGGGAAAAGCTTATGGTAAATGTGCAGACCCCCGATGCTTTTGATAACAGTGATGACTAAAGTTAATATCCTCACCAAGAGATCTTCCCTCTTCTGATTTTATTCTACACTTTTCTGAAGCTGAGTGCTCCAAAATGCCCCACTGACACATTAGATGTCCCCAACTCAGGGCACCAAACTGAGTAGATTTATTTAATTAGTGATTTCCCACTCAAGATTCAAGAAGTTGTAGATTTAAACACATTCACAATAAACTCAGATTTAGAAGTAAACATTCCATGTCACATTAAGGAAAGGATCAAAAATATCCCGTTGATGTCATTAGGCCAAGAATAAGGGCAGATTTAAGTTCTCTACTTCATGCTCCCTGTGTCTACTTTGTTACTATCTTTCATTTCTATCAGTCTGAATCTGTTCTTCCTCTCTCCATCTCTCTCACTCTCTCTCTCTCTCCCTCCCTCTGTGTGTGTGTGTATGTGTATTGTGTGTACATATTATTGAGAGAGTGCATATATTCATGTGAGTGAGAAACATGAACAAAAATCTTTATTTATTGGACAACAGAGAAAGTATCCCATGGAAAAATGAATAAGAGATACATAAAGAATCATTTAACACATTTTTACGAGGGTGATTCCTTGTTAGTGACTCCAAGGAACTCAAATGCTAAACAGTACTACAGACTTTATTTATCAAACAATATCCGTACGATCTCTTCAACAATTCTGGATATTTATTTTATAAGTTATATTCAAATCCATATTTTGTGTCTTCATAAAGCACTTATCATAACATACATAAAAACACACATTCAATAGCCTTTAGTCAGAAGCATGGAAGAGCACATAACTTAGGTTCAAGTCAGAGATAGGGTGTTGTTCCTTGGTCCTTTTCACCCTACAGCTGTAATAATGGCATGTTGATTAACGGTGTTGTTAAATAATTTTTTCACAGAATTTATATGGTGATTCAATATAAGTGCATGTTAAGTGAGATAGGTTCTGAGATCATACAATTTTCTATTGTGCCCTTATGTACTCACTTCCATTACCAGTACCTTGACCTACCATCTCCAACTTTTATAAAACAAGCACCAACACTGACACAGTGTCACCTCTCACAGTTCATGTTTGATCATGTTTATTCTAAAGACCATTTGGTTTAGAATAAATGTTGTGGTACCTGATAAACTCAAGGGCTAGATGTCTTTTTATGCAGAACATTTATTTCTGCATGTTTCTCTAGCAGAAGTTCCATTCCTATGACAAAAATGAATGCCATGTTCCCAATATGTATGCAACCTCATAGGGAATACATTGTGACAGGCATGAATCCCCTAGGCCAACTCCATGTTAAAGATTATACAAACCTATATTGAGTATGAAATAGTGCTTGGAATAGCAGTGATTTTATAAAATATCCTTGTCTTCCTCTAACTGGAAATTATGGGTTGACAAGAAGGCCAGGGAATCTTCCACTTCAAGTCTCTGAATTGAAGTCGACTGAGATTCTGCTCTATTGTGAAAGTTCCTGCAAATTTGCTATAAGATATGGTTCAATTTCTTTCCGGATAACTTTATTTTCTTAGACACAGTGTCATGTATCCCAAACATAAGACATACATAGATTTCTTTTGCTTCCATAATTTCTTTATCCATGCAGTTGTGGAAATGAACACAGATCAACACTATCTTGAAAATATATTTTCTACTAACTTAGTCATGTCCACAGGACCATCAGTGACACTAGATGCTATAAATGCCACCTTCACCCTTATTTCATCTCAGACATCTGAACCATTAACTCTGTTGCCTAAGGCTCACATCTCTCAACTCATGTATTTCAGGGGACATGCAAATTATATCCTTCTCCTTCTGTAATCATGAAAAGCAGCTTGACCCTACAGCTCTGGACTCACAGGTCCTCCCATTCTGTGGTCATCACAGATCATACAGAAACATTCGGCATGGAGTTGGAATTGTGCTGGGTTTTCCTTGTTCCATTTTTACAAGGTAATTTATTTGTAATAAGAGATGCTTAATGTGGTGAGTTGCTGTAAATAAGAGAAATGATGGATATATTGTGTTAGTTTTCTGACAGAAAGGATTTTCTATGTTTGCAGGTGTTAAGTGTGAAGTGCAGTTGGTGGAGTCTGGGGGAGGCTTTGTGCAGCCTGGAAAGTCCCTAAACCTCTTCTGTGCAGCCTCTGGATTCACCTTCAGTAGTGCCTGGATGTACTGCATCTGGCATCATCCAGGGAAGGGGCTGGAGTGGGGTGGTAGAATTTAAAAAAGGTAATAATTATGGAAGAGAATATGCAGACTCCATGATTGGCAGATTCACCATCTCCGGGGAGCAGTGTCTACCTGCAAATGAACAGCTTAATAGCCGATGACACCGGCATTTATCACTGTACTAGAGACACAGTGAGAGGACTTCACTGTGAACACTGACAACCTCCCCTGCAGGAGCGCTCAGAATCAAGAGGGGGGCACAGATCACACATGGAAAACCAGCACATTGCAGGAACAGGTGCAGATGTAACTGAGTGTCCCTGGGTTCTCAGTCTCAGCTGGCTCTCCTTCTAATGATTTCCCATAATGCTCTCCATACACATGGTCTGTAAGGAAGGCCAAAATAGAGTTCTGTTTTCCTACACACACACACACACACACACACACACACACACACACACACTGACACAAACACACCAGCTAAATGTACAAAATGCTAAAAATCACAGAAATGTCTGCTGATGTCACCGGGACAAATTTTAATGAAGGTCCTAGGTGTTGATGTGGCTTCTGCTTCATGAGATTCAAGGAAAATCCTAAAATATTCTGATTAGGTCAGCATTAGGTATTAGGGGAATTCGGAACAGGCACACTGTGTGTATACCCTAACTGGTCTCACATATGTATATTTCCCCGTGAACTGTGCACTTTAGTAACATACTTGAACCTTTTTCTGCTACTTAATGAATATATTCCATCATCATCATATATACTACTATAGTTTGTTCATCTAGAACAACCTCTGACCTTAATTCTCAATATTAATGGGAGTCACTCACATTATAATCAGCTGAGATCAGGCTGAATTTCTTGTGCCCATTGCGGATGATTGTGGGAAAGTGGTCTGTCCCAGTTTCCCTGATAATTTCTTCCATCTCCTTTCAGAGAATCTAAAAAATTAAAAATGCATGGTTTATCTGGAAATATTTCTGCTAATTCAAAATATAAATATTGCATAGATGAAGGACTTACCATGTTATTTTTCCATCTAGAGCCACTTTGGGGTAAATGAGAGATATATGTCTTACAGAGCAGTGAACTCTAAGACTCAGTTCCCTGGCCTCTCTGAGACAAGATGTCATTCTTCCAGATAACTTCCCACCTGCAACTGAAGCTTGCCTTAAGAAAGTGTGGTTCAAGGTATCTTCTATCCAAGAGGCCCCACACTAATCCTACCTCAAAGCAAAGGAGAAAACAGTTTTTGTTTTCCCATCATATCCTCTTTATCAGTAGAAATCAAACATTTTCACTCAACAGTATTTGTATGAGAAGATATTCAATTGACAAAATATGTATTGAACATCGACAAATGTTCATTCCTGATTGTGAGGATAATAAGGAAAACCATCCATGTACCGCACACATTCATTATTAAGTAACTCCTTGCTGAGGGTGACAAGATAGAAGAGTCCTCATTTCCAGTAGAGAAAGTCTATGATGGAAGCATTAGCCAAAAATATCCCAAGCAGGTGAAAGAGTCAAAACTGAACAACTGAGGAATAATTAAATATTATCCCACATTTGTCACATATTTGTGATATAATATAATGTCTTACTGTGTTTTGGACCACAGAGACCCCTCTGCATTTTTGTGCCATGGAGTCCATTATAATAATGTTTTTAGAAGGAATAACAATGATTTACGAAAGTTGAATTTAGGTATTAAATTAAAGTCTTCCATCATAGAGCTCATTCTGCAGCAGGAAATGCAGAAAAGGGTTCCCTATGTTCATAAATAAAGAGCCCAGCACTGACTCTGTGGCTCTGGCTGAGAAGTACAGTCCTGCATTTCCAGGTCTTTCCCTTCAACATGCAACACTGATCTCAGAGCATTCACAGTGAGCTTCCGTGTGAGAGGAGATTTCCTTGTTGATTTTAACTGTGATTTGTATTTACAATAAGATAGGTTTAAAAATAAAAAAATATTTTGTTTGAATTTTTTTGATATTTTCTATCAAATTGCTGTATCCATCAATATCCCCAGTCAAATGCCTTTCAAAGCCATCCCTTCCTCATTCTCAAATTAATGACTGTTCCATCTTTAATTACTCTCTAAGTGCATATGATTCTGTCAGTATTTAGTCTATTAAGCCCATTTATCATTATGCATATACATGTGATTACAGTTGTTTACTTGGGAATGAATAATTTATCAGGGAGACTGCCCTTATAGACAACTAATGATTCACTTTTAGTAGACACGTATTATCCATAGCTTTTCATTTATGGTTTTGGAACTGATGTTTCCCCCTCTACTATTGATTTCCTGTTTAGACAGCAATATTGTTGTTGGGATTTCATGGGTCCAGCATTCCTCTTCTGTCTAGAAGATACCATCTCACAGTGGCATCGTGGTCCTCTAGATTTTGCAGTCTTAATCTCCTATCTTCCAGCGTTGTTCCTATGTCTGATGTGAAGGATATACTTTGAAGATGTATGCAGTGTATTTGACCATCCTGAGGTCACTTGTTCTCTGCATGTTTATCTGTTGTGGATCTCTGTAATCTCCATCTGAACTTTAAATATTTTGAGGGGGTGAGATATTATAAGGATAAATATAATTTAGGATAGAGTTATAAATTTTATTTATGTCTCATAGTTGTGATTTCACCATAAGTCAAAATATTTGTTGCCAGGTTGGTGTTTATGTTTCTGATTTTGACCCATGCAGAATGTCTTTTGTAGGACTAACCAACAATTCTTACTGCTTTTCAGGTTGACTCTGTAAGACTGAACCCATATCCAATAATTTTAATTGACAGGTTTTTGATAAGTTTTTGACATGACTTTTATATGTGAGATGTGAAATTTTTGATAACTTTCATATACATGTATATGGAGATGTACACACAGACCTGATATTAGGTTGTCCAGGAACCCAAGGGAAAACAAATGCTCCCATTCTGCTAAGGGATCATAGCGATGATATGGCTTGTAATGACAGCCTGTAATACTTATACAGAGATCAATGTCTTGCTCAGTCAGAGAAGTTCCCTCCTGCAGCAGACAGGAACAAATGCGGAGACCCACTGTTGGAATAAATGAAGGAAGTAAGAAACCTTGGAACACCCAGTCCTGAATGCAATATATCCACGAAATTCCTTCCTGCCGGGCTCTTGGAATTCTGAAGATGAGGCAGAAAGATTGTGAGAGTCACAGGGGAAAGGAGCTTTCTAAACAAATAAAGACTGAGACATGATCTCCCAGAGAGACTGTGATGTTGTGCACAGGGACAGATGTTACCCTAGTGCTTAGACGGGAAGTGAACATGAGCCTCCATCCCTAACACAGATGTTATCCCCAATTGATTACCACTTGCAGAGGACAGAATAAATCTTTTCCTAAGACTGAATAACTGGTAACACAAAGCAATCTTAAGGACAGGTTCCATGACCAGCAGTAGAAGCCAACACAAAATAAACTCAGTAGCATCTTTTGAGGTTGACAGACAATGTTTTGTCACAGTAGTTTCTTTCTTTACAGGTATTTAGCTCATACATTATAGTTTCCAATTTTGTCTTTATTGAACTTCTATGTTTGTGAGAACGTGCCTATCTCCGTGTCTTGTGTTTTGCTTTTGCCTTTCCCTGGTTCCTCTTTTCCCTTTGTTTTGTCCTAGCCAGATTGTTGGTTTTTTTGTATCATGATTTATTTTATTATTTTTAGATGCTGGTTTCTCTTTTATCAAGGGAGAGCAAGAACGGGTGTAGATTTATTTGGGAGTTGTTATGGAGATGATCTGGAAGGACTTGTTGCATGAAGAATAATTAAGTTGGCATTACTTGATGGCTAATAGTAGTAAATGTTTTTAAATGTTTACAAGAAAACAAGAGATAGTCATTTTCAAGTGTGCGTTTGATGGATATTAGTAGCTTGAATAGATAAATGAATAAATCACAAAAACCAAATAAGAAAATCATTATATAGAAAAATTAACCACAGATGGTTCTGTGAAGAATACGAAATAATGTTCAATATTCTTAGATGTCAGGGAGTAGAAGATGTAAAGTGTGCCTTTAATACATTTCACTCAAATCAGAATGTTTTTGTGCAACAAAGTAAATGCCAAATAACGGTGACTACACAAAATTACCAGTTGCAATTCTGGTAAAAGCGGAATTATTATGGAAATTCTAAAAATAAATATGCTAATTCTTGAAAATTAGAAATTAAACTTCAATATATTCAATTATAACACTGTTAGCAACCCTTCTGGAGGTCTTGAAAGATATCACATAGTGCTCACACATCACTAATTGCAGAAATCCAAAGAACAGGTACAGAGAATGGCCAACAATGGTGTTTTTTCCATGTCTTCATGTCTTCATGGCTTGTTTCCTCTCACTTAGCATGTTTTCCCTATAAATATGGGGGACACACCAGTCACCCTAAGGAGAATTTTTCTTTTCCCCTGAAGTTTCAAAAGCAATCCAACCCATACCTGTTGTTATTTCTTTGAACTTTAGTTAATTTTCTGTGAAAATTATAGGAACAGTAGTGCCACAATTCACAGGATTGAAAGTCATTGTGAGTTTGCTTCTTTCATATAGAATAAATTCAACAAGTGAAAGATTTATAACTCATCTTCTTCTTCTCATGTAGAATGTCAGTATTTAAAGATAACTCATCCTATGACTTATTGCCCAAACTGTATGGAACTGCCACATCTTCAAGGGAAGTTAGATGGAAGGATACCTGAACATAGCCTAGAAAAATAGCAAGAGAATCCTTGGATAACCCAGACATGAACCGTTCTTCTATTAAGGGCATTAAGATTAAAGGTGAGTTGGTGCTTAAGGATGATAAGCACACCCCAACAAAATGATGACTTGCTTCAAACATTGGGTAAACTTTGTATTTGAATAGTTTTGTCACTTAAGATAGTTAAATCTGGAGAAGTGTCATAATTGTTCAGCATCTATTCATCAGAAAAAGGGATCAAGTCTAGACACTTGTGCATGCTGCACTACTGAATTCAGTCCTCAATAGAGTTTTGTTGATTTTAGCATTTATATTCAACATTAACTCAGCTTACTATCAATTCTATTTAAATGTTCAAAATGCTGTTTTATTATTATTCTGAAGCAGAAATGGTTTTGTACATGTTTAAAGGACAAAATAGTGAAGACACACACACACACAAACACACACACACACAAACACATACCATTTTAACACCGTTCCAGCTACCTACCTCATCTATTTATCCTTTGCCTTCTTTACTAATAACTGCCTCCTCTGCTGCTTCACACTATCAAGATTATATAGCAGGAAGAAATGCAAATTTGTCCTCCTTCTACTCATGAAAAGCAGCCCAGACCTGACACTAAATTCTATCAGAGGATCCAAGTCCGGACTTCCCTGGTCTTTCCATTCAGGGATCAGTACTGAACACAGGCCTCTCACCATGAAGTTGTGGCTCAGCTGCATTTTCTTTGTATCTCTTTTAAAAGGTCATTTATGGGTACAAAAGTTTCTGAGTGTGTGGGTGCATGAGTAAGAAGTGGACAATAGTTAGAGGGACAGTGGATGTGGGTCATGTTTTCCTGACCCGCATTCTCTTGTATTACAGGTGTCCAGTGTGAGGAGCAGCTAGTGGAGACTGGAGGAGACCTGGTGCTCCTTAGGGGTTTCCGGAAACTCTCATGTACAACCTTTGGATTCACCTTCTGTGTGTGAGGAAACTATTTTAAGTTCACTATTAAAAATCTTGATGTGTGGATCAATATAGTGACTGGATTCTCATTGGAATGGGAGAGCTTGGTCTACACAGGTGTTGGTATGAAAAAGGGAGAAAGGGAGAAAATCTAGAAATCAATGTGATATTCATTCAAGGAAAACCCCTGCTCACATTCAGATTCATTTCACCAGATGTGCACACATTGTGATCCTAAAATTACTTTAATTCCGGATATAAGCTAAAGTATTTCTTTATATTCTCACAGTTCCCAGAATTTTGTTACTGTTAATAACATTCTCAATTTTACTTAAATTGGCATGCAGTCTATGATAGCAATCAGTATTCCATGAACTGTAGTATGAAATGCAGCTCTAGAGACAGAGACTGTGAAATGTCAAGATAAAATCATCCAGCACCCTGAATTGTAGGGATAAGTAGTCCTCTATAATGAGAAGAGATGAAATGACAGACCTCAGGACATCATATCAATCCTGTCCAGTGATAGATGAGATTACATGCACCACACTGTTTCCAGCTCCTTCTATCATGCAACATTAAGAGCATCTGATTCTTGACCTGATATTAGAGGAAAATATACATGAATAGTCTGCTTTCATGTAGTCTGTGTAAACAGAAATGAGTCACACTAAGGATGAAGTGAAAAGGTAGTTGGTTATGTATTAAGAAAGAGATAAGTAGCTTACATGTGAACTGTGTCACCATTCTATAGTCTCTGAACCCCAGCTGGGAACCAAGAGAATGAGCTTTCCTTTCTTTTCCTCTTTTGTTTCTTGCCTTTCCCACATCCCTCTGTCCACACCCCAAACTGGTGTGGTCAGTACCTCAGGTACCCGAGGTCTCCATTACAAGTATGTATTTTTGTTCTAATATTGTAGCTGGACTTCAGATATTTAAAGACATATGCACACGTAATCCCACAGAGTGCTATTGAATTGTCCGATTTAGGGAACATATTCCAAATCCATCCATCTTCCCTGATAATGTTCAGTTTCTGAAAAGCTTGAATAGCACATTACCTTTGTAAAATTAAGGGTAATTGATGATGCAATAGGGAAAAGTAAAATTGTAGCCGTTGAAACTTCCTGTCAGCATCTCCAGAAAATAACAGTTATATTTCCCTGAAACTGCACTTTGTGAGTATTGAAGCTGCAGGGATATGTTACTGTTCTAGGGAGACAGTGAAACTTCAGTGTATGCCATGAGAAACCAACCTGCACGGGAGCTCAGGACCATCAGGGGCACAATGGTGTCAATAGTCACCAGTAGAGAGATGAGGTTGGTATGGAGGGAACTCTGTGTCCTCTGTGGTTTCCTTTCTTGAGTCTACTACTTGACCTGCACCTGCTGTTGACATATGATGTTTCCATGGTCAAATACAGTAAAGATTCTTTGTTAAATATTTTACGGGATTATATTTTGTTGTTTATTTTATTCAGTTTTCATTTACATTTACAATTTGTCTTAAACTGTTCTGCAATGTACTCTGCTCGCTGATTCAACTCCACCAACTCCTCCTATACCTTTCATGCATCTTCTCCTACCCAACTCTCCACGCCGTCAGTCTCTCTCCAGGAAAAAAATAGACAAAAATATTTTAGGAAAGTGATTAAAACAAACATAAATAAAACAGTAAATACACAAAGCACACACAAAATCCCAAAAAACAACTCTGTAACCAAGATATACAGTCAGAAAGAGTGAAACAAACGTACAACATGATATTAAATAAAAGATTTTTAAAACACCATTGAGTTCTTTTTCTCTTGTCAGAGACTATGAAGTAGCTGAGCAGGTAAAGGTGTGTACTGGAAAACTTAGTAGCATCAGTTTGATTTCTTGGACCCACATGCTAGGATACAAGTTCTGAATTTCATAAGTTGTCCACTGCATATCACACACACCTTGGTGCATGTTTCTCCTGTTCACACCACTATAGATAGTACAACAATTTTTAAAACTGTTACATGGATGGAGCGAAAATCCTGAGGACACACAACAATCAGAGAATCTATTGACATTGATGACTAATGAAGAAAATATGATAAGTTTTATGTGGAAATTTTCTGGTGGTTTCTTGTTTACTACTTAAAGTCTCTATCTATGTGTACATAGATAGAATTGATTGGATTCATTGTGTCATTAGTTATTGAAACAAGAATGGACATGAAGATGGACAGAAACTTATTGGAAGGTCCAAAGATGAACCAGTGGGGCAAAATGGGTACAGATGTGACCACCTTATATTTTATACCTGGAATAAAATGTCAAAGAATATAAAATATGACATGTATTAATGTCAATTTTACATAGTTTTAGAATTTGCATACACATTTATTTCATACTCTGTGTTATGATCCCCATAACCTGTACCCTTCATTTTCTTTTCCTTCCTAATTTATATTTATTCTACTAGATAATTTCACCTGTAATTCATTACATATTTCTATTCATAGTAGTATGTAAACATTCATATCTAAAAACTACTGTTGAGAGTATCTTTTAACATCTGATTTCTGAGATGTTCTTAATTAATGCATTTACCTATAGCTGCATCCGTTTTTCTGATAACTAATGTTATTTCCATATTCCACTTATGGATGAAAAACTTATGTTGTCCTGTTTACATAAATATGTCTTCTTTATGAGATCTTCAGTTGATAGATACCTAGATTATTTCCATAATTTAGTTATTTTGATATTGCTGCAATAACCACGGTTGTTCAAATATTTCTGATGTTTATTTGCCTTGGTATATTTGGAACAGTTTTTAGTATATGATCTGTTGAAAAGGCAAATATTAATCACATATATCAGGAAGGAGACTATAAGCTTCAAACTCAGCAGGTGTTAATTTCCCATTACTGTCATCATTACATCCGCCATCTGTAAATCAGTTTTACAACATTGTCACATATTGGAGCCACTGCCTCAGGCCTTAAATCTATTGCAAAATTAGGTCTTGATGTTACATCCTCAGCATCTGCAGAAAGCCCAGGAATGAAGGATGCTATACAAATTCTCAGAGTGGATTAGGACTGGGCCCTCAGGATCCTGCTGCCTGATCCAGTAGTCCTATATCTTCTTCTCCAATGAAACTAGTTCCTTATCTAACCAGTACTCTGCTCATGAATATGCAAATTACCTGAGTCTATTGTGGTAAATACAAGGACATTCACACTTCAGCACAGCATAAGGTCAGAGTCCTCTCCAAAGTTACAGAAAACACAGTTCCTCACCATGAGATGGATCTGGAACTTTGTCTTTCTTGTGTCAGTAACCACAGGTAAGGCGACTTTGGTTCCAAACTCGAAAAAGGAGCAGGGACTGGATACAAATGTATACATTCTACCGTTTTATCCACAGGTGTACACTCCCAGGTGAAGCTGCAGCAGTCTGGGGCTGAATTGATGAAGCCTGGAGCCTCAGTGAAGTTGTCCTGCAAGGCTTCTGGTTACACCTTCACTGACTATGGCATTACCTGGGTGAAGCAGAAGCCACGACAGGGCCTGGAGTGGATTGGAGCTATTAATACTGTTAATGGTTATACTGCATACAATCAGAAGTTTCAAAACAAGACAAAACTGACTGTAGACAAATCCTCCAGCACAGCCTACATGGAACTCAGCAGCCTGACATCTGAGGACTCTGCAGTCTATTACTGTGCAAGAGACACAGTGTTGCAACCACATCCTGAGTATGACAGAAACCCCGGAGGAGAAGGAAGCTGCCCTGGGACTGAGATGACAGGGAAGATCAGCCTGAACTTTCTCAGAAATAATCATTCTGAGTGTCCCTTTGTCTGTTACTTCACATTCTTACAGTGTCTTTAGAAACTTTCCAAAGAGCAATTGGGAATACAATTATGTTAATTCAGGGTGCCCATAATGTTCACCATACATTGATCAGCTGTTTACTAGTGACAATGTCCATTTACGTAATTGACTTTCAATAAAGTAAATAGGGAAAATTGTCAGGACATTATGGTATTAGTATCTTTCAAATCTAGGGAAACTATTTTTTATATATTTTTATTTTTAAATTTAAATTTAAATTAGAAACAAGTTTGCTTCACATGTCAATTCTAGGTCCCTCTCCTTTTCCATCCCTTCCTCCTGTGCCCACCCACCAACCCACCAATATCACCTCATTTCCCCAGGGAGGGTGAGGCCCTTCATGGGGGTGTCCATAGTCTGTTATTTCATCCAGGGCAGGGCTTAGACCCTCCCCTGAGAGTTCATTGTTGAAGGGGAGTCTGAAGTCCATTTGTATACCCGTGATAAATGCTGATCTACTACCCAAGGCTCAATAGATTACCTAGGCCTCCTCACTGACACCCACATTCAGGAGTTCTTGATCAATCCCATGCTGGATTCCCAGGCATCAGTCTGGGATTCAAGAGCTAACCCTTGTCAGGTCAGCTGTTTCTGGGGGTTAAACCAGCCCAGTCTTAATGTCTTTGGTCATCAGTTCTCCCTCTCTGTCCCTGGGTTTCTTGAGTTCAGCTCAGTGCTTTGAGCTATAATATGGATTATGGTAATAAAATACAAATCAACAGCATATGGGTAAACACAGCACCTTTCCTAGTCCAATTTCGTTTGCCTAGAACAAGTAAAGGCAGTTTGTTGAAAGACATCTGCATAGATTTTGGAGTTGGTTCTGTAACCTCTCTTATGAAACCTAATTTTTTGTTTTTGTTATTGATGCATCTGTTCATGAATTGCTTTTGACAGTAGTAATCAAATCTCTTTTTGATTTAGAATTAAGGATATAGGTAAGCTTGATTCTGTGGAGTTCTGAGGGTGTGGAGTCTGGAAACATTTTTGCCAAAGTTACTACACTAGTTTAAACTTACATCAACCTGTGAGTAAGGATTACACATTCCCCACATCCATGCCTGCATTTCTTCCCATTCTTGTTTATAGTCATTTTAATCGTTGTATAAATGTAACATTGCAGTTGTTTTAATCTATATTTCACTGTTGGATAAGGTCTTTGGTTGTAGGACCTACAGAAACGAACCATGAAGGGAACAGGAAATTCTCTGCATGGATAGGTTTCCACCTGCAGTAATGTGCTATGCAGCCTTCAAGGAGAGAAAAGTCCATTATCTTATAGTGTACCAGTCCTTGCATTCTACAATAACAGCCTTACAGGAAAATGTAGCCACTAGTGCCTGACTGCTTTCCAATTGTATGTGTAACATGCTACATAGGAAAGCTTTATCCCTGGCAAGATGTTCAAAAGTCCATGACTAGGGATGACATAGACCTAGTAATCCTAGTTTCTTTTCTGATTGTCACATTGTCAAACTGCATTATACTACTCATGTTTACACTCAATACACTAATGCCCTGATCATCCTTAGTCTTTGAGTTATGTAATGATCAATGTAGACATTCATGACTGGCAAATGCTGAGAATTAGTTACTGGGTTCTTAGCCATGGATGAGTCATTGATATCAATCTCCTACCCATTGCTCAAGGACCATCACACAGAAGTACTAGAGAGAATGTAAGGTCTTGAATTTGGGGTGGATAGACATAAAAGGATCTATTAAGGACTTGACATGACCATTTAACACATGACTCACAACAGCTATTGCTGCCAGCAGATCTGCACACACTCAATCCAGTCTAATTACAGCATGAGAGTCAAAAATGAGATGAGGGAATAAAGATGTCTATTGGCAAGCTAGCAATATCAATTTGATCCCTTGGAGCAACATGATAGAATAAAAGAATTTAATTTTACAAACTGTCCTCTGAGGATAACATACATACCTTTGGCCAAATGTGCCCTGTTATCACCACTAATGGTATTACAACATTTTTTGTCTTTCTGACAACTACCAAAACATTGCAGCATGGTTAGGAAGGACCCACACCAAGCTCTGGGGCTATTGACATTTGATGACTGATGAAGATAATATATTCACTCTTCTTTGGAAGGTTTATGGAATTCCCTGTGTAGTAGTGAATGACACACCTATGTGTATGTAGATATTATTAATTTTATTCATTTTGCTTTCTGTGTTATTAGGTAATGGAAATAAAGAGGGAAGAGGTTTTTTCAGCTGGAATACATGACAGTTATTTGGGATCTCAGTCCTTTATGTTCCATCCTAAGTGTTGAGCACATGTAGTTCTACTGTAGGAGACCTGGTCCCAAGGTATGATACATTACCCTGTGAAGGCCTCAACTCAGGGGAGAAAGAGAGGTACAATCTGGAAATAATCACATAATCTGCCTTTCACTATATTTAAGATTTCATCTTTCATTTTTCTCTGCATATTTTTCTAAAATGAAAGGGTTTTAGTCAAATTAGTAATACAAGATCTAATATATGACATTTGTGACTAGGGAAAAGAGTGTAGAAGACAGTACATTAAATCCAGATGTCTTCATTTACACTCAGTATCCCTAAAGTTAGAGAAGATGAGAGATCCTCTCCTCTTCACAGTCCCTCACCCATGAGCTCTGCAATGTTTCATATGTTAGCCTGTTGCACAGGCCCCTCCATCTGTTCACAGCTCTCTGGAACTCAGGTGGGTTCAGCTTCATCACAGTCCTTTCTCATGTTTAAAATATGAGAGACCTTCAGTGTGGTGTGATGTCCCAGGTGTATGTACTGCACCTGTCCTAGTGTTTAGAATTAAAAGAACATTACATTACTGGTTGACAACCAACAACAATGTTTATACAATTTTAGCTTTCTATGGAGTTTCCTGATATTAATGGTGATTGCTCATTAGGGATTCACTTTCTTTCCTTTGTTTCCAAACTCATCTATTAATGGCTGGATGACATTGTGCTCATAAGATTAGATACTGGTTCTGGTCACAAACTTTATATATCATCTAAAGAATGTCTGGATGGTGCTGTACTCAGTTAATATGCTGAATCCCATTATTCATATCATTAACACATAACATGTTTTCGTTACACAATCCAGCTGCTTGACCGAGTGAGAAGGCTAAATTAATGGTTACATGTTATCTAAAAATTCTTCGCTCTCCAGTGTTTCTCATCTCACATATCACTCTTACACATAGTGGAGAGTCAAGCATGTAGGCTTTGATGACAAATATACTAAATAAATTCACAGCCTTAGTACATCTGGGGTCTGTAAATTTGAAAGCTGTAAAGCAATTCAGTAAAATGTGGTGAAGGGATGAACTACTCTGTGTCAGATTACGGTGATTTTTTCTAATTTTGAGCTCTTATATTTTAAAATTTGGACTACATAGGGCACACCTGTCTTCAATTCTGTGGACTCAGACCTAGAATTTATCCATGCACACCTGATAGATTCAGGGAAAATGTATATGTCTACTGTAGCTCATTTCATAGGCAGAGCATCACATTTTATCCCCTACAGTAGATAAAGCATCTGAAATGCAATCATTGTTCCTGGTTAGAAATGAAGTTCTCTCTTAAGAAGAGTCTGTTGCCTGCATTTCCCTTACTCAGATACCAGCATTCCTTACATCTCTGGCCCTGTAGTCACTCTGTACAAACATGACAACTTCCTCATTCTATAATTCATTCCAAGATATTTTCCTTATTTTGAACTGTTACTACTGTTTGCATCTGAGGATAGGTGTGCATTGATCTTTTCATTTCATAGAGGCAATGTCATATATTCTCCTGTTTCAAGACACACAATTTAGTAATAGACTAAAATCATTGTAACATTAAAACACCCTGGAAAAAGAGCCATGTGATATTGTAGCTCTTATTCCCCATCTACCACAAGGGTTCAGTGCCTGGGATCACTCTCAGCATTGTGGACTTGGTTACTTTGGGCAGTGTTATTATAGACTTATGGTAAATTCATATTCACGGTTTAGACACATCTAGGTATCTTTAGTTAGAGTGCAAAGAAGAAGCCCATTTCAGCAATGTTGGGCATAAACATCATGCAAATAAAATCAACTACAATGTGCAACATATATTGTACATATGAGTGTGACTTCAACAACCCTTCCTTGTAGCAAGTACACAAGGCAGTCAAAGCACTCACATACAGGAATGGGATATTGAGTAAAATGAGACACTTGAAACTTTTCAAATCAGGAGAAACATGTATTCAATTGAAAGGCTTTTGGCTCATGGTCACACAGCTTACATCCAGACAGATCCATCTATACCTAAATGTGCAGCATATTTTAGGGTTTATTATGTGTGCCTACAAAGTACACATGTGCACGCATATGGACAAACATATGATTGATGTGTGTGTGTGTGTGTGTATTGGTTTCACTAACTCCTTGAAAGTAGTAGTGGATTATTCATCTGCACAGCTGTCATTTACAAAGCTTATAGCAAGTACATACATCTATTTGAAAATCAATAGGTATGATATCTCATAAATAAGAGGATGTTGTGTTCAGGTAAGCTACATCCAGAGAGAACACAGCCATCATTTCCACACAGAAAGATGCATGAAAAAGGGATAAATAATACTTATTAAGTAAATCTACAATCAACCCATGACAGAAATGCTGAATTAACAAAGAAATTGAAACACAGTCAAAATTTCCCTAAATTCTGGTCAGTTCTGAAATGTGAAAGTACGTTCTGTAGTTGGGAACAGATCTGCATGTATCACATTTGTTTATATTCCAGTTGTTGTGAATTTTCTGTGCCATGTAGAGCTGGAGGATTTCGGAAATTGCATTATAAAGCAAGTACAGATAACCTCCATCTCTTGTACTGTCTCTGTTTACTCCCTTCATCACCAGTGTTCACTTATACAACTTCATTAACAGAAGATACTGTGGTCCATGTAGACACAATTTGAGGCATAGCTCATAATCTAGCCTTGAAATCTCTACTCAGAATCACCAAGTACATTACAAAGAAGATAAAATGAGTAATTGTGAGGGTTCTGTGAATGAGAAGTTAAACAAGTCAGTACCGAGAACCAACAGGGGACACTTTGTATCTATCAATCTCTAAGAAGTTAATAGCCATAGAAACATGTAAAAAGATATTGTGCATTGAGAAGGTTTCAACAAACTGTGGATTTCATTGCCAGTCTCAGTGCATTCAGAGATCATGCTGTAGATTACATGTGAAATTACTACGTTACAATACTTTATAGGTTCTTTGTTGAGTAACTTCTATAATGAGGTCATCAAGATTCAGAAAAGACTCATGCTGCTGCTCTACATGATAATAATTCAAAAATAATTATCAGTAATGATATTATACTTCCAGGACACTGGGCAACATTTTGGGAATAGTGTCCTAGGAGTTCCTAGTTGATATCAGATCTGTGCACAATCCTGAAGATCACTGGTGTGGAATGGATGGCAGCCTCCAAAGCTCTGTGTTATTGTCACATGGCAACAGGATGTTAAATGAAACTACTCAGTATCACAAGTATGGTTGACCCTAAGGATGTTCAGGTGGCCCTTGAACACTTCAAGTGTGGTTCGTTTTAATAAACACAGATGCAGTGACTGGATTCAAACTGAGAAGGAAGATCTGTTCTCAAAGGTGTCTGGATGAAAGAGGAACAAGGGAAAAGCCACAAATCAATTTGAGGTGGATTCAAGGAAAACTCCTGCTCACTTTTACATTTATTGCACCCAGTGTGTACACTGCAAACCTAATATTCATTTAATTCAAGACAATAAGCTGATATTACATATTTGTATTCTCACGGGTCCCAGAGAGGACCTGTCTCAGTACTACTGAAATAGTCATGCACTGTTTTCCACTACAACATATGACAGCCATCAGCATCACATTTACTGGAGTATGAAATGCAGCTTTATAGACAATACTCATTCCAACAGACATTGTGGAATGCCAGGACAAAAAACATCCAGCAACCTGAATTTTAGCGGTGAGTTTTCAGCTCTAGTGAGTAGAGGTGAACTGACAGACCTGAAGACATCATGTCAGTACTGACCAGTGAAAGGTGAGAAGACATGTACCACACCATTACCAACTCCTTCTATCCTATAACCTTAAAAGCCTGGTAGAGTGCAATGTAAACGCACACAAACACACATTAAAACACAAACACGTATTTACAAACACATACAAATACCAATGTTCTCTGATCATCAATGAAAAATAATATGGAAATTTCAAGTATGAGAGTAAATGAGTCTGGAATCTGGACTTTCAGATATGTTGAGAGACAGAAAGACAGAAAGTCAGAGGGGGGGGAAGGGGAGAGAACAAAAATGAAAGGGGCTACTAACTGGATTTGTAGAAATAGGCTTAAGGCTCAGTATTTAAGATAATATGTTGGCATTTGGTCCAGCAATTTAGCTCATTTGGATATTACATAAAATACCAAGTTTTGTGATTCCAACAAGAATTTTTACACAAATAGTCATTGCCTTACAAACTATGGTGCTCTACTCCAGAAACCTTCAACGGTTAAAGGACTGAACAGGTGTGCTATTTCCATAAATGTCATGTTCTCTTCTCAATATATAGCATGTTGCAGTGATTTCTCTGTCACAGTGCAGACAAATCTGGAGGAGAATAAAAGAGAAAACAGACTAGTAAACCCTAGAGATGGGCCGACAAATGAGGAGGCAGACCTGGAAAAATGGAGTGTGAATAAGGAATGGATGGCTTTCTTTCAGTCTGAATTAATGTTAGGAGGTTTACGGTGGTGTATCCCTACCATTTTGAACTCTAAATGTAAAGTTTTTGCTCACATCAATGGTTACTCAAATGAAATTCACACAAAATTTGAGCATGATGAGCATATACAATTAAACAACAAACAATGAGTTGAATTCAAATCAATAAACCTATGAACTGTACAGTGAATATATTTGTACATTCCTATGTGGATAGCATACATTTGAATGCTGAATGGGGCCCTGAAATCATGCCACAATTAGATTGATAAAAGGATGAAAGAAATCAGTCCAGTCTCTTGTCCTGCATGAGATGTGGAGAGACCATGTCTCTAGTCTTTGTCACTGATTTTGACACATCTGCGTCCACGAAGACCAGAAATCAATTAAGATCATGATTAACATTACAAAAGAAATTAAAACATCTATCACAGTGCCACGTATATTCAGCAAGGGTTACAGCTAAACACTCACATTATAGAAACTGTTTTACTTTTGAGCTGATCCGAACAGGGGAGAGCTCTTGTACCCCAGAACAACAGCTGGGAGGCCAGCATGGGACCGATCCAGATCCCCTGAATGTGAGAGTCAATGAGGAGGCCTGGGCTACCTATGGGGTGCTGAGAGGTAGATCAGTGTTTAATCCTCGAATACTAACAGACATCGTGTTTCACATGTCAATCCCAACTCCCTCTCCCTCCCCTCCTCCACTGCTATCCCTACCAGGTCCCCCAACCCCCAACCAATCTTCAGTCTGATCCCTAGGTAGGGTGAGGCCCTCCATGGTGGATCTCCAGAATCTGTCATTTCATCCAGGACATCGTGTGTCCATAACACAAAGAGAGTTGCTCTCTCTGCCTGGACTCTTAGGGAAGTGCCTGGACCCTACCCTGAGAACTGATGAGCAAGGAGTTAAGACTGGGTTGGTTTAACCCACAGAATCAATTGACCTGAGAAAAGGGGAGTAGTTCCTGGATCCCAAATTCATGGCTGTGTGGAAATCACGGGAATGACACAGACCCATGAATGTGGGTGTCAGTGAGGAGGCCTAGGTAATCTATGGGGCCTTAGGTAGTATTTATGCCTGGAATACAAATAGACATCTAGTGCCCATCCCACAATGAGGGATGCTATCTCAGCCTGGACTCTTGTGAGAGGGCCTAGGACATGCCCTGGATGAAATGACAGATTCTGGAGATACACCATGGAGAACCTCACCCTCCCTAGGGATCAGAGTGGAGATTGGGTGGGGGTTGGGGGACCTGGTAGGGATAGCAGTGGAGGAGGGGAGGGAGAGGGAGTTGGGATTGACATGTGAAACAAGCTTGTTTATAACTTAAATTTAAAAAAAGGAAAAGAAAAAAGTTAAGTTTAGTGATAGATTGCATGTATTCACTGTGAGGTGCAGCTAGTGAGTTCTGGAGGAGGTTTAGTGCAGCCTGGAAAGTCTCTAAAACTCTCCTGTGCAGCCTCCAGATTCACCTTCAGCATCTATAACATGCACTGCATTTACCAGGATCCAGGTAAGGGGCTAGAGTGGGTAGCAGGCATTAGTAATCTTGCTTATAGTGTCTACTATTCTGACACTGTGAAGGGTCGATTCACAATCTCCAGAGACAATGCCAATAATTCCATGAACCTGCAAATGAACAACCTGAAGTCTGAGGATACAGCCATGCATTAATGTGAGTGAATTCTACTGTGAGGTCAGACAAAAGCCTCCCTCCTGATTGTCAGGACAAGCAGGTTGCACAGAGCACACAGAGATCTGCAGCAGGCAAAAGCCTGTTCAGAGAGGTATACATGGCTGGACTCCTCTGTCTGAACTGCTTCTGCATATCACACTCAAGGATTCTTTTTACCTGTGAAGTATGAAGTTTCTTAAAAGGGTCCAAAATATCATACAATTTTCAGTTTTTTGTTATGTTCTGTGAATATTTCTCTTCCAACATCTCTCTGTGTCTGTCTCTGCCTGTCTGTCTGTCTGTCTGTCTGTCTGTCTCTCTCTCTCTATCTATCTGTGTGTGTGTGTGTGTCCATTTCTGTACATGTTGACAAGAAAAAGTTTTCGCTATTACCTACACCATACATTATGAAACAGAATCTATATTACTGGATCTGAATATCACTAACTAGCTAGACTAGTTAATGAAACTGTTTCCACAGCCCAGAGGTAGGACTACATTTGCCTGTGACACCTAAATTTTGTAGTTATGAATAACTAGTAGTATAGAACACCCTTAAGGATATTGTGTGGCGAAACCTTGAACCACAGAACTGTCTCCACAGCCTAATTATTGATAATGATTTATAGTTCATGATATACTCTGACCTGAATCAACGCAAAACTTCAAAAAGGGAAGAAGTGATGGTGAAGGGACCACCTTCATACCCTGAAAAATACAAAAGGCTAGAAACTGTGGAGTCTTAGATTCAGGGCACAGACACTATTTATCATAGTGAGAGCACTGTTGTGTGGGGTGCAAGTTAGAGCCAACAAGGACATAACACATTGTCAGAGACCCAAGAACCCTGAGGCCCTCACTCTCACCTTCATCATCACTAAATGTGTGCATATCAGACAATGGTGTGGAATTGGTAATAAAATGTGTGTGAGGCTCCAACAATGAGAGTGAAGACAAAGCAGCCAGAGACACCCGCTGGGCTTCAGTCAGCTGCAGACTGCTCCCAACCCACTCAACAGGCAAAATAAATTTCCTCTTTTTTAATATTTGTTTGTTTTACTTTGCTCTTATGTGTGCCCTGAATTCAATGGGCATGAGGAAATTTCTTATATTCCTTTTTTTTTTAATTTTTAGAAACACTCTTATTTACATATCCATTCACCAATTTCCTCACCCTCCCATATGCCCAGGCTTCCCAACGAACCTGCATTCCATCCATCACCCACTTCCCAAGTTCAATGAGACCCTCCACGGGGGATCATCAAATTCCATCACATCATTTGGGGGAAAGTCAAAGGCTTCCTTTCCCTTTCTGGGCTGCAATAGTGTCCCTCCATTGGGAATGGGCTCCCGAAGTACATTTGTGGCCTAGGAATAAACCTGGCTCCACTGCTAAAGGTTCCATACACTTCATTGGACTGAAAATTGTTATACCTTTTTTACATTGTTCCTTCTACAGATATGAAGTGACCTTTAAGAAACTCTTCTGATTAATTTGGTGTGAAAAACCTACTCCTACTTGTTTTGGGATTTCATTTGCTTGTAATATGCACAAAATAGATAGGTCGACCAATGGAACCGGATTGAATCCCCTGGTTTTAACCCAGACATCTATGAATACTTGATTTTGACAAAGAAGCTAAAACTATACAAAAGGCAGTCAACAGAATGGGAAAAGATATTCACTAACCCCACATCTGACAGAGGACTAATCTCCAAAATTTACAAAGAACTCAAGAAGCAAGTCTGCAAAACACAAAAGGATGCAATTAAAAGGTGGGATACAGAACTAAACAGAGAATTGTCAATAGAGGAGGCTAAAATGGCCAAGAGACACTTAAGAAAGTGCTCAACATCCTTAGCCATCAGGGAAATTGAAATCAAAACAACTTTGAGACACCATCTCACTCCTGTAAGAATGAACTAAAATCAAAAACACCGAAGACAATTTATGCTGGAGAGGATGTGGAGAGAGGGGAACACTCCTCCATGGCTGGTGGGAGTGCCAACTCATACAGCCACTTTGGAAATCAATATGGAGATTCCTCAGGAATCAATCTACCACAAGACCCAGAAATTTCACTCTTAGGCATACATCCAAAAGATGCAAATTCATACAACAAGGACATCTGCTGCACTATGTTCATAGCAGCATTATTTGTAATAGCCAGAACCTGGAAGCAACCCAAATGCCCCTCAACTGAAGAGTGGATAGAGAAAATGTGGTACATTTATACAATGGAGTAATACTCAGCAGAAAAAAACAACGGAATCTTGAAATTTGCAGGCAAATGGTTGGCACTAGAGGAAACCATCCTGAGTGAGATAACCCAGTCACACAAATACAAACATGGTATGTACTCACTCATATGTGGATTTTACACATGTATCAGGATAGTGCCAGTCTGCACTTCCACTGACAGTCTGGCAAACAGGAAAGAACCTAAGAGAGATATGCATGGAACCCCAGAGAAGAGGAATGAGGCAAGATCTTCTGAACAGTTTGGGAATAAAGCAAGGGGTGGGGGGAAGTGGGAGCTGGGAAGAAGAGAGGGGGAGAAGAATAGAAAGTAGGTCATGGGGGAACAGGAAGGTTGAGTAGGGAGTAAAATAGGGGGAATAGGGAGTTATAGATTAGAAGACAGATCTGGCACCAGTGAGACTTCTAGTGATCTAAATGGATGACACCAACTGGCAATCTAAGCAATAGTGGAGAGACCCCCTTAAATGCCCATTCCTGATAATTTACTTGATGTCTATAGCCATCCTAGAACCTTCATCCAGTGACTGATGGAAGCAGAGGCAAACAGCCACAGTTAACACTGAACTGAAGCCATGGAACCCAGTGACTGAGAGAGAGGAGAGATGAGCAAATTGGCAACAAATGGGCTGGCAAAACCAGCAGAGACAGCTGATCTGGACAACAGGAGTTCTTGGACACCAGACTGACAGCTGGGAGGCCAGCATGGGACTGATTCAGAACCCCTGAGAGTGAGAATCAGTGAGGATGCCTGGGCAACCTATGGGGCCCTGCGCAGTAGATCAGTGTTTATCCCTGGCATTCAAAATGATTTCATGTGTCCATAACACAAAGAGGAATGTTTTCTCAGCCTGGACTCTTAGGGGAGTGCCTTGACCCTGCCCTGAGTGAAACGACAGACTCTAGACATCTGCTATGAAGAAGGACATGGGGATAGGGTGGAGGGGGTACAGGAGGAGGGGAGGGAGAGGGAACTGGGATTGACATGTGAAGCAAGCTATTTAAAATTAAAGCAATAAGAAAAAATAATGACTTACCAGTCTCAGTAGTAGGAATATGATGGGAAGGGAAGGACCTGTTTACCCCATGCTCATCATTGTCAGGTTCAGTTCAACATATGTAAACCGAATAACTATATAACTTATTTTTATATGCCTTGGAGTGTATATAAAGCTTGATATCAAATAGAAATTATTTTATTTTAATTTTAAATGGCTTGTTTTACATGTCAATGCCAGTTCCTTCTCCCTCCCCTCCTCCCACAACACCCACCATCCTCCCCAGCCTCCCACCCTAACGCCATTTCCTTCCACCATTACAGGCCCCAACCAACCTCCAGGGATCACAGCTTCAGTTGAGCTTGGGTCTGGGTGGGGGACAGATAACACTCACCATCCCTCACCCAACACCCATCCCCTGGATCTTCCAGGGGCCGATCCTGGCATCAGAAGACCCGCCCACACAGAAAGGCATCAGCCCTTCCAGGAACCAACCTCCAGCAATCCCAGCTTCAGGAAAGATATCAACCTTCCAGGCCCCAACCTCTGGCGATCACAGCTTCAGGAAAGGCATCAACCCTTCCAGGCCCCAACCTCCTGCAACCTCAGGTTCAGCTTCAGCTTCAGTGTCAGCATCCCCACCTTCAGCTTCGGGAAGGAAGGAGACCAGTGGAAACAGAAACACCCCACCTGCACCCACTGGAAGAAGAGATGGGAAGAAGGCAGAATAAGAGCACACTCAGCAATAGAAAGACAAACATGACTCCACCAGAATCTACAGAACCAATGCCAACAAGACCTGAAAAGTAATACACAGACTACAGAGGAGACAGACCTTAAAAATTATTTTATGGTGATGATAGAGACCGAGGAAATCCCTTAAAGAAATCCCATAAAAATCCATGAAATGATGGAAAATTCAAGAAATAAATAAATCTCTCAAAGAATCTAAAGAGTACCATCAAAAAACAACCAAACAAATGAAGGAAACAACTCAAACAGTTGAATGATTGAAAGCTGAAATAGAAACAATAAAAAAACCACAGAATGATGGATGCTTGAAATGGAAAAGCTGGGTAAATGATCAGGAACTACAGATGCAAGTATCACCAATAGAATACAAGAGATAGAAGAGAAAAAATCTCAGGTGTTGAAGACTCATTAGAAGATATACAGTCATCAACCAAAGAAAATCTCAAAACCATCTAATACAAATTTTGAGTATCAAAAATAAGCACCCTCAGTTCTCAGGAAAAAATTAAATATGATGCTCCCATACCTCAGATATTCTTCTGAAGAAAAACAGCATGTGGTGATCTATTTAACCATAAGAGGGTAATGTTCATCACATGAATAAATTGCATCCCAAAACTCAGCTGAATTTACAGAGATATGCACTGATGATATGGTACCCTCTTCTTTCTGCACAGCATGATTTTGATCTGTTTTGTACCCAAGGCCTGCATAATGTGAATAATCTATTTTCCTCTTTATATGCAAGAGGGAATCCAGGCAGAAGCAGGAAAATGTTCCTGATTATTTTGTCACCAGCTCCTCAGAAAAGCACAAGCTAAATATCAGTCACATAGATGGAAGAGTGGAATCCTTGCCCTGTGTTTATTCCTGGCAAACGAATCGATCTGAGTGCCCATTCTACATGAAGGGATATGCTCTAAGCCTAGATACATAGGGGAGTGTGAGGAGCCGCCCTCGCTATCGCTATTGCCGTTAGAAGATGGCGCTGACATCTGCTGTCAGTTGGAGTTAACCGTTAGAAGATGGCGCTGACATCTGCTGTCAGTTGGAGTTTACCGTTTAAGCTGTGCCTCACCCGTCATCTGGGGTGATGTGCAAACCACCAATCCCGGCTCTACACGTCTCACTCGGAGCTCCTAGGCTTATATAAGGGGCTGGGTTTCTTAGCTTGGGGTCTCCCTCTAAGAAGCTGATCATCTATCTCTCAAGATGCATTAAAGCTTTACTGCAGAAGGATCCGAGTGTTCTGCGTCGTTCTTGCTGGCGAGACGGTAGCGCGGGACAGGGGAGGGCCTAGTTGCTGCCACAAATCATATGACATACTTTGGAGACCTCCATGGAGGGCCCTACCTTCTCTGGGGAGTGGAGGGTAATTGAGTGGTAGGGGGTGGGTGAGGAAGGGAGGGAGATCGAGCTGGGATTTACATGTGAAGCATGCTTGTTTCTAATAAATTAAAAAAATACATAGGGACTAATAGTCAGGTTCAAACTTCAAGTTGAGGGTCAGTAAAGCAAAACAGCCTGCCACTATCTTCTTACCTCTATCAGGTTGATGCTGTCTCCACAAGCTCTAAATGAGTTTCACACTGTTACCTCTCCTAATCATGGCTGGAGAATGAATGCCTCTTACTGAGACCTTGCGTTTGTCTTATCTACTTTCCTAATCTTGGGATTAAAATAGGAGCTCTAATTCTCTTTTAGACTTATTCACTTTGGAGTACATCTGGGTGGCCTTTGTCTCACATAGATCAGTCTATCTATTAATCCTGAGTCCTAGGTTTAAAGGTGCATAACATCATCTCCTAGCTTCTGAATGCTGGGATTAAAAGTGTGTGTATGGCTTCTATGGATAGTGGCTGACTTTGCCTTTCTGAATCCTCAGTCAAGCTTTAATAAATCATAAATAATATACCACTATTCCATAGGAATATAGGAGACAGAAAATAATGAGACATGAGTGTAGGAGGGGCCAGATGGTTTGAAGGAAAGAGAGGATGAAGAGACAGGGTAGAGGGATGAACCAATGTGATCCCACTGCATTTCATATGAGCATGGGGTTGTGATTATTTATGTCTTATTTTTAAATTTAAATTAGAAACAAGATTGCTTCACATGTCAATCCCAAGTCCCTCTCCCTCCATACCTCCCATGCCCTCCCACCAACTCCAATTCCCAAGTACCCCCTCTGCCAATCCCCACACTTTCCCCAGGGAGGATGAGGCCCTCCATGGGGAGTATCCATAGTCTGTCATTTCATCTCTTGGGGGAGGGCCTAGGCATATATGCAAAAGATGCACTTTCATACAATAAGGGCATCGGTCCCACTATGTTCACAGCAGCATTATTTGTAATAGCCAGAACCTGCAACCTAGATGGCCCACAACTGAAGAGTGGATAGAGAAAATGTGGTACATTTACACAATGAAATACTATTCAGTGGAAAAGAAATAATGGAATCTTTAAATTTGCAGGTAAATGGATGGCACTAGAAGAAACCATGTCACAAAACCAGTCACAAAAAGAGAAACATGGTATGTACTCACTCATATATGGATTTTAGGCATGAATCAGGGGTGTACCAGCCTACAATCCCATTGCCAAAGAGACTGAGGTTATGTTTTTAAGTGGAAATGATGACATAGATGTGAATGTTAATATACATATACATATCTGTCCTTGTATGTAATCCTGTCTTTCTACAGGATTATCTCAGTTGTGGTATTTCTATCTGCGTATGCGTGTTTGGGTGGCTGTTAGCTTGAGATATGTATAGTTTTCTCATAATATGTAAGTAGTTTACGTTACAAAGTTATAGCATTGGCTGACCAGAGACAATGGCTGAGGTGTCAGTTGCCCAGGAAGGCTGGGATTGAAGGATAATTTCAGGATCAGGCCCTCCCTTCCCCTGAAAAATTCTCTACAGACATTCCAGCTCTCCTTCCTGTCCAAAATCCCAGTGACTCTCAAACACCAGAGGCTGAGGACACAGCTCTGTTCATCATTTCAGTGTTTGGAGAGCCTGAGTTGCTCATGAGCATATTCTGCTCTTATTTTTATCTTCTTACTCAGGTGTGTGGTGTTAATCATGAAAGGTAAGATTCTAGCATACACCGTGGCTCAACATCACTCTAGACTTCAGAAGATCATGCCTTTCAGACTCACAGGAGGAGTCAGCATCTGAGGGTACAATTTCCCTGTGCTTCTCCTTATACTCTTCCTTCTCTCTTATTTTTTTGATTGATCCTCTCTATCAAACATTCTTGAAACCAAACCTACATTCATTGATCTTTCCTGAATCAGTCATACCTGCTGGACATCAAGGAAGAAGAATTTGTAGTGCCAAGTGTTTATTTTTGTAGTGCATAAATGCTGTCATCAAATTTAGTTTCTGTAGAAAAATGTGTTGTGACCTTTACCTCTGTGGTGGATTGCTTTCTGACCACGAGAAAGGTGAATTTTTAAACCATTAATTATATGACTATAGGACTTCATAAATGACCATATAATTATGCATGTCAAGGAAATGTGGCCTTGGGGAGATGGGAAGGATCTGGGAAAAGAAGAGGGAAGAGAAATAATTATTGGAACATATTTTGTCCAAAGTTGTCATTAATGTTAATGGATTATTGAAAGCATTGCATGTGATGTTTGGACATGGGTGAACATTCCTTTAATCTGTTCACTAGAGATACAGAGGCAAGATATTTCTCATAGATCAATACCATCTTCTTTTAAAGAGAGATTCCATGCCACCCAGTTGATCTTGCCAAAAGAATAGGGTCAGCCTCTCTGCCTGTGAATGTGAGAATGTTTATGTGTGGGGTGGTGATGCTGTGTGGGTGTTTGGGGACTAATGACTGTCTCTGAAAGTGAAACTATGATTCTGTGTGTGTGTGTTCATATATTCATGTGTGGTTGTATGTGTGTGTGTGTGTGTGTGCATGTGTGTTCATAAACACATACTTCTACATCATTCACTCACTCATGAACTCTCTTAACCATTCACTCCCTCACAACAACTGTCTTAAGTTTCTCCTCCTCCTCTTCCTCCTCCTTCTTCAACATCATCATCATCTCTCATTCAGCACACACACAATTACCTCACATGAGCAGATCTCACACAGATGCATACAGCCATCTCTCTCTACAACTCTGCTCCTGCTCTGCTGCCTCTCTGCCTCTGCTCCTCTCACAGCCAAACTCTTGACATTATAAGTTAAATTTTCAGGGCCCAACCCAAACTCAAAACCCAATATGAGTCATGTTGTTTCTATCAGCCTAGGAATGTCACAATTACCTGTGGAAGAAGCTCTAAGTTCTTGAGGGTCCCAGGCAGTAATCACTTGGATGAGCCTTGCAGTTGGTGAGTACCTGCAAAAAAGGTCTGTTGCTACAAGGATTTATGTCTACAGATTTTTCAAACTGTTGTCTTAAATTAGAATATGACACCTGGAAACAGGCGCCATGTATGTGTATTTGTCTCTAGGGCAACCACCTAGTGTTTATCTTCTTTGAAGTCTAAAGTGGCAGTCTGTGTTAAAGGTATGTCTTTGTGACTGAGAATCTGATGCCAGTCTAAGTAGTGTAAAATATCCTAGTAATATTTACTTTATTGAAAATTATACAGCACACACATCATTTTCCTGCATATCCACAGGTTTATTTCTGCAGAGTTGGTGGAATATTTCCATGAGATTAACACACAAGCAGTGAGAATGCACCCAAAATGTTCAAAAAGAACAAATGTAGTTGAAGAAATTATAGACAAGAGAAGCTGGTCATTTAAAGTCAATAACTCCACAGATTTGCAAAGTGGAGCTTTCCCACCAGGAGCCATAGATCTTGTGGTTCATCTTGTTAATACCTGTTGTCACTGCTCTATACTTCCAGGATCCTCTGCAACTGACAGCTTTTGGTAGTTTCCCTTTACACTTAGGTCTTTGCCCCGTATCATTTTGAAGTAGTGTAGTTCCGTAGCCGCAAACAATGCCATTTTGCTAAAAAAGTCATTTTGCCAAGTTAAATTGTAAACTGAAATTCCTGTAGTTTCCTTTTTCTGCATCAAGAAGATCCCATGAAAAGATAGAGTTGATTATCCGGTTTGAAAATTTCCATTTTACACATGTGTATATTGATAAATATTAGTTTTCACCCAACACCCGAAGGAATTTTCCCACAACATGTGGAATGACCAGTGCTTCTTTTGGTGTTAACTCATAAATATCTACACTCTCTTTATTTGTAGAGCAGTATATATTCTGTTTAACTGTGGTCAACAGCTGTAAACTCATTATTTAGGATAATTCCTATCATGTATCTAATTAATCTTCATACTTTACCCTCTCCAAATCAATAATGGTCTACCATTTTACTTTCCCTGACATCCATCTACTAGAGTCTCTTGATGCCTGGATATCATTTACAAATATCCTCCATATTCATCCAGCTCGATGTGGTATGTCGACTCTTGTGAACAGAGTTGCAGTAAACATGTGAAGAAAAGTTACAATTGCTCATCCAGTGATAGAGAAGCAACTGTGGAATTATTTGCATTTCCAGACTCACAATTAGCAGCTTATAAACACCTATAAAGACAGAGGCCCACATGCTCTCAATTTGTCACCATGGAATATAAACCGCCTATGCAGAAACATATACAATAATTAATAATAAAGCATTTCTGCAATTTTTCTCATCAAGAACTGGGAGATATTCTAATTTATGAGTTCTTCTGTAGTATATATGAGGTCTGGATTCAGCTGTTAATATTTCATAGCCACATTCTTCATTTTGACTAATAAATACTGTTTTAAAACATCACTATTCCTTGTTAAAGTACTTAACAAGTTGCTAACTGTTAATGAGTAATCTAAGCAAAAAAAGCTTACTTCAGCATTCACTGTTCACAATACCAAGTTCAGGGACAGGTGCCCAGGAATGATGAGAGTAAGTGTTTGACTTCAGTGACTGGGTCTCCCTTCTCCTGAAGCTCTGTAGTAAGCCCAGCTTTCCTTCCTGTCTGAGATCCCTTGACTCTCAGGAAGCCAGTGGTTGAGTACACAGTTCAGCAGCCTTGCCATCATCTCTTCAATGAGTGTGAAAGACAGAAACGTTATTGTTCATCTTACCATTTCACATTTTTTTGTTTTTTTAAGGCAGGCTTTCTCTGTATTGTTTTGGAAGCTGTCCTTGAACTTGCTCTGTAGAACCAGGCTGGCCTCCAACTCACAGAGATCTGCCTGCCTCTGCCTCTTGAGTGTTGGGATTAAAGGTGTGCCAAACCAACCTCCTGCTCACATTTATTTTTGACATTTTATTCAGGTGTGGTATTGAGCATCAATAATGAAATTCGTGCATGTGCTGTGGGTCATCTTCTCATTGAACTTGATAATGTTATCATATCATGGAGTTCAGTCTCTGAATAGGAGCCAACATCTAGGGGTGCAGTATCTGCCTCCTTCTCTTATTCCTTCTTTTTGATTGGTTGCCAATTTAATTGTTTGATTTCATTTGTCCTCCCCCTACCTTCTAGATAGAGATGATCAGAACATTGGTCTTTTACACTTTATTTCTCTGCTGTGTTACAATCAGTCATAAGTGCTGGGAATCAAGGAGAGGAACTTGGAGTCTAGTGTTTGTCTTAGGACAATATAACCGAAAGGTGTGATGAAAACCTTATTTGCTTTAGGCAAAGTTGATCTTTAAAAGACAGGAAGGCTAGGCATATAGCTCTGTGGTATACCTCATACCTTCATGTACAAGGTCTTAATTTCAAGAACCAATTCCGATTATTTTTAAGACAGTCAGATCTGTGCACCGAAAAACATCCATTCACACATTTATAGACATGAAAGAGGCAAACTCATGGTCAGCATGGGAATGCCAATAACTAGGGTGTAAATGCCAAAGGAGAGTATTGTGTGGTGGAAATAAAGATGGTCCACAGTGAGTTATAAGTCTTCTGCTCGTGTTTTGCATAAAGAGCAAAGAAGCTTAGATCTGCAGAGAAAATGACAGGCTTCTAAATAAACTATAATCTATGAGTAAAACTCAGGGTGAGGGCAATGTTTGAATGAATGGATATCCTAATTGCTGAGACTGTGTGTGCATATGTTTGTGTTGATAGATATGTGTAGATGCCACAAGTAGATTCTGAGAGTCATACTCAATAGACATCAAGTGTGTTTTTTAGGCAGGGTCTCACAATGAACTTATAGCTCACACATTCAGATAGAATGACTGGTGGAACATCCCAGAGAGGCTTCTGGAACCAGAGAAACAACTCTAGGATAAACCATCTTGCCCAGCTTTGTAGCTAAGTGTTGTTGATCAAAGTGAGGTATTCATTCTGGGAGGCAGGCACCTCATACCTGAGTCATGTCCTCAATCCTCGATTCTATGATTACTTAGTGTACATTTTAATACCAACAATTCAACTATAAAACAAATGCATATATTATATAACAATAATTAATATTATAATTTACTTTTGTCAGAGACATTCCTGTAGAAATACATCTGCATACCCATAGCACTGACCACTCCCATTTAGGTGCAGTGACAGGTATGTAGAACATAAGGGGTATAAATGAGCTAGGGGGAAGAGACTCTATCTCTTTGGGTTCTGGTTGTAGTCTGGAGAGCAATGCTGAAATTTGGTTCTTGGATTTCATGGCTAAAATAATAGTGCTCTTGATGAAAGATTATCTACTGAGGGTAAACTAATCATAACTGGAGGAGACAAAAAACATATATTTTGGCAAGATTCTATACAGGATCACAACCTCAAATTACCAGTTGAAATGAGTAATAAGGTTATCAGAATTGAAGACACTGGTTATGATGTCACCATCATAACTCAAATTTCTTGGCCTCTAAGATGGCCCCTACAAAAAGGAAATGATCAATTCTTAGGGATTGAAAACCTGTCTCAAGTAAAATTAAGAATGAGATGAGTTGACTGTAAAGGAGCAGAAGGAACAATAAGAAGACTGAGGCCATAGGTCAGAGAGATTGCTAAAAATCTCTGCGGTTGTGATCTACTGCAGCAATGGAATACCCACATTAACATTCCTCCTGTATCAGATATGAATCGTAACAACATCTTAATGGTAGGAAAAATATTGTAAGTCACTGCAGAAAACAGATGCCAAACATACAGGCTGCATATAAACAGGAGTAACCAAAGGCACTACACTTAAAATGGCTAACATATGAACCTGTCTGAATAGAGAAATGATCAATGACATCTGAGAAGCTAGAGGCGTTAGAAACTCTGGTTCAGGAACAGCTAAAAGCTTGAAATATTGAATAATCTACCAGTTCATGGAATTCTCCTGTATTTGTGTCAAAAAGAAGTCTGTTAAATGGAGGATGCTTAGTGATCTGGGAGCCATTAATAAAGTAATTCAACCTATGGGCTTTCTACAGCCTAGGATACTAATACCTTCTCTCATACCTAATGTTTAGCCAGTTATAGGAATTGATCTAAAAGATTGCTTCTTCACTAGAAGTTTACAAGAAAAATATAGGTCAAAATTTGCGTTCACAGTGCCTACCTTTAGCAATTCTCAAACAGTTTGGAGACTTCAATAGAAGGTTTCATCACCGGGAATGTTAAATATCCCTACTTTATGCCAGTATTTTGTGCAAAAAACAATTTCTGCAATCCATTATATGTATGACATACTGCTGGGTAATTTGAAACATAACTTAAAAAGATGTTTGTGGCAGTAAAGGAAATTTTACCTCACTTGAGATTACAGATTGCCCAAAAAATGTAAAGTGAGAATTCTATTAATTATTTAGTTTATAAAGTATATCTACAAAAAATAGACTCCAAAAGTACACATCACAAGAAATTGTTACCAGACACTTAATGTTCTTCAAAATCTACTAGGAGAAACTTCCCATATGTAGACAATTGTTTGAGTGGAAGGGCATGATTTAAAACTCATAAAATGGCCATAACAATGATTTAAAAAATCCACGAACCATGAATACTGTCAGCTGAGGCTGAAAAAGAATTACAATGTGTACAAAAGAGAACACTCAAGGCACATGTGGACCATGCAGATCCAAAACTAGACTGCATTCTGGTTATTTTACCATCTAGAGAATACCCCTCAGGGATTTTGATGCAGAGGGAAGATAACATGTTAGAATGGATATTTCTGCTGCATAAACGAAAAAAAAAAAGCCGGAGGAGGTAAATAGAAAAAATCTCTGATTAGTTTTTATAAGGTAAATTAAGGCTTCATCAACTAACTCAAAAGGACCCAACAGAAATTATTTTACCTTTATCTAACGAATAAATTTCCTACCTATGGAAGGATAATGAGTATTGGCAAAGGACTTGCAGTAACTTTTCAGGAACGATTAGTAACAATTATTCCAAAAATGAGAGAATCAAATTCATACATAAACAATTAGGATCCTTCCAAATATGTTAAGAAAATGGCCAATCTCTGCAGTTCTTACATTCTACCATGATGCCAACAAGTCAGGAAAGGCCGGTTATAAATTAGGAAATATAAATAAAGTAGTTCAATGCCCTTACAACTCTGAACAAAAGGCAGAGTTGTATGCCATTCTCATGGTATTTATAGATTTTACAGAGCCTTTCCATATAGTTACTGACACTCAGTGTGCATAGAGAGTTGTCTAACACATTGAGACCACTGAATTTAATCCTGATGATACAGAATTAACTTCATTATTTATATAATTGCAGGAAACTATCTGAAATAGAACTCATCCTATACATATAACATTCATCAGATCCCATACGGATCTTTCAGGTACTCTAGCACAAGGTAATGATGAGATTGATCATTATTTATTAATAGGAAATGTGTTAGAAGCTTCAGAATTTCATAACAAACACCAATTTAATAGCAAAGGTTTAAAGATGGATTTTTCTGTCACTTGGCAACAAGCCAAGAAATAGTAAGAAACTATTTATTCTATAATCAAAGTCAATTGCGTGCACCCAGTAATCCCAAATGTATTCACAGAAATGAAATTTGACAAATGGATGCGTTTCATTTTCCAGAATTTTAAAGTGTAAAATATGTGTACCACACCATAGACACGTTCTCAGATTTCCAATGGGTTACTGCTCTTAGCTCTGAAAAGGCTGTTTTTGTTATCACACACCTCTTATAGGTGATGACTGTTATGGCTATACCTGCACAATAAAAACTGACAATGCTCCAGAATATGCCTTCAGGAAACTGGAAACAATTTTTCAAATGTTATAACATAAAGCAAATAACTGGTTTACCATACAATCCCACAGGACAAGCAGTGGTTGAGAGATCTAACCGCTCTTTAAGAGAAATGCTCCATAAACAGCCAGGGGAACAAAGACATCCAATCACAGATTACATAATGCCTTATTAATCTTAAACTTTCTTCATGCTAATGAGAAAAGAAAAACAGCTGCAGAAACACACTTAACTACAGAAAAAGTTCTGAACTAAACCAACCGGTGTATTTCAAGGATGTTATGACCTCAGTTTAGAAACCAGGATATATGTTACAATGGGAAATGTGTTTTTCCTATGTTTCCACAGGAGAAAAAACTTAGGACTCCATCAAAACTGATAAAGATTCTATCCAATCAGAAGAAACTTCGGGAGAAAGAAAGATGACACTCATCCACACGGTCATATTCTATGAGGTGTAAGGAAACCTCACAAAAGGAAAGGGAAGTGTTTTGCTTTTGTCTTCACTGGAAAATCCATCTTAAAACAGTGAAAAAATGCTGAAAGTGTGGATACCTAAAGATGAGAGTATAGTAAGCCAAAGGATCCTCAAACAAAGAAGTGTCTAATATTTGGTATCAATGTCTAATTCTCTCAATTTTTTCCATATAATGTTTCTCTTTACTTCCTAATACTCTTTTGGTTCCAATTCGCTTAAACCAGTGCTGGCTTTGGAGTTGGATTTGGCTCTTCTCCTCTAAATCCAAGCATGTTGGTAAAGTAAAATTCAGAATTTCTGTATTATATCAAGAAGCCAATTGATGTAAAACAGAAGAAAACAAAATCTAGGAACTGTCATTTGTTTATGTTCGATTCTTCTCCTAAATTCTAATTTCCCTCATATTTACTGTCTTCCATTTTCGGCTCTCCAAGTATGCATATATACAAAAGTTGAAATGTCTTTGCTGAATTAATATTTGAGTTTTCACAGACAACCAGGAATTTCCTAACAGCAGTCTTCAAACACTTCGGAAAGAAAATGGTGCCCTAATTCATTGACTCCACCTGATGTGAATGGATATATCTGAACAGACAAGTACCACCGTGAATCCAGTTTGAGACTACATCACTCTACACAACTCCAGACTAATTAACTGATATGGTGCAGCTTCTACACTATGACCAAGGTCTCATACAAGAACTTAAATCAACATAAGAACTTCAATCAAGCATCTCCTGCCAAACCTCCCTATTTTGTGGAGCTTACTACTTCTGAAATGCATTCCCATATAAAAATTGGGTGAATAAGCATATTCATGCTAATGTGATGTTGTGTGTGTGTGTGTGGTGTGTTTCGTTTGTGTGTGCGTGGTGTGCGTGGTGGGTTTGGGTGTGTGTTTGTGGTGGGGGTCTCTGGTTGTAGTGTGTGGACTGGAGCTGACAACACATCCTTTCATCAAAGACTTCAAAATTATCCTAATGTTTTATTTGTAGATGTGCTCAACATCAGGCCAAAAGAAGCATGAAAGGAAAGGGATTATGTCATTTTACAGTCAATCATAGAGGAAAATGAGGTCATGAAATCAAGCAGGAATGTGAAAGAGTGCAGTGAATCAGAAAGCATGAAGAAACTGTGTTTATAAGTTTCACTCCAAGAATGTTCAGGATGATTTCTTACATAACCCAGGAACACCTTCACAGGGATGGCACCACCCTCTTCTGCGTGGACCTTCATACATCAGTCATTCCTCAAGAAAATCACCCCATAGTCAATATTTCACAACACTCTGATGGAGGCATTGTTTTTCAAGTGGAATACCTTCTTTCATGATGACCATAATTTGCAATACATTGAAAAATTCTAACCACAACACAAATGTCGAAGCTGGTACAGTTATGATAACATGACCCATTAAGTGAGTATCTATCTTTCCACCAGTTAGAAGTAAACAAATGGCTGACAAAACACTTAAGGATAAGAATCTAACTATCAAATAGAAAGTAGTAATAAATACTGCTTGACTTTACTATGAACTATTCACCTTTGCAAATAAATTTGCTTAGCTACTTCCATTAGGGAACTCATGGAAATGGAAACTTAAGGAACAAGAGAGTACAGAAGTTAGATATAAACTATTTCTAGAGAAACTAAGGACAAAAGCACTTGAGTAATTAGACTTATACCAAATTATGCAATATAGTATGTGCTACATGTATTTATTAATATAATACTTCACAAATATAGTAATCGCAATGAAAATATCAGATAACCCCAAGATGAGACATATTGAGAATATCGTCTGAAAAATATTCAACCCTGAAAGCATCAAGAATGGGAGAACACAGCACTCATAGTGTGGAGGCCATCAGACCTTGCACATGATGGCTGGCTCACTAATGCACATACCAGTCTCTACCTCTGCCACTTTGAGTACAAGGATTATGCACAAAGAAATCAGGGAAACAGATGTGATGTCTCCACTAAAAAGCAGGAGATGCTTTCTAAGTCCTGACTGAACATGTTGGCTCCAGCTTTGCACTTACTTCCCCTGTCCCTTACTTTACCAAGGCATGGAGGAAATTCTTGTTCTCTACGGTAATCGGCATCTCACCACCCAGGGTTTCCCATGCTCATGACCACACTCTTTTCTACCTCCTGTCATGAATTCTTACTATTTGGCTTAAGTTTTACTTTAAATAACATAACACTGAAAACTAGTTGCATACTACTGTGGTTTATGAATTTCTATAAACAACTGCTATTCCCTTTCCAATGAAACAGTACACATTTAGGAACTTGGTTTTTCCTGTGTTACAAGCTAAAGAGAGAGATGCATAAAGTCCACACAGTAAGGTAGATAGACATAAATCAAGTTATAATGAATTTAGTCTCCCAGGCCTGGAGATCCCAAGTGAGAAGGTGAATAGGGTGAACCAAGTGAGGTAACAACCAAATCAATGTCTTGGGTCTTCAATCAGGTAGCACATGAAATCAAATGTAATAATGTTAGTGAGCTGCTTCCTCACAAGTTATTTTCTAGATGAGTTATGAGAATAAGAATGATCCTACTGACAACAGATGAATAATTTTTAAATATTTCTTTAAGCAGTATTTCTGATCCCTAAGATTCCTAATTCCATTCTATATCAACTTCTGGAATTTATGGAGATTTACAAATGAATTTAAGACATTTTACCTATTCTGCCTGCACAGTACGAATGTGGACATACTGTAAGCATTAGTATGTTTTACAGTGCCATGTCTGCAGAGTGTCACTCATAGTATTTCGTGTTTATCAGCGATTGGAAAATCCAGACCGAACAAAGAAAAAGATCCTGAGTTTGAATTTCCAGTTGTTCTAAGATGCACTAGGGAAATATCAGTCATGAAGGAAGTGTGGAAACCTTGCCCTGTGTCTACTTATCTCAGGATCCTCTCCCAGTGCAAAGCAGCCTCAGTCTCAGGCTGAAAGCCCAGGCCTAGCTGAGCAACCTCATCTCCTTCTCACTGGAGCCTCCAGCAGAGCAGGGCTGTCCTGGTGCTGCTCAACTCCCTGGTGACCATTCCAAGCTGTAAGTGTCTAGGGTTTTAGAAGAGGGACCCAGGCATGTCATTATGAGGTGTCTGAGTGATGGTGATATTGTTTCTATCCGGGTTTCCTGTCCCAACTGCAACTGAAGGAGTCAGGACCTGGCCTGATGCAGCCCTCACAGACCCTGTCTCTTACCTGCACTGTCTCTGGGTTCTCATTTATTAGCAATACTCTATACTGGGAGCTCCACCCTCCGGGAAAGGGGCTAGAGTGGATGGGAACAATGTGATGGGATGGAAAAACACATTATGCTTTTTGCTTTAAAATCTCAAGTCACCATCAGCAGGGATGCCTACAAGAGTCAAGTTTTCTTAAAACTGAACAATCTTCACACCGAGGACGCAGCCATGTATTATTGTGCCAGAGACACAGTCAGGAACTCCAGTGAGAGCCTTCACAAAAACCTCCCTGAAGGGAAAATCAGGACCACCTGGGGCCCTGAACACAAAAAGATACTCTAAAGAACAGAATGGGTCACTTCAGGAGACAGGAATTACTAGACTATGGTGCATGGGCGCTTGCTTTGATTTTAGAACCTATGGTATCCACTGTTAGTCACAAATCATCTTGAGATCCCTATTGACAGTTGTAGCCTAAGAAAATTGCTGTTTGTACCTATACTAGAACCAATGAATTTTCCCCACAACCATATAAATTATAAATTTGTTTCTTGTTGTCAGACATATTGACATAGAATTTTCTCACATATATATATATGCATATATATGTGTGTGTGTTTATAAATCCTATTTTCATACATTCAATTTATTTTATATGTACATGTATTTCAACTGAACACTTCCATTTATTATCTTGTCAAATGTAATATCATTAAGTATGCTAAGAAATTTTGAATAATCTGCAATTTTAAGGTTGTTCTTCACTTTCTTTGAACAAAGAAAAAAGGAATCCTACCCTGTATTGATGTAAGAAATCTTGCAAGTTTAAATATTCATTGTTTTCCTTCTTGTCAACCAAAAGTGCTTAACAAAGTTCACTGTGTTATCATATTTGACAAAATACATTTTTGTATATTTCCCTAGGTAAACGTATATTTTACAACAAACTCCCAAATGATTGTTCCTCTCCTATGTGTCATTATCCCTCAAACAACAGCATTGTCAGCCACCAGTGTGCACTCTGTCTCACTGCTGGATTTTCTGCCTCAAGGGCTGATGTGTGTAGCCTCATGAAGACAACCTCACTGAAAGGAGCTCCTGACTTTCACATCTATGTGGTCCTTCTATGCGTCATCAGCTTGGAACTGGTCTTTGAATCAATGTAGGGACAGAATTTACATTAGTAACATTTTTCAAAAAATGAAGTATTCTTTTAACATGCATCTTGTTGAGATTTCATGTGAGCTAACATGCACAAAACCACTATACTGTAAGGTAGAAAAATATTCATTGCGTTACTGAAGTTTCTGTCAATATGTCCTTACATGATTACATTAGCCACTTTGGGGCATACACAATGACAATGTTTATGCCTTGTGAATGAGATCTCTAGGCTTTTTCCCCCTTGCAAATAGGTTTGTTGAATTTCTCTAATGGCAGTAAACCCTCTTCCTCTCTCTGTTTTCTATACTAATGACTTGTTTTTTTTTCCATGCATTTGTTTTCATCCTCCCTGTATCTTCAAGGGATGCTTGACCATTTTACACAGCATTTTTGTATCCCACTGTCTTGAAACTCAGCATATACTCAGTAAGTGTTAAGTTTATTTTTAACAGATACATGAAATGGAAAAATCATCAATGTTACCATCCTCCATCAGTCACAACCCTCCTATGTTTTGTAATAATTGTACACTCTGTGATGAGATATTCCTGTGATTGATGTCATAAAAAGCCGGACAGCTAGGGAGGAGATATAGGAAGGACCTCAGGGCAGAGAGAAAAATAGCATAATTGAGGCTCATAGGATGCCATCAAGACTTCTATACAATATCATAGACCCAAGTTATCAGTTAAAGTAAATAATATGGTGTATAATGGCATTTTAGACACTGGAAGTAACATCACCAGTAACATTAATCAGAAGTCCTGGCCCCCAAATTGGGCTTTAGAAGAGGTTAACGTTCAATTCTTAGTTACTGGAACCCTATCTGAAGTTAAACAGAGCGTTAGATGGATTGACTTCATTGGGCCAGAAGGACAGAGAGGAAGGTTAAAGCCATATGTTGCAGATATTGCTGTAAACCTCTGGGGTCGTGATCTATTACAGCAATGGAATGCACAGATTAATATTCCTCCTGTATCAGCTAAGAATTATAGATAAACTCTTAGTGGTAGAAAGAATATAGTAAGGCAGTACAGAAAACAGATGCCAAATGTACAGGCTGTACAGAAGCAGGATGCTAGTGCCAAACCTACAGAGCAAACAAAAGCTCTACCCTTAAAATGGCTGACAGATGAACCTCTGTGGGTAGGTCAATGGCCTATGACATCTGAGAAGTTAGAGGCTTTGGAGAAGCTAGTTCAGGAACAGCTAGATGCTGGACATATTGAGGAATCAACTAGTGAATGGAATTCACCTGTTTTTGTTGTCAAGAAGAAGTCTGGTAAGTGGAGAATGGTTACTGATCTTAGAGCCATCAACAAGGTAATTCAGCCTATGGGGTCTCTACCACCTGGGATGCCATTACCTTCTCTAATTCCTAAGGATTGGCCAATTATAGTTATAGACTTAAAAGATTGCTTCTTTATCATACCGTTACAAGAAAACGACAGAGAAAAGTCCGCCTTCAGGGTACCTACCTATAATAATTCCCGTCTGGTACAGAGATTCCAGTGGAAGGTACTACCTCAAGGTATGTTAAATAGCCCAACTTTGTGTCAATATTTTGTGAATAAACCTCTAGAAATAATTTGTAAAAATTTTCCACATTCGTTAATATATCATTATATGGATGACATACTACTATTTGATTCAAATAAGGATACTTCGGAAAAGATGTTTGAAGCAGGAAAGGAAAATTTGCCTCGCTGGGGATTACAAATTGCCACAGAAAAAATGCAAAGAGGAGATTTTATTAACTTTTCAGGTTATAAAATAGATGGTCAGAAAATTAGACCGCAGAAAGTACAGATCAGAAGAGATCATTACCAGAATCTTAATGATCTTCAAAAACTTTTCGGAGAAATCTCTCAATTACAGACAATTATCAGTGTAGAAGGGCATGATTTAAAACACCTAAAAATGACTTTAAAGGGAGATAAAGACCTAAAGAGCCCACGAGTACTATCAGCTGAGGCTGAAAAAGAATTAGAATAGGTAGAAAAGAGAATATTAGAAGCACATGTGGACCATGTGGATCCAAAGCTGGACTGTATTCTGGTTATTTTACCCTCCAGAAAATACCCCTCAGGAATATTAATGCAGAGGGAAGACATCATTCTAGAATGGGTATTTCTGCCACATAAACAGAATAAAAAATTGAAAACATATATAGAAAAGATCTCCGATTTGATATTAAAAGGTAAGTTAAGGCTTCGTCAACTGACTGGGAAAGACCCAGCTGAAATTATTGTACCTTTAACGAATGAGGAAATTTCCTCCTTATGGAAGGATAATTTGGATTGGCGAATAGCTTGCAGTGACTTTTTGGGAAATGTTAGTAATAACTATCCCAAAACAGAGAGAATCAAATTCACAAAGAAAACAATTTAGATTCTTCCACGTATCGTGTGGCTAACACCTATTTCTGGAGTTCTTACCTTCTATACGGATGCAAACAAATCAGGAAAGGCAGGGTATAAATCAGGAAATATAAGTAAAGTAGTTCAAAGCCCTTACAACTCCGTACAAAAGGCAGAGTTATATGCCATTCTCATGGTACTTAAATACTTTACAGAGCCTCTCAATATAGTCACGGATTTTCCAAATGCAGAAAGAGTTGTCTTGCACATTGAGACTGCAGAATTTGTTCCTGATAGTACAGAATTAACCTTATTATTTTTACAATTACAGGAAACCGTCAGAAAGAGGACTCATCCTATATTCCTATATATATATATATATATATATATATATATATATATATATATATATATCAAAGATCATATCCCATAGATGTCTGCCAGGTCCTCTGGCACAAGGAAATGATGAAATTGATCATTTATTAGTAGGTAATGTGTTGGAAGCTTCAGAATTTCATAAGAAACACCATGTTAACAGTAAAGGCTTAAAGAAGGATTTTTTTATCACCTGTCAACAAGCCAAAGAAATAGTAAGAAATTGCCCAAGTTGCTCATTCTAAAATCAAACTCCATTACCAGCAGGTTGTAATCCTAAAGGTATTCACAGAAATGAACTTTTGCAAATAGATGTATTTTACTTCCCAGAATTTGGCAGTTTGAATATGTACACCATCCCATAGACACGTTCTCAGGCTTCCAAAGGGCTACTGCTCTCAGCTCTGAAAAAGCTGATTCTGTTATTACACACCTCTTACAGGTGATGGCTCTTATGGGTATACCTAAAACAATAAAAACTGACAATGCTCCAGCATATGTTTCCAGTAAATTGGAACAATTTTTCAAATATTATCATATAAAATATGTAACTGGTATTCCTTACAATCCCACAGGAAAGCAGTATTTGAAAGATCTAACCGAACCTTAAAAGAGATGCTTCATACATAGCCAGGGAGAACAAAGACCCCTAAACACAGGTTACATAATGCTTTACTAACGTTGAATTTTCTTAATGCTGATGAAAAAGGACAAACTGCAGCAGAAAGACACTGGACTACATAGAAGACTTCTGACCTGAACCAGCAAGTGTATTTTAAGGATGTTATGACCTCAGTTTGGAAACCAGGATATGTGTTACATTGGGGAAGGGGTTATGCTTTTGTTTCCACAGGAGAAGAAAAGCTTTGGCTTCCATAAAAATTAATTAAGATTCGGTCAGAACAGAAGACATCTCAGGAGGAGGAAGATAACAGCTCATCTACAAATTCATATTCTACCATGGGTAAAGTGACCTCCTAAAAGGATAGAGAAGTGTTTTGTTTTTTGTCTTCACAGGTAAACTCAGCAAAGTATACTGGACATATGGATTCCTGAAGGAGAATTAACACCTACCCTGAGGACCCTCAAACAAACAATAACTCACTGTGTGGTATCAATCTAAATCTCTCTATCTTGTTTTTCATAGTACCCTTGTATCTTTATTTCTTCACATACTTCAGTCCCCATTCATTTAACTGAAGCTGACTTTGGAGTTTGATTGGCCCTCCTACTCTAAATTCAAGCATATTATTTAAATAAATTTCAGAATTTTATTTAATTTTATTGACATAAGACATAAGAAAATAAAATTAGGGACTGTTATCTGTGCATTTCTTTTTCTGAAAAATTTAATTTCCTTCATGTTTATCATCTTCCCTATTGTCACCTCTTCCAGTATGCATACATATAAAAGTTAAAATATTTCCTTGTTAACACTAATGTTTGAGTTTTCCAGAGAACAAGCGATTTCCTGACAGGAATCTTCAACCGCTTCAGAAAGAGAATGAGTATCTACTTCCTTGAATTCACCTGATTCGATTGGAGGCATCGCAACTGCCCCACATCATCGACCCCCCCTGACAAGCACTATCCTGAAACTGGCTTGAAACTACATCACTATGCACAACTCTGGACCAAGGAACTGAAACAGCACATCTCTTACAATCTGGCCAGAGAGCTTCAATAACACTAGAACCCCAATCAGGAACTTCAGTCAAGCATCTCCTGCCATATAGAGACTGCCTGATCTACTGAGATTTTGTTATACTAACATTTTTCTTCTCACAGGTCCCCATGAGATTATCATTGTCCTATCTCAACAGGAAGTAGTTTTGAGAATTCCACACCCCCTCTCCCTACTATTGATATTATACGATAGTTTGCACCTGTTAGTGTTAGTTTTCAATTATTTTAGAGTTGGGATTGGAAGGAGGTGTTCAGATTTGGGTGTTTCTTTCAGATAAGTTTAGGTTTATATAGAATAGATGTTTGATACATTTTGATCATTGACACAAGTTAGTTGTCCTTTTTAGACTAAAAGGGGAATTGTAGGAGGAAGCCTGTATCTTGCCATTAACCATGTGACTTACTAGAGGCACATACAAATGAGGTAATAAAAGAGCGGTTTACCAAACCGATAACCACACCCACTTTAGGCATGTGTAAAGACATATACGGATGGACGAAACACATATATGTACGTAGGCAGTGAACTACGTCACTAGTCAGGCCCACTTTTGGTCATGGCTAGGGGGCATTACAGAGGAAGGCATAAAAGACCGAAGAAAGGATATCTTGGTCTCTTTTCCGGATTTTGGCTTCCAGTTCGGCAGCGGAAAACTACTGTGCTCATCTTGGTTACTTGTTTAGTATCTTGTGAGTAATTTCTACAATAAATACTTAGTTTTACTCTCAGCAAGTGTGCCGTTTATCATTACAGCTTCATTTGGAGCGTCACTGTACTCTATTTTTCGGCTACTGATTCCATGGCGAAAGCTACATGACTCATCTGGTTTGCCTGTTTTCTCTTGTAAGTAATTTCTACAATAAACAGTTACCCTCAATAAGTGTGCAGTTTATTGTTACAGCCAGATTCTGTCTACACTCTGGGTTAATTTAAGATATAAGGGTCAATTGAGCCAGGCGGTGGTGGTGCACGCCTTTAATGCCAGCACTTGGGAGGCAGAGGCAGGCAGATCTCTGTGAGTTGGAGGCCAGGCTGGACCGACAGCCTCCAAAACAATACAGAGAAACCAGGTCTCTTAAAACAAATAAAAAGAGTCAATTGAAAACAAACCTAATCTAAAGGCCAAGATTTCATAATTAATAATGAGATTCCATGTCATTATTTGTGAACTAGCAACTCAAAACAAGTTTGTTTACTTATGGAATCCAATGTGGTTGCATATGTTCCCACATGGGAACTGAGAAAGTTGAAATACTTTTCAAACATGCCAACATGGAGCCAGACACAGCTCGCTAGCCCCACAGCCTTTTGAGCTGACCATGGTGAGAGATGCATTCCATGTAGCTGCCTGGGGGCTTGAGACAGCCAGTGCCATGTGCACAACTGCACAGAAGTTTTAAGACTTGGCTCACAAGGTCAGAGAAGGCTGTAGGCACTAGTAAACAGCTGGGACAAGAAAATCTTTAGCTGTGACAAGAAAATCTTTAAGCAGATTCAGTATATGTGCATGTATACTGTCATAGAAAAATAGATATTTTACAAATTATAAGCAAGTTTCTTTAAAGAAAGAATAAAGTAATATTAAAAGAATAAGGCAAATAATGCTGGGAAATACACAGGGTATCCAGATCATTTATGGTGCTTTGTTCACTTTGAATTTTTTGATGCTAGTGCAAAAAATCAATAGCTGCTAAAAGATATTAGATTATGGAAATTGATAAAGTGAGACTGCCTACATATTTTTAAATGTCTTAACTTCAAATTGAAAGTCAGAAAATATATTGCATTAAAAGAGAGGTTGTGCCTTTGTTTCCACTGGAAACAAAAGTTATGTGTTTCTAAAAATTTAATGAAGATCAGATTTGATTGGGGGTGCCCTCATGAAAAATATTGGCTACAAAAAGGAATAAAATAAAAATTAAATCTACAAGACAGGTGACATATATGCTCATGGCTCTACCTGGGAACAACTTTATGAGTCTGGATGAGACATTATAAATTTTGTTGGCTTCACAGTCCTCATAACTTATTATTGCATGTCATCCTTTCATATGGTATGGGTAAAGGTTTGGTTATACAGTACAAACAGACTTATATAGCTAAAATATGTCTTTTACCTGCTCAAAATCAGAACAAAAAATCATCTTTAGCTCATTTGTACACATTATACATTCCATACTTATGTCAAACCATATATATATGTATATATATGTATATATATATATGTATATAGATAGATATACACATATACGTTTCCTTTAAAAGTTTGTGTGTTTTCAGAAAAAAAGATCCAGATACCAATGAAGACAAAGATCCCAGATCACCCAGCTTCTCAGAGTGACCCTGTTAAAGTTTCCTCTAAATTCTGCATCCAGAGCAACTTCAGAATTGCTATCTGACAATGTCCATTTTCACAGACTCTACAGTCAAAATTTAGATGAGCTCTCTACACTGTCCCTTCACATGAAACTAAACAAAAATAATGCAGTTAGCTCTCACACTACTTGACCATTATCCCAGTTTTCTCAGTGTCCTATAGGGATGCCTGCACACATAGACAACAGGAAGTCTTCTATCAAACACAACACCCACATTCCAAAGAGGTGGGGTGTGTGGTTTTTTGGTCATTCATAGCATTATGGAGGTTTGTCTTCTTTCAGTAGGGTTGGTTACATGTTCTTATTGGTCATGGTCTGGAAAAAAGCTGGCCAAAGGAGAGTGGATCCAGAGATCTCATTCTGAAGAGAAAATAGGGGATACATTATAGAAATGACTGGATTAAAGGGTGGACTATTGAGTCCACTTTTGAACTAAAAAACAGCTACTATTCTCAAATATTTTGCATTACTGTGAATTTTTGTAAATTGATTCAAATTAAGGCTTTTTTATATATTGTATATGTTTCCACTCCTGTTTAAGGTGTTGCTCCTCTCTACTTCATTTAATAATGTGATATAAAGTTCTAATCATCCTAAAAATTCATGAAAATCCTTGGATATGCCAAATGTATTAATTCGGTGAAATGAAAATAATCTAAAAGAACATAAAGACAGTTATATTTGCCTGGTAAAAAGATGAAGAGGACAGTGGAAGGAATTTTAAGGAATCCAATGGAGAAAGTAAGGAAGCATAAATGTGAGTTTGCTGTAAATAGGAATTTGACTGCACAGAAAACACTGAGCTGTAAGCAGACAGTGACAAGGATCTCACACTTACAACATCCAAATGCTTTAGCACAATACTGTCAGTAATGAGAAAATTCAGGAGACACTCATGTGTTCTCTTAACAGAGAAGGAACTGTGACAGCCCCTGTTTTCATTGCAGAGAAGGAGTTACAACAACCATTGTTTTCATCTCTGAGAAGGAATTGCTACCACTTCTGTTCTCATCATGGAGAAAGAATTTTTGCAATCTATGTTCTCATTGCACAGGTGCAATTGTGGCAAGCACTGTAAGCAAGTCTGACTCTGTTTACGAAACTCATCATGGAGGAACTAGGTCCACCACAGATATAGCTATTGTGTAGAAACAAAACTGTGTGTGGACCCATTGCATTACACATTTATACTGAGGAGACATGTCAGTATACACACACAGCAAGTTCTGTTCACAGTCATAGAGAGAACCAAGTGAAATATGGTGAATCGCTCACAAGAAAATGGTGCATATAGAGCTGCCACATTGTATAAATTTGAGTACCTGATATTACTGTCTTTGTGGCATATACGTTCTCTGAGCACTGCCCAAAATCAGAGCTTGTTATAGCAGGAAGACATGCAAATGAGGCTTCTGTGAGCCCATGAAAACCAGCCCTCCCCTGACCCTGAAGTTCAGGCATAGTAGCCCAGGTCTGGATTCCCAGCTCCTCACACTGTGTGATCAGTATAGAGGAGAGACCAAAAACGATGGACTTGGGGCTTATTTGGCTTTTTCTTGTTGTTATTTTAAAAGGTAATTAATATAGATGAGATGCGTGTTTGTGTGTGGACATGAAAAAGAAACATGCTGTGACAGTTTTCGGATCAGAATTCTTTGTGTTTGCAGGTGTCCATTGTGAGGCACAGCTGGTTGAATCTGGTGGAGGATTAGTGGAGTCTGGAAAGTCCCTGAAACTCTCCTGTTTGGCCTCTGGATTCACCTTCAGTAACTATGAAATGAATTGGGTCCGCCAGGCTCCAGGGAAGGGGCTGGAGTGGGTCGCATACATTAGTGGTAGCAGTAGTTACATAGAATATGGCGACGCCGTGAAGGGCCAATTCACCATCTCCAGAGACAATGCCAAGAATACTCTGTACCTGCAAATTAACAATCTCAAATCTGAGGACACACCCACATATTACTGTACCAGAGACACAGTGAGTGAATGCTATTGTGAGCTCAGACACAAACCTCCCTGTAGGAAATTCAGGACCAGCAGGGGGCGCTGGGAGCACACAGAGCTCTGGCTCACAGAAGAGGCTATTTAGAATGGAATAAAGGACTGGACTCCTCAGGGTCTGGGCTGTTTCTCCATAGCAAACTCATGGATTCTATCTATCTATCTATCTATCTATCTATCTATCTATTTATCTATCTATCTATCATCTATATATCTATCTTCACACATTGCCTTTTCCTTCAGCAAATAAGGTTTTAATTACACCCTTGGCCCATATAGTCCTAAGACTAACACTAGACTCCCCAAGGTCCTCTTCTTGATTCACAGACCTTTAGACTGTAACACAGCAGAGAAATAACGTGTGTGTGTCTTTCTGTGTATATCTGTGTGTTTGTGTACACGTTGGTATGAAGTGATGTACTCTATCAACCTGCACAATGCTTTTTGAGATAAGTTTCAATACTGGGCCTGGATCTCACCAACTACCTACCTTGGTTGCCCTGTGAGTGCCACTGATCATAACGACTTACATCTCAGAAGTCGGCTTACTGCTTCTCTACCACACCTATCTCTTTTATAGTTACAGAGAACTAAACACAGGTCATTGTTTTTGTGTGTTAAGAATTTGAACTACACAGCAATCTCCACAGCCGATTATACATGTAGTTCATGAAGGATGTACTCTGACTTGAACAGCACATAGAGGATCACACAGAGTGGATGATGCTGTATGGGGATGAGGATCAGATCCTGAAAAACACAAAGAACCCTTGAGATTGTGGAGCCCTGGACTCAGAGCAGAGATTCGGTAAGATTCCATGGTTAGAGCACTATGCAGGTCCCAGTTAGATAAAACAAGGAAATTAGGCAGGGTCAGTGACCCATGAACAGAAATGGCCTTGATTCATTATTATGTCATCCTCACACAGAATATGGGCAACAGACCCAGCCATGACCCAGTGTGGCGATAGTAATAAAATGGGTATGAGGCCACAACTCTGAGACATGAGGGCAATGTAGCTGTTGACACTCAGTGAGCATCACTTAGCTGACAAGAGTTCCTAATCCACACAACTAGGAATGCGTTTATTTTTCCTTTCTATTTAAATGTTAACACTTAGCTTATACACTTCCCCTGAATTTAATTTATCTGATTTAATATATTAATCTCTTTCCTTCCTTTCATGTTTCTGTGGGTCTTATTTGCAGTGCTGTCACAGAAACATGATGTGAAGACCTATGACTAATTCTGAGCTGGGTTTTTGTGGCAGTTTGAATGTGTTTGGCCTTCATAAACTCATAGGGAGTGGCACTACTAGGAGTAGGAGATGCAGCTTTGTTGGAGGAAGGGTGGTCTTGTTGGAGGAGGCTGAATGATACACACCTTTAATGTAGACATTGAGGCTGGGGCACTGCTTGAGTTCCTGTCCTCAATTCCTGTTAAGATGAACAGTGATGCGGATGTGTGAGTCAAATATACCCATTGCGGAGGAGGCTGGGAGTCCAGCGAAGCAGCGGTTCTTCCAGCAGCATCAGGTAAACAGGCCGGCTTCCCGGCCTGTGCTCCAGTGCCTGCAGATCCCCTGGGACCTGCACACAGCTCCCAATCCCGGCGGGAGCCAAGCACCCCAGACTCCGGATCTTCGCTCACACCAACGAGACCAGGAAAGGAGAGGAGGCTGGGAGTCCAGGGAAGTGGCGGTTCTTCCAGCAGCATCAGGTAAACAGGCCGGCTTCCCGGCCTGTGCTCCAGTGCCGGCAGATCCCCTGGGACCTGCACAGAGCTCCCAATCCCGGCGGGAGCCAAGCACCCCAGACTCTGGATCTTCGCTCACACCAACGAGACCAGGAAAGGAGAGGAGGCTGGGAGACCAGCGAAGCGGCGGTTCTTCCAGCAGCATCAGGTAAACAGGCCGGCTTCCCAGCCTGTGCTCCAGTGCCTGCAGATCCCCTGGGAACTGCACAGAGCTCCCAATCCCGGCGGGAGCCAAGCACCCAGACCCCAGGTCTTCTCTCTCACCAACGAGACCAGGAAACCAGAGGACCCAGGGAGACCAGGGGAGTAGCTGTTCTGGATCAAGTACAACAGGACACAGCATAGGGTCCAGGGGACCAGGTAAGAGGATAAGCGCCCCAGATTCCTGTTCTTCTTCTCCACCCACGGGACCAGCATTCGGACAAGGAATAGAAGAACCACCAGATTATTGGACTTGCTAGCACCCACCAAAAGGGAACGCTCGTCCCCAGACCAGTAAGGGGCTCTTTCTGTACCCACTAGAAGAAGAGATGGGAAAGAGACAATACAAAAACACAGTCAGCAACAGAAAAACAAATATGACACCGCCAGATTCTAGAGACTCCACACCAGCAAGACCCCAACATTCCAATGCGGATGAAGCAGAAGAGAACGACCTTAAAAGCACTTTCATGAAAATGATAGAGGCCCTAAAAGAGGATATTGGAAAATCCCTCAAGGAAATGGAAGAAAAAACAAACCAAAAAATGCAAGAATTGGAAGAAAAAACAAACCAAAAAAAGGCAGAAAATGGAAGAAGAAATGAAGCAAAAAATGCAAGAAATGGAAGAAAAAACAAAGCAAAAAATGCAAGAATTGGAAGAAGAATCATACCAAAAAAGGCAGGAAATGGAAGAAGAAACAAAGCAAAAAATGCAAGAAATGGTAGAAAAAACAAAGCAAAAAATGAAAAAAATGGAAGAAGAAACAAACCAAAAAAGGCAGGAAATGGAAGAAGAAACAAAGCACAAAATGCGAGAAATGGAACAAAAAACAAACCAAAAAATGCAAGAAATGGAAGAAAGAACAAACCAAAAAATTCATAAAAGGCAACAAACGGACGAACAGATAAACAGAAAATTGCAAGAAGCAATGCAAACACTGCAAGGGTTGAAAACTGAAATAGAGTCATTAAAAAAAACACAATCTGAAGAAAGGCAGAAAATAGAAAAGCTGGACAAACAGACAGGCACTACCAATACAAGCATTACCAACAGAATAGAAGAGATGGAAGAGAGAATCTCAAGTGTTGAAGATACGCTAGGAGAAATGGATTTATCAACCAAAGAAAACCTTAAATCCAACAAATCCTTAACACAAAACATCCAGGAAATATGGGACACCATGAAAAGACCAAACCTAAGAATAATAGGTATAGAAGAAGGAGAAGAAATCCAGCTCAAAGGGGCAGAAGGCATATTCAACAAAATCATAGAAGAAAACTTTCCCAACCTTAAGAAAGACATGCCAATGAAGGTACAAGAAGCCTACAGAACACCAAATAGAGTGGACCACAAAAAAAATCCCCTCGCCACATAATAATCAAGGCCCCAAACATACAGAATAAAGAAAGAATATTAAGAGCAGCTAAGGAAAAAGGTCAAGTAACATATAAAGGCAGACCTATCAGAATTACACCTGATTTCTCCATGGAAACGCTGAAAGCCAGAAGGTCCTGGATAGATATTCTACCTACACTAAGAGACCACGGATGCCAGCCCAGACTACTATACCCGGCAAAGCTCTCAATCACTATAGACGGAGAAAACAAGATATTCCATGACAAAACTAGATTCAAGCAATATGTGTCCACTAACCCAGCCCTACAGAAAATTTTGGAAGGAAAACTCCAACCCAAGGAAGCTAACTACAACCAGAAAAACATAAGCATTAGAGAATCTCTCTCTACCAACAGCCAAAAGAACAAAGGGGTGAAATGCCACACATAATTCCACCAACAACAACCATCGCAAATCGAAGAAGGATGAGCAATCATTGGTCATTAATATCCCTCAATATTAATGGCCTTAACTCACCCATAAAAAGACACAGACTAGCAGATTGGATTCGAAGACAGAACCCATCCTTCTGCTGCATACAGGAAACACACCTCACCCTTAAAGACAGACATTACCTGAGAATTAAAGGTTGGGGAAAAATTTTTCAATCGAATGGACCCAAGAAACAAGCCGGGGTAGCAATCCTAATATCTAACAAACTAGACTTTAAAATAAAATCAATCAAAAGAGATGAAGGAGGTCATTACATACTCATCACAGCTGAAACCCACCAAGAGGAAGTGTCTATTCTGAACATCTATGCCCCAAATACAAAGGCATCCACATTCGTTAAAAAAACATTATTAGAACTTAAATCTCATCTAAAGCCCCACACAGTTATAGTGGGAGATTTCAACACACCACTCTCACCACTAGACAGGAATACCAAACAGAAACTCAACAAAGAAGCAAAAGGGCTAATAGAAGTAATAACCCAACTGGGATTAACAGATATCTATAGAACATTTCATCCACATGAAAAAGAATATACCTTCTTCTCACCACCACATGGAACCTTCTCAAAAATCGACCACATACTTGGCAACATATCAAACCTCAGCAGATACAAAAAAATTGGAATAACTCCATGCATCTTATCAGACCACCAAGCTTTAAAATTAGAATTCAACAACAACACAAATTGCAGAAAATCTACAAACTCATGGAAATTGAATAATTCTCAACTGCACCATCCCTGGGTCAAAGAGGAAATAAAAAAGAAATTAAAGACTTCCTCGAATTCAATGAGAATGAAGACACAACATACCCAAACCTATGGGACACTTTGAAAGCAGTGCTACGGGGGAAGTTCATAGCGCTAAATGCTCACATGAAGAAACAGGAGAACAGTTATACCAGAGAATTAACATCACAGCTGAAAGCTCTAGAACACAAAGAAGCACACTCCCCCAGGAGGAGTAGACGCCAGGAAATAATCAAATTGAGGGCTGAAATCAATAAAGTAGAAACCAGGAAAACAATACAAAGAATCAACGCAACGAAGAGTTGGTTCTTTGAGAAAATCAACAAGATAGACAAACCTTTGTCCAAACTTACCAAACAGCAGAGAGTGAACACGCAAATTAACAAAATTAGAAATGAAAAGGGGGACATAACAACAGACTCTGAGGAAATCCAGAGAATCATTAGGTCATACTTTGAAAACCTGTACTCCACAAAATTCGAAAATTTAAAGGAAATGGATGACTTCCTGGACAGCTATCAATTGCCAAAACTAAATCAAGAACAGATAAGCAATTTAAATAGACCTATAACCCCTATGGAAATAGAAGCTGTCATCAAAAGTCTCCCAACCAAAAAAAGCCCAGGTCCAGATGGCCTCAGTGCAGAATTCTACCAGAAATTCAAAGAACAGCTTATACCAATTCTTCTCAAAGTGTTCCACACAATAGAAGCAGAAGGGTCTTTGCCAAACTCTTTCTATGAGGCTTCAATAACCTTGATCCCCAAGCCACACAAAGATACAACTAAGAAAGAGAACTTCAGACCAATATCCCTCATGAACATTGATGCAAAAATACTCAATAAAATACTGGCAAATCGGATCCAAGAACACATCAAAACAATCATTCACCACGATCAAGTAGGTTTCATCCCAGGAATGCAGGGATGGTTCAACATACGAAAATCCATCAACGTAATCCACCATATAAACAAGCTGAAAAACAAAAATCACATGATCATCTCACTAGATGCTGAAAAAGCCTTTGACAAAATCCAACACCCCTTCATGATAAAGGTCTTGGAGAGATCTGGGATAACAGGGACATACTTAAACATAATAAAAGCTATATACAGTAAACCAACAGCCAACATCAAACTAAATGGACAGAAACTCAATGCAATTCCTCTAAAATCAGGAACAAAACAAGGCTGTCCACTCTCTCCATACCTTTTCAACATGGTACTTGAAGTCCTAGCTATTGCCATACGACAACAAAGGGGGATCAAGGGGATACAAATTGGGAAGGAAGAGGTCAAACTTTCACTGTTTGCAGACGATATGATAGTTTACATCAATGACCCAAAGAACTCTACCAGGGAACTCTTACAGATGATTAACACCTTCAGCAAAGTGGCAGGCTACAAGATCAACTCAAGAAAATCAGTAGCCCTACTATATACAGATAATAAAAGGGCTGAAAGAGAAATCAGAGAAACATCACCCTTTACAATTGCCACAAACAACATAAAATACCTTGGGGTAACGCTAACCAAACAAGTGAAAGACCTGTATCGTAAGAACTTTGAATCTTTAAAGAAAGAAATTAAAGAAGCCCTCAGAAAATGGAAAGATCTCCCATGCTCATGGATAGGTAGGATCAATGTAGTAAAAATGGCAATCCTGCCAAAAGCAATCTACAGATTCAATGCAATCCCCATTAAAATCCCAGCACAGTTCTTCACAGACCTTGAAAGAACAATAATCAATTTTGTATGGAAAAACAAAAGACCCAGGATAGCCAAAACAACCCTGTTCAACAAGGCAACGTCCGGAGGCATCACCATCCCTGACCTCAAGCTCTATTATAGAGCTATAGTCCTGAAAACAGCTTGGTATTGGCACAAAAATAGACAGGTAGACCAATGGAATCGAATTGAAAACCCGGGTATTAACCCACACACGTACGAACATCTGATCTTTGACAAAGAAGCTAAAAATATACAATGGAATAAAGAAAGCATCTTCAACAAATGGTGCTGGCATAATTGGAGACTGGCATGCAGAAGAATGCAGATCGATCCATGTCTATCGCCATGCACAAAACTTAAGTCCAAATGGATCAAAGACCTCAACATAAATCCAGCCACACTGAACCTCTTAGAAGAGAAAGTGGGTGGTACCCTTGAACGAATTGGTACAGGAGACAGCTTCCTGAACATAACACCAGTAGCACAGGCAGTAAGATCAACAATTAATAAATGGGACCTACTGAAACTGAGAAGCTTCTGTAAGGCAAAGGACACAGTCAGCAAGACAAAAAGGCAGCCCACAGAATGGGAAAAAATATTCACTAATCCCACATCTGACAGAGGGTTGATCTCCAAAATTTACAAAGAACTCAAGAAGCAAGTCTCCAAAACACCAAAGGACCCTATTAAAAAGTGGGCTGCAGAACTAAATAGAGAGTTTTCAATAGAGGAGTCTAAAATGGCTGAGAGGCACTTGAGAATGTGCTCAACATCCTTAGCCATCCGGGAAATGCAAATCAAAACAACTCTCAGATACCATCTCACCCCTGTCAGAATGGCTAAAATCAAAAACACCAATGACAATTTATGCTGGAGAGGATGTGGTGAAAGGGGGACACTCCTCCATTGCTGGTGGGAGTGCCAACTGGTTCAGCCACTATGGAAATCAGTGTGGAGATTCCTCAGAAAAATGGGAATAAACCTACCACAAGACCCAGCAACTCCACTCTTAGGCATATATCCAAAAGATGCCCATTCATACAACAAAGAGGTCTGTTCCACTATGTTCATCGCAGCTTTATTTGTAACTGCCAGAACGTGGAAGCAACCTAGATGTCCCTCACCTGAAGAGTGGATAGAGAAAATGTGGTACATCTACACAATGGAGTACTATTCAGCAGAAAAAATAATGGAATCATGAGATTCGCAGGCAAATGGATGACACTGGAAGAAACCATCCTGAGTGAGGTAACCCAGTCACAAAAAGAGAAACATGGCATGTACTCTCTCATATATGGATTTTAGACATGGATCTGGGGAGTGCCAGCCTACAATCCTATGGCCAGAGAGTCTGGGAAACAGAAACTTTATTTAGTGGCGGATCGAAGAAGAGGCAGACTCCCTTGGTTAAGTACTGAGCTGAACTCAAGAAAGCCAGTAACAGAGAGGGAGGACTGATGATCAAAGGGATTAAGACTGGGCTGGTTTAACCCCCAGAAACAGCTGACCAGACAAAGGTTAACTCTTGAATCCCAGGCATTATCCTGGGAAGCCAGCATGGGACTGATCAAGACCCCCTGAATCTGGGTGTCAGTGAAGAGGCCTAGGGAATCTATTGAGCCTTGGGCAGCAGATCAGTACCCATCCCAAGTATACACACGGACTTTGGACTCCAATAGAACAATGTGAGGTGCACTCTCACCCAGAACTCTTGGGAAAGGGTCTAGGCCCTGCCCTATATGAAATGACACACTATGGACACCCCCATGGAGGGCCTCACCCTCCCTGGAGAAATGAGAGGATAACGGCGGGGGGAGGGGAGGGCACGGGAGGAAGGGAGGGAATGGGAGAGGGACCTGGAACTGACTTGTGAAGCAACCTTGATTCTTATCTAAATTTAAACTGGAAAATAAAATTAAAAAAATTAAATTAAATTAAAATAAAAAAATATATACCCATTGCTCCCCAAGTTTCTGTGGTCACTGTGTCTCATCATAGCAATAGTAACACAAGTTAAGACACTTCGTTCTCCTTAAGACATTGCATGTAGGTCTTTTAGTGAAATCCCAGACATAGGGCCTTGGGAGGATTTTTCTCCTGGTTGTTTGATGTCAGCAAATAGAATGTGGTTCTTTTTCTGTATCCTTACTGAGTTACTTGTTGGTTGGATTTTTGGAAAGACAAAATAAAAAAACTGTATTAATATGTGTATTCTGTAAGAAAAGTTCACATCCTTGGAAGGAAATGAAAGAGAACAGGATATTGGGTAAGGTAACACTGGCTGGTGCAGGGGATATCAGGGAGAATTGTTTGATTCTATGCTTCTGAAGTTATTTAAAAGAAGTTCAGCAAGGTGAGGAAGGAGTCCTTGGGGGCACAGGTGTCCTAATGTACCACAGTCTCCCTGTCCTGTCTTTTCTCCAATGCTGCTGCAGAGCTTATCACACAAAAAGATAGTTGCACCATGTTTATTTGGCACACAGTTTTCACAGAATCCACAGAGAGCAATTTGACTCCAGTTTGAAGTGATGATAGGCCGTACATCCATGGTTATAATTCCATCCCTGATTCCAGTGTTAAGTGAAGACAGGGATGCTTCAGTGGATCTTATCCCATCACTGACACATTTGTGTAGTGAAGACAGGCCCTACTTCAGTTGATCTCATTCCATCAGTGACTCCAGTGTGCAGAGAAGACAGTACCTGCTTCAGGGGATCTCAGACAATCAGAGGAAATAAGCCAGTTTTGTGGTGAATACCAGTACTCATCTGATGACTGTAGTAGGAAGTGGTCTCAATGGTGGGATGAGGTCTCTGGCAAGATGACCAGAGATGTTCACCACTTGAGATTTCTACTTCAAGTTTATCTCACTGATAAACATGATTGAATATGATTGTTCACTCATTTTGTCACTGAAATATCTCATGACTGGTAGGATTATTTTAATCCCAAATCCATAGCTCTGAAATTCTTGCAGATTAACTTTGACAGTCGCAACCTAAAAATCTGTCTCACAGCTGAGATCAGCACAGTTATTTCATGGGACCTTGTGTGGACACTCAACATATATGTGCATTGGGTGTTTCTCATGTGTTCTATTATTACTGGGATATCACTTTGATTTTCCCAGAGTTTCCAACTGTAGGAAGATAGTTCTTGCTGTGTGTCTTACACATAAACCTGTAGTCTGCAGAACTGCCCAGCAGTGAAAACTGACTAGGAGGTTAGTTGTGGGGTCAGAGTTAACAAATCACCAAAACTAAACATGTCGAGAGAATTCTGATCTTTCTATGTGGTCCCTCTAGGGATTGATGACTAACATACAGCCTGTGAGATGAGGCTGTGGACAAGGTTATTCTCTAAAAATTTCACATTATAAAACCAAGACCCACAAATGTGGGACAAAGGCATGCCAAGGGTAAAGCTGCAATTCAATTTCCTTGGATCTCCACTCATACAAATATTAAAAATCAAGAGTACTAAATGTTTGTAGGTTGCTGTCTCATAAGCTGAACTTTCTATATGATTGTTAAGAATGATATGACCTCAACTGACACTAGGAAGAAAGATTTATACCAGGTCATTAATTCTGGTTTCCCACCACTAAGAGCTAAGATATATCATGTGAGTAAATCAACTTGAATTTACAAGGATATGCCCTGTGGGTATTACACTATCTTCTGCCCTCACTACACGACTGTGGACTTACTGTTTTGCATCCAAAGCCTGCACAGTGTGGATCACATAATTTTCTGTTCACATGGAAATGGATATCCAGACAAAAGTAGAAATGTTCCATTTTTTTCAGCTGTTCTTCTGAGAAGATTAAAACAAATCTCAGACACTTTTAAGTGAAACGGGGTTCCTTTCTCTATGCATCCTTTTACCCTTTCAGGATCTTCCCCCAGTGCAAAGCAGCCTCAAGTTCAGACTAAAAGCCCAGGCCTAGGTAGGCAGCCCCATCTCCTTCTCACTGGAGCCTCCGGCAGAGCATGTCTGTCCTGGTGTTGCTCCTCTGACTGGTGACCTTTCCAAGCTGTAAGTGTCCATGTTGTCAAGAGAGGGACACATGCATGTCATTCTGGGATGTATGGCATCTGGTGATGTTGTTTGTCTCCAGGTGTCCCTTCCCACATACAGCTGAAGGAGTCAGGACATGGCCTGGTACAGCCATCAAAGACCCTGTCTCTCACCTGCACTATCTCTGGGTTCTCATTAACTGGCTGTGGTGTACACTGGGTCTGCCACCCTCCAGGAAAGGGTCTGGAATTAATTGGAAGGATACAGAGTGATGGAAGAACTGATTATAATTCAGCTCTCAAATCCTGAGACATCATCACCCAGGACACCTCCAAGATCCAAGTTTTCTTAAAACTGAACAATCTGCAAACTGAGCACACAGCCATGTATTTCTGTGTCAAATACAAAGTGAGGGAACTCCAATGTGAGCATGAAGAGAAACCTCCCTGCAGGGACACTCTGGACCAGCAGTGGTCGCTGAGGTCCTATGGAGACTCCCATGAACATTATGGTGTTGCTTCAGAACTTGGAAATTCTGGGACATATATCATGAGCATTTGTTTTTATGTCAGCACCTATGATTTCCTCTTCCATCCAAGGAAACCCTCTAAAGACCCCTTAAATGTCAAAATCTACTCAACTTTTGTGTTGTCATACCAGAATAAATGGTTTACCCAAAGCCCTCTAAGATATCCAGTTCCTGGTGATATTCCATAAAATGGCACTTGTTTTTATAAATTCCATACATGTACACATATATGTATAAATTTCCTGATATACACAGATATTTCAAAGGAGCCCATATTTTTTACATTTGGTGACAGGTTAAGTTCAATAAAGAGGTTTGGGAATTTTGAAAAAATCTGTAATTTATGCCTTCCATTTTTGTACTCCACAGCTTCCTTAAATGAATGCCATTTTGCCAAGTTACCTTGGAAATAGAAATGCCCAGAGTTTCTTTCTTCTATGTCAATCTGACTCCATGAAAGGATAGAGTTGATTATCCTATTTCACAGATTCCATTTAACTCATTTGTATCTTCAGAAGTTATCAAACAATTGGGTTTAACAGGCATCTATAGAACCTTCCACCCAAACAAAAAAGAATATACCTTCTAATTAGCACTACACAGAACCTTTTCTAAAATCGACCACTACTTGGCAATAAAGCAAACATCAACAGATACAAAAAAAATCGGAATAACCCCCTATATCCTGCTATGAAAACCTGATCCTCTAACACTCACCAAAGCAGTAATCACATTTAAGATCCAGATATTCTAATGTGCTTCAAGTTGTAAAGACAAAAGGAGAGAAACATAAAAGGAAGAGGAGATGGACAGTCAGACAGGCAAATTGCATACAGCAGGTAGCAAGACTGGTTTCCACAAATGGTGACACTGAGTTAGCAGGTGTACACACTGAGATCACTGACATGGCAACAAAATCAGTGTCGTGCCAGGGATCACCTCTCAGATGAACATCAAATATCACAGGAACAAAATGTTTGTGAGTTGTTTCCATACAAGTTGGATTTTCTAGGTGAGTCAAATGAATAACATTAGCTTCGATGGCAAAGAAAGGATTTTAAGTAGATCCTTCATGCTTATTTCACAGCATTAAGAGGCTGAAGTGTATCACAGCCCTATCACTCTGCTGGAATTTGCTGAGATATTCACTGAGGATGTGGTACCCTCTTCTCTCTGCCCAGCATGAGTGTGGATCTGTTTTGTGCCCAAGACAGGCACACTGTGGATCATACAATTTCCTGTTTATATGTAAGTGGGAATCCAGACAGAAGCAGTGAATTATTTCTGATTATTTTGGCACCAACTCCTCTAAGAAAGACAAGGCAAATGTCAGTCACCTGGGAAAAGAGTGTAAACCTTGCCCTGTGCCTCCATTTGTGCTCTCAGGATCCTCCCTCAATGCAAAGTGGCCTCAGGCTCAGGCTAAAAGCCGAGGCCTATCTGAATAGCCCCATCTCATTCTCAATGAGCCTCCAGAAGAACATGGTTGTCCGGGTGCTGCTCCTCTGCCTGCTGACCTTTCCAAGCTGTAAGTGTGCAGGGTTTCAGGAGAGGGACCCAGGCATGTCATCATGGGATGTATGAATGATGGTGATGTTGTTTGTCCCCAGGTGTCCTGTCCCAGGTGCAGCTGAAGGAGTCAGGACCTGGCCTGGAACAGCTCGCACAGACCCTGTCTCTCACCTGCACTGTCTCTGGGTTCTTATTAACCAGCAATAGTGTGAGCTGGGTCAGCCAGCCTCCAGGAAAGAGTCTAGAGCATATGGGAGCAATATGGAGTGGTGGAAGCACTAATTATAATTCAGCTCTCCAATCCCGAATCAGCATCAGCAGGGACACCTCCAAGAGCCAAGTTTTCTTTAATATGAACTATCTGCAAACTGAAGACACAGCCATGCATTACTGTGGCAGAGACACAGTGAGGGAACTCCAGTGTCAGCATGCACAGAAACCTCCCTGTAGAGACATACAGAACAACCAGGGGGTGCTGAAGAACAACAGTGTCATCGCAGGACCTGTAACAGTTACTTCAGAAGTTCTGTATTTGCAACTATTTGGGTGCTAGAAATTTTGGTTCTCCAATTTCACACAAGGGAACCCTTAGTGTAGAATTTACATGTTATAGTCTTTTAATCTTGCTTTTTCTTGTACAATAATTACCTGTGTTCCCCATAATCTTCTAAAATATCTAATTACTTATTATCAGACAAGTCAACAAATTAATTTTATATATTCCATACCTATATTTCATGTGTGTGTGTGTGTGTGTTTGTGTGTGTGTATGTGTGTACTTCATCAAGAGTCTGATATTATGACACTGTTGACTGTACATTGTGAAAGACAGTTTGGAAATCTTGAAGAATCTATAATTCATCCTCTTTAATTGTAAGAGAGAAACCACAATTCTCTGAGTTAATGTATTTTCCAAAGTTACCTTGGAAAAGGAATCATCCACGTTTCCTACTTATAAACAAATATGACACCATAAAGTATGAAGTTTTTATCCTTTTTGCAAGACACTATTTTTAAACATCATGGTGATTATTAACTTGCACCTTGAATTCCAAGCTAATGATTGCTCTATAGATGTACTGTATATACTCAGACCAGAAAACTCACAGCTACTGTATGCTCATCTCTTTGCAGGAGCTGCCATGTAAGCTGATCCTCACTCTGACACTGAATAACATGAAGGTGGACCCTTTGTGTTCAGCATTGCTTGGAGTTGTTCACTTCACTGGCATGTCTACTCCTCTGATAATTCGAGGAATCTAGGCATTTTGGTCATCAAAGTTTGGTCGCACACTGTTGGCGTCACTGTAAGAGCTTCCAGAGAATCCTCAGCCTAAGTTTAACACATTCTCTTTTCCTTTTTACAGTTCCTCAAGTTATGATCAACTAGCATGGAGCCCACAGACCACATTGCTTGTCTGAATGATACTTCTCCAGCTCACAATAAAACACCAGACTATTCCATTCATCAACGTCAGAGATTGACTTTTATTGAGTTTTTGGACCTAAAATATATCAGAACCAACAGCTCTCAGTTCTACTCACAATGATTTCACTTAAGACCAAGAATATAAAGAGCATATTATAGAGAGTCTAACCGTTTGTATTAAATCACTTCATATATGCATATTAAGGTAAGTAAATTATTGAACAAATAGGATCAGTCTAAGATTTCCCCCTGAAACAGAGCAAAAGTAACAAGAGTGTATGGAGAGATCTTTGAAATTGTCCTCTTTTCAGTGTGCATAGTGATTCCCACTAGAGAAATATAAAGACAAAGGATGCCCAGGTGATACATGTGTACAACCCAACAACAGAACAAGTGTTTTTACAGCATGTTCCATGAAAGGGTAGGAAAAGAATGAGAGGTATTCCTGTAATGATTGTCCCCAATTCTATTTGATGAGATATTGTCACATTAGGGTGAAGTAACAGGTAAATTATGTGAATAGATATTTTATAAATCATATGTAGGATTATCTACAAGTGGATTTTTAAAGCAAGTGAAAGACCTTTTCAGTTCTTATTTGAATGGAAAGGTAGTGCCAGATAAAATGGCCAACTCCTTTATTTATATTCAGCGCAATGGAACATATATATGAGGAAAATTTGAAGCTGGGGCCTCATTCTGCTCAGGAAAACCATCCAATCCCTGATCCTGCAGATCCTGTAGAAGAGATTAGCCAGGGATTTCAGGTCTATCCATTCAGTGATAAACACTAAACACTGACTACTCACCATGGAATTGGGTCTAAGATGCATTTTTCTTGTCCATGTTTTACTAGGAAATTTGTGACAAAGTAGAGATGCTGAGTGTGTGAGTGGAGTGCGAAGGAAGATGGACCTCTGTACCTCTGTGGCAGTTTCCTGACCAGAGCCTCGGTGTTTGCATGGCTCCAGTGATAGTTGCAAGCTGGTGGAGCCGGATCATGTTTGTTGCATAATGTAGTCAGCCAGGCTCCAGGCAGGGACTGGAATGGGTCTCATACACATAAGACTGGTGTCTCAAGACATATGCAAAGTATGTAAAGGACAAATTGCCCATCTCCAGAGACAATTCCACTCATACTCTGTACCTCATAATGGATTGGTGAAAGTCAATGACACAACCATGTATTACTGTGTCAAAAGTTCACATTGAGAGGATTCTAGTATGAGCCTAGACACACATACCCTGCAATGAGTCCTTATGAAGATAGGGGACAGTGAAAGATCATGGAAATCAGAGACAGACAGAGCAAGAGAAAAGGGACATGAAGGGCTGTACTCCCTCCATCTGGGCTGCTTCTGTGCATCACAGAAGAGTTTCCCATAAAATCTCTCTACAATATAGTGTGTAGGCCTATTTGAATTGTTAAAATATTACTCAGTATTTTCAACTGTGCTGTATAGATATAAGTATAGAGTGTACTCAGATCCAAATCACATGGAGACCATTAACAAGGGAGGAAGTGAGGAAGTGACTCTACTGTGGGCACCAGGATCAGATTACAAATCAATTTAGGGACTCTGAAGAGTTGGTTCCACTGGGACCACAGCTGATTCATGTTAAACATAAAGGTCAGGCGTGTTCAGTTATCTATGTGTCCTGGAAATCTTTATATGCCATCTAGTGTGCATATCTGACAAAGCATTAATCTGGTTCTATATCTTGTCATAAGATGTGTGGAAAGCCATTGATCCTTGGAAGTCTCCTGCAGCAGGAGGAACCATACAGCAGGTGACAGTATTTGGTCTTAGGTTTCTGTACGAGGCTCCTGGGATACTCACCAGGAAAGGTTTATTTGTGTCTCACCTCTGTTCCTTAGACAGCAGTTGAATTACTCTGTTGTCTGGGGTTTTCAGGATCTTCTGTGTGTGTGCAACTTTTCACCTTTAAGTAAATATATTAATTTGATGTTTATCAGTACAGTCCATCAAATTTACCAACACTAAAGAATTTTCCTTTTAACACACATTCACTCCTTCTCTTGGGCTTTCTTCTTCACACCCAGTCACTTTACATTAGTTCCCTTGAGGATGAGGTGTGTGGTTTCTACATGGAAATTACAGGCTCAGGTACGTAACTGCATCTTTTAAATAATATTATTAAGAAAATATTATCCACATTATTCAGATCTCCACTAAATGGATGAATCTTCTCAAAAGCAAATACATTATATTAGATATGTATCAATTTGAAACATTAAAAATAGGAAAGAAAGGAAATAATTACTGCTTGTACCATTTGAGAAACACAGAGAGGATAGGAAGTGGGTGGAGAAGCTGTGAGTGTCCAAGGAGCAAGAGGAAGGAAACTGAGAGGAACAATCCTAAGACTCAGTGATCCTCTTGACTTCTAGGGGGTGATTAAAGGAACTATGCTCAATGCACAGAGGCCATCTGGGACCATGTCCCCAGGAATGATCTTCCCAGTGTCGCTGAGGAGCTCAGATGCCATGAGATGGAGGATGTGTTCAACACAAACACACATTTAAGATATGGAACAATGACTGTCCTAATACTGAAAATAAGTGACTGCTGGATAATCACCCCCCCAAAATATATATTATGTATGTGCTGAACACCAAGAAAGATGACAAGGCACTGCTAGAGGTGTGTGATAGAGTTGGTGCTGTCTTACAGATGCAGTGGAGGCATTACAGTTATGAGCATACTGTAGGAGCAACTTGCTGCAAATAGCGTGAATAGGATGGCTGGCTCCCCAATGGTAAGATCTGTATCCACCACTGCCACTCATAGCACAGTGTATGCACAGAGGAATAAGAGACACAGCATGTCGGTGGCCAATGTGAAAGAAGTCCTGGGTGTTCTCTGGAATCTTACTGAACAGGTTGTTCGGAACTTCTGATGATTCACATCACCAAAGCGTATATAAAAGCCCACAAACCCTGTACTTCTCTGTGGTGGTCTTCTCCAAAAGCAATCTATTCACAGTGCTAAAGCATGCCCTGTTCTCCACTTCTTGTCATCTTTTATAGTTATCTGTCTTTTTACTACTTCATTCAATAGAACCAAAAAGCCTAGCTTAATGCCATTGCATTTTTTGAAGTGCTACAAAAAGCTGATGTTCCTACACCAACCAATGCAATAAGCATATTTAGGGATCTACTTTTCTAATGTGCTTCAAGTTGTAAGGACAAAAGGAGAGAAACATAATAGAAAGAGATGGACTGACAGAAATACAAACTGAACACAGCAGGTAGCAAGACTGCTTTCCATCTATGGTGACCCTGAGTTAACAGAGGAATACTCTGTGATCACTGACATGGAAGCAAAATCAGTGTCGTGGGTCTCCTCTCAGGTAAACATTTAATATCACATGCACAAATTGGATTTTCTTGGTGAGTCACAAGAATAACATTAGATTCATTGTCACAGCAAAACGATTTTAATTAGAACCTTGATACTTATTTCACAGCAATGAAAGGCTGAAGTGTATCACATGACCAAATTGCATCGCAAACAATTTGCTGCAATTTGCAGAGATATGCACTGAGAATGTGGTACACTGTTCTCTCTTCACAGCATGAGTGTGGATCTGTGTTTTGTGCCCAAGGCCAGCACAGTGTGAATCATACAATTTCCTGTTTATATGTAAGTGGGAATCCAGACAGAAGCAGATTATTTTGTCACCAGCTCCTCTAAGAAGAACAAGGCAAATGACAATCACCTGAGTCAAGAGGGTAAACCTTGCCCTGTGCCTCCTTTTATCCTCTCAGGATCCTCCCCCAATGCAAAACAGCCCCAGTCTCAGGCTGAAAGGCCAAGCCTAGCTGAGCAGCCCCATCTCATTCTCACTCAGCCTCCAACAAAGCATGGCTGTCCTGGTGCTGCTCCTCTGCCTGGTGACCTTTCCAAGCTGTAAGTCTGCAGGATTTAAGGAGAGGGAACCAGGCATGTCATTATGGGATGTAAGACTAATGGTGATGCTGTTTGTCCCCAGGTGTCCTGTCCCAGGTGCAGCTGAAGGAGTCAGGACCTGGCCTGGTGCAGCCCACACAGACCCTGTCTCTCACCTGCACTGTCTCTGGGTTCTCATTAGGCAGCTATGGTGTGGACTGGGTCCGCCAGACTCCAGGAAAGGGTCTAGAGTGGATGGGAATAATTTGGGGTGGTGGAAGCACTAATTATAATTCAGCTCTCCAATCCCGAATCAGCATCACCAAGGACACCTCCAAGAGCCAAGTTTTCTTAAAACTGAACAATCTGAAAACTGAGGACACAGCCATGTATTACTGTGCCAGAGAAACACAGTGAGGGAACTCCAGTGTGAACCTGTACAGAAACCTCCCTGTAGAAACACATAGGAGCACCAGGGGGCGCTGAGGACCAACAGTGCTATCTCAGGACCTGTAACAGTTACTTCCGAAGTTCTGAGTTGCCACTATTTTGATGCTAGAACTTTTGGTTTTCCTCTTTCACACAAGGAAATCCTTAGAGTACACTTTACTTGTCATAGTCTTTTAATCTTGTGCTTTACTTGTACACTAATCATCTGTATTCCCCCATAATATTTTTTTTTGATTTTTACGAGACAGGGTTTCTCTGTATTGTTTCAGAGGCGATCGGTCCAGCCCGGCCTCGAACTCACAGAGATCCACCTGCCTCTGCCTCCCGAGTGCTGGGATTAAAGGCATGTGCCACCACTGCCCGGCTTCCCCCATAATCTTATGAAATATCTATTTTCTTCTTGTTATCAGACAATTCACCAAATTGATATTATATATTCATATATACATTTCATATATATATATATAAATTTATACGTGTGTGTATATATATGTTTGTGTGTGTGTGTATGTGTGTGTGAATGTATGTAGTTCATCATGATTCTGACATTGTGACACTGCTGACTGTAAATTCTGAAGGACAGCTTGGCAACTTTACAGAATCTATAATTCATCCTCTTTAATTGGGAGAGAGAGACCACAATTCCATGAATTAATGTATTTTCCAAAGAAACCATCCAAGTTTCCTACTTATAAACAAGTAGGATCCCTTAAAGTGTGAAGTTGCTATCCTTTTTGCAAGATCCTATTTCTAAACATGTGCCTCATAGAGAATATTATCTCACACTTCGAATTCCAAGCTAATGATTCCTATATAGATGTTCTGTATATCCTCACACCAGAGAACTCACAGCCACTGTGTGCTCATCCATTTACAGGAGCTGCCATATAAGCTGATCCTTGCCCTGACCCTGGGTAGCATGACAGTGGAGTTGTTCACCTCTGAGGATTCTAGGAATCTAGTTAGCTTCGTCACCAAAGGTTGGTGCACATTGTTGGCATCACTGCAAGTGTTTTCAGGGAATCCTCAGTCTAAGATGAACACATTCTCTTTTCCATTTTACAGTTACTCAAGTCATGGTACATTAGCATGGAAATCACAGCCCACACTATTTCTCTGAGTGACACTAATCCAGCTCACAATGAGACACCAGAATGTTCCGTTCAGCAGTGTCAGATGGCAACTTGTATTGAGTTTTTGGAAGAGCCAACTCATACACTTACTTTGGAAATAAGTATGGAGATTCCTAAGGAAAAGGGGAATAAGTCTACCACTTGATCCAGCAAATGCACTCTTAGGCATATACCCAAAAGATGCACATTCATACAAGGACATCTGTTCCACAAAGTTCATAGCAGCATTATTTGCAATAGCCAGAACCTGGAAGCAACCTAGATGACCCTTAACTGAAAAATAGATAGAGAAAATGTGGTACATTTACATGGTGGAGTACTATTCAGTGAAAAAAAACAATGGAATCTTGAAATTTGCAAGCAAATGGACAGCACTAGAAGAAACCAACCTGAGTGAGGTAACCCAGTCACAAAAAGACAAATATAGTATGTACTCACTCACATATGGATATTAGATATGGATCAGGGGAGTTACTGCCTACAAATGTCATTGTCAGAGATTTTGGGAAACAGGAAGGCCCCTAAGAGAGATATGTATGATACCCCAGTGAAGGGTAATGAGGCAAGACATCTTGAGAAGATTAGGAGAATGGGTGGGGAGAGACACCCAGAGAAAAGAGAGAGGGAGAAGAGAAGGGGAGAAGAGGACAAGGGGGAGCAGGAAGGTTGAATCGGGGGAAGAAGAGAAGAAAGCAGGTTGAGAGAAATCATAATAGATGGAGTCATTATAGGTATGAGGGGAGATTTGGAACTAGTGATATTTCCAGAAATCTACAAGGTTGATACCAACTGACAAAATAAGCAATAGTGGAGAGGCTAATTTAATGCCCTTCCCTGATAATAAGTTTGGCAACTACCTTATATGCCATCTTAGAACCTTCACCCATTGGCTGATGGAAGCAGGGGCAGACATCCACAGCTAAACACTGAACTGAATTCCGGGAACCCAGTGGCAGAGAATAAGGATTGATGAGAGAAAGTCTGAAGAATGGGTTGGTGAAACCCCAGAGACAGCTGACCAGAACAAGGTGGAGATCTTGGAGCCAGACTGATAGCTGAGAGCCCAGCATGGGACTGATCAAGTCCCCCTGAATTTGGGTGTCTTTGAGGAGGCTTTGGCAATTTGTGGGGCACTGGGTAGTAAATAAATATTTATCCCTGGCATACATATAGACTTTGGCTTCTCATCTCAAAATCAGGGATGGTCTCTCACCCTGAACACATGGGAGAGGGCCTAGGCTTTGCTCTGGATGAAATGACAGACTCTGGAAATCCCTTATGAAGAGCCTCACTCTCAATGGTGAGGCAAGTTGGAATTGAGTGGGAGGCTGGGAGGACTGGTTGGGGGAGTAGGAGGAGAGGAGGGAGAGGGATCTGGGATTCATATGTGAAGCAAGCTTATTTCTAATTTAAATTTTAAATAGCTAATAAAATTGTATCAGAGACAAAACATCAAAAAAAAAGAACTCACCTGTGCCCATGCGATCCACATGCCAATAGCAGAAGTAAACAAAACTGATTTTGATTTTAGAGCATAATCTGAAATATTCAGAAAATTATTTGGTCCTTATGTCTCGCATTCCCCTAGTCCAAACCCTTGATTGCCTCTGACATAAGAAATTTCCTCTGTGTACAGGGAGCCATCATGATGCTCTGATGATCATCCTGGGACCAGTATGCTGCAGGGAGTCAGTGCTTTATCAGGGGCACCAAATCTCCATGGTTTCAACTGTATCCTTAAGCAGTTGCACAGAAGGCCAGAGAGCACTTCCTGTGAGCCCTTGTTTCCTCTCGCAGCCCAGTTGGCAGAGGAAACTGTAGGATCTTGGAGCTGGCAGTTGCTTACATCCTTTTACAAATCGCATTTGGGCTTTGAGAACATGCATTGTGCAGTACAAATGTGTGGTTTATGTGCCCTGCACTCTGGTACTCATATCTTTCATTACCTATCCCATTCCCACTGTTTATGTTTTGTTATAATTGCCTGTCCTTAGTCTACACTATCAGCACAGACTACTGTCCACATTCAAACAGCACTGCTCACTTTAAGTCAGATGTGCAATGTCTCCAAATTTATTGTTAGTTATAGCACTATAAGAAAAGTATCAAGATTTTATATTTTAGGGTTATATTGTTCACATGAGTTGATTTATTAGTTGATTTTTATTAAACAATTCTGTTATCAAATTCTTATGATTCTGATTATTTGACCATGTCTGTGTTTGGGTATGTGAACAAGATTGTAAGTGCCCAGTGAATCCGAAGAAGTTAGCTCCCCATGCAAGCAAAATTCTATGTGGTTCTGAGATACTTGATGTGATTGCTAGGAATCAAACTCAGATTTTTTGAAAGTCAGTAAATTAGTTTAACTGCTGACCCTCTCTTCAGGTATCTGAACTATTCTTTGTTATGAGACTGGTTCACTAATTTTATTTTAATAACTTTTAATTTGTATATCCATATAGGTACATTATTTCCTCCAAACCTCCTCTTGGAACTCCTTGCATTTTTAAATTCGTAACATTTATTTCATGACTTATGTAAAATTAATTAATAGTTTTAAATATAAATGTAACTTATTTCTAACTGCTTCATCAATAACGTTTGGACACTTATATGAGTGCACAGGACCATAGGAGTTCAAGAACAGAACATATTTAGAAGCAGAAGGCAAGAAAGGACTAATGCAGAGGTTTCAGTGTGCCGAGGTAAGTTTTCATTGGAAATGTTAAAATTCCTAACTAGCAATATGACAGGAATATCATGAATAGAATTCAAAGGCCACTATAGAGACTATGAGACATACAGGTGAATATGTCCCTGTACAGACTCAGCATAAGCAGAAGCCTTGGGGGACTACACAACCAGTGTGAAAACATAAACACCAGACACAGAAAGAACCTTAGTGTTACCCACCTTGAGTCTTGGATTCTTATGTATTAGATTTAAATTCAGTTTTGTTCACTCCAGGTTAAATACAAATGAGCCATATGCAAATCCCTTGTAGTAGAAATCTGAGGCTTATTCCCCTCACTTTGCAAGGGAGTGCCTGATTAGTCTCACGAAACTACTCTACCTCAAACTCATGCATCACGGAGTGCGCATGGAGACTCATTTTCCTGCTGGCAGCTGCACAAACTGAGGCATCAGAACCCAGAGCTGAAGGGTAACCTGAAGCAGTTCTATAACCTCTTACTTACCCATGGTGTCTCCACAGGTATCCAAACACAGATCCAGCTGGTGCAGTCAGGAGCTTAGATGAGGCAGCCTGGGTATACAGTGAAGATATCCTGCAAGGCCTCATGGAATATGGAATGCAATTGGTGAAGCAGGCACGAGGACAATACATAGAGTGAATTGGATGCATCAATACCAACACTCGGAAGACAACATATGCTGACAAATTCAAATGACAGTTTGTCTTCTCCTTGGATACATCTGTCAACACCACATACCTGCATATCATCAGCAGCTTTAAGACTGAAGAAATAGCCATGTATTACTCTACAAGATACACAGTGTGAAAACAACATCCTAAAGGTGTCAGAAACAGTGAGGGAAGTGGTTTTTCTGTGCCCAGACAGGAACAGAGAAAATATGCTGCCCTCCACCATCACTAGGATTATGACGTTAGTAATTAGACACACAGTAATTAGATCTCTGTTTTTTGATTGACTATTCCCAGCTCTTTGTTGACAAACAAGTCACATGAACAGGAGGGAGACATTGTATAGCATCATTAACTTGGTATAAAACCTACAGGTAGCCACGCGTTGCTGGCACACAACTTTAATTCCAGCAATTGAGTCTCAGAGGCAGGTGGATCTCCCTGAGTTTGGAGCCAGCCTAGGATAGGCTCCAAAAATACACAGAGAAACATTGTCAGAAAGAAACAACCTACACTTATTATAACAAATCTTCATATAAACGCAGTAATATTTGACAATTGATTTGAAATCATGTATTAAAACAGTAACATCAACATCTATTATGTTGTCAGGAAGTTAAACACTCCAGTGATCTAATGCTTACAAATGAGACTACAAAGAAGGAGAACACAGCTCTGCCTGGAAGTGCTGGCCTGCACACAGCCCTGTTGACAATAAACATCCACAGATACCTCTGTTCACATTAGGTCTTCATAGATGACTGGCAATGAATGTCTGTATTTGAACATAAAACTCACCTGTACCTCAAGAACTGAATATTTACAGGAGCTCAATTACATGGTACAGTGCAATGTAAAAACATAATAGTAGAATATATTCAGAAATCATCAATCGAAAAATAATAAAAAGGAAATTTTAAACATAAGAGTAAATTTTAAAAAGAAATCCTGTCGTAATAAACACTAAATTTGAGCCTGGAATCTGGATTTTCAGCTCTGGTAGATTAGACATGTTTGTCATGATAACTTGTCAGCACTCAGGTCCAAGGATTCTTTCAACTTCACTGAACATTTCCATTTGCAATCTTAATAATTATTCCTGTCTTTCTAGTACTTTTTTTCAGGTGAATTTATTATACTTCATAATACAATCTTAATTGTTGCAAATTGTGATTTTCTTATAATTTCAAATGTCCACCACAAAAGGTCAGTATTTGCTTCCACAGAAATGGGCTCCTAATGTGATAATTTATAAAATCCACACACTTAATTTATTTGTCTATTTTCAGTCTTCTCTCTTTTTTATTTTCCATAGAAAAGTTCCGACATATTAAAACAGAAACATGGCACTCCATTTTAAAATTCCCCTATGGTACTGCAATACAATTTGTAGAAACATTGTGATACATACCTTGTCCTTACAATATGAGATATCAGGGGATTTATCTGAGGGGTTTTATTTCTCTAAAGAGAACATCTGTGCTGACCGTGACGACATCCCTTTTGCAAAACATGGGTTGTTCCCTTTGCCAAAGATCATTCTGCATCAAAAGTTCTAGCTGTGTCCTCAAGCAACTCATCTCTCCCTCTCTCTGAATCTAACTTCCCAAGCTCAGCATCCTCTTATTTCAAGGCATGTCCAGGGTGCTAATGATTTTCAGAGATTTGATTAATTTGCTAAATATGCTCTTAGAGGAAAGCAGCCGTAGAAAGGCATAAGAGAACATCTCTCAAAAAAGCATGTTTGGATCATCCTTTATACATATTTGCTTCTTGCAGGAAAATGTTAATCCATGAAAATAGGCTGCATATCAGGACGTGGATTCCCTTGATTTGACATAACCAGGATCATCATTTAAAGGCATTTCACTTCCATAAAAGGTTTTCTGGATTTAAAAGTTTCTAGTTTTGCATAAAACTTAATTTTATATATCTGTGTATAAATTTACATTAAACTAATTTATGTCCATGTTAATTGAGAACAGGTTATGAGATTCTGCATTATTATCTGGTCTAAAGTTCTCTGTCATTCAGGCCCAGGATACTGCCCTATCACCTTAAATCTTGAGAGGACAGGGATCTACATAGACACAGCATCATCTCTAACAGTTCATTATTGGTCACATTTGTTCTATAGAGCATCTGATTTTGTATAAATGCTGTAGTGCTTGATAATTCCAAGGGTTTGATTGTACTACAAATGCTTTATCATTGATACTTAATCTTACATGGTCCTCTATCAGACAGTCCCTTCATATGATAAATAAGAATGTCAGGTCCTTCAAGCAGATGTACTCTATGAGGAGTGGGGGTTAGGCATGAACCTCCAAACAAACATTATATTAGCGACTGTAATTGCTAGTTTCTCTTTGGGACAGGGTTACCTGAATGTTCTCAGGGGGGGGCTTGGTGCAGGCTCTAAGCACTCTAAAATTCTCCTGTGCTGCCTCTGGATTCACAATCAGTAACTACTGGATGAACTATGTCCTCCAGTTTCTGGGAAAGGAACATGAGTGACTTGCACAGAGTAAAAAAAATAATTGTGCAACTCACTACTTGTAAGAAAAGAAAATTTATTTTTTGTTTTCCCTTTAGCACCTCCTTTTATATTGAAAGCAGGCATTTTTACTAAACAAGTTTTACTGTGAGAGCAGCTATATCTCAGAAATATGATGAAAATATACTTTAATGTATAGTTTTTCAACAAATGAAAAGCGTTCATTTTACTTTACAAACCCATAATTTATTAACTCATGGATCTACAAAAAAAGAGAAGTTTCATAATTTACAATAGGATAAATCTAGACATGTGTGAATCTCTGCTCTTCCTCAAGTTTCCTGCACATCAAGTTTTCCTTCAGAGATATTGTAAATCCATAGGGTGTTCAATGAGTTGTGGACTCAAGAAGGGTTACTGAATAATAGACAGTACACTTACCTCTTAAGTCAGGATATTTGTCATCAGGAATACAGATGATTAGAGGCAGTGATAGCACATGACTCTAATCACAAAACTTGAGAGGCAGAAGCAAGCAGATCTTTGTGATTTTTTAGCCAACCTGGTCTACAAAGTGAATTCCAGAAAACCCAGGACTGTTGCACAGAGAAAACCCTGTCTCTAAAAACCAAGAAGGAAAGAAAAGAAGTGTCAAATCTGGTGAATGTACAAAGAAATTGAACCCTTAGTGTTGCTGTTAGGGAGGTGACCTGGGACAGCAATCTCAGAAATCAGTGTAATCTTCTTAATAATCAGAAATAAAATTTCAGTATATTCCATTATGCCACTGCTGGGCAATACTTCTGAGGGGCTGAGCAAGTCATCAGCTATGACTTTTGGTAGAGATTGGAGGAGCAGTTTTAGAGAGTGGCCAGAAAGAGGATTTCTTCACTACTAGCTGGCTTCCTTATTCGCATTTAATGTGTTGTTCAATTAAATAAAGGAAACCTTTGAGAGACCCTAAGGAGTTGTGCTGTCCTGAAATTACCAATAAAACAGGTTCAGACCTTAAGTCATTTCTTTGAACCTTTGTTACTTTCCTCAGAAAACTACAGAAACAACAGGGCCACAATCCAGAGGGGTCCAAAAATAATCATGTAGTTGGTTTCTCTCATAGATAATAAATTTATCAAGAGGAAAAATATTATTATTCAACATGTTCTTTACATTTAGGATATCATTGTTTCAAGATTTCTCATCCTGCGACTTTATTGAACAAACTGTATGGATGTGCCACATCTTCAAGGTGTGCAGATATATGGAAGGGCGCCTGAACACAATCTAAAGTCCAGGAAGGAAATGCCTTGGTAGTCCCAGATATGGAATCTGTGCTTCCTTTAAACGTATTAAAATTAAAGATGATAGGGAATTCTCAGTAGAGGAGACTAAAATGGCTGAGAGACACGTGAGAAAGTGATCAATACACTCCTATACTGCTGGTATGAGTGCCGACTTGTACAGCAACTTTGGAAATCAGTATGATGATTCCTCATGAAAATGAGAATCAGTCTACCATAAGATCCAGCAATTCCACTCTTAGGCATATACCCAAAAGATGTAAATTCATAAACAAGGATATCTGTTCCACTATGTTCATAGAAGCATTATTTGTAATAGCCAGAACCTAGAAGCAACCTAGATGCCCCTCAACTGAAGAGTGGATAGAGAAAATGTGTTACATTTACATAAAGGAGTACTACTCAGTGGAAAAATCAATGGAATCTTGAAATTTGCAGGCAAATGGACAGCACTAGAAGAAACCATCCTAAGTTAGGTAACCCAGTCACAAAAAGAGAAACATGGTATGTACTCACTCATTTATTGATTTTAGACATGAATCAGGGCAGCTCCAGCCTACAATTCTACTGCCAGAGAGTCTAGGAAACACAACTTTTATTCAGTGACTGATGAAAAAGAGGCAGATACAAACACTGAAATGAACTCAGAATCGAGCATCAGAAAGAGAGAAATGATGGGCAAAGGAGTTAAGACTGGGCAGGTTTAACGCATAGAAATTGTTGACCTGAACAAGGGGGAGCTCCTGGACTCCAGATTGATGCCTGTGTGGAAAGCATGGGACTGATCCAGGCCCCTGAATGTGGGTGTCAATGAGGAGGGCTAGGTAATCTATGGGGACTTGGGTAATATTTATCCCTTGCGTACAAATAGACATTGAGTGCCCATGATACAATATGGGATGCTCTCTAAGCAGGGACTCTTGGGGAAGGACCTAGGTCCTGCCCTGGATGAAATGGCAGCTACTGGAGATCCACCATGGAGGGCCTCACCCACCCTGGGGATGGGAGTGGAGACTGGGTGGGGGACTCGGGGACCTGGTGGGGAGGGCAGAGGAGGAGGGTAGAGAGAGTGATCTGAGATTGACATGTGAAACAAGATTGTATTTAACCTAAATAAAAATAATAATAATTAAAAGAAAAAGAAAAATAATAATGAATAAAATACAGAAAAGAATCAGACACAATGATAGCCATATTTCTTTTTTTTAAACTGCTTTATTGAATCTTTGGGGGTTTCACATCATGTACCCCAACTCTATTCACTTCCCTGTCCCCCCATACTCCCCTTTCATCCCTGTTGCATCCCCCCACAAAGGAAAACAAAACAAAGTACACAAGCAAACAAATCCAAGAACAAAAAATTTCAACCAAAACAGAACAAAAACCAAACCAGAAACAGACAAATCTCTGTTTCTTTTCTCCTGCCTCTCCAACACCTCTTCATCCATCCTGATGGCATTGGAGGCTTTGGTGTGTCATACAGTACACCCTTTGTCCCATCAGCTTGACTGGAGAATGTTCATTGCAATAAGTCATTGGTCTGGTTCAAGGCCTCTGGTTTTTAGTACAACTTCCTCACTGGATCTTCACTGGAACTCCTCTGGGGTATCCTGTGCCTGGAGATCTTGAGGGTATCATTCTACAGGACCAGTCCCTTCATGAACTCTAGCAGGTCCCAAATGGGGTAGATGCTAGGGTGGGTCAACCCAAGGCTCAGCTGTAGGCCTGGGTGTTAGCCAAGCATACTTACTCATTTCTTTGGATGAACAGTTTTAAGTTTTTGAAATTTTATTTTGCTTTTATACACATACACATGAGCACCTGCATTCATGTATTTGCGCACACAAAACACATATGCATGTACACACAACACACACATGTACCTGAACACATGTATGTACACACATGTGCTTCTGAATGTATCTATGCATACACACATCAGAAGATGACTGATAATTTATTTGATTGGATTTTTCATAGATAGCAATTATTACTCGTTTCCAGCCAGAAACATGTACTGGTGTCTGTATATTTCAGGGCAGCTTATTTTTTCAAGTAAGCAAAGGAAAATATCTTTTCAAAAAAACATGAAATAGAATTTATTTTCACTTTACTTACCAAATAACCTGCCAGCAGCAACTGATCAGCCTTCTTGGTGCTACTTTTTTCTGTGAAACCAATTGCACTTCAGGCTATGAACAAACTTTAAAAGTATGTTTTTTGATTCATGGAGCCCTGTCTTTTCTGTGTCCATTACCCCCCACCTACTTCTCTTTCCTGCCTAGCTATTGGCTTTTCTGGCTCCTTATTAGACAAATCAGGTGTTTCGGATAGGCAAAGTAACACAGCTTTACAGAGTTAAACAAATTCAGCATAAAAGAATGCATCACATCTTTGCATCATTAAACAGATATTCCACAGCATAAACAAATGTAACACATCTTAAACTAATATTCCACAACAGTTCTGATTGGTCTTAGATCTTTGTGAGAGCCGAGACTGTCTTACTCTTCATGTGCTCTGCTCTGAGCACTCAAAGTCAGATGTGTTTCAAAATATGATTTACTGAAGGGTGAAATAAACAATAATATAAACATATTTTAATAAGGGGACCCTAGTTAAACTGAGGTCACACCCCCTAAGCTAATAGGTGACTATGTTTCTGTTTGACATGGACTCTCAGGTGTCACGACCACCTCGACCAGCAAGGAAGACGCGACTCAGGAATCCTTCTCACAAGCAGTTTATTCAGGACCTTGAACAAATCTTCTGACCCCAGGGAGTGCCCGCCCACAGCTTAAAAAGGCCCTTGGGCGGCCAACCCCGGTAAGCCATGTGGCGACAGCAGATAGGTCCACATACGAGGAAGCAAGCCTGATATCCAGCCTTGACCAAATAAGGAGTTGTTTATCACAGAGAGCACTTGCTGTCGGGCTAGCAGAGGCGGAAGCCAGTACCATCTTAAGGGTGCGGCACTTCGCAGCTCTCTACAGTTCCCCCTTTTTTATTTAAAATGCAACAGGCAAGAGTAGAAGTCTGATCTCTGACAATGACAGGGACATTGTACTGATTTTTGTTTGGCGTCATCCACCCAACAAACATCAGACCCATCCGATACCCTTATTTCCAGAGGCGGGACTCTTGGGTACCAACCCGCATGCAATCAGACATGCTCTTCTCTGGGTCATTATTAGCTGACTCAGAGTGCAGTGCTCTGCCTCGCATCCTGAGCATATTTAATTAGTTCTTAAGGTGGCTAACCATGCCTGTGGGGGACTGTCCTGCTTCAATAGCGGTAAAGGCCTGAATGATCATGGCTGCATTGTGTCTTTTTGTGTGACTCTAATCTTACATAGAAACCACAAGCAAACCAGGGAGACCAACACCAAGAGACCTGTTAATGCTCCTATACCCGCCCACTCCTTAAGATGGTTCATTGTGGAAGTCAGCCAGGACGATAATCCCGATGCAAAGGAAAGGTCCACTCTGGTAGAATTCACATGAACCACTGCCAGCCTCAACTCCTTCAAAGTATCTTCAAATTTAAGTGACCAATTCTGTAAAAGAAAACTGGACAAATACTTGGACAAATTTGTAGCTTTTGTAAAATTGGCATACTAAACATATAATCCTTGCATTTTCCATTCGCAGCCTCCAGGTGCCAAGATTGCCACTCACTTCTCCTTAATTTGGCAGTGATTTTCCAAGCCTTAATGGCTATCTGATCCACCTGTTCAAACACCTGTCCTGGATATCCTGTCTGTATGTTTGCAAATCTACCTTTTCATTGCTGGAAAGGGGCACTGTTCATACCATGGGGATCATGACAATAGTTTGGAGTTCCTCCTCATTCTCCTCGGAGTCCGTAGACTCTGAGTCTTCTAGAGCTGAGTACATCTTTCTTTTCTGTTTTCCTCCCTTTTCACCGTTTGCCTGCTCTGATCTCTCCTCTTGTAATTGTTCTAAAGCATTTCTCCCCTTTGTAACTGCCTCACTACATTTCTGATCCTCAAGGCAACTCTTTACTAGTCTCCAGACAGGCCGAACACCACCTCTGAGCATTTGAAATAATTCAGCAGCATTTATCATCAAGTGTACCTTAGCAGTTGTTCCTTCCTGAGCAATCAAAAAAAAAACTGAAAAACACAATAGTATACAGTATCCAGAATTTCTGTGTGTTTTCCATATTGTTTCTCAGTTCCATGTAAAATCAAGATCTCTCCCTAACTTTCAAAAATCTTAGATTCTTAGAACGAAGCAGCTCATTCAGAGCCAAAAAATTGGGTGCAACTGAGAAGCGCCCATAGCCAAACTAACAATGTTTTTACTTTTGGTTTGCTGCTAGCCAAACTAACAATGTTTCTTTTAAGCTTATAATGTTTCTTTTTAGCTTTTACTTTGGGTTCCCTGCTAGCCAAGCTAACAATGTTTTTACTTTCGGTTTGCTGCTCCAAGAACCATTTGTCCTGCTCTCTCTTTACCTACAGAGAGGAGCAAACCAATTGCTCTTGTCCCAGTCCTTTTTTTGCCCCGCTCTTGTCGTGGTCCCTTTTTTAGTCTAAGATTCTTTGATCGCAGCAACTTGTTGAGTGCCAGAAAAATTGGGCGGGATGTGGAATTACCCATGTTTTAATAACAGTGAAAAGAAAACCCAAAAAATAAAATTAAATACCACCCAAAGGGCCAAGAAAAAAAATACCCTCTGTTTCACTTTTACTCCGTCTGCTTTGACGCGGCTCTACTACTTTCCCTTTTGTCCCGTCCGCTTTGATGCGGCTCTACTACTTTCGTTTTATCCCGTCCGCTTTGACGCGGCTCTACTGCTTAGCTTTCCTGTCCGCTTTGACGCGGCTCTGCTGACCGTTCTCCCCTTCTCTATGGGTGAGAACAATAATCCCACTCTTTTCGCGGATCCCCGCCTTACCTGGGGACTTACCGGTGCACCCCCTGACCGCCGTGAGTTCTGAATTCCTTTCTTCGTATGAGCGTCCCCGTACGGGCCACCAACTGTCACGACCACCTCGACCAGCAAGGAAGACGCGACTCAGGAATCCTTCTCACAAGCAGTTTATTCAGGACCTTGAACAAATCTTCTGACCCCAGGGAGTGCCCGCCCACAGCTTAAAAAGGCCCTTGGGCGGCCAACCCCGGTAAGCCATGTGGCGACAGCAGATAGGTCCACATACGAGGAAGCAAGCCTGATATCCAGCCTTGACCAAATAAGGAGTTGTTTATCACAGAGAGCACTTGCTGTCGGGCTAGCAGAGGCGGAAGCCAGTACCATCTTAAGGGTGCGGCACTTCGCAGCTCTCTACACTCAGGGGCTTGAATAAATGAAAACTAAGAAACAAAACCAAAAATCTCTTTATATTATTAGGTAGTAAACAAAATGGAATTCAGATAGCCATATTTCTTAAGGAAATGGAGTGGTGTCCACCCTCCCTACTTATAAAGTCTAGGCTGACACCCTACATGCAAATGCATCTTCAAGCTCTCAGTCAAATCCCCTCCTGAGCTGTCGCAGCTCACATCTCTCACAGGAGGCTGGCCTTTGAGAAAAGGGTGTATATACTCGAAGATGAGACTATTTTTCTCTACTCTTCCTGGTGACAGCCCATCCTGGTGAGTGTGAAATTTTCATACATGTGTCCAAGAGGAGTTGTGACAGCATGTGATTGACAGAATTGACTCTTCTTCTCTGAAGGGGTTCTGTCCCAGATCCAGCTTCAGGATACAGGATCTGGCCTGGTGAAGCCATCACAGTCGCACTTCCTCACTTGCTCTGTCACTGGTTACTCCATCACCAGTTGTAATGACTGGAGCTGGACCAGGTAGTCCCCAGGGAAGAAACTGGAGTTGATGTGATGCATAAGTAATGGCAATGGCACAGCTAAAAGAACCGCATCTCCATCAACAGAGAAACATCCAAGATCCCTCCTGCAGCTAAACTCTGTGACCACTGAGGACACAGCCACACATTACTGTACAAGAGATGTACAGTGAGGGGATTTCAGTATGAGCCCAGACACAAACCTCCCTGCAGAGGAGCTCTGGGCCACCAGTGGTCGCACAGTGCTCACCAAACCCAGGAAAGCTAAAATCATAGCAGGGAATGAAAAACATCTGGTTTCTTCTAAGTTTTCTTCCCACTCCCTAAGCACAGAGAGCACAGGGGTTCTTTTCTCTCTCTGATTTTGAAATGCTGAGTTTCTGTAAAGTCACATTTGTTTGTATCTCACTATGATTCGAGACAGCATAAAGCATAATATTTTGTGTCCTTTTTTAAATGTAGCCATCTTTGTGAAAGTCAGCTGACCTAGGTTTTGCAGTAGTTGTCCCATTAAAAAGTCAGTTTTACTCTTGGTTCTCCATTCCTTCCACCCTCAAATACATCTGCATGACATAGCACTTCCTGGAGTATTGATAGGAAGCAGTTTCTGCTGTGACTAACAGATGGTCCAGATATTGTATGGGCTTCACACATCACTGCAGCTGTATTAACCACCCCATAAGCTGGGGCAGAAATTTCCTGAGGTGACTTGTACATGGCTGAGCTATATTGACTCTGGTATTAGGTTGTTACTCACTACCAATGCGGGGATATATTTTACAAAGTGTGCTAATATTTGCATTGTGAATAAAAGCATCACATTAAACAAATCCTCATGTGTTTACACTGACAGTTATTTTTTAACTGTGTCAAGAAGAGGCAGATACCATACTATGGACAACTGGAGAAACAGTTCATATTTGGGAGTTGAATTACAGCATCAACATTGCTAAAGATACCTCCAGTAGGCAAGGTTTCCTAAATGAACCATCTGAAATTACTTACTGTGCCAGAGACATGGGAGTAGACTTCCATGTGAAGTCAGACACAAACCTCAATACAATGGAGCTTGGGAACAACACAGGCACTTAAGAACCGATGAAGCTACTCTAAAATATTAGATGGCCCTCAGATGACAGGCAGTTCTGAACTGACACTATGTCCTTCTTTGTAAATGGAGGTATGTCTGTTTACATTTTAGAATGTATTGTTTCCTCTTCCTGTTCAAATAATCTAGAGAACCCTTGGCCATGTCATATTCTATCACAATTAGTACAGATTTCCATTCTACTAAGCATTTATTATTTCCCAATGGAATGTATCTGTTTGACACTTGCTGTCAAATGGCATAAACACAAAAATAAAACTTTTTTGATTTTCAAAATTGTTGTAATTTAAGGCTTGGTGATGATACACTCAGTTGGAAATCACAGGGAAATTTGAATAATCAGAAAACTTTTGTATTTATTTCCAATCATGTAGAGTAGAATACACATATTACATCAATAAATGTTATTACCTCACATAGATGAGAAAGCAAATTGTCTGCTGTCTCCCACTTCCAGTGTGCAATTTGTTAATACTCTCTAGTAGTATACATGTAATTCACATTTTTACACAATTATATTGGAAATTTTGCATCTTGTAAAGATTAATTTGCAAACCAATGTCCCTTGCAATGATTCATTTGAAGGTGTTCCTTATACCCCATCTTGTGGAAATTCTGAGTTACCATTGTGCACATGCCAGGTGATATCATCTAAGGTTTATGTTCTATCTTCCTTCCATTGGCAACAGAGTACCTTATCTAAGTTTTCTGATTGTTGCTGCTGTTTACTTGTATCCATTGCCTACATATTTACTGCTGTGAACTATTTGATGCAGCTGAACGTTGGAAACCTGGATTGTTTGCCTGTGAGTTAAAGAAGAATCAATGGGAGAAGTGATGGTTGATATTAGTTCAGGGTTAATGATAACAGGTTTCAGGAATCTGGAAAAGTAAAAGAAAATCTGCTTTTCCAAGCCTGAGCCTTCTCTGAATACTATTATAGTGATTTCAGCTAAGTGCAAAGATGTTTTAGTGAACAAACATACTATACTTGTGAGATTACCTATATCAGGAAAAACACAGCTCAATGTACACCACAGTGTGAAGGTGAAAACCTAGGGATACACTGTCTGTTCCCTATCACAAGGGTGAGGTCAGCCAGTCAGCCATCATTGTTCCCAGTGATATATGATGACCACAATCATCCTGCAGGTTGAGCAAACTCAGGACACCAAGAATATTTTATTTAAATTCTAAATATCTCCCAGGTTTACTAAAGAAAAAACATAAATGTATAAGCAATACATAATGAATGAAAAATGACCTGTTTCTGCTTTTATTTGGGCAAACAATTCTTCAACAAACATATGAGCCCAGTTGACACAAATGTTGAAGTGTCTTACTCACCAAGTTGAGGGTTTCTGATTATGGTCAGTGAGAACTGAATTTTAAACAGGCAAGGATGGAGGAGACACAGCAATACTGAAGCTGTGGCAAGTTTATTGCTAGCAATCTGATAAGAGTATAAAGAGTGTAAGGACAGCACGGGGCACAATGGAACTGGTAATCATTAGATGAAAATCAAATAAGGATTGAAGGGAATTCCATATTTTATCTGGAGTTCTTAAAGTCCATTAGCTGAAGAACATCTGCTGCAATTGATATGTGAACTCTACAATTTTCACACACAGCAAAAATTCGTTCTTAAATTTTGCATACACTAATTTTCTTGTTTAAATATTTATTTATTTTTATTTTTATAAAACATGTTTTCATGAATAGTATTCTGATGATATTCTATGCCCAATTCCTCTCGGATATTTTCCATATTCTTACCAGAATGCCACAGTGTGTCTTTTTCTGTAATGAAAGTAAACAGATATTCAAATAGAAAAGGATTTGGAAAAAGAAAAAACGGCATCAGAGACATACACCTGAAACATGCTTAGAAAGAAAATATTAATATCTAATATATGTAGGAGTGAACCCCACAAAGTTATCTGCCCATGATGGTGGGGACAAGTAAATTAGCACAGGTAGAAATAAAAGGAAGCGAAAGAAAAAAAGTACCTCCTCTTTTGGAAGCCGGCCACATTTCTGAATCCCAGCTTGTGTGATTCTCTTCTGGTAAATAAATATATTGTATTTCCTATTGACTATCATCATTAGAAAGGAACCCCCCAAATGCAGTTGAATGGATTCCTTTTTAATTCTGATGATAGCCCTCAATCTATGCTTAGGAGTGTTTGACTTCTCTGTTAGACTCCCTTAGAGAAAACTCATTCTTTATTTGAAAGATGTAATTGTAGAAAGTTTCTGGCATACATGTACACTTTTCCTTTGTACTCTGGAATCCAATCTGCTGAGTAACCATACAGGTACTTGTTTTCAAATACAGGAATTGATTCTACTATGACACAAATTGTCTTCATGGTGAATGAGAGAGTATTTCAGGTAGGTCATTACTCTCATTGTAGCATTACCAGCAGAGTCACATAGATTCTAGGAGCTAACTTTACTTAGATCCTTCTAGGGGAGGCTTCTAACTGCCATAGGAGATGGTCTCCTGGTACTTGTATGTGGTTAACTGATAGGAATAAACTCTGAGTCAGGAAACACACTTGCTGGTCCCATTGCCCCTGTGACAAAGGCTCTGCATAAATATAATTTGGGTTTTCCATTTTGCTAACTCATGTAAAAATATTGATGTCATTTAAAAAGTTGAAATACTAAATACAAGATTGTTTCCCTCTGTGTTTTCTTTGATAGAACATGGTTTTCAATAGATTTAACTCATTCCCATGTAGGAATTGCTCTGAAATGTTTGTAGACAGATTTATTATCTCTCAGCAATCTTGTACAAGTCACAAAGTTGTCCTAGGAATCTTGTGTGACTATGATTAATCATGTGCTGAGTATGGAAGCTTTGATTATTCTTGAGAAATCCAGGTATCTCCACAAAATCAGCCTTATGAATCTTGAATGGGTGAAAATCTACCAACAACCCCACATTCACACAAATCTTACTCTGTCTGCAGACAAGGAAGCCCCCTTTCCTTTCCACCCTGCCTGATGATGATGGATGCATTACACCCATGGTGAGGGTATAAGAGATTATTTATTGTGGGACAGAATTTCCAAGAGGAATTGGCAACCAAGTTTAGTCTCAGCAGCTTTCTGAGAGAGCATGTGCCTCTCTCCTAATACTTTCATCCACTCCTGTACGTACCTCTAGCCATGCCCAAAATGGGCTTGCTCAGTTACATGGGTACCTGGATCTCTCCCTATAATACCCTTTTTACTCTAAAGAAATGATTTCAAGTTGAAACAAATCTAAATTGTTTCAACATACAAAATGTCTCCAACATATATAAAACATGTATATATAGAACATGATAAGGATATTTATGCAGCAAACATCATGTATAGAAATAAGACTTCAAACAGAATGATGACTTATGATGAACAAATTATACATCAACAGATGATATAATCTACCTATATATTATCATAAGAATATCTTTTTATCTAAAACTGAAAATCTGAAAGAGATGTCCAAGTCTGAACATGTCATTCCAATCCCAAACCTAAAGAAATGAATACTAACCCTTAAGCAAATGTAAATTATCTTTTAATGTCAATAGTAGGGAAAGGAAGACTAGTATACTCAGAATTGCTTCCTGATGAAATGGAAAAACGATAATATCATGTGATTCTGTAGGAAGAAAATCTTAGAGTAGTGAAAGTCTCGAGTGGACCAGCTACAACATTTGTACCCAGTCTCTGTTTGTTGGTAGATGCTTTATTGAAGTTTTTGATTGAAGTTCTTAGCTTTATTGAAGTTCTTGTCTGAGGCTCTTGACGGAGTGTAATAAGAATGTGTCGCATCTCAATTAGTAAGTCTGTAGTTGTCTAGAGCAGTATAGTCCCAAACCAGTGTCAGGGTGATAATCTTCAGTTCAGAAACATCAAGTTGGATTAGATGGAATCGATGAAATGGGGCCGAATTTTCTTTCCTAAGGGTTCAAAGATTACTGTTCTCTGTGGAGTACTTAAACATTAAAGTCAACAAATAACTCTAAACTTTTATATTTATGCATACCAGGAAATGCAACAATGAGGAGAATAGTAAATATCAGGAAAAATGGAATTTCTAAGAATGATTTGAGAATGAACAGGTGGCAGTCCTAGAAATTTTTTTATTGTCTGTTATATCTACTGGCTCCTTGATATACTGAGACTCTGAATTTTATTTTAATATCATGCTTGGGTTCAAAGGAGGATAGCAAGATCGAACTCCAAAGTCAGCTTTGGCTTAAGTGAATTGGAACTAAAAGAGTATTGGGAAGTAAAGAGAAATAGATTTTGTGAAGTCATAAGTTAAGAGAATTAGACATTGGTACCAAATATCAGATTCTTCTTGTATGATAGTTTTTGGCTAGCCATCCTCTCTTCTCAGTTGAGTGACTTCTTCCTGTTTCAGATGGGTTTTCCTTTTGAGACATGAACAAAACACTTCCCTTACATTTGTGAGTTTTCCATGCACCTCATGGGATAAGACTTGGTGGATAAACTGCCATATTTGCTCCCACAGAGTTTTCTGTTGAACTGATCAAATCTTGATCAATTTTTATTGTATCAAAATCTTTTCTTCTCCTTCAGAAACAAAGTTGAAACCATTTCCTCAACATAACACATCCACGGTTCCATTCTGAGGTCATTACATCCTTGAAATACACCAGCTGATTTAGTTTAGAAGTATTTTCTGTACTCCAAAGTCTTTCTGCAGCTGAATGTCCTTTATCATTTGCATTAAGAAATATTAGTGTTGGTGGTGCACACCTTCAAGTCCAGCACTCAGGAGGCAGAGGCAGGTGGATCTCTATGAGTTAAAGCATATCCTGGGCTATAGAAGAAGTGCCAGGATAGGCTCCAATGCTTCACAGAGAAACCATGTCTCAAATATACAAAAAACCCACTAATGGTAATAAAGCATTATGTAATATGTGTTTTGTGTTTTTTGTTCTCCCTGCCTATTTACAGACCATTTCTTTTAAATTGTAATAAGATCTCTTGAGCACTGTTCATGCTGTGGGATTGAATGTTATGGAGGTTATTTGCTTTATGTTATAATATTTGAAAAACTGTAAACTCTTCCAATTTGCTGGAGACATATACTGGAGCATTGTTAGTTTTTGTTTGTGTAGGTTTACCCTTAATGGTCATCACATTTACTATGTGTGAGAAAACAGAATCAGCATTTTCAGAGCTAAGTGCAGTGGCCCATTGAAACCCTGAAATTGTGTCTATTGAAAGGTGTACATATTTTAAACTTTCAGATTCTGGAAAATGAAACACATCCATTTGCCAAATTTCATTTCTTTGAATATATTTGTGAGTACTGCCTGTGATAATGGAGTTTGATTATAAAATGAACAGGTGGGGCAGTTTTGTACTATTTCCTTGACCTGTTTGCTAGTGATAGAAAGGGCCTTTATCAAGCCTTTGCAACTTACATGGTGTTTTTCAGGAAATTCTAAAGCTTCTTGCACATTTCCTTTAATGAATTATCATTTTCAACAGTACCATGGGTTAAAGGACCTGGCAGATGCATATACTATTTTTGTGATGTATATGTATATGTATATGTATATGTATATGTATATGTATATGTATATGTATATGTATATGTATATGTATATGTATATGTATATGTATATGGGATGAGTCCAATTCCTGATTGTTTCTTTTTTTGGGGGGGATTATGAGACAGGGTTTCTCTGTATTGCTTTGGAGGCTGTCAGACCAGCCCAGCCTCGAACTCACAGAGACCTGCCTGCCTCTGCCTCCCGAGTGCTGGGATTAAAGTAGTGTGCCACCACCGCTGTTTCTTAAAATTGTATAAACATTGAAGTTAATACCATATCACTATGAATATTCATTAATCCCAATGTGTAAAACAACTCTTTCTGCACATTGAGAGTCAATAATTGTATTGAGAGGGTCTGTAAAATCCATTCAACTCTTCCTTTTGTACAGTTGTAAGAGCTTTTATTTCCTGATTTATAACCTGCGTTTCTTGACTTGTTTGCATCATTGTAGAATGTAGGGACTACAGAGATTTACATGTCTCTTACAATACATAAAAGGATCAAAATTGTTTTCTTTATAAATTTGATTCTCTCTCTTTTGTGGAAATGGTTGTTAATCTTTCTCAAAAGGTTACTGCAATCCCTTTCTTAATATTTATTACCCTTCCATTAGGAGGAACTTTTGTCTTTGTTTAATGGTAGTGTAAATTCTGTTGGCTTCTTTCCAGTTAGTTGATGAAGCCTTAAATTGCCTTTTAAAATCAAATCAGAGACCTTTTTAAAATATATCTTTGGTTTTTTATTCTATTTATGTGGGCAGAAATACCCATTCTAATATGATATCTTCCCTCTGCATCAAAATCGCTAAGGTATATTTTCTAGATGGTAGAACACCTCGAATACAGTCTAGTTTTGGGTCCACACGTCCCAAATGTGCTTTTAACATTGTATTTTCTACCCATTCTAATTATTTTTCAGCCTCAGATGACAATATTCATGGACTATTCAATTCCTTTCCCCCTTCAGGGTCATTTTTAGATGCTTAAATGATAACCTACAGCAATATTTGTTTGTAGTTGAGAAATCTCTCTTAGTATCACTAAATGAATGATAACAAACTCTCCAGATCTGCACTTTTAGTGATATAATTTTTGTAGATCTATTATATAACCTAAATAAAAAATAGAATTTTCTCTTTGTATTTTCTTCAGGGGACATCTGTAGTCCCCAGCATGGTAATACTTTCTTTACTGTGTCAAAAATCTTTTACAACATTCTTCCTTTCAAATGACACAAGTATATATCATCCATATAATGTCAAATTATGCATTATAAAAATTGTTTGGGAATTATTTACAAAGGTTTCTGCACAAAATCCTGACGCATAGTAGGATTATTTAACATTCTCTGTGGTAAAGCCTTCTATGGAAAACACCTAACAGGTTGAGTATTGTTATAGACTCTGTGAAGGCAAATTTTTTCCTTTTCTGGTAAAGCTATAGTGAATAAGCAATCTTTTGATCTTTTAGATCAATTACTATAATAGACAATCATTTAGGTATCAGAGAGTGCAATGACATACTAGGGTGTAGGGAGCTCATAGGCTAAATTAGTTTACTGATGACTCTCAAGTCTGTAGGAATCCTCTATTTATAAGATTATTTTTGATAGCAAATAGAGCCATAGTAAATTCTTTAGTATGTTCAGCATTTAGCTGTTCCTTAACTTGCTTTTTTAAAGCTTCTAGCTTCTCAGAGGTCATAGGCCATTGCTCTATCCAGACAGGTTCATCTTTTAGCAATTTTAAGGGTAGGCCTTTTGGTTCCTCTGTAGGTTTGGCACTTGTATTCTGTTAGTGTTCAGCCAGGATGATTGGCATCTAATTTCAATAGTGCCTTACATTGTTTTTCTACCTCCAAGAGCTTGGTGGGTTTCATTTTTGTTACTGGAGAAATGTTAATCTTGGTAGTTCACTGTTGCAATAGATAAGGACCCCAGAGGTGTATTTTAATGTCTATGACAAATGGCCTTATTCTACCTGTTTGTCCTTCTGACCCTATACAATCAACCCATCTCGATTTTTTTTTACTTGAGATGGGTTTCCAATCCCCAAGAATTGAATATTTACTTTTGGTAGAGTCCATCTTGGCAGTTAAGTTTTTTGAGTTATGATTGTTACGTTAGTTTCAGTTTCCAAAATGCCAAAAATCACCTTATTATTCATTCTAACTTCTCCTTTTTTCTAAGACCCTGCATAGAAGATTGCCAAAATATACTTTTTTTATTTCTTCCAGTTATGTTTAATTCATACTCAGTAACTATTCTATCATTTAGAGCAGTATTATTCTTCCAAATAGCTAGTGCACCTGTAGCCATGTCCAAAATGAGAGTGATCAACAACACACAGACGTGGATCTCGCACAACATCAGTGCATTGCATAGTCTGTAAATGTGAATCAAGAGGTATCAAAACACAGTTTCAGTGACACTTCAGGCTTCATTGATCCTCCACTAGACTAAACCACCTGCACCTGTAAACATAGAGAATCATGATCAAGATAGTGTCACAGAATTATATTATCTCACATGTGTCTACTCATACACTCAGTATCCCTTGTTGTCTACCCTTTAAAAGAAAAACAAAGAGAACCCAGTGCAGCGCCAACCCTATGTTGATTTTCATGTTTCCAGTGGTGATCAGTGAATTGGAAGAAAGGTTTTTTTTTGGTTCTTCAAGAAAATCAATAAGATAAAGAATCCTTTTATCAACTAACAAAAAGGCAGAGACAGAATATTATAATTAATAAGTTAAGAAATCAAAACAGAAATCCATAGCATCATCAGATCATTTTTCAAAATCTGTACTCCACAAAATTGGACAACTTAAAGGAAATGAACAATTTTCTAGATAAGTATCACATACAAAAAATAATTGAAGAACATAGATGCAATTTAAGTAGACATATATTCCCTAATGAAATAGGAGCAATTATCAAAATTCTCACTACCAAAAAAGCCCAGAGACAGATGATTTCAGTGCAGAATTCGAACAGAATTTTCAAGAAGAGCAAATACAAATATGCCTCTTTTGTTTCTTATAAAGTACTCATGCTCATAATATCAACACCCCCTTATGATACATACAAATTTAAGAACACATTAAACTCAAAATCTCTAAATATTTTCATTTGGGGATTAGGATTTTAACATAAAGGTTTTCATCCAATGCAATTCCACTCATAATAGTACGTGCATATTTTCCTATGGAGGTAAGTAAATTCATCCTGGAGATTTATCATCTGTTTGTTCTTGTTTATTCATTGCTTCCTATACATGAAAGTTATCTGTCATTTATATTTTTTAAAATTAGTAATTTCAATATTTCCATTGGCTCCTGCAGACCTTTGAAATAACTTTATTAAGGAAGGGGAATAATAAGAGCATTGCCAACTCTTAATGGAAATACTGTTTCTTTTTTATTATTAAAATTGTAATCAATCACAGACTAACTTTTAAAAATAGTATTTACAAGTTATAATTTATAAAGATATGTATATATAAAGATATGTAGATATGTCTATATAATATGTAGATTTTATATGTTGACCAGTTTATTATAAGATATATTTTTATTATATGTGATATGAAGATTCATTAGAAAGAGAAAGAATGCATAAAATATTATTATTACATATACAGAGAATTTATGAAACTTTAGGGCCTTAAAAGTATGTGTTTATCACAAAACATCCAGGAAATATGGGACACCATGAAAAGACCAAACCTAAGAATAATAGGTATAGAAGAATGAGAAGAAAACCAACCCAAAGGGGCAGAAGACATATTCAACAAAATCATAGAAGAAAACTGTGCCAACCTTAAGAAAGACATGCCAATGAAGGTACATGAAGTTTACAGAACATTAAATAGAGTGGACCACAAAAAAATCTCCTCTCCCCATAATAAACAAGACCCCAAATATACAGAATAAAGAAATAATATTAAGAGCAGCTAAGAAAAAAATGTCAAGTAACATATAAAGGCAGACCTATCAGAATTACACCTGACTTCTCCATGGAAACTCTGAAAGCCAAAAGGTCCTGGATAGATATTCTACCAATGCTAAGAGACCATGGATGCCAGCCCAGACTACTATACCCAGCAAAGCTCTCAATCACTATAGATGAAGAAAACAAGATGTTTATTGAGAAAACTAAATTCAAGCAATACGTTTCCAGTAACCCAGCCCTACAGAAAATTTTGGAAGGAAAACTCCAACCCAAGGAAGCTAACTACAACCAGTAAAATATATGCATTAGAGAATCCCATTCTCCTACCAGCCAAAAGAACAAAAGGGTGGATTCCACACATAATTCCACCAATAACAACCACTGCAAATCGAAGAAGGATGAGCAATCAATGGCCAATAATATCCCTCAACATTAATGGCCTTAACTCACCCATAAAAAGACACAAGCTAGCAGAATGGATTCGAAGACAGAACCCTTCCTTGTGCTGCATACAAGAAACACACCTCACCCTCAAAGACAGACATTACCTGAAAGTTAAAGGTTGGGAAAAATTTTTCAATCAAATGGTGCCGAGAAACAAGCAGGTGTAGAAATCATAATGTCTACCAAACTAGGCTTTAAAAGAAAATCAATCAAAATAGATGAAGGAGATCATTACATACTCATCACAGGTGAAACCCACATCTATGCCACAAATACAAAGGCATCCACATTCGTAAAAGAAATATTATTTGAACTTAAATCACATCTCAAGCCCCACACAGTTAGAGTGGGAGATTTCAACACACCACTCTCATCACTAGACAGGAATACCACACAGAAACTCAACAAAGAAGCAAAAAAATTGGAATATCTCCATGCAACTTATCAGACCACCATGCTTTAAAATTAGAATTCAACAACAACACAAATTGCAGAAAATTTACAAAATCATGGATATTGAATAATGCTCAACTTCACCATCCCTGGGTCAAAGAAGAAATGAAAAAAGAAATTAAAGACTTCCTCGATTTCAATGAGAATGAAGACACAACATACCCAAAACTAAGGGACACTTTGAAAGCAGTGTTACGGGGGAAGTTCATAGCACTAAGTGCCCACATGAAGAAACTGGAGAACAGTTATACTAGAGAATTAACAGCACAGCTGAAAGATCTAGAACACAAAGAAGCAAACTCCCCTAGGAGGAGTAGACGCCAGGAAATAATCAAATTGAGGGCTGAAATCAATAAAGTAGAAACTAGGAAAACAATACAAAGAATCAATGCAACAAGAGTTGGTTCTTTGAGAAAATCAACAAGATAGACAAACCTTTGTCCAAACTTACCAAACGGCAGAGAGTGAACATGCAAACTAACAAAATCAGAAATGAAAAGGGGGACATAACAACAGACTCTGAGGAAATCCAGAGAATCATTAGGTCATACTTTGAAAACCTGTACTCCACAAAATTCGAAAATTTAAAGGAAATGGATGACTTCCTTCTCTTTTCAAAGGGAATTTATAGAAAAGGAGAGTTACTGAGTGTGTGAGTGGACACCAGTGATAGGAACAGCAGATATTTGAGTCAATTTACAAACAGAATTCTCTGTCTGAAGATGTCCAATCTGCAGTGCAGCTTCTGGAGTTTGGGGAGGTTAATTGCATCTTGGAAAGTCCCGGAAACTCTCCTGTACATCCTCTGTATTCGCTTTCATCAATTCCAAATGAGCTGCCTCTGCCAGGCTCTGGGGAAGTGGCTGAAGTGGGTTGCAGAAATTAGATAAAAAGCTAATAATTATGAAATGTACTCTGGGGATTCTGTGAGTGGTGGATTCACCATCTCCAGAGATGACTCCAAAAGTAGTTTCTACCTGCAAATGAACAACTTAAGAGCTGATGGCAGTGCCATTTATTTCTGTCCTGCAGACACAGTGAGGGGACTTCTGTGTGAACCCTGCAGGAGCATTCAGAACCAGCAGGGGGTGATGACAGCACATGCAGAAGAGGGACAGTGCAGGTACAGGCACAGAAATAGTTATGTCCCAGTCCATCTAATGGTGTCCCAGATGATCTCTGCACTTGTGGTTTATAAATGTATCATCTGTGGAAGACAGAGTTCTCTTTTTTATTAATTTAAAAGGCTCATATTCCACACAGTCTAAATTAACTAAATGCTACAATTCACAACTGATAAAAGAAATGACCCTGCAGATCCCTGGTAGCAGAAATGACTCTGCAGATGTCACTGGGGTCAAATACATAGGAAGGTCAGATGTATTTGTGCGGTTATACTGTCAATGAGTTTCATGACTGATTTTAAGTTATTCTGATTAGGACAGTGTTTGCGATTGTGGAGGTCAACGCAGACACATTCTGTAACCTGTCCACCTGAATTGATCTCTGTAGGAGGAAACAGTGTTCTGGCATTAACCATGTGACTTATTAGAGGCACATACAGATGAGGTAATAAAAGGGCAGTTTACCGCACCGCTAACCACACCCACTTTAGGCATGACTAAAGATGTATGCAGACATAGGCGGTGAACTCTGTCACAAGCAAGGCCCATTTTTTGGCATGGCTAGGGACTTTATGGAAGAAGGTATAAAAGCCTGAACAGCAGAAGTCTAGCTCTCTGTTTCTAGCTTTCCGGCTTCCAGTTTGGTGGCAGAAAACTACTTGGCTCATCAGGGTTACTTGTTTGTCTTTTGTGAGTAATTTCTTCAATAAATACTTATTTTTACTTTTAGTAACTGTGTCATTTACCGTTGCAGCACCAGATCTCAAATATTTACCCTCTTTCTGTTCTCTGCCAGCCTTGATTTAAATAGAAAGAAGCTGTCTCTCAGGAAGCATGAAATCAACTACACTGAACTGAGGCTAAGAATTTCTCTTGGTCACTATGGGCACTTGACACCATTGTGTCAACATGGAATCATATGAAAGAAAGACAGACAGAGTGAGAGAGAGAAAGACAGAGACAGAGAGTGCTACAGAGGTAGATAGATGATACATAGTGTGGGAACACGAGACCTTGGCCTTCCCGACCCCCAACCACCACCACTGGTGTCAGAGCATAGAAGCAGCTGGTGTAAGAATAAAGAGAGGGGCTTCTTGAAGTTTCTGCAGCCTTTAAGCCTTCTGGGGGCTTACTTGGGGCCTTCTTGAAGCCTTCTTTCACCACCAACCAGTCTCTGTGTCATCAATCCCAACACCCTATGCAGATTTTCGGCCAGGCTGCACAGCAGGCATGGCAATTGGAGGTTCTACCAAGATGTGAAAGTGAGGTAAGTGGACAAGGAAGTCCCTTTTGCTGGCCAGGGATAGATTGGAGGAAAATAATAGTCCAGGGAAGCTTGAAGTATCAAGTATCAAGTAAAAAATTACTTGAAGAACAGGGGACTACAGTTGAGGCTAAAACCCTGGAAGGCTCTCTAAAATGGATCAAATGAGTGAGTCCATGGTTCATTACTGGGGGAGGCTTAAATGTCCCAGGTTGGGAGGAAGTTTGCCATGATCTTCAGAGAGCTGGGTGTTGGTGGCACATGCCTTTAATCCCAGCACTTGGGAGGCAGAGGTAGGTGGATCTCTGTGAGTTTGAGGGCACCCTGGTCTACAGAGCTAGTTCCAGGAAGTCTCCAAAGCAATACAGAGAAACCTTACATCGGAAAACAGAAACAAATTTTAAGAAAATATAAAAGGAGGAGTATGTTACCTCCCCAGATATTCAGTTATCCACCCTAAATTACATTTAAAATTTTTTGATCATAGACACTAATAATTTGTCTGCTATGGAGAGACATTGGAACAAACCCTCCCAGACTTTAGGATGGGTTAGATGTAAGGATTTTATTACTGGAAAATGGCAGCTGCCCACTCCCCTATTATCTAGAGTCTGAGGGGCTGTTTGAATTTTCCCTCCAGGAAGTGAGAAGCACATTTGGGTCCCCTAACGGTGCATTAGGCATGTGGACCCCAATACTGTTCCTGATACTGGGAATGCCTGCCATGATAAAGATGGTCCAACCATAGCCGAAAACTCAGGAAAGGGAAGTGTGGGCGATGGTGAGGAAGCCCCTACCCCATTCTGATGCCAGTTAGTCATTCCAGCTCCCTGTTCCCGCATTTTATAACACCAATAATACATTGGGAGCAGCTGCTGCTAATGAGAGATTAACAAATCAGAAACTAAAAAATCTGAGTTTCCCCCCTAAAGGGGAATCTCTGTTTTATTATAATATTTAAAATCTCCATGATTAAACCTCCAGGCCTTCGCCCAATACAAATGTCGGGAAAGAAAGGGGGACCTGAGATATCGCCCTCGGTTGGAGGGTGGATTGGATTAAATATCCAGGCATTCGCCTGACACCAAGGTCAGGAAAGAAAGAGGAACCTGAGATTGCCCTCAGTTAGAGGGTGGATTGAGGAAATCTTAAGGCTTTTGCCTGAGGGATCATCCTCAGTTGGAGGATTGATTGAAAATGGGTGAATTGAGAAAATTGGTAACAGTTAATAAATGGCAGATTGGATTAGAAAGAGTACTCAAACTTCAAATAATTTTAAAAAGTTATTTGGGACATATTATAGTTTACAATCTTTGAGTTATTTTTAGAAGTTTTTGGGAAATACTTAATGGTTATGTCCTTTTTAAAGGGCATCTACTAGTAATTTAGATAATGATCCCAATTCACCTAGATACTTAACTAAGGAGGGTAGAAAAATCCTTCTACTGTTATAGTCCAGCATCAACAAATGTTAGCAAACAGTACAAACAAAATTTCAGAAAAGGGGGAATATTATTCATTAAATAATACACTCCTCCAAAAATTTTTAAAATGTGGATAACAGTGAGCAATCTGCTGCGGACAGATTCTGGCGTGATGGAACTTGAGCGACTTTTGCTCAGGTCACATGGACACATCCATTCACTAGACAGTGGTGAAGGTCTGATTCTGCCCTAATTTGGGGTGTTTACGTTTTGTTGCAAGAAAAGAATAAAGCTCGGCAGCTGTCAGAACATTTGGTGAGATTCATGGAGCAGAGAAAAACTGGCCCTGAGATCGTGGGATCCAGCCCAAGCCAGGTAGAGTGAGATCTTCCAAATCAGTGTTCCTGACCTTTGATGTCATCGAATCTACAGCCGGAGAAAGAAAGGAAACAGTTGGTTGAGATCTCCAGTTTCTCAACAGGCCTGCTGCATCAACCTCTTGGACTCATGAATTTTCATCCCTGAAGCCAACAAAGAACCGGAAGATTAGCGGTTTGCCCTTGACACACCTTGAAACAACAGAATTCATTTTGCCAGTTTTTCCTTTTGGGGGATAAAAGACCCATTTAAAACAAATGGACACTGGTGTGGACTGTGATGAGTGGCAAAAGCCCCTTTTCAGTATTTACACAGGACATGGCCACTTGAAATATAAGCCTTGGTGGTTCCTGTTTCTGAAATCACCACTGTATTTTTCTAGAGAAATGCAACTTTTCCTAATGCAGTAAAAAGGAGACTTTGGCATCACGGCTGCTGTTGTCACAGCCATCACTTTATCAGCAACTGTGGCTGCCGTGTCCAGAGTTGCCGTTGCCCAAATTTCTGCCAAAGCAGAGACCGTTAGTAGCCTTGCTGGTAGAGTTAGCAAAGCACTGTCCACCCAGGATGCGCTCAATTCACCTATTCAGCTGAGGATTCTGATATTAAATCAACAAACTGCATCACTACAGAAACAAATTCTACCAGCCTTCCTCTGTTACAAGGGTAACCTGCTCACAATTTGATGGCCAAAACAGTGATAAAGTTTACAGTTACTCCAAGATCCACTCAGGAAAGCATTTAGAAGGCACACTTGCACAGATACATTAGGTATACTCATTGATGTTACACATGTAGCATGATAAAAATATGAACAAGAGGCTTGTCGCACTATCCACAGAGCGCCAATTTGTTTCTGTAGTGTCCCAGATCAAGGGATGCGTAAGGCAATGGGGAGGCATTGTATCAATGGGCATCCTGGGAGTGGTGGCAGTGGCAGTAGGCATTCTGGCTTTATGCCGAGTTCAAACATGCCTTTTTCCATAGGCAACAGATCCATCACCAAGTATTGCTCAGCTTATCCCATGGCAAAGCAGGTAGCCATGAAGTCTGGTTACAGATGGTTCAAGGATGAGGTGCTCTAATGATGGGCAGCCTGTGGGGAAGAGACCTCCCGCCTAAGACAGGGGTCGCCAGGTCCCCCAACGATGGATAAAGGAGGGTGACCCTACTTGACCTAAGACTAGAGTGTCTCATTAGAAAATAAAAAGGGGCAATTGTGGGAACAACAGAACTTAGCCGGAGGCCCACTTCCCCTTCAGCCTGGGAGCAGGCAGCTATAACCAACCACAGAGAACACATATTTACTAAAAGCAATATGGTGCTCGTAAGAAATGTTTACTGGATCAATAAGTTCCTGATGTTTTCAGAAGGGCTTGCCCATGGGAACACACTGACCTTGACCTTTCCAAAGACTAACTGCTTCTTTCTGGCCCCAAACCGCTGCCTCTGGTGTGAGCGAATATAAGAAGCTGGGGTAAGAATAAAGAGAGGGGCTTCTTGAAGTTTTCTGGAGGAATTATTGAAGTCTTCTGTGGGTTTTCTTGTGGCCTTCTTGAAGCCTTCTTTCACCACCTACTGGTCTCTGTGTCATCAATCCCCAACCCCCCACAGATTTTTGGCCAGTCTGCAAAGCAGGTGCAGCAAGACAGATATATAGATAGACAGACAGACAGAGAGACAGACAGACAGATAGATAGGTGATACATATAGATAGATCGATAGGTGCTGCATATAGATAGATCGATAGATTCAATGAAACAGAGAGCAGGGAAAGTTTTACTAAGCCAAATGTACAGGACTATAATGAAGGTACTTGTTTAGGTTATAACCTCATATAGATGTAAGAAACATTATGTTTGGTATAAAGAATATCATTTAACTAGCCCTTATTTACCTGGCCTTGACACTAAGTTTAGTTTAAAGTACAAAACCTAACATAGGTTAAACGTAGGTTATTAAAACTGTGAACATTTGCTGGGTGGTGGTGGAACATGACTTTAATCCCAGCACATCTAGTGAGTGTACAGATACCACAGTGATGACCCAGCTGCTAATGAATCATGACTGTACTTTTTCAAATATTGACTGTATTAATCCTCTTACTTGCAATTAGTCAGAATTATTCTACCTTCTTGTTAATCATGACTGCAAATATTAAAAAAGGTCCTAGAAACCTGTGTTGTTCCCCTATTGTTTTGTGCTTCCTAGATAAGGACAGGAGCCTGGAAAAATTATCCATGGCTGGGAATGAAGCAGGATGGAAGTTGTCCAGAGTTTTAGAGGTGGTTGTTGTTAGCAGTGAAACATCCTCAAATAAAATATAATGATCTATAACAGGATCTATATCAGGAACCATCACATCATATTTGGACAAGGCAAATAAGCAGAAGGAAAAGAGCCCCAAGAGAAGTAACAGTAATCAGAGGCCCACTCAGACATACAATCAGGAGGCTTGTATAAGGAGAAATAGTAATTTAGACTTCTTCAATATGTAATAGTAATATATTTTTCAAAGTCAAATTTACCATACATGAGTAAAATTTTATGTTGTATTCTGCTCCTCTTCTTTTTCATATATATTCATATATATTATATTATACTATATTAAAAATGCATCCCACACATGCAAATAGAAGCTTCTCAGTACATATAATATTATTTGTAAATGTGTTTTCAGTGCTTTTTGTGTTGGTGTACTCTTCTTCATAGTTTCTTAGTTATCTGTATTCTTTAATTAATGTTGGGTTCAGGTGAAGTGCCCTCCTTTTCTATAAGAATATCTACTGATATCATTATTTATGAAGAAGCTATGCTATTTATAAAAATTAAAGGTATAGGTCCTTCCCCAACACATATGACATGATAAATACCTGCTTTGGGATAGTTTTATAGAACCAGTCATAATTAAATCATCACCAAGTGAGCTTTAATTCAAAGAGTTACTTCATAACATCAATTATCAGTATTCCTAACTGTATTCCCAGTATCTTTTCCAGAAATCACCTTTATGATATGTTTTGATTTTATTGTTTTAAATTTCTACAGAATAATAATTTTGAATAATTTAATCATGAAGAAGTGTAAGAGAATCATCTTTCACACAAATCTCCAAGTTTATATTTGTGCTCTCAACTTAATTAATGCACATGGAGTACTATGCCATATATAATTGTGTCACAGTCTCTATCTTTAATAGAGTAAAGACTGTAAGTAACCAGATTCTTCCACATTCTGTCTTCTAGCCCAGACCATGCACATTTCTCTGTATATACTGTGAGCTTATTGTCCTGATCTTCTATTGCATTAGATAAGAAGCCCACACACAGGAAATCATCCAGTTTTGTGTCCATATGTTAATTGGTGGTCTCCTGAATGATCTCTGCCTGACTATTTCCTGTGCACAATGTAGATGCCTTTAGGTCTTAGAGCATTTGTATCACTTTTCTGTTGTAAGAAGTTTTATTTTGGGGAGCTCTTGAATCCCAGATTAATGTCTGAGAGGCCAGAATGGGACTGATCCTTACCTACTAAGTTTGGATGTCAGTGAGGAGGCCTTGGCAGTCTATGGGGCCTTGAATAACAGATCAGTATTTGTCCCTGGCATACAAATTGACTTTGGGATCCCATCCCATACCAAGGAATGCTCTCTCAGCCTGGACAAATTTGCGAGGTTCTAGGCCCTGCTCAGGATGAAATGACAGACTCTGGAGATGCCCCATGGAGGGACTCCCCCTCCATGTGGAGCATATTGGGGACTGGGTGGGGGCTGGTGGGATTGGTGAGGAGGGCAGTGGAAGATGGGAGGGATAGGGAGCTGAGATGGGCACGTGAAACAAGCTTGTTTCTAATTTAAATGAAAATGCTTTACACATTGGCACAGCAGATATATTTGTATCATATAGTGCTCCATGTAAATTAATAGGGGGTTATCTTAGTGAAGCCATCTTTAACTGAAATCAGTATAGAAACTAAAATCTCATTTTTGATCTGCTTTGTCTCTGTATAATTATCTTCCAAATATTTTATTCTTCCTGTTTGTACTTAAATGAAATTTGCTTTGGGAAAATATACTTGATATTTTATATTTCTCATCCAATTAATTTGACATGTTCTTTCTGCCTGTTGTTTAATGGCATGCCTGGAATCATGGACTATGTGGTACTTGCTTTAAGATAAAGCATCCAGGTGTTTTCTTCAATTTCTTTCTTCCCTGTGTTTGAGGTTATGTGACTTATATCAAGTCAGTTCCGATATATATATATATATATATATATATATATATATATATATATAGATATAGATATAGATATGCCTGAGACTTTTTTATACACCAGGTTTTTTTACTTACATAAAGAGAATTAATTGCATCAGCTTTGACATACACTTTCCCTCTCTTACCCCTCATCCCTCTTCTTTCCTTCCTTACTCTTTTGATTATGGAATTACATATAGAACCATCTTGAATTTACATCACGGTGACCTTGGGCTAATGGTAATCCATGGGTTCCTGTGTAGATTACAATTTTCTGTCTCCTGGCTTTGACTCTTTCTTACAGCAGCCTTTGTTTCCACAAGGTTCAGTAACTAGATTACTCACAGTTTCTACAATGATCTGGAGTATCTGTAGAGAGGAGGGAGGGTAAGCCCTGATTGGTGTGTAAAATAAATGAAATAATTTAATAAAAAGCCATTCTAAAAGACGAAACTGAGTTCCCAACCTCAGGAAGCAGCTATAGTTAGGGCTGGATTTGAATTAGGCAGTGGTCTGTATTTTCAGGGCTGAAATCAGCACATGGAAAGAAAATAGCTCCAGAGCATGTACCAGAGAGATGCCCACTGCCCTCTATAAAACAAGACATGAAGAAATATGCTGGAATTAGCCCTGGAATGCATTTTTGTGAGTATTAAATCAAATAGATGATCATTATTGTGTACCAAAAACATAGCATAGAATGATATTAATTTATTAATTTCCTATTTTTATCTTTGTAGTCATACTTTCTTGGTAATTTTAGACAGAAATTAGGACATGTCATATCTTCCCTACAGCTACAGAGTTTGCTATATAGCAGGAAGTCATGCAAATAGGGCCTCTCTCTTCTCACAAAACCAGGCCAGCACTGACCTTGAAGCTCAGGCAGAGGAGACCAGCCCTGGATTCCCAGGTCTTCCAATTCAGTGATCAGGACTAAACACAGACTTCATTATGGATTTGGGGATCATTTGGGTTTTCATTGTTACTCTTTTAAAAGGTAATTTATTAAGAAGACATAGACATATTGAGCGTGTTAGTGAACATGACCATGATGGAGAGTGAGTATTTATGGCAGTTTACTGACAGCATTCTTTGTGTTTACAGGTGTTCAGTGTGAAGTGCAACTTGTGGAGTCTGGTGGTGGCCTGGTGCAGCCTGGGAGTTCCCTGAGACTCTCCTGTGTAGCCTCTGGGTTTACCTTCAGTAATTATTGGATGAGCTGGTTCAGACAGACCCAAGAAAACAAACTGGAGTGGGTTGGAGAAATTAATAAAGACAGCAGTATTACAAACTATTCACCATCCCTGAAGGATCGATTCACCATCTCCAGAGACAATGCCAAGAACACTCTGTACCTGCAAATGAACAACTTGAAGTCTGATGACACTGCCATTTATTACTGTGCTAAACACACAGTGAGGTGATCTCAGTGTGAATCCAGACATAAACCTCACTGTGATTCTGCTCATAGTCACCAGGGGGCACAGAGCACACACAGAACACAGGTTAATCCCTAGAGATCATGTAGACAGGGTTAGATGAAGCACCCCTGTCAGTTGTCTGGGCTTCACTTTTTCCTGTGTTTCCTGGAAAGGCTCTCTACACTTATTTTCTGAAGGGAACCAATATCCTCAAAACATCACATGCTCTCCTTGTACTATTTTTAAATGAGGCACATTCGTCCATGAACAATATGCAAACTGACAGCTATAAGGAAATAAAGGACCCTGACATAGTCACTGAAATCACATGCTAAGGACATTTGTGGACAATCCTGAGACTTTTCACATTCTAGGAAGTGTCTTGATAGTATTTCTTGATTATAAGGCTCATGTGGTTCATGTTTAAGAGAAATCCAAGGGAAAGGTTGGGCCAAGATCATTAGACCATCAAAATTAGCAGGTGAGAAACCTCCCCTCCTCTCCTCTAACTGAGGACTGTGTGCTTCAGGTTCAGATGTGACCCAGCTGTGCTTTTAGTTAATTCAGACTATTACTGCATGACTGTCATCTCTGTTAATCATGGAAATTTGATTAAACTGATACCTTCATTTGTTGAAAGCTGTAAATGAGTGTGGAAACTAGAGTTCCGACACTGGGGACAGATATATTGGGCATTGAAAATTATTGAGTGGCTCAATTCATGAACTTCATCTTCATTCTCAGTTGGAAATCCTATATTCAAAAATATTATAAAGTGGTAGGTGAAAGACAGCCTAGTACAACCTCTAGCCTTTATATGTGTGTATACACACAAGCATACTCATCTGTACTTAAAAACAGCAGAGACAGAGACAGAGACAGACAGATATACACACAGACAGACAGACAGAGAGACAGAGACAGAGAGAGAAAGAGAAAAAGAGAGAGAATGAAAGGGAATACAAGGTGCTTTTGAAGAAATGTATCAAGACTCAAATCAAAATGTTACAATTTGCTTCATGAATTTCCCTTATTGTGGTGTTCCATAAAATACCAAAGATTGGAATTTATGCACAGAAGTTTTACACAGGTAGTCATCACCTTATAATCTATTAAATTCTACTCCAAAAACCATCAACGGTTGAATGAATAAGATAACATGTGTGATATTTCCATAAAATGCCATGTTTTCACTCAACATGAATTTAATGATTTCTATGCCATAGTGTGAATGAATCTGGAAGAGATTGAAAGTGAAAAGAAACACAGACTATTATCCCATACATCACATTTCCATTTCAGTAAGAATCAAGACCTGGGAGCCGGGCGTTGGTGGTGCACGCCTTTAATCCCAGCACTCTGGAGGCATAGGCAGGCGGATCTCTGTGAGTTCGAGGCTGAAAGACCCCAGCCCAGCACAGGCAGCTGAGGCTTATGGAAAATTCCTTTCCCCCACAGCTCAGCCGAATAGTCATTTTGTTATCAGAAGGGAGCTCAGCTCAAGGTCCTTATAGCTGAATAGTCACTACTATCTCTGTCCAGGCAGGGACACAGGTGTCTACTGTCTGCATAGCGCTGCATAGCCAGCCCAGAAAGATTGGGCAGGCACAGAGACCTATTGTTCTTCAGATAGGGCCAAGGCCGAGACTTGAGTTCCAAGCAAAACCTCAATTGCCCTCGTTCTGAGCCCAGGCCTCATTTACATTGCCCAATCAGGGTCCTGTAACTAGGCTTCTTGCTTCTGTACTCCGCTTTTTGCTATAAAAGGACCCCTGAGTCCCCAGCTCGGGGCGCTCAGCCCCCCCAAGACTGAGACGCCCGGGTACCCGTGTGTAAATAAAGCCTCTTGCTGTTGCATCCAAGTTTGTGGTCTCGTTGTTCCTTGGGTTCGGGTCTCCCTCCCGTGAAAGTCCCCCGCTTGGGGTCTTTCATTTGGTGCATTGGCCAGGAATGTGAGACCCCCGCCCAGGGACCACCGACCCACTTCTGGGAGGTAAGAATTTTCCGGACTAAATTTCTGTTGTTTCTGTTGTCTGCTGTCTGTCTGTCTATGCCTGTTATTTTATCGCGCCTGCGTCTGTAGTATACAGCTGTATACATCTGTATCTGGCGGCACCAACCGCAGCTCCAGGAGACGTCCTGGTAGCGTCTGGAGTTCTTAGGGACACGTCTGTTTGGGGTAGATGTCAATCTGCCCCGTCTGGAGTTCTTAGGGACTCGTCTGTTTGGGGTAGATGCCTAGGGGTCTGCCCCGTCTGTTTGGGGAACCCCCTCTGACAGAGGGATTTTCCATCCTGGTAGGGGACGAGGACGGGAGGCCCCCAACCTCGAGCCCAACTGAAGTTTTGCTTTCGACTTTACGTCGAAGCCGCGCAGCGAAAATCTGTTCGTTTTTGTTTCTTGTTTGTTTGTTTGTCTTAGTCATCACTCTCGAGAAGATGGGCCAGACAGTTACCACTCCGCTCAGTTTGACCCTTTCACATTGGCCACAGGTGCAGGAGTATGCTCGTAACCGGACTGTCGATGTGCGCAAGAAGGAATGGATCACCTTTTGCTCTTCCGAGTGGCCAGCTTTAAATGTTGGCTGGCCCCGGGATGGCACCTTTAACTCTCAAATTATCTTCCAGGTGAAAGAGAAAGTGATGGATCCTGGGCCCCACGGCCGTCCGGACCAAGTACCCTACATAGTCACCTGGGAAGCGTTAGTTCATAACCCTCCTACCTGGGTGCGCCCTTTTTGTGCACCCCGGAGGTCCCCCCTCCTCCTCTTCCCTAACCCCTGCCAATTCCAAACCATCCGCACCCTCCCTTCCGCCCCCCTTTGACCCCCTCCCCGTATCCTCAGTCCTCCCATTCTGGCCTGTACCCCACCGTAACTAAGCAGAAAGAGAAAGAAAGAGACCCCAAAGTCCTCCCTCCAGAAGACGGTCTCCTGTTGGATTTACTGACGGAGGAACCCCCACCATATCAGGCTCCTCCGGCAGGTCAACCGGCGGCAGCTGAGGCCGCAGCAGCAGCTGGGGCCCAACCTTCGCCTCCCACCGACCCGGAGCCCTCACCTATGGCCTCTAGACTGCAAGGCGGCAGGGAGCAACCTGCTCCGGATTCCACTGCCCTGCCCCTCCGGACAGGCCATGATGGCCAATTACAGTACTGGCCGTTTTCTGCCTCAGATCTTTATAACTGGAAAAATAATAACCCCTCCTTTTCAGCAGATCCTGTGAGACTGACTGATTTATTGGAGTCGGTTCTTACTACCCACCAGCCCACCTGGGACGATTGCCAACAGCTTTTACAGGTCCTCCTCACTTCGGAGGAAAAACAGAGGGTCCTTCTTGAAGCCCGGAAGAATGTTCCTGGGGCAAATGGACAACCTACGCAGCTCCCAAATGAAATTGATGCTGCTTTCCCCCTCGACCGCCCAGACTGGGACTTCACCACTGAGGCAGGTAGGACCCATCTACGTCTTTATCGCCAGTTGCTTGTAGCGGGTCTCCGAGGGGCAGGTAAGCGTCCTACCAATTTGGCCCAGGTAAGACAGATAGTTCAGAAGGCAGAGGAATCGCCAGCCGCATTTTTAGAGAGACTTAAGGAGGCTTACAGAATGTATACTCCATATGACCCTGAGGACCCCGGGCAAGCTACTAGCCTGACCATGTCCTTCATTTGGCATTCGGCCGCTGACATCAGAAACAAATTGCAGAGGCTAGAGAATTTACAGGGTTATACATTACCAGATGTATTAAAAGCGGCGGAGCGCATCTTTAACAAGAGAGAAACACAGGAGGAAAGGGAAGAGAGATGGAGAAAAGAGGACCAAGAAAGGGCAGAACGTCAGAGACAGGAAATGGAAGAAAGGGAGATAGAGAGGGACGAGAAGCATAATAGAGAAATGACTAAACTGTTGGCCACAGTAGTCGCAGAGCAGAGACAGGATAGGCAGAGAGAGGGACAAAGAGGGCCTCGCCTAGAAAGGGACCAATGAGCATACTGCAAGGGAAAAGGACATTGGGCAAGAGAATGTCCCAAGAAACAAAGAAGGACATTCCAAAGGCCCAAACCCCATTCTCAGACCTCCGACCTCCTGAGCCTCGAAGATTAGGGAGGTCAGGGCCAGGAGCCCCCCCCCCCCTGAGCCCCGGATAACCATACCAGTAGGGGGCGCCCGGTCACCTTCCTGGTCGACACGGGGGCTCAACACTCTGTTCTAAATCGGTCACCCGGCCCCCTGAGCCGACGAACTGCCTGGGTACAAGGGGCTACCGGTGGGAAGCAATATCGATGGACCACGGACCGCCAGCTCCATCTAGCGACCGGTAAGGTGATGCACTCCTTTTTTACATGTTCCTGACTGTCCATACCCCCTCCTGGGTCGAGACCTCCTAACGAAGTTAAAGGCTCAAGTACATTTCGAGAAAGCCAACATAAGAGTCACGGGGCCAGAAGGGGCCCCACTCACGGTGCTGACCATAGCCTTAGAAGAGGAATATAGAATACATGAGCCCAAGGATGACTCTTTTAAGGTCGAGGACCGCTGGCTGACCGACTTTCCCCAGTCCTGGGCAGAGACTGGAGGCATGGGACTAGCCCTCCAGCAGGCTCCCATCATAGTCCATTTAAAGGCATCTGCTCTCCCGGCCTCAATTAAACAATATCCTATGTCCCGGGAGGCCCGCGATGGGATCAAGCCTCACATTAGGAGGCTACTGGAGCAGGGCATTCTAACTCCCTGCCGGTCCCCCTGGAACACTCCCCTGCTGCCAGTCAAAAAGCCCGGAACCAATGACTATAGGCCGGTCCAGGACCTCCGGGAAGTCAATAAGCGGGTTGAGGACATACACCCCATGGTCCCCAATCCCTATAACCTCCTGAGTGGACTGCCACCTGACTATGTTTGGTACTCAGTCCTGGATTTAAAGGATGCCTTCTTCTGCCTGCGGTTACACAAAGACAGTCAACCACTGTTTGCCTTTGAATGGCAGGATGCAGACCTGGGAATCTCGGGACAACTTACATGGACTAGGTTGCCCCAAGGGTTCAAAAATAGCCCCACCCTCTTTGATGAGGCCTTGCATCAGGATTTGGCCGGATTTAGAGTCCACCACCCTGAGGTCATCCTCTTACAATATGTGGATGACATCCTGATAGCCACCAAAACAGAGGAGGAATGCCTTAGGGGGACAGAAGCTCTCTTAAAGACTTTAGGAGACGTGGGGTACAGGGCCTCTGCCAAGAAGGCCCAAATCTGCCGGACCCAGGTCACCTACTTGGGGTACAAAATCCAGGATGGAAAACGTTGGCTAACAGAAGCCCGCAAACAGGCCATACTTGACATTCCTCCTCCCAAGACCCCCGAAAACTGCGGGAATTCTTGGGAACAGCAAGTTTCTGTAGACTGTGGATCCCCGGGTTTGCGGAGATGGCAGCACCCCTGTACCCCCTCACCAAGACGGGGGCTGCTTTTGACTGGGGGGAGAGCCAGGAAAAAGCCTTCATGGACATCAAGAAGGCTCTGCTCTGCTCCCCAGCTCTGGGGTTACCTGATCTGACTAAACCCTTTGACTTATTCATGGCTGAACAAGAGGGTTATGCGAAGGGGGTCCTAACTCAAAAACTTCGGCCCTGGAGACGACCGGTCGCCTACCTATCTAAGAGATTAGATCCCGTAGCATCAGGATGGCCCCCATGTCTCCGCATGATCGCCGCCACCACAGTTCTCATAAAGGACTCTCACAAATTGACTTTGGGGCAGCCTTTGACTATCTATGCCCCCCATGCTATGGAGGCGGTCATCAGACAGCCACCTTGCCGCTGGCTCACCAATGCTGGATGACTCATTATCCAGACTCTGTTGCTGGACAAGGACCGAATTCACTTCGGGGCTCCGGTGACCCTAAACCCCGCCTCACTACTCCCCCTTCCCGGGGAAGCAGAGACTCATGACTGCTTGCAGGTCCTGGCTGAGGTCCATGGGACGAGAGCTGACCTCACAGATCAACCCCTCCCCAACCCCGACCATGTCTGGTTCACGGACGGAAGCAGCTTTGTACATCAAGGAGAGCGGAAAGCCGGTGCTGCAGTGACAACTGAGTCAGAAACAATTTGGGCCGAGGCCCTGCCGCCAGGAACATCGGCTCAACGAGCAGAACTGATTGCCTTAACACAGGCCCTGAGACTGGCAGAAGGTAAGAAACTCACTGTCTACAAAGACAGCCGCTATGCTTTTGCCACCGCTCACATCCATGGTGAAATTTATAGGTGAAGGGGGCTATTGACCTCAGAGGGCAGAGACATTAAAAATAAAAAGGAAATCCTGGCCCTCTTAGAAGCTCTGCACCTCCCAACCGCCCTCAGTATCATACATTGCCCAGGGCATCAGAAAGGCGACAGCCCAGTTGCCCGGGGAAACCGGAGGGCAGACCTGGCCGCCCGGGAGGCTGCCCTGGCCTTGGAAAGCAGCAGTCACCTCCTTCAGGCAGCTGTAGTCCCTGTAACTAATGAGGCTTCCTAGAAGACCTCCCCATCATGGGACTATGAGATAAAAGACATCAAAGCCATGAAAAGACTGGGGCAACCCGAGTACATGATGGTCTCTGGACCTATCAAGGAAAAACTGTCCTTCCCCGCCTAATGACTAGATATCTGGTTAACAGCCTACACAAACTCACTCATTTGAGCTCCTGGAAAATGAGAGAACCATTAGCCCGGGAAGAAAATACTCACCACCTGTTGGGAATAGAAGAAATAATAAAACAAGTGACTGAGCAATGTGATGCCTGCGCCCGCGTCAATATGACCAGGCTAAAGCTACCCATGGGGACTCGAGCTCGTGGGCAACGGCCTGGGGTGCATTGGGAAATAGATTTCACAGAAATCAAACCAGGAAAATATGGATACAAGTACCTCCTGGTTTTTGTTGACACCTTCTCGGGATGGACGGAAGCCTACCCCACCAAGCACGAGACGGCAAAGGTGGTCACCAAGAAACTTCTTGAAGAAATCTTCCCCCGTTACGGAATGCCACAGGTATTGGGGACAGACAACGGGCCTGCCTTTGTTTCTCAGATAAGTCAGTCTGTGGCCACCTTGTTGGGGATTGATTGGAAATTACATTGTGCTTACCGACCCCAAAGCTCAGGACAGGTAGAGCGAATGAATAGAACCATTAAGGAGACTATAACTAAATTATCGCTTGCAGCTGGCACTAAAGACTGGGTCCTCTTGCTCCCCCTTGCCCTCTATCGTGCCCGGAATACACCGGGCCCCCATGGCCTCACCCCTTTTGAAATTCTATATGGAACCACCCTTTGTTCAGTTCTTTGACCAAGATATTTCTGACTATGCCAATTCCTCCTCTCTTCAAGCTCACCTGCAGGCACTCCAGCTGGTCCAGCAGGAAGTCTGGAAGCCTCTGGCCCAAGCCTACCGAGACCAGAGGAAACATCCTATAGTCCCTCACTCCTACCACGTGGGAGACAGCGTTTGGGTCCGGCGCCACCAGGCAAAGAACCTTGAACCCCGCTGGAAGGGACCATACACGGTCCTGTTGACCACCCCTACTGCTCTCAAGGTGGACGGGATTGCTGCTTGGATACATGCCTCGCACGTAAAAGCTGCCTTCCCTGAGGATCCGGACTCAGGATGGAAAGCTCAACGCACTCAAAATCCTTTAAAAATAAAACTTACCCGCTCCCCTCCCTCCTGCTAATAGCCCTCCTCATAAAATCAAGCACTGGTGTGGCCTCCAGTCCCCATACCGTTTATAAATTAACCTGGGAGGTTCTCTCCCAAATGGGGTCGGTCATTTATGCTGTCACGGAACCACATGCACTTGGGACATGGTGGCCTACTCTATGGCCTGAATTTTGTGATTTAGTAGCAGGGTTGGACACTTGGGACATTCCCCATTGCCACCCAAAGGCATGCGCCAGTGGTTCCCACCTTTACAGACGTCGACGTACATTCATATTCATGGACTCCAGAGAAACCACCCCCGGGTGTGTTAGTCGCAGAGCCAGAGAGCAGCTAAATTCACAGGACTTCTATGTCTGCCCCCAAGATGGACGTACCTGGCAGCAGGCCCGGAAATGTGGGGGACATGATTCCTTTTTCTGTGCAGCTTGGGGGTGTGAGACTACAGGAGACGCATATTGGAGGCCATCCTCATCATGGGATAAAATACAAGTACGCAGAGGCTGGGACAAAGGACAATATGGAATGATAGGTATGCCCCTTGCCATTTCTTTCACTGTGCAGGGAAAGCAAGCCCCGGATTGGCAGACTGGGGTTTGCGTTGGTATCTATACGGGTCAGACAGGGGAGTAATCTTTACAATCAGATGTAAGGTGGCTCCTGTCAATCCACAGGCCATAGGCCCTAACCAGGTCCTTGCTGATCAAAAGCAGCCTAGCCTATTCATGCCCAAGGCTGATACCAGGCCCCTGACCCTGCCTAAAACCACAGCCGCTCCCGCGCCTACAGAAAGCACTCCCAAACCCCCCTCCTCGGGTCCCCCCCTTAAAGGCACGGGAAATAGGATATTAGCCCTGATCCAAGGGACATATGCCACTCTGAATTTAACTCGCCCAGATAAGACTAAGGAATGCTGGCTTTGTCTGACTCCGCAACCTCCCTATTATGAAGGCTTAGCGGTTGTGGGCGAATATACAAATCAGGCCACAGCCGAGGCTCTTTGTGAGACAGCCATGCAACATAAATTGACCATCTCAGAAGTGTCTGGAAAGGGGCTATGTATAGGTAAAGTCCCCGCCACGCATCAAGGACTATGCAATGCCACTGAGCCTTTGCCCCAAAGTGGCCGCTACTTGATAGCCCCCAATGGGACATATTGGGCATGCAACACTGGATTAACCCCTTGTGTCTCCACCACGGTACTAGATGCCACCGTTGATTATTGTGTTCTGATCGAATTATGGCCTAAGGTAATTTACCACCCCTCTGACTATGACTTGATAAGACCTGGCCGCAGTGAGAGGGAACCTATCTCCATCACTACTGCCATCCTACTAGGGGGATTAACCATGGGAGGCATAGCAGCAGGAATAGGAACCGGTACTGCCGCACTGCAGGAAACTAAACAGTTCCAACTCCTACAACAAGTAATGCGTGCAGATATTCGGTCTTTAGAGGAATCTGTCACTGCCCTGGAGAAGTCTCTGTCCTCCCTGGCAGAAATAGCCCTCCAAAATAGAAGGGGACTAGACCTCTTATTTTTACAGCAGGGGGGAATTTGTGCGGCCCTTAAAGAAGAATGCTGCTTTTATGCAGACCATACCGGAGTGGTAAGAGACAACCTGGCTAAAATAAAAGAAAGATGCCAGAAGTACCACCAATTAATTGAGTCCCAACAGGGATGGTTTCAGAACTGTATAACAGGTCCCCTTGGTATTCGACTCTCATATCCACCATTATGGGACCCCTGATCATTATATTTCTGATTCTGATGTTTGGGCCATGCATCTTAAACAGATTGATCCAGTTCATAAAGGAAAGGTTATCAGTTGTACAATCACTGGTTTTGACTCAACAATACCAGCAGCTAAAGCAAAGGGATTTCGAGATGGTAGAAACCTCTGAATGAAAGATTCCATTCAGTTACAAGAGCAATGGGGGAATGAAAGACCCCGGCCCAGCACAGGCAGCTGAGGCTTATGGAAAATTCCTTTCCCCCCACAGCTCAGCCGAATAGTCATTTTGTTATCAGAAGGGAGCTCAGCTCAAGGTCCTTATAGCTGAATAGTCACTACTATCTCTGTCCAGGCAGGGACACAGGTGTCTACTGTCTGCATAGCGCTGCATAGCCAGCCCAGAAAGATTGGGCAGGCACAGAGACCTATTGTTCTTCAGATAGGGCCAAGGCCGAGACTTGAGTTCCAAGCAAAACCTCAATTGCCCTCGTTCTGAGCCCAGGCCTCATTTACATTGCCCAATCAGGGTCCTGTAACTAGGCTTCTTGCTTCTGTACTCCGCTTTTTGCTATAAAAGGACCCCTGAGTCCCCAGCTCGGGGCGCTCAGCCCCCCCAAGACTGAGACGCCCGGGTACCCGTGTGTAAATAAAGCCTCTTGCTGTTGCATCCAAGTTTGTGGTCTCGTTGTTCCTTGGGTTCGGGTCTCCCTCCCGTGAAAGTCCCCCACTTGGGGTCTTTCAGAGGCCAGGCTGGACCGACAGCCTCCAAAACAGAGAAACCCTGTCTCATAAAACCAAAAAAAAAGAGGAAGATGTGGGTACATGGAGTGTGAATAAGGAATGCATGCATCTTTGAGTCTGAAGTTAGGAAGCAGAGAAGTGGGGAATCCCCAGCATTGTGACCACTGTAATTGGCAGGTTTCTGCTCAGATAAATTGTTAGTCATGTGAGTTTCACATGAAACTTGAGCATTATGAACACAGAGAATTGAATGATGAACAATGATTTGAATTGAAATTAATAAACATATGGACAGTACATTGTATATATCTATAAACTCACATGAAGAAAACATACTTATTCTGAGTGAGATACAGAGAGCATAGCATGGTGATATAGTTAGAAGCAAGAAAACATCAGAGAAAAAAATGTCCTGAATATGACACATATGTGTACAATTGTGGCATAAATAATGCAATATCACAAAAGAAATTAAATCATCTATCAAAGGTGAGCTTAATATATGCCAATGGCTACATCTAAATTCTCTTGGTAGACTATCTCACTTGACGCAAGAAGTCACCTTTGTTTAGGCCATCCACATGCAAATAAGAGAGGTGAATATAAACATGATTTTTAAGTATAAACTGAATTTATCACACAATTAGGTAATTCCTAAGTGTCACATTCCCCAAGGTAAAATCATGGAGTGGCTCTGAGACAGGAATTTTTTCTGGGTACTGTGGTCCACCATAATATTCTGGCCATTAATGTGGGAATCAGTGTTACATCAGGGGGCACCAAATCTCCATGGTTTCAATTGTATCCTTGAGCAGATACACAGAAGGCCAGAGAATATTTCCTGTGAGCCCTTGCATCCTATCCCATCCCAGTTTGCAGAAGAAACTGCAGTACCTTGGAGCTGGCAACTGTTGATTTCCTTTGTTAAATCACATTTGTTCTTCTAGAACATGGACTGTGCAGTACAAATGCCTGGTTTATGCACACAGTACCCTGGTACTCATGCCTTTCATTTCCTCTCTCATTCCCACTGTTTATGTTTTGCATTATCTTATAAGTGCCTATCTTAGTCCATACTAACAGTGCAGACCACCATCACCATTCAACAACAATTCTTCACTTTACGCCAGATGTGAGACATCTCTAGGCATTCTTAGTATCTCTCTCTCCTCAGCTGCTTGTTCATTACTCTATTTATGATGAATCCAGGAACTGTGTGCTTCTTTTTTTTTGGTTTAATGAGACAGGGTTTCTCTGTATTGTTTTTGAGGCTGTCGGTCCAGCCCGGCCTCGAACTCACAGAGATCTACCTGCCTCTGCCTCCTGAGTGCTGGGATTAAAGTTGTGCACCACCACCGCCTGGCCACTGTGTGCCTCTATAAGTAAATGTAGTATTGTTCTGTGTATATCACTACAATCATCAAATGTGGAAAATAGGTAGAGTTGGATTACTGTAATGTGCAACATTCTTTTTAGGTTTGGATTAGAAAAGAAAAGAAAAGAGATTAAAATGATAAAGGATTTGTTTGATAGTTCAAATAATCCAGAACAGATGATCTGTCCTCCAATTTCTTTATTTTTATTGTCAGTTACAATACTATAAGAAATGAATACAGATGTTATATCTTAGTGAGAAAAATGTCACAGAAGTTTATTTCTCATTAAACTATGTTTTGTTTTCAACTTCTTCTTAGTCTAATTATGTAACTCCCGAGTGCTGGGATTAAAGGCGTGTGCCACCACTGCCCAGCTTTTCCCTTTGTAATTTTTAAAATTTATAAATTCTATTACATGACTTATGTAAATGGAGAGCATGAATTTCATAATGTGACATAAAAATATGTTTTATTTTTACATGTATAGGAGTGAACCCCACAAAGTTATCCACCCATGGGGGCAGGGACAAGTAAATTAGCACACGTAGACATAAAAGGAAGTGAAAGGAAAAAGGACCTCCTCTTTTGGAAGCCGTCCACGCTTCTGACTCCCAACTTGGATGATTCTCTCTCTCTGGTAAATATATAGTATTCCGTATTGCATTGACTATCATAATTATCTGGTGTCAGCTGAGTGGATTGGAAGTCGACACCTCTGTGGCCTGCGGCCACTTGGCTCAGGCCGCATAGGTGAGTTCTACCCTCCCCACCCTCACCTGCACGCCCAAGCGCCCACCTCCACACAACAGAATATCAGTTATATGAGGTTGTGTGCCAATATTGCACAGGGCAGCCATCGATAACTAAGGTGAGTGCTCATCGGCATTCCAGGCGCTTCAAGGGCTGCTGTGCCTCCAGATCCTGGGCCATGATCCTGCTTGTGGCTACAGTTGCCATGTGACCAACTGCCACCCAGTGTGCATGCACCCGGATCACACCTGCTTTTCTCCTCCTCCCTGAAGCTCTCCCACCAGATCCTGAAGCTTCCACCACTCTCGAATTCCATTCAAATCCTATTCTCCCGGGAGTGCTGCTATTTCATCTGTGAGAGCAGGACCGCACTAATGCAGCACATGGTGCACTAACCTGCCTACCTCCTGTCTGCCACTTCGATCCTGTGCTGGAGTGTCCTCGCTACCAGCCTCCCATTTGTTTCCTGCAGTCACTGATACAGCCCACTGCGCTCATGCGTGTGCACGCCCAGCCACCATTGACCAAAAAAACCTGTGTTTACCCATTTCTCACTTACACTGGCTTAGCAGGTAATAAAGCTACCACGAGATTTCCTTCAGTGCAGCGTGTCCCCCAACTTCCCAAGCCCCTCTTTGTCCCAAAATCTGTTCAATAAGATTTCACAAGTTCCTTGGGAAACATCTGATTTTTTTGTGGAGAAACCGTGTTTGGCAGTACACCTAGGCAATCTACTGGCCTAGCGCAGAAACTACAGGTATTTTAATCTAAGACAAAACAAGAGGTGATTTTTCCAATTTAATAATTGCTAATTGGTAGTAAGAACATCTAATAATTACATGGCAGATAATTTAACACTGTTCAGGATTTTAGAGATTTCGCTACTAATGTCATGGGTTATACAGTAAAACACAATGATATTTTCATATGCGTGTGTGTATAACGTGATTAGTGTGTTAATACATGTAATCACATGGAAGAAACATGTACAAATGATTAAAAAATTAAAGTCAAAAATTCAGGAAAAAGGGAATTTAGAAACCAAAATGGATAATGTGGAATTTAATCAGAACAACCTTCGAGACACATTTAATAAAATTTCTACTGCATTTATGGCTAAGATGGAGTCTAACCAGAAGGAACTCTCCAAATTAGCAGGGTCAATTCAATCTGTGTCTGACAATAATAACTATCTAGCAGACCGAATATGTTTCTGGAAGGAAAAGTAGGTGTCTTTGAAGTTTTTTAGCGAGGATGGTATGAAAAGCATGGAATCACAATTAACTGAACAGTCCAAGGACTTGGAATAATTTTTAATGCAGGAAATCCAAGAACTCAGAGATGACATAGTTACAAAATTTCAATCTTTAGAAAATACATCATCTGAAACATCAGACGCTGAGGCAGCATATGCTAGGCTACCAGGAAATAATCGAAGCATAGCTACTAGATGTCCAAGGTAACTTCCTAGGGTAGCCTTTCCAGTAACTATGACAGAAAAGACAGCACTGCGGAGGAACCAAACTGGTTCCCCTACACATAAGTAGGAACCTATTCCCATGAAAGAAATGAAAGGTATAAAGCAAGCGATAATATCTCATGGGGTCCGCAGCCCTTATGTGAAGCAGTTACTAAGCACATAGGCAACTGCTAATAAGATAACTCCCTCATATTGGCATGATTTAATATCTGCGGTGCTGGATGAGTCTTCCCAAATACAGTGGAAAACTTTGTGGAAATAGGAAGGCCCTCTAACTTCAAGGTTTAAAGGACAGCTTTGAAGCTTCCCAAAGTAAGATTATTGGGGAGAAGCAATTTTCTGACCCACAAGTCCAAGATGATTATGATGAGCATACATTTCATTTTGACAAAAGAGCGGCACTAAATGCTTTGGATAAGGTTCGTGAACCAGGAGAAAAAGTTGAATCATATTCCAAAGTGATACAGGGTCCAAGAGAAAGATTTTCTGAATTCTTACAAAGATTATCCAGAGCAAAAGACTTACAAGTAACTGATCCTAATAATAGGCGACTTCTTACAGAATTTTTGGCTGATGAGAATGCAAACCCACAATACAAGCAAATACTGTGGCCATTAAATATCAGATCAGCACCATTGGAGGAATGGGTCTTATATAAAACTAATATTGAGTATGACAATTCAGAGACAGGAACATGGCTAGGAGAGGCCATTTCTAAAGGATTTTAAAGGAATCAAGATGAAAAATGGCCTAACCATGAGGAGATACAGATTTGGGTTGTGGAAGACATCATCAGAAGTTTCAAAAGACATTTAAATCCTCGATGTTTTAATTGTGGTAAAATAGGACATTTGAGTAGGAATCGTAGACAAAGCATTCCTAGAAATAATGCTTCTACCAGAAATACTTCACACAGAAGGCCTCAACCTCCTGCTCTCTGCATGAGATGTGGAACAGGCAGTAAACTGGACCCAAGAATGCTGGTCAACTACAGACAGACAAGGTAAGCCTTTACAGCTGGGAATTCCATCCAGGGGCCTCCCTGTAGATGCCCCCAGATCAAGGGTGATTCGGTCTTTCCAACTAACAGGGGAGGACAGACTCTCTCAGGAAAATTAGAAACTCCACAGCCCATTGTAAAGACTAATGGTACTGGGGATAACAGATTAGTTATTGAGGAGGAGCTAGTTGATACTGGAGGAAACAAAAAACATATATTCTGGCAAACTTCTGTACAAGATCATAGACACAAATTAGCTGTAAGAATGAATAATAAATTATTTTACAGGGTCTTATAAACTGGAATAGATGTAACAATAATAACTCAGAAAAACTGGCCAGTACATTGGCCCTCTAATGATGTAAATGTTCAGTTTCTTGGAATCAGGACCTTTTCTCATGTGAAACAAAGTGTCAGATGGATAGAATGTGTTGGACCAGAAGGGCAGAGAGGAAATTTGAGGCCATATGTTGCAGATATTGCTATGAATATCCAGGGTCATTATTTATTATAGTAATGGAATACCCAAATTATCATTCCTCCTGTATCAGATATAAATCATAGACAAGCTTTAGATGGCAGAAGAAATGTTGTAAGGCATTATAGAAAAGAGATGCCAAACATACAGGCTGCACAGAAAGAGGATGTTAATGCCAAACCTACAAAGCAACTGAAAGCTCTGTCCTTAAAATGGCTAACAGAATAACTTGTCTTGGTAGGTCAATGGCCTATGGCCTCTGAGAAGTTAGAGGCTTTAGAGAAGTTAGTTCAGGAACAGCTAGATGCTGGTGATATTGAAGAGTCAACTAGTGTATGGAATTTATCTGTTTTTGTTATAAAGAAGAAGTCTGGTAATTGGAGAATGCTTACTGATCTCAGAGCCATTAACAAGGTAATCCAGCCTATTGGCTCTCTACAACATGGGATGCCACTAACTACTCTAATAACTAATGATTGGCCAATTATAGTTATAGATTTAAAGGATTGATTCTTCACTATATTATTACAAGAAAAAGAGTAAGAAAGATTTGTCTTCACTGTACCTACTTATAACATTCTCAACCAGTACGGATATTCCAGTGGAGGGTATTGCCACAAGGTATGTTAAATAGACCGACTTTGTGTCAATATTTTGTACATAGACCTCTAGAAATAAGTTGTAAACAATTTCCACATTCGTGAATATATCATTATATGGATGACATATTACTATCTGATTCAAATAAGGATACTTTTGAAAAGGTGTTTGAAGCAGTAAAGGAAACTTTACCTCACTGGGGATTACAAATTACCCCCAAAAATACAAAGAGGAGATTCTATTAACTATTTAGGTTATAAAATAGACTCTCAGAAAATTAGACCACAGAAAGTACAGATGAGAAGAGATCATTACCAGACTCTTAATGATCTTCAAAAATTACTAGCAGAAATCTCTAGACTACAGACAATTATTGGAGTAGAAGGGCATGATTTGAAACATGTGTAAATGTCCGTAAAAGAAGATAAGGACCTAAATAGTCCACGAATCCTATCAGCTAAAGCTGAAAAACAATAAGAATAGGTAGAGAACAGAATAGTAGAAGCACATGTGGATCGTGTAGATCCAAAACTGGACTGCATTCTGGTTATTTTTACCATCTAGAGAATACACCTCTGGGATATTAATGCAGAGAGAAGACATACAGAATGCGTATTTCTGCCACATAAATAGAATAAAAAAATTAAACACCTGTATAGAAAAGTTCTCTGATTTTATATTAAAATTTAAGTTAAGACTTCATCACCTGACTGGAAGAGACCCAGAAGAAATTATGGTACCTTTAACTAATGAGGAAATTTGCTCCTTATGGGAGGATAATGAGTATTGTCAATAGCTTGCAGTGACTTTTTGGGAACGATCAGTAACAATTATTCCAAAACAAAAAGATTCAAATTCATAAAGAAAAAATTGGTATTATCCCACATATCATGAGACAAACACCTATTTCCAGAGTTCTTACCTTCTACACAGATGCAAAAAATCAGGGAAGACAGGGTACAAATCAGTAAATATAAGTAAACTAATTCAAAGCCCTTACAACTCTGTGCAGAAGGGAGAGTTGTGTACCATTCTCATGGTACTTAAAGATTTACAGAGCCTCTGAATATAGTCACAGATTCTCAGTATGCAGAGAGAGTTGTCTTGCACATTGAGACAGCAGAAATTGATCATACTGGCACTGAATTAACCTCATTATTTTTACAATTGCAGGAAACCATCAGAAACAGAACTCATCCTATGTATGTAACAGACATCAGATCCCATATGGGTCTGCCAGGTCCTTTAGCACAAGGCAATTATGAAATTGATAGTTTATTAATAGGTAATGTGTTGGAAGCTTCAAAATTTCATAAGAAACACCATGTTAGCAGCAAAGGTTTAAAGAAGGATTTTTCTATCACCTGGCAACAAGCCAAAGAAATAGTAAGAATTTGCCCCACTTGCTCATTCTACAATCAAACTCCATTGTCAGCAGGTTGTAATCCTAAAGGTATTCACAGAAATTAGCTTTTGCAAATGGATGTTTTTCACTTCCCAGAATTTGGCAGTTTGAAATATGTACACCATACCATAGACATGTTCTCAGTCTTCCAAGGGGTGACTGCTCTTATCTCTGAAAAAGCTGATTCTGTTATTGCATACCTCTTAGAGGTGATGGCTGTTATGGGTATACCTAAAACAATAAAAACTGACAATGCTCCAGCATATGTCTCCAGTAAATTGGAACAGTTTTTCCAATGTTATAATATAAAATATGTAACTGGTATACCTTACAATCCCATAGGACAATCAGTGATTGAAAGATCTTAACAAACCTTAAAAGAGATTCTTCATAAACAGCCAGGGGGAATGAAGACCCCTCAAACACAGGTTACATAATGCTTTACTAACATTGAATTTTCTTAATCCTAATGGAAAAGGCAAACTGCAGCAGAAAGACACTGGACTAGATAGAAGACTTCTGAAGTAAACCAACCGGTGTATTTTAAGGATGTTATGACCTCAGTCTGGAAACCAGGATATGTGTTACATTGGGGAAGGGGTTTTGCTTTTGTTTCCACAGGAGAAGAAAACTTTGGATTCTACTGAAATTAATTAAGATTCGATAAGAACAGAAGATGTCTCAAGAGGAGGAAAGATGACAGGTCATCTACAATGTCATATTCTACTATGTGCTACTATGTGTAATGAGCCCTCATAAAAGGCAAGAGAATTGTTCTGTTTTTGTCTTTAAAGGAAAACTTAGTTCTGAACAGCAAGAAAATACTAGGCATATGGATAATTGAAGAAGAAATATAGCTACCCAGAGGACCATCAAACATACAATAGTACAACATTTTATCAATATCTGGATCTTTATATTTTGTCATTACAATTTCCATTTTTCGTTGTTTCTCAATATGCCTTAGTCCCAATTCAACTAATTAACGCTGTCTTTAGAAATTGATTGGCTTTCCTGCTTTAAACCCATGCATATTGTTAAAATACAATTCAGAATTCCTGTATTATATCAAAGAGCCATTGATATAAGACAGAAACAAAAAATTAGGGACTGTCATCTGTGTATTCTTGGTTGTTTGTCTAAAATTCTAATCTCCTTCATGTTTATTATCTTCCTTAGGGTTGCCTTTCCCAGTATGCATACATATAAAAGTTAAAATTTCTGTGCTAACATAAATGATTGAGTTTTCCAGAGAACAAGGGATTTCCTGACAGCAATCTTCAACTGCTTTGGAAAGAGAATGGGATCAACTTCCTCGATTCTGCCTGATTCGGCTGGATATAGTAAACTTATGGCAAACAATTCTGAAATCTGTGTTAAAACAGTAACATCAGCCTCTATCTTGCTGTCAGGAAGTTAAATAGTCCAGTGATCTACATGCTTACAAAAGAAGGAGATGACCAATCTGCTGGAAGTGCTGGCCTTCAGTGACAAAGACAACAAAACGTCCACAGACAACTGTAACTGCATTATGTCTGATCAGATGCCTCAACATGAATGTTTTTATTTGAGCATAAAACTCACGTGTACCTCAAGAACTGAATATTTATAGGTGCTCGTTACAGTTTTGGGATATACAATGCTTTCTTTTGTCCTAAATAATCACTGGTCTTGCAAGTGAATCAGATATATTTTATTATTACTCAACAGGATGCTGAGTATAATAGGGGTTAGTCTAGATAAAGACAAATCAACAGCATGTAGTTAAACAATGCCCCTTTCATAGTCCAATTTTATTTCTCTAGAACACAGATGGGCAGTTTTTTGGAAGAGGACTCCATAGATTTTTCGGTAGGTGATTTAACCTCCCCTATGAAATCTAACTTCATGTCTTTAGTTATTGATATATATTTTCACAATTTGATTTTGACAGGAGGAATAAAATTTCTTTTTGTTTTAAAATAAAGATACAGCTGAATGGCCTGCTGTGGAATCCTGAGAGTGTGTAATTTCCAACCTATTTGTAAGTCACTAAACCAGTTTATACTCACAGCAGCCTATGAGTAAGGATTTCACATTCCCCACAGTCATGCCTGCATTTTTTCCTTGTTTGTACTCATTTCCATTGGGGTCTTAATATAACATTTGTTTTGATTTGCATTTCAATTTTAGGTGAGGACTTTGATTGCAGGACTTAGAGATACCAACCAAGAATGGTAAAGGAAACTTACACTCCTGGCTACGATTACTAGTGCAGGAAGATGCTACAGACCCTACAGGAAGAGTAAAGTAATCAGTGATCTTACACTGTACCAGACCTTGCAATCCAATCCATAATTTCGGCTTTCCAGGAAAATATATCCACCAAGGCTGACTGTTCTGCGCTGACCAACTGCTTGTGTCTGTGACCTGGTACATCCCAGGCACCATGTTCAAAACCTAAGGATCTGGACGAAAACAGCCCTAGTAATGCTAGTTGTCATTCTAATATCATGTTGTTAAACTGCCGTATACTATTCATGTTTTTACTCAGTAGATTATTGCTGTGTTCAGCCTTGCTATCTGAATCTTCTGTGTGCTGAGTAATAATCAATGCAGACACCCATGTCTACTCAAAGTTCTGACAATTAATGACTGAGTTCTCAGACACAGATGAGTGATCTATATCAACCTCTCACCCAAAGATAAAGGGCTATAATAATGATAGTGGATGTACAGGAAATGATCTCTTCAGGGCTTGACCTGGCCACTGTCCACATGAATTCACAGCAGCTATAGGTACCAGGAAGAGATCTGTACAAACTCAAAAGAGTCAAATTACAGCATGAGAAACATATGATAGTTGAGGAGATAATGGTGTCTATGGCAAGCTAGCATTATCTCTTCAATTCCTTGGGGAAACATGGTAGAATACAAAAATTGAATTTCATGAGTTATCCTCTGAGGAATGCCCATAAACCTGTGGACATGTATGGCCTATTATCATCACTAAAGTTTGTGTAATATTTAAAGAATTACAACACTGATGAGGAGGGACTCCTAAGGACCCATCCAAAGCTTTGAGTCTACTGGCATTTGATTCCTGATGAGAACAATTTGTTCACTCTCCTTTGGAAGGTATAGGGAGTATGTACTAGAAAATGACACACCAATGTGTATAGAGATATTATTGATTGTACTCACTGTGTTATCTGTGTTATTCCTTAATGAAGCTAAAGAGGCTAGAAAGGTGAAAGAGAGTTATCTAAAAGTTCAAAGGGGAACCAGAGGGACATAGTGGTTGAAGATAAGTGAATAATACATTGCACACATGAATAAAAATTTGAAAGAATGAAACCATTACAAATAATAAAAATAATTTACAAAAGGTTCATAATTTTTACTCATATGTATATTATACATTGTACATGTTTTCTCTATAAGCTCTACCATTCCTTTTGTGGTCCCTCCTAGTTTCTGTCTAATAGACAGTTTGACTTATAAATTACTACATATTTATATATAGAGTTTTATGTAACTCTGCAATGCCTAAGAACTATTTATGAGAGACTCACATAATTTCTGTTTCAGAGTTGGTTTTACATAACACAGTTATCACCAGTTGCATTGTGTGTGAAACACTTCTGTTGTGACTTGTACTTAACAATGTTACTTTGATGCAATTCTGTTAAGACACATGCAGTTTAATTCCATGATTTCATTATTGAGTATATCTTTGAAATTATGCTCGATGAGCAAATATTTCTGAAGTATGTTTACTTTTGGTCATTTTGGACAGCTTTTAGTATAAAATCTGATATAAATGAAAATATAATGTGTATCTAAAAAAAGGCTGTAAATTCTCATAATTTAGCAGGTTTGGAGAGTTCCAGTCACCACCACCTTCATCACAATCACCATCTGTATATCAAACTGACAGTCTTGTCACAAAGTGGAGAAATTGCCACAGTCATGAAATCTTTGTAGCGCTTAGGCCCGGGTATCACATCCACAGGGTCTGCACAAGGAAAAGGGAAAGGGTTTGGTGCGAATTTCTTAAGACAGTGTTATTAATTGGAACTCAGCATCCTGCTACCCAACTCAGGTCTCCTCTACCTCTTCCTTATCCAGCTGGATGGGGTCCTTCTAAGAAGTGCCATGCTTATGAATATGCAAATCATGTGTGTCTATTATGTTAAATAGAGAGATGCACACATCACTAACAACATATAATCAGTGTCCTCTCCAGAGTCACTGAGCACACGGGTCCTCACCATGGGATGGACCTGGATCATCCTCTTCCTGGTAACAGCAGCTGCAGGAAATGGCTTACCTATTCCAAACCTAAAAGGAGACAGGGACTGAAGTGAAAGTGACATGAAATCTGATATTCTCACTGCAGGTATCCATTCCCAGGTCCAGGTGCTGCAGTCTGATAATGAGCTAGGGAGGTCAGGGTCTACAATTAAGATGTACTGCAAGGTTTCTGGCTACACCTTTAGTAGCTATACTATGAACTGGGTGAAGCAGAGAACTGGATAGGGCCTGGAGTGCATTGGAAGGATTTATCCTGAAATAGAAATACAGACTATGATCAGAAGTTCAGAGGCAAGAAACTACTGACTCTGGCCACATCCTCCAGCACAGCCTACATTTTCCAGCTGCTTGACATCTGAGGATATTCCAGTCAATTACTGTGCCAGACACAGTGTTGTAACCCAAATTCTGAGTGTGTCAAAAAGCCTGCAAGATTTTTGTTTCTCAGTTTGTTTATATAGTGGATCACATTGATGGATTTCCATATGTTGAACCATCCCTGCATCCCAGGAGTAAAGCCTACTTGATAATGGTAGGTGTGTTCTTGGATCCAGTTTGCCATTATTTTATTGAGTATTTTTGCATCAATGATCATGGGGGATATTGGTCTGAAGTTCTCTTTCTTAGTTTTGTCTTTGCATGGCTTGTGTATCAATGTTATTGAAGAATCATACAAAGAGTTTGGCAAAGATCCTAATGCTTCTAGTGCATGGAATACTTTGAGGAGAATTGGTATAACCTGTTCTTTGAATTTTTGTTAAAATTCTTCACTGAAGCCATCTGGCCCTGGGCTTATTTTGGTTGGGAGACTTTTGATAGCAGCTGCTATTTCCTTAGGTGTTAAAGGACTATTTAAATAGCATATCAGTTCTTGATTTAATTTTGGTAAGTGATATTTATCAGGAAAATAGTCCATTTCCTTTAAATTTTCAAATTTTGTGGAGAACAGCTTTTCAAAATATGACCTGATGATTCTCTGGATTTCCTCAGTGTCCATTGTTATGATACCCTTTTCATTTCTGATTTTGTTAATTTGTATGTTCATACTCTGGCATAAGAGGAGGGTAGAAGAAATCATGGGGGAGCGGGATGGTTGAGTCAAAGTAAGAATAGAGGAAAGCAGGATGAGAGTTACCATAATAGATTGAGTCATTATGGGCTTGAGGAGAGAGCTGACACTAGTGAGTTCTCCAGAGATTTACAATGATAATACTAACTGGCAAACTAGACAATAGTGGAGCGACTACACTAACAGCCCATCCTTGATGAAAGGGTTGATGACTAACCTATATGCCATCATAGAACTTTCATCCAGGGACTGATGGAAGAAGACAGCTGACCAGATAAGGGGGAGCTCTTATATCCCAGACAGAGGCTTACAGGCCAACAGGGGACTGCTCCAGACTCCATGAATGCAGTGCCAGGGAGGAGGCCACAGATATCATTGGGCCTTGGGTAGTAGATCACTCTTCATCATGGTTTATTAATGAGGTTTGGGAGACCATTCAAAATAGAGGGATGCTCTCTCAGCCTAGACACATGAGGAATGGCCTACGTCCTGCCCAAGATGAAATGACAGACTTTAGAGATCCCCCAAGGAGGGTCTCACCCTCCCTGGGGAGTGATGTGGGGATTGGTTGAGGTGCTGGGGGCTGGTCAAGGGATAAGGGAGGAGGGTTGGGAGAGGGAGCCGGGACTGACATGTGAAATATTCACATTTCTAGTTTAAATAAAAATGTATACTGAGAAAAAAAGCCTGCAGGAGCAGGAAGCTGAGTTATCCTGGAACTGAGATGACAGAGATTATCCTGGAGACTTGCTCAGAATTGATCATTGAGAGTGTTCCTTTGTTTTTTTTATCCCAGACATACAATGCTTTAGTAAACTTTGAAAAAAAACACATCTAAGTATGAACTGATGTTGACTTAGGATGCTCCTTGAGTACACCATATTTTGTCAGATATCACCCCCATTGTCATGTCTCTTCATTAATAAAACAACAAAATGGAAAACTCTGATGATGCATCATGATAAAATTGTCTTTCAATTCTGGGGTGGGAATATTTGTTGGAATCACTGAGCATAAAGTACAATACTAATTTGACCAGTAAGATCCAAATCTTCAGTATCTGTAAAAACAAAAGCTTCTTTTAGTACCCTAAGAGAGAGATGCATCGCTTAACATAGGCAGGAGAAAAAGACAAGATCTCTTGAGAAAATTGGGAGGTTAAGGGTCAGGGGGAGATAGTGGGAGGGGGAAGGTATGATGGAAAGAGAATGAGGAAACATACAGGTCAATAAAAATAAACTCCTCCACTGCTGGTTGGAGTGCCAACTTGTTAAGCCACTTTGGAAATCAATATGGAGATTCCTCAGAAAAATGGGAATAAACTTACCACAAGACCCAGTAACTCCACTCTTAGGCATATATCTAAAACATGCCCATGCATATAACAAGAATGCCTGTTTCACTATGTTCATAGCAGCATTATTTGTAATATCCAGAACTTGGAAGCAACCTAGATGCCCCTCAACCGAAGAGTGGATAGAGAAAATGTGCTACATTTATACAATGGGGTACTATTCATCAGAAAAAAAGCAATGGAATCCTGAGATTTGCAGGCAAATGAATGGCACTAGAAGAAACCATCCTGCGTGAGGTAATGCAGTCACAAAAAGAGAAACATGGCATGTACTCTCTCATATATGGATTCTAGACCTAAATCTGGGGAGTGCCAACCTACAATTCCATGGCCAGAGAGTCTGGGAAACAAAACCTTCATTCAGTGGTTGATGGAAGAAGAGGCAGACTCCCATGACTAAGCACTGAGTTAAACTCAAGAAACCAAGTAACAGAGAGGGAGTACTGATGACCAAAGGGATTAAGACTGGGCTGGTTTAAACCCCAGAAACAGCTGATCTGACAAGGGTTAGCTCTTGAATCCCAGGCATCAGCCTGGGAATCCAGCATGGGACTGATCAAGCCCCTCTGAATGTGGGTGTCAGTGAGGAGAGCTAGGTAATCTATTGAGCCTTGGGCTCCCATTCAGCAATGAAAGATGCACTCTCTCCGTGGATGCTTAGGGGAGGGTCTAGGCCCTGCCCTGGATGAAATGACTGACTATGGACACCCCCATGGAAGGCCTCACCCTCCCTGTGGAAATGAGGGGATATTGGGGGTGTTGGAGGGAGGTCATGTGAGGAAGGGAGGGAAACGGAGAGGGACCTGGAATTGACTTGTGAAGCAACCTTTTTCTAATTTAGATTTAAATTCAAAAATAAAAAAATAAACTCTTTTTCTCAATTATATGAGCTCCAAATGTGTGTATGGTTGACTATGACGATGTGGTCCAGCAGTAATTCCCATATTTTAGAATGAATTTCATACTTATAACAGCATGCACTGCTTTATAATTATGATTTATATACGTTTTACAAATTTAATAGTAAATTACTTTTCACACTGCTCGTTCATCAACTCAATCTTATCTAAGGATGATTCTGAGATTATACCTTTTTCCCTGGTCACACATTTATTGCCTTCCCTGTCCAAGTACCTAGCTCTACAATATCCAGGCTTTACAGAACATGAACAGTGATACATCATCAACTAGTACAAAACATTGGCTACCTGCTTGTCATCTTTGTTCTATAGTCCATTTGATTTTCAACAAATTGGTGAATAACAACCAGCATGGAGACCAATGGATACTGGTAATCTGAAAGCTTTGATACGGTGTGATATCTCTTTATCACAGAACAATGACTTTGCAAGTTCCAGTAGCAGACATATACTCCCATTACAAATATGAGTATCCCACACTTGATATGTATGCAATCATGTGGGAAATACATTGTGACTGGCAGGAATCCCCTTGGTCAATGCTATGTTAGGGATTATACAAACCTATGCTGAATCTACTTTACTGCTTGACATAGCAATTACTATATAAAGTAATCTACCACAAAATCCAGCAATTCCACTCTTAGGCATATACCCAAAAGATACATATTAATAAAACAAGGACACCTGTTCCACTATGTTCATAGCAGCATTTTTGTAATACCCAGAACCTGGAAACAAACTAGATGTCCCTCATCTTAAGACAGGATAGAGAAAATGTTATGCATTTACACAGTGGAGTACTACTCAGTGGAAAAATACAATGGAAACCTGTAATTTGCAGGCAAATGCATGACAATAGAAGAAACCATCCTGAGTGAGGTAACCCACTCACAAAAGCACAGAGAAGATCCTTCATCCAGTGACTGATAGAAGCAGAGACAGAAACCCACAGCGAAACACTGAACTGAACTCTTGGAAACCAGTTGTAGAGAGGGAGGTGCGATGAGCAATGTGTCCAAGAGAGGGCTGGTGAAGCACACAGAAAGATCTGACCTGAACAAGGGGAGCTCATTGAGCCAAGACTGAAAACTGAGAGGCCAGCATGGGGCAGATCCAGACCCCCTGAATGTGTATGTGTCTTTAGTAGGCCTTAGCTTTCTTTGTGTCCTCTGGCAATAGATCAGTATTTATCCCTGGAATACTAATGGAATGTGGGAGCCCATACCACATGTAGGGATGCTCTCTCAGCCTGCACACATGGGGAAGGGCTTAGGCCCTGCCATGGGGTGAACTGGTAGACTTTGGAGATCCCCCATGAATGATCTCACCTTCCCTGGAGAGTGGAGTTGGGATTGAGTGGGGGTTACAGGGATTGGGGAGCAGGGGAAGAAGGGAGGGAGAGATATCTGGGATTGACATGTGAAGTAAGCTTGTTTCTAATTTACAAAAATAAAAAATAAAAATAAATTATCCTTCTGAGACCCTAATATTTCCTGTTCTGACCTTAAATAACTTCAGACACCATGTAATACACAAGATGTATCTAATGTGACAAGACTCCAAATATTGTAGAGTAACAATTTTTTATTAAATCATATTGCACATACAAGTTTTAGTCATTACATATGAAGCTTTTTTAACACAAATAATCAATTGCTTGTACATAAGGAATGATGAAAAATTTCAAACATGACATATATTCATCAGACCTCTCATCAATCATCAGTAGGGGCATCTGTAAATCTACCAGTAACATCTCTCCTATGACAGGAGAGGTTTTCTCAGCTGGGATATATGATTGTGACCTGGGATTTCAGGCCTTCAGGTACCACCACCTCCCAGTGTTGAGCCCAGGCTTTTCTGATAGGCAAGTGTAGGAGCTCTGGTCCCAAGGCATTGTCCACTGTCCTGTTAAGCCCTCACTGAAAGTAGAGAAGGAGAAGATGGTGGGCATGATTGCATAATCTGGACTTCATTATATGTTTCCATCGCTCATTTTTCTGTGAATGCTTTCCCTAAAATGAAAGAATTTTAGTCAAATTCAGAATACTAAACTCTAAAATATGTCTTTTGTGACTTGGGAAAATAGACTAAATTAAATTAATTACAGACTGTCCATTTGCACATTTAGGATTCTGAAAGTGGAGAAGTGATGTCTTCACACCTTAAACATATCACTACCCAACTTGTGAATTGAGAGAATGTTTCCTACAACATCCTGGGTTTGAGGCCACCTTCATCACTTCACAGCACAATGAACCCCATTTGGGAGCATCTTACTATCTTTCCAGTATATTTAAGGTATGTGCGTCTTTCAATCTGGTGTGATGTCCCAGAAGTATGTACTGCGTCCATCATAGTGCTGAGACTTAATTCCAGATTTTTAATTATAAGGTTAAGAACCATATGTCCTCTGTGAGGTTATTAGAATTCCAGCTTCGTGGGGAGACTAATGATAATTTCTCATGAGACATTCATGTTATTTCCCCTCGTTGGATGTCATTTGCTCCTCATGAGATTATATTTCCTATGGTAGCTAGTTCACAGATCAAATAAATGTGTCTGCATATCTTAAATTCCATGAGTCATATCAGCAACTTAGAAAATCCTCTCCTACAGGAGTTACATAACAGTACCATCATTTTCAATGACAGCGCTCAAGAATTTTTGAAGGATGAACTGAAAGTTACATAGCTTGAAGTTCTAGCTACAGCAATAAGACAACAAAAGGAGATAAAGGGGATACAAATAGGAAAAGAAGAAGTCAAACTTTCACTATTTGCAGATGATATGATAGTTTACATAAGTGACCCAAAAAACTCCGCAAGGTTACTCCTAGAGCTGATAAACACCTTCAGCAATGTGGCAGGATACAAGGTAAACTCAAAAAATCAGTGGTCCTATTATATACAGATGATGAAGTGACTGAGAAAGAAATCAGAGAAGCATCACCTTTTACAATAGCCAAAAACAGCATCAAATATCTGGGGATAAAGTTAATCAAGGAAGCGAAAGACCTGTATATCAAGAACTTTGTGTCTTTGAAGAAAGAAATCAAAGAAGATACCAGAAAATGGAAAGATCTCCCATGCTCTTGGATTGGTAGGATCAACATAATAAAAATGGCAATCTTGCCAAAAGCAGTCTATAGATTCAATGCAATCTCTATCAAAATTCCATCACAATTCTTCAAGGACCTGGAAAGAGCATTAATCAACTTTATATGGAAAAACAAAATGCCCAGGATAGCCAAAACATCCCTATACAATAAAGGAACTTCAGGAGGCATCACCATACCTGACTTCAAGCTCTATTATAGAGCTATAGTCCTAAAATCAGCTTGGTATTGGCACAAAAATAGGCAGGTAGACCAATGGAACCGAATCGAAAGCCCTAATTTTAACCCACACACCTATGAAAACCTGATTTTTGACAAAGAAGCTAAAACTGTACAATGGAAAAAAGAAAGCATCTTCAACAAATGGTGCTGGCATAACTGGGTACTGGTATGCAGAAGACTGAAGATAGATCCATGTTTATCGCCTTGTACAAAACTTAAGTCAAAATGGATGAAAGATCTCAACATACATCCAGCCAAACTGAAACTTTTAGAAGAGAAAGTGGGAGATACTTTTCAACGAGTTGGTACAGGAGACCACTTCCTAAACATAACACCAGTGGCACAGGCACTGAGATCGACAATTAACAAATGGGACCTTCTGAAACTAAAAAGCTTCTGTAAGGCAAAGGACACAGTCAAAAAGACAAGAAGGCAGGCCACAGAATGGGAAAAGATATTCACTAACCCTATATCTGACAGAGGGCTAATCTCCAAAATTTACAAAGAACTCAAGAAACAAGCCTCCAAAACACCAAAGGATCCACTTGAAAGGTGGGGTACAGAGCTAAATAGAGAATTCTCAGTAGAGGAGGCTAAAATGGCCAAGAAACACTTAAGAAAGTGCTCAACATCCTTAGCCATCAGGGAAATGCAAATCAAAACAACTCTGAGATACCATCTTACTCCTGTCAGAATGGCTAGAATCAAAAACACCGAAGACAATTTATGCTGGAGAGGATGTGGAGAGAGAGGAACACTCCTCAACTGCTGGTGGAAATGCCGACTCATACAGCCTCTTTGGAAATCAGTATGGAGATTCCTCAGGAAAATGGGAATTAATCTACCACTAGACCCAGCAATTCCACTCTTAGGCATTTATCCAAATGAGGCAGGGTCATACAACAAGGGCATCTGCACCACTATGTTCATAGCAGCATTGTTTGTAATAGCCAGAACCTGGAAGCAACCTAGATGCCCCTCAACTGAAGAGTGGATAGAGAAAATGTGGTACATTTACACAATGGAGTATTACTCAGCAGAAAAAAACAATGGAATCTTGAAATTCTCAGGGAAATGGATAGCACTAGAAGAAACCATCCTGAGTGAGGTAACCCAGTCGCAAAAACACAAACATGGTATGTATTCACTCATATATGGATTTTAGATATGGATCAGGATAGTGCCAGTCTGCACTTCCACAGATAGAGAGTCTGGGAAACAGGGAAGAACCTAAAAGATATGCATATATGCATAGTACCCAAGAGAAGAGGATGGAGACAAGATCCTCTGAATGGATGGGGAACACGGGGAGGGGTGGGGGGGAGTGGGACCTGGGAAGAAGAGAGGGGGTAAAGAGGAAGAGAGTTGGTCATGGGGGAACAGGAAGTTGAGGGGGTGGGGGTAGAATAGGGGGAAGAGGGAATCATAGGATCGAAGACAGATCAGGCACCAGAGTGACCTCGAGTGATCTAAAGGGATAACACCAATTGGCAACCTAAGCAATAGTGGAGGGACCACCTCGAATGCCCATTCCTGATAATGAACTTGATGTCTATAACCATCTGGGAGCCTTCATCCTGTGACTGATGGAAGCAGAGACAAACACACAATTAATCACTGAACTGAACCCAAGGAACCCAGTGACAGAGAGAGAGAGCAGTGATGAGCAAATTGGCAAAGAATGGGCTGGCAAAACCAGCAAAAACAGCTGATATGAACAGGGGAGAGCTCTTGGACCCCAGACTGACAGAGGGGAGGCCAGCATGGGACTTATCTGGACCCCCTAAATGTGAGTGTCAGCGAGAAGGACTGGGCAACCTATGGGGCTCTGAGCTGTGGATCAGTGTCTATCCCTGGTATACAAACTGTCTTTGTGTGTCTATAGCACAAAGAGAGATGCTCTCTCAGCCTGGACTCTTAGGGGAGTGCCTTGACCCCACCAAGGGTAAAATGACAGACTCTAGATATCCCCTATGTGGAAGGATTTGGCAATAGGGTGGGAGGGAGGGGGGGAATGGGGGTGAGGGAGGAGGGGAGGGAGAGAGAACTGTGATTGACATGTAAAACAAGCTATTTGAAATTAAAATAAAAATGATATAAAAAAAGAAAAATTTAGGGAAAATGTCTATATCCACTGCAGTTCAAGTAACTGATTTAAGACAGAACATCAGTTTTATGTCCTATTTGCACATGGGATCAGAAACACAATAACAGAGGGTTTAAAATTAATTCCTCTTTTCATAAGAGTTTGTTGCCTGCCTTTCCTACAACAGGAGCCAGTGGTCCTTGCATCTCTGACCCTCTATCCCATTCACCCATATTGATAACTTTGACTCTGTTTCATCCATTCCAGGATCTTTTACTTTTGATGAGGATAGGTGTGATGACCTTGGAATCTCATGGGGAAAATATCAGATATTACGCAATGTTGAAATATATAATTTAATCATACACAAATAAACTGTTTAATGTTGATCAACCCCTGGAAATGTAAACCAAGGGTGAGTTAGTGCAGCTCTTATAGCCTGTGCTTCTCTACTGGCTCAGAGCCTCTGTATCCATCAGCATTCTGGATATGGTTTCTCTTTCCATTGTTTCTACCTTAGCATTACAGTCATAGATCATGGCCTGTACAAATCTTGACAGGTTTATCCCCCAAATGTTTTATTATATGAAGTTGTTTTATGCATAAATATGATATTTTGAGTATCTACCTTAAGTGAATCTGGAGTTCACTCCAATTTCTTTCCATATATTCCATCATGACCACACCAATTTGTAATTCGGTCAGTGTGTAAGTGTAAGTCAATGAGTAAGTTGTTCAATGTCAGGCACACCACAAATATCACATTGATGCTTCAAAAAGCAACAATTACAAGAAAAATGCTTTTACATCTCTGACAGCAGTGAAGAAAATCCACAGGACTTGTGAGTGTCTACTTCTAACATCCTCTGCCGACTGTGTGATTTTCTAGAATATCTAATAAACCATTTCACTCTGCTTAGAGTTTATGTTTTCTACTATTCTTGACAGTCCTGTTTTATGCTGTATTCTGCTTGACAGTGACATTTACTACTTGTTAGAAATTTGCATACTTACTTCTGTGTGCTTAGTCAATACCTTAATGCAACTTAGAGTCTCACATAATGTCAGTGTTTCAGAGATGATCTTAATTTTCTCCAGTTATCTCAGGCCACACTGATTTTCCTAAAGGTGATGAGTTTCTTATTCTCTCATATGAAATACCACCAATGTGTTGCATATATAACCAGTTATCTGATGACATAAATGTAGTTTATTTCATAAGTTCTTTTAGGCAGTGCTGAAATAAACATCAATGAGCAAATATTTCTGAGATGTGTTTGCTTTAGCTCAATTAGTGAGTTTTTGTTTGCAACACTCTTGAAAGGCAAATATTAATTCTATATATCTGAAAGAAGGATCTAAATTCTCAAAATTTATCAGATATTGTACATTTCAGTTATTACCATTATCATCACAACCACCTTTTTATGTTTTATTTTTTATTTTTAAATTTAAATTAGAAAGGTTGCTTCATTTGTCTATTCCAGGTTGCTTTCCCTCCCATGCCCTCCCACCAAACCCTCCATATCCCCTCATTTCCCCAGGGAGGGTGAGGCTCACCATGGGGATGTCCATAGTCTGTCATTTCATCCAGGGCAGGGCCTAGGCACTCTCCCAAGAGTCTCTCCTTGTTGGATTGTTTCCCAATGTCCATTTGTATACCTGAGATAAATACTGATCTACTACCCAAGGATCAATAGATTACCTAGGCCTCCTCGATGACAGCAACATTCACGGATTCTTGATCAGTCCCATGCTGGATTCCTAGCCATCAGTCTGTGATTCAAGAGCTAACTCCTGTCAGGTCAGCTGTTTCTGCGAGTTAAACCAGCCCAGTCTTAAGCCCTTTGGTCATCAGTAAGAAAGCATTCAATCAGCCATTGAATGAAGGTTCTGTTTCTCAGACTCTCTGGCCATGGTTTTGTAGGCTGACACTCCCCCGATCTATGTCCAAAATCCATATATGGGAGAGTACATGCCATGTTTCTCTTTTCGTGACTGGGTTACCTCACTCAGGATGGTTTCTTCTAGTGTCATCCATTTGCCTGCAAATTTCAGGATTCCATTGTTTTTTCTACTGAATAGTACTCCATTATGTAAATGTACCACATTCTTTAAATAAGTCTGTCAACCATGTCACAAAGCAGGGCACCTGCCTCAGGTCTGAAATCGACTGAGAGCTTAGGTACTGATGTTTCACTTACAGAATCTGCACAGACATGCAGGAAGCGGAAAGGATACATCTCATCAGACAGGATTAGGTTTTGGATCTCAGCATCCTTTGCCTGAACCAAGTGTCTTCTACCTCCTTCTCAAACTGGACCAGGCCATTATTTAAAGAAATTATCTGCTCATGAATATGCAAATTACTTGAGTCTTTGGTGGTAAATACAGGGATGTCCATCCACCACTAACAGCATATGATCAGTGTACTCTCCACAGTCACTGAGCACACAGGTCCTCACCATGGAATGTAGCTGGATCATCTTTCTCATGTCAGTAATTACAGGTAAGGAATCTCCAGTTCCAAACATGAGGAGGAGTCAGGGACTTAGGTGATAATTAATAACTTCTAATCTACCTTTATATTCACAGGTGTCCACTCCCAGGTCCAGCTGCAGCAGTCTGGGGCTGAACTGCTGAGGCCTGGGTCCTCAGTGAAGTTGTCCTGTAAGGCTTCTGGCTACACATTCACAGACTATGTTATGAACTGGGTGAAGCAGAAGCCTGGAGAGGGACTGGAATGGATTGGATGGATTTATACTTGGAATGATGTTACTGACTACAACCAGAAGTACAAGGGAAAGGCCAAACTGACGGTAGACAAACCCACCAGCACAGTCTACATGGAACTCAGCAGCCTGACATCTGAGGACTCTGCAGTCTATTATTGTGCAAGATACACAGTGTAGCAACCACATCCTGAGTATGTCAGAAACCCTGGAGAAAGAGAAAGCTTTGATGACAGAGATGATCAGTCTGGGGACTCCCTCAGCAATCATTCCTATTGCATCTTTATCTGCCTCATTCTTGTGTTCCTGTCTGCTTTAAGTCTATTCTTTAAAATTATACCCATCAATAAACTGATGTGAATTGTATATACTCCTATAATACATTGTGTCTCGACAATATCTCCATGTGGCCATTCCATTGACATGATTTTTTTCTAATTGAAATAATTCACAAATTAAAATCTGATACTGCACAGTGAAAAAGATGAATCAGGATTCTGAGAGACTGGACTATTTGATGGTTAGCTTTGAATATAATATAGTGTAATGCTTACCATTCAAATCTACAGAAATAACGTCTGACCCAACCAAAACTCCTCTCATATTCTTAAGACTTGTGTGACCTGATTGTGTGTTTTCCTCTCAGGTTGTGACCTCCAGTAGAAGAAGTTTTGGTCTCACAGAATGTAAGAGATAGTCATACCACAATGTACTGTCAAATAAGTATAAATCTTGCAAGTTGATCAAAAGTATTATTGAATTATATTTCATAAGAATCTTTTATCAACCCAGTGTCTATCTGTATATATCTATATATATAGATATAGATATAGACATATAGTGAGAATATGTCTGAAATTATACAAAATTCTTTGTTCTCAAATTACTGCCTTCCCATTTCCAGTCCACTGATCTACAGTCATAAGACTTTATTGAACATTGACTTACACTGATACAGCATTACATGTCATAGCCCACTGGATACATAGAGGTAACCTTGCTCTACAGATAATTTAATTTGTGGGAGAATGTAAACCAGCACACAGATACCTGTGGTATTTTGAGGTCTCAATGTTTTGATAAAGTAAGAAGTCTCTTTGATAGAGGTTCTTATTATCCTTGTGTCCTTCATCTACTGTGGCTCTTATGCTCTATCAGCCAAAACTTCTGTGAGGTTCTCTGAGCTCTGAAGGGTGGGAATTTATGTATAAATACGGCTTTATAGACATTACTCATTCCACAGACATTCTGAAAAGCCAGAATAAACCATACATCACCCTAAATTGTAGGGTGAGTATTCCTCTTTAAAGAGAATAGAGGAACTGACAGACATCAAGACATCATATCATTCCTGACCAGGGATAGATGAGAAGACATGGACCACATATTTCCCAGCTCCCTCTGCCCTGCAAGATGAGGCAATTTGATCTGTGACCTGATATTAGAGAGAAATATGCATCAGTAAACTGAATTTATGTAGTATATATTTTTGTTTTAATATTGTAACTATTCTTCAGACATTTAAATATACATGCACACATATTCCCACATAGTGCTATTGGATGGTTTCATTTGAAGAATCCAAATCCATCCTTTTTCCATGAAAATGTTCAGTTTCTGATAAGCTTAACTAACATATGCCCCATTGAAGAAAAAGGGGCATTGAAGATAGTATAGGGACAATTCAAAATCAGTCTTTGAAGCCTCCAGTCAGCATCTACACACAAACAACTGTCATTTCCCCTTTAGCTGAGCTCTGTAAGCACTGAAAGTGAAGGGTTGAGTTACTGCTCAAAGGATAATGTGCAACTTCAAGGTAAGTCATGACAAATCAAAATGCAGGGGAGATGAGAACAATCAGGGGCACAATGGAGCCAATACTTCCCTACTACAGAGATGAGGTTTGTATGGAGGTGACTCTGTATGCTATGTAGTTTCTTTCTTGAGTCTACCAGCTCTTCTGAGCCTTCTGTGATTGACAAGTGAATTTTCCATGCTCAAATACAGTAAAGAGACTTTGTTAAACTTTTTATGGGTCTATATTTTCTTGTTTATTTTCTTCTGTTTCCATTTATATTTTATAATTTTTTAAAATTTGTATAGTGTATTCTGATCACTTATTCCCCTCCCCCTACTTGTAGATCTTTCATATATTCTCTTCTACCTAACTGTACACTCTGTCCTTCTCTCTTCAGGAATAAAAAACATATAGACAAAATTATTTTAGGGAAGTGATTAAACCAAAACAACAAAAACAAAACAGAAAATTCTCTTTTGCACATGCACAGACATTCCAAAAACCCAACCCTCTATTGATGATAAGCAAAAGACAAGTGAAACAAAAACTGCATGATTTGATATGACCTAAAACATTTTTAAAGATACCATTGAGTTCATTTAGTTTAGTCAGATCCTTGAAATACCTGAGTAATTAAAGGTGTCTACTGGTAAACTTAGCAACATTAGTTAGATTGCTTGGACCAACATAATAGGATACAAATACTGAATTCAATAAGTTTTCCTCTACAGACCACACAGAGTCCCTGGTACATATCTCTCCTTTTTACATCACTAAAGGTAGTATAACAATATGTAAAATTATTACATGGATGTAGAGAAATTCCCAAGGACCCCCATCCAACTGAGAATCTTTTAGCATTGATGACTAATGAGGAAAATATCATCAATTTTCTTTGGAAGTGTTTTGGAGGATTCTGGTGTACTATTGAAAGACTGCACCTATGTGTATACAGATAGAATTGTTTGGATTCATTGTATTATTAGCTAATGAAACAAAAGATTTCATGAAGAGGTACAGAGACTTATTAGAAGTTCCCAGGATGAACCAGTGGAACATGATTGGTATAGATGCAATCATACTTTTTATTTCATGTAGATTAAAATTTCAAATAATATAAAATATGAAATAACAACTCTACAGTGTTTTAGAATTTGCATATTCATGTATTTCATATTCTGTGTTATTTCCCCCATAATCTCTACCCTTCATTGTCTATCTCCTACTAGTTTGCTTTTATTTTAGTAGAAGATTTCACTTATACTTCAATGTGGATTTTTATTTATAGCTGTATGCAAGTATGAAATGTATAAAAACCACTCATGAGAGTCTCATTCAATGTCTGAGATGGCCTTAATCAATACTTTTATCTCTAACGGTATCCATTTTTTCTATAACTGATGTAAGTTCCATATTCCTTTTATACGATACACTTCTATTTGTTGCTGATGAGATCCTCTGTTGATAAATACAGAATTTATTTACAGAATTTAGTTATAGTGATGCTACCAGAGTAATCACTGTTTTGCAAATATGTTGAAGTATATTTGCTTTTGTTTATTTGTGAGAGTTTTAGTATATAATCTGTTAGACAGATAAATATTAATTGCATGTATCTTAAAGGGGTCTGTAAATTTGAGACTCAGCAGGTTTTACATTTCTCAACATTGTCATCATGACAGCCACCATGTGTAGGTCCAGTCTGTTTCTAGTGGAACCACTATCTCAGCCCTGAAACCTATTGAGACCTTATGTCCTGATGTTACTTCCTTAGCATCTGCAGAGGGTCCAGGAATGAAGGATACTATATGTATCCTAGAAACGGATTAAATTTGGGATCTCAGGGTCCTGCTGCCTGACCCAGGTGCCCTCTATCTTCTTTTTCAGTAGGAATAGGTCCTTATCTAAGAATACCCTTCCATGAATATGCAAATTGCCTGAGTCAATTATGATAATTACAAGGATATCCAGTTCCCAACATAGCATGAGACCAGTGGCCTCTCCATAGTTATAGAAGACACAGGTCCTCACCATGGGATGGAGCTGCACCATTCTCTTTCTTGTGTCAGAAACTAGAAGTAAAGGGATTTCCAATTCCAAACCAGAAAAAGGAACACAGACTGAGGAGACTAAGATATATACTCTTCCTTTCTCTCCATTTGTGTCCATCAACACGTCCAGCTGCAGAAGGCTGGGGCTGAGTTGGTGAAGCCAGGGTCCTCCGTGAAGTTGCCCTGCAGGGATTCAGGATATACCTTCACTATGTGTGTTATGAACTGGGTGAATCAGAAGCCTGGACAGGGCCTACAATGGATTGGAAGGATTTATCCTGAAAATGGTTGTACTGTCTACAATCAGAAGTTGTAGGACAAGCCCACACTGACTGCCGACACACCCTCTACCAAGCCTACATGGAGCTCTGCAGCCTGACATTTGAGCACTCTTCAGTCTATTACTCTATGAGACACATAGTATTGCAACAACAGCCTGTGTGTGTCAGAAAACCTGGAGAAGCAGAAACATGAGATGACAAAGAGGATTACAATGGAAACATTCTCAGAAATAATCATTTGCAGTGTTTATTTGTCAGCCATCTCCTTACAGTCTTATAGGGTGTTTGTCAATAGTGCTAAAGGATATCAGTGAATGAATAATGCTGATTCAGGATGTCGCCTACAGCACACTATACCTTGGCTAGGAATTTATCAATGACCTCCTCAGCTGAAAGGCTTCTTCAGAGATCACAGAGTGAGAAGTCTGAAAATTGGAAACATTTTGGGTTCCTGCTCAGCTAACACTGGAGCCAGAGGAGTGGGATTCCACACTGGGAATTTAGTAGATCATTTCTTGTTATCAGGAGCCCTGCATTCTCAGTGTCTTGTGTCCTGAACCTGAATTTTTGTGAACTCTCTTCCACAAATATAAACCTCAGTGTCAGCAAGATAGGAAAGAGTTCCATTGTCTGTGAATTCTAGGAAATCATCCAGTGAAAGACTAAGAGTGGTATGAGTGATCTTTTGTTAGATTTGAACCTGCTGGACTCATGTAAGGTTCTTAGGGATGAATTCTGTGGGGAAAGCCTGGAAATCTCAAGAATAGACAAAGTTTTCATCTTCCACAAATTCCCTCTTATGGTTCCCCTGATGAATCACAGTCAAAAAAGGATTCCAATATGACCTCTCTAACCTGTATATGGTTGCTAAGAAATTATAAATCTTTCTACAAACGTTTCAGAGCAATCCCTCCATGGAAATAAGTTTAATCTATTGGAGACAAATTTTATTCAAAGAAAACACAGAGGTACACAGTCTGATAATAAATATTATTATTTTCAAATGACATCAATTTTGTATGATCAATAACATTGCTAAATATCTGTGCATGAGACAACAAAAATGAAAACTTAAATAAATTAGTTATGCAGAGCCTGAGGAACAGGTGTGGAGAGAACAGCAAGGTGTTTCCTGACTCTACCCAGAGTTTATTCCTTTAAGTTAACCACATACAAGGCCCTGGAGACCATCTCCTATGGCTGTTAGAACCTTCCTCTAGAAGGATACAAGATCAGTTATTTCCTAGAATCTATGTCACTCTCCTGGGAACACTAAAATAACAGAAATGACCCATCTCATAGACTCTCTCACTCATGAAGACTGTTTATCTCATAGTGGAAAGAATTTCTGTATTGGAAAATTAGAACCTTCTTGGTTTAAAAGGAGATGATGTTCTGAGGGAAAAGGGCAATTATCCATAGGATCCTATCCCTCACCCAGAAGCTATCTTCAAATGATTGGATCCTTCAGATGAAAACTGAGATTTCTCTAAGGGAGTATAATCTAGAAAAAACAACACCTCCTAAGCATAGGTTGCAGGTTCTTCAGCAGATGTCATCAAGGATCCATTCAAGTGTATTTTGGAGGTTTCCCTATCTCATGATATCACATGACTTTATTTCTATTTTATACATTTATCTATTTATGTCTTATTTTATCTTACATTATCTTTCCCTATATATTAAAGCTTTTAATTTTGTGTTTTTATGGGATTCCTAAATATGTAAATCTGGTGATCTCTAAATCCATACTTGTTTACTGTGTCTTTTCTTGGGCTCTATCCTTTAGTTTTAGTTTTGTTTCATTTTGTCTTGTTACAAGGTCTTGATTTTTATATATCATTTTACTTTATTTAATTTATTCAGAAGAAGTATGTTTTCAAAAGACAGCAAGGTGGTGAATAGGAATGGGTAGGACTTGTAAGTTGAGGAGGGAATAAGGTGTATGATATGCAGCTCAGTATGTGTTTCCTTTACATTCCACAGTCTGGATGGAGCAAGAAGTGGGTGTGGACCCAATGCTAAAACAATATGATTGGATGCTAAATTTCTGGGAAAGCTGGGTAACCATCACATGGGAGGGAAAGAGAAGACAAACTTGACCAGTGTGGGTTTCTTAATCAGAAACCAGGAAATTAGGAACCCAAGGAAGGCCATTAAAACACATAGTTTTAATGTTTCCTGAAGCTGGATTTTCATGCACGCTCTTGCTCAACCAGCAAGTATGTTAAAAAAATGAATTTGTAATCAACCTAGATGACCCTCAAAAAAAGAATGAATATATAAAATATAGTTCATTTACCAAATGGAGTACTTCTCAGCACTAAGTAGTAATGGTATCCTAAAATATGCAGGCAAATTCATAGAACTAGAAAAAAACATCCTGAGTGAGATAACTCTGACTTAGAAAGATAAACATAGTATGTATTTGCTCATAATTGGATACTATGAATAAAGCAATAGATACACAGTGTACAATCACAAACCCAGAGAAGGTAGAACTTTCTGACAGAAACAGATGGAAGCAAATGTACCTTCATTGGCATGACTTTCTTAAGGTTGGGAGAGTTTTCTTCTATGATTTTTTTGAATATGTTTTCTGCCCCTTTGAGGTGGTTTTGAGGTGGGAGAAAATACCTGGAATCTGGGGTGCTTGGCTCCCGCCGAGTTTGGAAGCTCCGTACAGTTCCTTAGGTGATCCCCAAGCACGAGGACACAGGCCCGAATTCAGGGCCTGTTATACCTGGTCCTGCTGGAACTGCTGTTCCCCTTGTCTCCCTGGATCCACTGGATCTGCTCGTTTCCTGGTCTTGTTGGTGGGAGAGACGACCTGGAGTCTGGTGTGTTCCCTTTAAGTTCTTGAGTTAGAAATTAGGTGATTATCATCAAGAAGATATTTGGGGGGATATTGTTTGCTGAAATATTCCTGTGTTCCTGTTTTCCTCACTTATATTTCAGATTTCCAATGCAAGTACTCTGAACCCCAATGTTGCCTTTGTGCCCTCATATCTCTCCTGTATTTGTGAACACATCGTGTGTTGAAACCTCTTGAGTTTGTTGATTGTCGAAACAGATGATATTGGATTAATGGAGAGCAACATGATCATATAGGGATGGAATATTCCTAACACTTTCTTCTGACTCTGATTTCAACAGGCTTTGCGTTTGCCAGTTTCACTGCATGATTTACAGTTTCTAAAGGTAATCTGAGTATTTGAGTATCCTAACCAAAGCTTCCCAATACCACTGTCCTTCTTAGGTCTATAGCATGTACAGAAGTCTATGAGCTGACCCACATTTTGATCTGTTTGACTTTGTTGATAAACAGTGAGCCAAACACTGTTTTCCTATGATATCCCAAAGATCAGCTGGTTCATCTATAGTTGTGGAGCCTGGATCCCACTTAAATTTGAATTAGTAAATTAACAGATATATGAGTTTTTCATTCAATTGTCCTGTCAGCATGCCAGTCACCACTCAAACAGTGAAGGCTGCACACAAAGCAATTGAGTATAATTCTTCAAAATTACATATACTGACTGAAAAAACAAGCAGATATTCATGCTGCATTTAACTTAGAGTTGTGATGGAAGTGAGGCCATTCTTCTGGGAGACCTATTCAGGCTCAATTTGATGACATTTTGTCCTGCTTGGGGAACAAGCCTCTAACAGCAAAAGGCTCAAACAGAATCCATGGAGTATGTGTATTATGACTTTTTTGTCTGAGGGTGTCAAGGTAAAAGACATGCAGACATTCCATTGAGAATTTCCTTATGTATTTTTCTATAGTCTTTCTTCTGTGTTATATATTCACTTTTTCTCATCTCTATCCAGAAATGCCCCTTTTATCTCTCTTCATGTTTTCTTTCTCCAGATGCTTTTTTCCCTTACATTCTTTATACCACAGGAAAATCTTTCGAGCAACATAAGAATTACAATATTATCATATCCAATTTTGCAAGTGAATTTAAAAAACAGCATATTTCCAAATCCCTTGCATGGTCAAATATTTTACACATTACAGGTGAAGAACAAGTGGTCACAAGAACAGGAGTACATCCATACCCAAACTAATTTTTATAGACTAGCAGTGTAGGAAAGTAAGGTGTTCTTCTCAGCCAATTCTTTAACTGTCAGGCTGAATTTTGTGGCTTCAAAGAAAGGACCAATCATTTTATTCTTTATCTTGAATGGTAATCATTTAACAAATCTTAAATGACTCCATTCAGCTGTGTTCTTAGCAGCATTATTTGTAATAGCCAGAACCTTAAAGCAACCTAGATGCCCCTCAACTGAAGAATGGATAAAGATAATGTGGTACACTTACACAATGGAGTATTACTCGGAAGAAAAAAAATAGAATCTTGAAATTCTCATGCAAAGGGATGGAACTAGAAGAAACCAACCATCCTGAGAGAGGTAACCCAGGAACAAAAAGACAAATATGTTACGTACTCATTCATATATGGATATTTGACTTAGAGAAAAGGATTACCAGCCTACAATCGACACATCCAGAGAAGTTAGGAAACAAAGAGGACTCTAAGAGAGATATACATGGTTCCACAGAGAAGGGGAAAGGGACAAGAGCCCCTGAAAAAAATTGGGAGCACGGGGGGAGGGGGAGGGAGTTAGGAGATAGAGAAAGTTAGAAGAAAATGGGGAGGAAGTCATGAAGCACCAGGAAGACTGAGTCAGGGAAAGAATAGAGGAGAGCAAGAAAAGAGATATGTAAATAGCAAGAGGCATTATAGGTTTAAAAGGAAATCTGGCACTAGGGGAATGTACAGAGATCTACAAGGAGGACCCCAACTAAGAACCTAAGCAATAGTGGAGAGGCTATCTTAAATAACCTTCACCATGCCTTTAATCCCAGCACTCAGAAGGCAGAGGCAGGTAGACCTCTGTGAGTTCAAGAACATCCTGATCTACAAGAACTACATCTAGAACAGCCTCCAAAGTCACAGAGAAATGCTGCGTCAAGAAATGAAAAAAATACCCTTCCAGTATAATGAGTTTGATAGCTACTTTATATGCCATCCTAGAACCTTCATTCAGTAGGGGATGGAAGTGGAAACAGAGACCCACAACTAAGCACTGAGTCAAATTCTTGTAATTCAGTTGTAGAGATGCAGGAGTGATGAGCAAATGGCTCACGACCAGACTGAGGAACCCATAGAAACAGCTGACCTGAACAAGGGTGAGGTCATGCACCCAATACTGACAGCTTGGAAACCTGTATAGTATGGAACCAAGCTCTCACTGTGGGTGTTATTTAGGAGGCATGAGAAGTCTATGGAATCTCTGGTATTGGATCTGTATTTATCCCTAGTGTAGGAATGAATATTGGCAACCCATTCCTCATAGAGGAATACTCTCTCAGCCTAGACACATGGAGGAGGGCCTAGACTCTGGCCTAAATGATGTGACAAACTTTGATGATCCCTCATGGAAGGCCTCACTCTTTATAGGGAGCAGAGGAAAGGATATGACGTGGGTCGATGTGGGGCCTGGGAAGATGTAAGGTAGAAGGACTGGGATTTATATATGAAGTAAGATTGTTTCTAATTTAAATAAATAATAAATAATAGAAAAATAGAAATCTTAAAAGAATGAATATTCTAAACTTTTATACATGAAAACCATCAGCTCTAGGTTAAATCTTGGGTGCATACACACTCATTAACATTTATTACATCAGAAGATTCAGGGCAGAAATTTGGTACAAAGAACTAATCATCTGTGATGATCAACCCAATCCTTAGCATAAAACCATGTCAGCTAATAATAATTGGGCTGCTCTGTATTTGTGACACTAATGTAATGAATCTATAACTCAACTATATGTCCTTGTGAACTTTAGACTGTCTTCAGGAACATTTACACTCAAAGTTATTATCAAATTATCTAATCCAACTCGAAGTTATTTTAAGGCTTGGTTGTGCAACTATGTTGCAAGCAGAAACCTGTGAATGCATCTGTCAGTATGAAGAATGAAAGAATTTGAGACACACAGGGACTCAATTGCCTTCTCTAATCATTAACATGAACTACAGTTTATGTAGCCATGGAAGTGAAACTCATGGGCCCTAACTGTAGTGACACCTCCTTGTATTTATCTCCAAACACCCATTCACGCCATGTAAGATACCAGACAAAGATGGCAGCAGTAAACTGGTAAAGACACAGTGGGAGCAAAAGACAATCTGGACTCCGTTGGTCTCGCGATTTGCCTAAGAGAGATTCACCCACCATGTTTTCACATACTTGTGAGCTGAGACCTGAAATTAACTTGCCACCTTCTGCTCCTCTTACAAGGTCACATGCCGACAGGCAGAAATCAAATGGTGAGCTCTGTCCTGAAGTTCAGCTTCTCAGCCACTCCTCATTTCTAGGCAAGAGCAGGTCTGCAATGTAGGTCAGCCCTAGAAGAGCTCATACATAAATGTTATATATGAGTCTTCAAAACGTGTTTCAATCATTGTTAAATAATAAAAACCTCAGTGTTAAAATTTACAAAATCATTCTATTAATTTTTGAGGATATGTTTTGCCTGATGTGATATATAACTCAGCAATATTTTATTAAGTCAGTTTAATGTATACATTCATTATTCACTGACCCATTACTTCAAAGATTATATTTTAGCTTTCCTTCTCTGAATTTCTTAAGAAATTATTTAATAATTTATCTAAAGAAAGGAAAAGAGTTTAAAAATGTCGAGGATGATGAAGTATGGCAAAAACATATATTACTATGTAAAAACTTAAATTCATATAAAGTTGAATTCTTTTTCTTCCTCATTCCTTCTTTCTTCTCTATTCTTCCTTACAAACAATTTCATACAGACCAACCTTAACTCAACCCTGATTCCTCTGGCCTATTATGAATTCATGGGAATAAATATAGTGTTTCAAATATGCAAAACAATACACTATCAACTAAACTATTCACTTGGACACTAAGTCACTAAGTAGTATATTGATGTTATAAATGGTACTTTGGTCCTTATTTCATCTCAGACATATACATCATTATTTGTATTCACTAAAACAGGATAGTGGCACCTAGCTATGGAATCACAGGTTCACCCATTCTATGGTCTTTAGTGAACACAACATTCAACATGAAATTGAGATTGAGTTGGGTTTCCCTTGTTGCTCTTTTCAAAGGCAATTTATACATAAGTAGACATACTGAGCAAATGTCCAAACATTACTGAGAGGTACAGTGAATATTTAATTCAGTTTAATGACAGGATCCTCTGTGTTTTCAGGTTTCCTGTGTGAGGTGCAGCTGGTGGAGTCGGGAGGGTGCTTGGTGAAGCCTGGAATTTCCCTAAAACTCTCCTGTGCAGCCACTGGTCTCATCTTCAATGACTACTGGATGAAATGGGTCCACCAGGCTCCACGAAGGGGACTGGAGTGGGTTGGTATGATTGAACACAAACCTAATAATTATGCAACAAGCTATGGGGATTCGGTGAAAGACAAATTCACCATCTAAGGCCACAGCATCATAAGCAGTGTCTACCTGCAAATGAACAACTTAATAGGTGAAGATTCTGCTATTTATTACTGTCCTACAGACAAAATGACAGGCCTTCAGTGTGAAACCTGACACAAACCTCCCTATAGGAGTGCTCAGAACTAGAAGGGGGCAGAGATCACACATGGAGAGAGGGACAGTGCCGGAACAAGTGCAGACATAACTGAGTGCTGGTTTATGTGGTCACAGCTGCCACCCGTTCTTCTGATTTCTCAGGATGCTCTCTGAATTCATGGTCTATGATAGCAGAGTTCTCTTTTTTTCAAAATTGAAAAATATATGAACCACACAGTCTTACACGAATTAGATATAAAATAACTCACTTCTGATAGTAGAAATTACTCTAAGAATGACAAAGTTCAAATGCTGAGGAAAATCTGAACTATTGGTGATGGTTTTTCCTCAAGAGATTCAGGGAAAAGCCTCAGTGGTATCCAGTTCGGACAGTGCTTGCAATTAGGGGAGCCACAAGGGAGGTGAGGTCACACTCAGTGACACCCACACATCTTCAGATCTGTTGATCTGAAGTCTTCTGTTTTCCCTGAGAAATATGAACATCACACACAGATGTGACAATTTGAATTTTCCCTGTTGCAGTTACTTAACCTGTAAATTCCATCGTAGTATTTCCTGTTACATTTTGTTTATCCAGCTTCTGTTCTTTGTTCAAAATGGACATGAGCCACTTGCTTGCAACTCAGCTGGGGCTTAGGTTGCAATGCTAAGGTACTCATGGAAAATTGTTAGTGAATGAAATAGAAAAGAAATACAATTTAAAGGAACATGACTGGCTCCAGATATGTTGGAGGAGAAAGGCCTTTACGGATATGTGGGAGAGCATAGCTAGAGGCATGAATATCTGGAAGAATCAATAATGGACATTAACTCGAGTCATGTGAGGATCTGAGGGATGGGTAAGGGGAGGGGAGACAGAGGAACCAGGTGAAGCAGCCAGCAGACCCAAAGGACAGATGAAAAAATTACCAGGTAACTGAAAAATTTGGATTGTATAGAGTAGAGCACCTTAGGGACGCAGGGAGAATATTGTGTCCACTTTTTGTCTTGACATTTTAAATACTCAACTCAGCCATTGTTCCCAGGTTTGAAACATAACATTCCAGATTCTTGGTGATAATGAGCAAATGATCAAATAAATGATTAGGAGCAATGTGTAATCCTCCCTATGACTACTTCCTGCTGGAAATTAGGCATCGCTGTTGGGTGGTATAATGGTCAATTGTAATAAAGTCCACAAAAATCTGGTTGAAAGGATCTCAGCTGTTTATTTGGGAATCACTCACTAATAAATATAATAAGATAGAGAACCACTGAAGTCTTCTGCCTGGAGACAAAGAAGCTGCTTCCGGATCTGCTAACAAGAACCAAGAGCCAGAGCTGCCTTCCCAGTCTGCATATAGCACCTGAGACTCCCACTGGAAGGGCCTGGCCCTTCAAAGACTATTGAGTGGATGAGTTCTCACAACAGGGTGGGGTGAAAAGAAGCTGGAATTCTAACCCATTCCAGGCTGACCAGGCTCAGGGAACTTCGAGGGCTACAGACATGTGGTCATTTATTGGAGCAATTTATGAGGCAGGACCACCTGGGGTGAACACCTTAAACATGTTGCAGCGTGAAGATTCTTGAGGAAACACCAACAGCTAGTTGATAGCATTGCCTGCAATTTATTTTAAATGTGACAAAACAAATAGTCTAAGGGAAAAGGGTAAAATAAGAAGTTTAGGGAAGACTTGTTGGGGTGTACATTGCTAGGTCAATGTTCTGGTAATTGAGGGAGGGTAATCCAAGAATAGGAAGAGAGAGGGAGGGGGAGAGACTTTGTGTGTGTAGGAGATCCCACCTTCAGGATAAGGGAAATTAAGCAGGTTTTCTAGGGAACACAGAGTAATTAATTTTTGTACAGTGACTTAGAATGACACAATTCTCTGTAGTCACTCTGTAGTAGCAGTGGATAGTGATGAACTGGTCCCAAATGGCAGCAGGGGAGACCCTGGTGCTGAAAAGAACATTAGTAATGATAGAGTCTCTCATGTATCCACTCAGTGCTTCCAGAAACACAAGAGACTTTTTCCCCTGAAGCTGATCTCTGTGAGCATTGAAGTAGCAGGAATGTGTTGCTGCTCAAGCTATAAAGTGAAACTTGAGTTTAAGCCAAGACATAACAACTTGCAGGAATACTCATGACCAGTAGGCCTTAAAGGATGACAACAACTGGCAATCTATCCAATAGAGGAGAGGCTACCCTAAATACCCTTCCCTATAACGTGACTGATGACTTCTTTGTATGCCATTCTACAGCCTTCATCCAGTGACTGATGGAAGCAGAGGCAGATACCTAAAGCTAAACACAGAACTGAACTCCTGGAACCCAGTTGCAGAGAAGGAGGAGTGATGAGTAAAGAGGTTATGACTTGGCAAGTGAAACCCACAGAATCAGTTGACCTGGGCAAGGGGGAGCTCATAGACTCCTGACTGATAGCTGAGACGCCAGCATGGGACTGATCCAGAACCCTTGAGTGTGGGTGGTTATCAGTCACTGAGCACACAGGTCCTCACCATGAGATGGAGCTGGATCATTTTCTTCCTTGTGGCAGCAGCTTGAGGTAAGGGTTCCAAGTTGCCGACTTGAAGAGGGGCCATGTCAGGAGACACTGACATCCACTCTGCCTTTCTCTCCACAGGTGTCCACTCCCAGGTCCATATTCAGCAGTCTGGGACTGAGCTGAGAAGACCTGCATCCTCTGTGAAACTGTCCTGCAGCTGACATCTGAGGACTGGGCAGTCTATTATTATGCAAGACACACAGCGTTTCAAGCACAGGCTGAATGTGTCAGAAACCCTTGACGAGCAGGAAGGTGAGATGACAGAGAAGATTACCCTTGTAATGTTCTCAGAAATAATCATTCTTGATGCTATTTGACAGCCAACTCCTCACAGTCCTAAACGGTGAGAGAGAGTGACAATGTATGATATGTACGATATCATTATCTCACTCTGATTCTCTATGTTTTCAGGAGTCCAGTGTGAGGTGCAAATAGTGGAGTCTGGAGAAGGCTTGGTACAAACAGGAGGGTCCTGATGAGCTGGGTTCACCAAGCCCCAGGGAAGGGAATGGAGTCGGCAGCAAATATAAAATATGATGGTAGTGTAACAGACTATACACAATCTGGGAAGGGCTGATGCACCATCTCCAAAGACAATGCTAGGAACATGCTGTTTCTGCAAAAGAGCAGTCTGAAAATGGAAGACACTGCCATGCATTACGGTTGCATACACACAGTCAGGAAAGGGAATTGTAAGCTAAGACAAAAAACTCCCTGTGGGGTACCCAGGTGCAACAGGGGGCACTGAGCACACAGGTAGCTCCAGGTCAACAGCCGAAGCAGAGAAGGGCCATGCATGGGTAAAATACTCTGTCCTGATGGTCTCAAATTACATTTCCTAGCAACCTTCTCTACAGGCATGTCTTCTATTTATCTTTGAAATAAGTATATATATCTAAAGTGTCCATCTTAAGCTTTGATGGGCACCTTTAAATAGAGGACACTCTGACCTGAACACAATGCAGAGGATTAAACAGAAAGAGGATCTAACTCTGCTGGGAGCACCTGCAGCATGTGCTGATGGAGGAGCAGGGAACCAGCCAGTAGTTTTAAAGGTAAATGATGTTCAGGGTTTATTGAATTTCCCTGATGATAAAAGGTATGCTGTAGATTACTCAAACAGTGAGGAGAATCCAGACCTAGGTGTATTATGACACTTTCGGTAACAAATTGAGAGGTACATCTCTGTTTAAGAAAATTTATTTTAATACATTAATGTTTGATATATAGTAAATAAGTCCAACTTCCACCATCAGTTAAATTGAATCCTGCATTGCTCCTGTATGTTGCTCCCAGTACTGACCATTTTTCATAAGGAATGTCTAAGCACTGAGTAGATTTTCCATCATGAGTTTACAGAGTTTATTCCTGTGTGCTGAAATCTAGAAGGCAGAGAGTCTGTTACTCAACTCTCTGCAACTGTTGCCCATGGAGGAACAGAGATCTCCCAGTAAAGCAGAAGAGAGATTCTCATTCGATGTGCCTCGAGACTGCAGTAATGAAGCCATCCAAATGCAGAATGAGAAACACATTGAGTCATGATAAACATGCACTCTATTTCTACTGCTTTCCAATTGAATATACTCTGAAGTTGTTATGTTACCTATGGGTACCACAGTGGTTCCTACTCTTTCAGTGGGTTCCTCTGAGTGAGTGTCCCAGGAACTCATACATGAAAACAGAGAGGGATGCAAGTGACCTCATGACTCCTTGTGGTTCTTGACTTCAGGTGATCTCGCAAAACATATGGCTTAATGAATGTAGCCAAGATTCTGTTTCTCCTGTTGTCAAAATATTACAAGTAGGGACTGCTAGAGCTGGATCAAAATCTAAACCGTGAGAAGCTTGGCATTTAGAGGGATACTGATTGTTATATAGGCACAATAAAAAAATCAAGCTCTGAAAGTCCAGTCATCTCCAGGCTAATCAATGGGCATTCATTTATGCAGCGGAACACTGTGAGCACTACACTTGCATGAATATGTTACAGATTAAGTGAGTGAAACTTCAGTGGAGACAGTAGCAAAGCAACCTGCATGGTTGTAATGCAACATTGTAATTTACATTTCTCTTATTTCATAGTTCACTTTCCCCCTACTGTCATTTTTCTTGCTTTGATTTGTTATGCCATATGTATTCTCTATCATTTACATATATATGTTTGCTTACGTTATAGGATCATCATTTCAGTATGATTTTCTTTTTTATTTCTAGTTGTTTTCATTATGTTTTCTTCTTTTATTTCAATAGAAAAACCTTGTATTACATGTCAGCCCCAGTTCTATCTCCCTCCCCTCCTCCCCTGGACCCTTTCGAGGCCCTATTCCATCCTGTTTCTGTTCCCCAGGGAGGGTGAGCCCTTCCATAGGGGATTTTCAAACTCTGTCCCAAGATTTGCAGCAGGGCCTAGCCACCCCTTTCTGTAAGAGTATCCCTCCATGTGAAATACACTCCCAAAACAATTTATATATTAGGGTTAAATAGTGATCCCCTACCAGAGGCCCCATAGATTTCCCAGGCCTCTAAACTGACACCCCCATTCACAGGTTCCAGGTCTGTCCAATGATGGTTTCCCAGCTATCATTCTAGCGTTCATGAGCTCTGACTTGTTCATATCAGATGTTTCTGCTGGGTTCTCTAGCCTTGTCTTTACCTATGTGTTCATCATTCCTCTGTCTCTGCAACTGGATCCCAGGAGTTCAGTTCAGTGTTTAGTTGTGGGTATCTAATTCTGCTTCCATCAGCTACTGCATGAATGTTCATGTTTGTCTTTTTGTTATTGGGTTACCTCACTGTAGGAGTGAACCCCACAAAGCTACCCGCCCAACAGGGCGGGGTCAAGGTAGAGATAAAAGGTAGTGAAAGGAAAAGGGGCCTCCCTCTTTTTTCTCCTGGAAGCCAGCCAAGCTTCTAACTCCTGGTATGTGCGACTCTCTCTCTCCCTGATAAATAAATATATTGTTTTTCCCTATATAGCCTCGATTATCGTTATACCTGGTGGCACGGAAGTGGTTTGGAATTACAGCGCACGCCTTGGAAAACACCTGAAATCCATCCTCAAAGTGAGTGCTAAGCTCCCACCGTGAGGCCGTGGAGGCTACTTTGCCCCGTCTCGGCTGAGTTCGGAGCTCAGCTACTCTCCCCACGTGTGCTGTTAGGGCCCGGGACCGGGGACCCCGCCCCAGTCGGCACTGAGCGCACTCTCCCCGCGGAGCTGTTTTCCCTTCCCCATAAGCCCTGATACCCCGCCGGCCACTGCAGCCTTGGCTGCCAAGCTGTTCAGACCCTCTGCTGCCCAGCGCTCACACGCTTGCTGCTCACAGCTGCCGCGTGCTGTTCGCCCGTTCACGGACACCGCAGCAGTCTATCGCGGACACCGCAGCAGTCTACCGCTGCGTGTACCCTAAGCGGACACAGTCAGCCGCTGCGCGTGACCACCGGGCGTCCCCGCAGTGCGCCCAGCAGCGGCAGCTGCGGCAGCAGCAGCGCACACCGCGGGCTCAGCGCCATTGTTCCTCGGGGCCCCTGAGCGCCCCCGGCCACCGCTCTGCGCTCGGAGCTGCCCCCCCCACGATCGTTCTGCGCTCCTGCCGCCCGCCAAGCGCGCAGAACCGGGGACTCAGACCCCTTTGCCGCCCACCCGGCAACGTCACACGTGCTGCTCACAGCCCACTGCTGCAACTCGCAGTTGCTGACCGCCGCGCGTTCCAGCCTCCAGCATCCCGGCCATCAGTTGCCCGCTCCCTCCCCCCGCTGCTGCCCGCCAAGCAGAACCGGGGACTTTCGTGCCTGATTAATTCTATATTACACTGCCTCAGCAGCTACCAGAGCCATTGCAAGCTCCACTGCTGTGCGGTGAATCTGCCTTCCCAAATCTGCCCATTAAGTTTTCACAGGTTCCTTGGGAGCATCCGATTTTCCCGAGAGAGGCAGTGTTTGGCAGTACGCCTGCGCCACCTGCTGGCCAATCACGGTAACTACAGGTATTTTAATTTGAGATAATAAAGGAGGTGAATTTTTCCAATTTAGGAATCACCGATTCATGGTAAGAACATCTAATTATAACATGGCAGGTAATTTAACACTGCAGGATTTTGGAGATTTCATTACCAATGTGATGGATTATGTGGTAAAAGCAATTATGATATTTTTCTTACGTATATGTGTGCCATGCTTGTGATTAGTGTATTAATACATATAATCACTTGGAAGAAACATGAGCTTATGTTTCAAAAATTAGAGTCAAAAATTCAGGAACAGGTGGATTTGGCTACATTTAATTCAATGTCCGCTAAGACTGACTCTAACCAGGTGGAACTTTCCAATTTAGCAGAGTCAATTAAAAAATTAGAGTCAAAAATTCAGGAACAAGTGGATTTGGTTACGTTTAATTAAATGTCTACTTCATTTATGGTTAAGACTGAGTCTAATCAGGTGGAACTTTCCAAATTATCAGAGTCAATTCAAAAGTTAGAGTTAAAAATTCAGGAACAAGGGGACTTGGTTAAATTTGACCAGGACAACCTTCGAGACACATTCAATTCGATGTCCACTACATTTATGGCTAAGATGGAATATAACCAGGAGGAATTTTCAAAATTAGCAGGGTCGATTCAATCTATGTCTGATAATAATGGCAATCTAGCGGATCGAATGTGTTTTCTGGAAGGAAAAATAGATGCCTTTGGAGTTTTTAGGGAGGATGGTATGAAAAGCTTGGAATTTCGTTTAACTGAAAAATCCAAAGAGTTAAAACAATCTTTAATGCAGAAAATCCAAGACCTTAATGAACAATCTGAGGACTTGGGACAATTTCTAATGGAGGAAATAGAAGACCTCAATGAACAGTCCAAGGAATTGGAACAATTTTTGATGCAGGAAATACGAGACTTAAAGGATGACATGGTTGCAAAATTTCAATCTTTAGAAGATACATCCTCTGAAATATCAGAAGTGGAGTCAATGGATGCTAGGCCACTAGGAAATAAACGAAATACGGCTACTAGACATCCTAAGGTGGCCTTTCCAGTAACTGTAGTAGAAAGGTCATCATCACGGAGGCACCAATCTGGTTCCACTACACAGAAATGGGAACCTATTCCCATAAAAGATATGAACACAATTATAAATGCGATCATGGCTTTTGGGGTCCACAGTACTTATGTAAAACAGTTACTAAACACATGGGCAACTACTAATAAGATAACTCCCTCAGATTGGAATGATTTAATATCTGCAATGTTGGACCAGTATACACAAATACAGTGGAAAGCTTTGTGGAGACAGGAAGCCAAGGCCCTTGAACTTCAAGGTTTGAAGGATGGCTTTGATGCTTCTGAAAGATTATGTCTGTGTCTCTAAGATTATGGGAGAGAAGCAATTTTCTGACCCGCAGGTCCAAGCTGGTTATGATGAGCGTACATTTGATTTATGCAAAACAGCAGCACTAAATGCTTTGGATAAGGTTCGTGAACCAGGGGAAAGAGTTGAAGCATACTCGAAAGTGATACAGGGTCCGAGAGAAAGATTCTCTGAATTCTTACAAAGATTATCCAGAGCAGTAGATTTACAAATAACTGATCCTAATATTAGACGACTTCTTACAGAATCGTTGGCTTATGAGAATGCAAACCCACATTACAAACAGATACTGTGGCCATTAAAGGTAAGATCAGCACCATTGGAGGAATGGGTCTTATATACAACTAATGTTGAGTATGACAATCCAGAGGCAGGAACTTGGATAGGAGAAGCCATTTCTAAAGGATTTAGGAGGAATCAGGATGAAATATGGCCTACCCAAGAGGAGATACCAAATTGGGTTGGGCAAGCAATCTCTAGAAATTTTAAAAGACATCAACACTTTAGATGTTTTAATTGTGGTAAAATGGGACATCTGAGTAGGAACTGTAGACAACACATTCCTAGGAATAATTCTTCTACCAGGAATGTGTCAAACAGAAGGCCTCAACCTCCTGGTCTCTGCAGGAAGTGTGGAAAAGGCCGGCATTGGACAAATGAAAGCAGATCCACAACAGATAGACAAGGTAGATCTTTAAAGCCAAAAAACGGATCTCAGGGGCTCAACCGAGCCCCCAAAAGAGAGATTATCCGGTCATTCCCAGTGACAGTGGAGGACAGCCTCTCCCAGGACAATTAGAAGATCCACTGCCCATTGTAAATTATACGGCACTGGACAATACATTAGCTCCAGAGGATGAATCAATTACATCAGGAGGAGATACAAAACATATATTTTGGCAAACTTCTATACAATATCATAGACCCAAGCTGGCAGTCAAGGTAAATAATAGGGTAATTTACGGTCTACTGGACACAGGTAGTGACGTCACTATCCTTAATCAGCAGTCCTGGCCACACGACTGGGCTTTAAAAGAGGCTAATGTTCAATTCTTAGGGATTGGAACCCTATCTGAAGTTAAACAGAGCGTTAGATGGATTGACTTAATTGGGCCAGAAGGACAGAGAGGAAGGTTAAAGCCATACGTTGCAGATACTGCTATAAACCTCTGGGGTCGTGATCTACTCCAGCAATGGAATACACAGATTAACATTCCTCCTGTATCAGCTAGGAATCATAGACAAGCTTCTAGTGGTACAAAGAATAAAGTAAGGCAGTACAGAAAACAGATGCCAAATGTACAGGCTGTACAGATGCAAGATGCTAGTGCCAAACCAACAGAGCAACCAAAAGCTCTACCCTTAAAATGGCTGACAGATGAACCCGTCTGGGTGGGTCAATGGCCTATGACATCTGAGAAGTTAGAGGCTTTGGAGAAGTTAGTTCAGGAACAGTTAGATGCTGGACATATTGAGGAATCAACTAGTGCATGGAATTCACCTGTTTTTGTTGTCAAGAAGAAGTCTGGTAAGTGGAGAATGGTTACTGATCTTAGAGCCATCAACAAGGTAATTCAGCCTATGGGGTCTCTACAACTTGGGATGCTGTTACCTTCTCTAATTCCTAAGGAGTGGCCAATTATAGTTATAGACTTAACCATACCGTTACAAGAAAACGACAGAGAAAAGTTCGCCTTCACGGTACCTACCTATAATAATTCCCGTCCGGAACAGAGATTCCAGTGGAAGTTACTACCTCAAGGTATGCTAAACAGTCCAACTTTGTGGCAATATTTTGTGAATAAACCTCTAGAAATAATTCGTAAAAAATTTCCACATTCGTTAATATATCATTATATGGATGACATATTATTGTCTGATTCAAATAAGGATACATTGGAAAAGATGTTTGAAGCAGTAAAGGAAACTTTGCCTCGCTGGGGATTACAAATTTCCCCAGAAAAAATACAAAGAGGAGATTCAATTAACTATTTAGGTTATAAAATAGATGCTCAGAAAATTAGACCACAGAAAGTACAGATTAGAAGAGATCGTTACCGGACTCTTAATGATCTTCAGAAACTATTAGGTGAAATCTCTCAATTACAGACAATTATCGGTGTAGAACGGCATGATTTGAAACATTTGGAAATGGCTTTAAAAGGAGATAAAGATCTAAACAGCCCAGGAGTACTATCAGCTGAGGCTGAAAAAGAATTACAAGGGGTAGAAAAGAGAATATTAGAAGCACATGTGGACCGTGTGGATCCAAACCTGGATTGTATTCTAGTTATTTTACCATCTAGAGAATACCCCTCAGGAATATTAATGCAGAGGGAAGACATCATACTAGAATGGGTATTTCTGCCACATAAACAGAATAAAAAATTGAAAACATATATAGAAAAGATCTCTGATTTGATATTAAAAGGTAAGTTAAGGCTTCGTCAACTGACTGGGAAAGATCCAGCTGAAATTATTGTACCTTTAACAAATGATGAAATTTCCTCCTTATGGAAACATAATGAGTATTGGCAAATAGCTTGCAGTGACTTTTTGGGAACTATTAATAATAACTATCCCAAAACAGAGAGAATCAAATTCATAAAGAAAACAATTTGGATTCTTCCACGTATCGTGAGACAAACACCTATTTCTGGAGTTCTTACCTTTTACACGGATGCAAACAAATCAGGTAAGGCAGGGTATAAATCAGGAAATATAAGTAAAATAGTTCAAAGCCCTTACAACTCCGTACAAAAGGCAGAGTTATATGCCATTCTCATGGTAATTAAAGACTTTACAGAGACTCTCAATATAGTCACGGATTCTCAGTATGCGGAAAGAGTTGTCTTGCATATTGAGACTGCAGAATTTGTTCCTGATAGTACAGAATTAACCTCATTATTTTTACAATTACAGGAAACCATCAGAAACAGGACTCATCCTATATATATAACACACATCAGGTCCCATACAGGTTTGCCAGGTCCGCTGGCACAAGGCAATGATGAAATTGATCGTTTATTAGTAGGTAATGTGTTGGAAGCTTCAGAATTTCATAAGAAACACCATGTCAACAGCAAAGGTTTAAAGAAGGATTTTTCTATCACCTGGCAACAAGCCAAAGAAATAGTAAAAAATTGCCCCAGTTGCTCCTTCTACAATCAAATTCCATTACCAGCAGGTTGTAATCCTAAAGGTATTCATAGAAATGAACTTTGGCAAATGGATGTATTTCACTTCCCAGAATTTGGCAGTTTAAAATATGTACACCATACCATAGACACGTTCTCAGGATTCCAATGGGCTACTGCCCTCAGCTCTGAAAAGGCTGACTCTGTTATTACACACCTCTTAGAGGTGATGGCTGTTATGGGTATACCTAAAACGATAAAAACTGACAATGCTCCAGCATATGTCTCCAGTAAGTTGGAACAATTCTTCAAATATTATAATATAAAACATGTAACTGGTATACCTTACAATCCCACAGGACAAGCAGTGATTGAAAGATCTAACCGAACCTTAAAAGAAATGCTTCATAAGCAGCCGGGGAGAACAAAGACCCCTAAACACAGGTTACACAATGCTTTACTAACATTGAATTTTCTTAATGCTGATGAAAAAGGACAAACTGCAGCAGAAAGACACTGGACTACAGAGAAGACTTCTGAATTGAACCAACCAGTGTATTTTAAGGATATTATGACCTCAGTCTGGAAACCAGGATATGTGTTACGTTGGGGAAGGGGCTATACTTTTGTTTCCACAGGAGAAGAAAAGCTTTGGGTCCCATCTAAATTAATTAAGATTCGATCAGAACAGAAAACGTCTCAGGAGGAGGAAGGATGACAGCTCATCTACAAGGTCTGCTAAGCATAAGGAGACCTCATAAAAGGAAAGAGAAGTATTCTGTTTGTGTCTTTACAGGACAATTAGAAAACCCTAGGTATATGGATACCTAAAGAAGAAAGGATAGCTACTCAGAGGACCACCAAACATGAAATAATGTGATGTGTTATCAATGTCTACATCTCTGTATTGTGTTATTATAATTTCTATTTCTTCCACTTTTTAATATGCCTGAGTCCCAATTCATTTAATTATTACTGGCTTTGGAGTTGGATTGGCTCTCCTACTTTAAACCCAAGCATATTGTTAAAATGTAATTCAGACTTTCTTTATTATATCAAAGAGCCATTGATATAAGACAGAAACAACATCAAAAAAAGACATACATATATGGGGACTGCCATCTGTGTATATTTGATTTTTCTAAAACTCTAATCTCCTTCATGTGTATTATCTTCCTCAGGGTTGCCTTTTCCAGTATTCCTACACATAGAAGTTAAGAATTTCTGTGCTAACATTAATATTTCAGTTTTCTAGAGACAAAGGGATTTCTTGACAGTGATCTTCAACTGCTTCAGAAAGAGAATGTGGATTCACTTTCCCAACTCTGCCTGATTCGACTGGATACATCTAAACTACCCCACACCATCGACCCCACCTGACAGGCACCATCCTGAAACCAGCTTGGAGCTACATTACCCGACACATCGTCAGGCCAAGAAACGGATACAGTGCATCTTCTACAATCTGATCAGAGCTTCAGACAAGAGCTTCAATCAAAATCAGAAATCTAATCCGGAACTTCAGTCAAGCCTCTCCTGCAAAACGACCTATTTAAGACTCTTGTTATACTAACAATTTTTCCCACAGGTCCCCATGATTGTCATCGTCCCACTTCAGCAGGAAGTAACTTTGAGAATTCCACGTCCCCTCTCCCTACTATTGACATAAAAGGATAGTTTACCCCTGTTAGTGTAATTTGCAATTATTTAGGGTTGGAACCGGAAGGAGGTGTTCAGACTTAGGCATCCCTTTCAGATAAGTTTAGAATTTAGGTGGAATGGATATGTTTAGTTTAGGATAAGTAGATTATAACTTAATTATCACCCTCTATGTATATATGTTGTATATGTTTGAGTTTGTATCAAATTTAAATCTTCTATTTAGACTAAAAGGGGAATTGTAGGAGTGAACCCCACAAAGCTACCCGCCCAACAGGGCGGGGTCAAGGTAGAGATAAATGGTAGTGAAAGGAAAAGGGGCCTCCCTCTTTTTCTCCTGGAAGCCAGCCAAGCTTCTAACTCCTGGTATGTGTGACTCTCTCTCTCCCTGATAAATAAATATATTGTTTTTCCCTATATAGCCTCGATTATCGTTATACCTCACTCAGTATGATTTCTTCTAGTTCTATCCATTTGCCTGTGAATTTCATGATTCCATTGTTTTTTTCTGCTGAGTATTAATCCATTGTTCAAATTTACCACATTTGTTTTTCCATTCTTCCATTCTTTACCCAATGTGAGAGGAATCTAGATTGCTTCCAGGTTCTGGCTATTACAAATAATGCTGATATGAACATGGTTGAACATATGTCCTTGTTGTATAATGTGCATCTTCTGGGTATATGCCTAGGAGTGGAATTTCTGGGTCTTGTGGTAGACTGCTTCCCATTTTCCTGAGGAACCAGCATGCTGATTTGCAAAGTTGCTTCTAAAGTTGGCACTCTCATCAGCAGTGGAGGGGTATTACCCTTTCTTCACATCAACTCCAGCATAAACTCTCTTCGGTGTTTTGCTTTTAGCCATTCTTTCAAGAACAAGATGGTATCTCAGAGTTATTTTGATTTGCATTTCCCTAATGGCTAAGGATGTTGACCACTTTCTTACATGTCTTTTTTAAATGTTCTTGAGATACATCTGTGGCTTTATTTTTTAAAGATTTATTTATTTATGATGTATACAGTGTTCTCTCTGCATGTATGTCCACAGGCCAGAAAAGGGCACCAGATCTCATTATGAGATGGTTGTGAGCCACCATGTGGTTGCTGGGAATTGCCAGTGCTCTTAACCTCTGAGACATCTCTCAAGCCCTTACATGTCTTTCAGCCACTTTAAATTCCTTTGTTGGGAATCTCTATTTAGTTCTGTTCCCCAATTTTAATCGGACTATTTTGTGTGTTGATGACTAGCTTCTTTAGTTCTTTGTATATTTTTGAAATCAGACTTCTGTGAGATGCAGGGTTGGTGAAGATATTTTCTCATTCTGTAATCCTCCTTTTGGCTTGTTAACTGTGTCCTTTGCCTTATAGAACCTTCTCAGTTTCAAGAGATCCCATTTATTAATTGTGCATCTCATTGGCTATGTTACTGTTGTTATTTTCAGGAAGCATTTTCCTGCACCAATTCATTCAAGGGTACATTTCAGTTTCTCTTCTAAGAGGGTCAGTGTGGTAGGATTTTTGTTGAGTTGTTCGTTCCATTTTGACTTAAGTTTTGTGAAGGTGATAGATATGGTCTTTCTGCAGTATTTTTCATGTCCTCATTCAGTTATTCCAGCAACATTTGTTGAAAATGCTTTCTTTTTTCCATTGTATAATTTTAACTTTTTTTCAAAAATCAGGTGTTCTTTGGTATGTTGGTTAATGTCCAGGTTTATAATTTGATTCCATTCTACTACCTACCTATTTCTTTGCCAATACCAAGATGTTGTCAGGACTTGCTCTATAACAGAGCTTGAAGTCAGGAACAAGTTCCTTTATTGTACAGGGTTGTTTTGGCTATCGTGGTTCTTTTGATTTTTCATATATAGTTGAGTATTGTTCTTTCAGGGTCTGTGAAGAATTGTACTGGGATTTTGATGGGGTTTGCAATGAGTCTCTTGATTTCTTTTGTCAAGTTTTTCATTTTACTGTGTTTATCCTACCTTTCCAAGAGCATGGGATATATTTCCCTTTTCTGGTATCTTCTTTAATTTGTCTCTTTGAAAACTCAAAATTCTTGTTACAAAGTTCTTTCACCTGTTTAGTTAGAGTTACCCCAAGACATTTTATGTGGTTTGTGGCTATTGTAAAGGGTAATGATTCTGTGAAATCTTATTCTACCCATTTATCATCTGTATATACTAGGGCTGTGATTTTTTGAGTTAATATTGTATCATACAACTTTGCTGAAGGTGTTTGACAGTTGTAGGAGTTCCAAGGTTAATGAGGAATATTAAGCTACACATCTATAATATCATATGCCTATACCCATCCTGGGCATATCTATTGCACCTAAACCTAAAATTATCTGGAAGAGATGCCCAAGTCTGAATACCTCATTCCAAATCCAACCCTAATATCAACAGTAGGGAAAGGGAGCTTTGTATTCTCAGAATTACTTCCTGCTGAATTGTAATGATGATGACCTCATGGGATCCTGTAGGAAGAAAAGGTTAATGAATTGAAAGTCTTGAGAAGATTAACTACAACACTTTTACCCTGTTGCTGCTTGGCAGAACATGCTTGACTGAAGTTCTTAACTTGATTTAAGTTCTTGTGTGAGGATCAGGCCAGAGTGTAATGAGAAGGTACTCCATATAATTTAAATAGTCTGGAGTTGTCAGCTTAGTATGAACCATTTCAGTGCATGAGAGGTTTTCAGGTCGCTTATGTAAACTATGATATCATCTGCAAATAGTGAAATTTTGACTTCTTCTTTTCCAGTTTCTAGATTCTTGATCTCCTTTTGTTGCCTTATTGCACTAGCTAGAACTTCAAGTACAATATTGAAGAGTTATGGCGAGAGAACAGCCTTGTCTTGTTCCTGATTTTAGGGGAATAACATTGAGTTTCTCTCCATTTGTTGGCTGTTGCTTTACTGTATATAGTTTTATTATGTTAGGTATGTTTCTGTTATTCCTTATCTCTACAAGACCTTTATTATAAAGATGTGTTGTACTTTACCAAAGGATTTTTCAGCATCTTGTGAGATGATCATATGTTTTTTTCTTTTTCAGTTTGTTGATATGGTGGATTACATTGATGGATTTTTATATGTTGAACCATCCCTGCATCACTGGGATGAAACCTAGTTGATCATGATGGATTATGTATCTGATGTGTTTTTGTATTTGATTTTATTGAGTATTTTTTGCATCAATGTTCATGAGGGATATTGATCTGGAGTTCTCTTTGCTAGTTTTGTCTTTGTGTGGCTTGTATACCAGGATTATTGAAGCCAGGTAAAAATTGTTTAGCAATGATCCTTTTGCTTCTATTGTGTGGAACACTTTGCGGAGAATTGGTATTAGCTGTTTGACTAGAGACAGGGTGGTGAACTACATCACTAGACAGGCCCACTTTTGATTGTGGCTAGAGGAATGTATGCAGGTTCTTATAAAAGACTTTAGTAGAACTACATTAGCTTTCTTTTCAGCTTCCAGTATGGTAGCGAAGGCTACTTGACTCAACTGTTTTACACATTTTCTCTTGTAAGTAATTTCTAAAAAGAACACTTGCTTATACCCTCAACAAGTGTGCAGTTTATCATTACAGCTACATCTGATACCACGAGTGCTAAAGAAAAGACATACATGTATGAGCAATATATAAAGAGTGTGAAATGAACTTCTGCTTTGATTTGGGCATATAATTCCTCAACAGCCATATGAGTTCAGTTGGTAGAAACCTTGTAAGCACAAGTGATTACTTAACAAGCCAAGGTCTCCTCTTTATGAGTTTCAAACAGGCCACCATGGAGATGCCAAAGCACGATTGAAGCTGTGATAAGTTAATGGCTAGCAATCCAACATTTTCACCTGAGAATGATAAGAGTAAAAGAATTGTAAGGAAAGCAGGGTGCACAATGGGGTCAATAATCACTAGAATGGAAATCACATAAGTATGGTTGGTGGTCAAGAGTCTCTATGGATTACCTTCTCTTTTTTTTGGTTTTTACGAGACAGGGTTTCTCTGTATTGTTTTGGAGGCTGTCGGTCCAGCCTGGCCTCGAACTCACAGAGATCTGCCTGCCTCTGCCTCACGAGTGCTGGGATTAAAGGCGTGCACCACTGCCACCCGGCTGTGTGGATTACCTTCTTAATGTCTATTAAGTGAACAAAACTTGCTACAGTTGATGAAGCATGCAATTTTCACACACAGTAAAAATTTATTGTTAAATATTGCACAGATTTATATTTTCTCATTTTTTAAAAAATATTTATTTTTTGTGGTTGAAAGACAATTTTCATGTAAGGTATACTGATGAGATTCCAGGACCAATCCTCTCAGATTTTTTTCCATTTTCCTACCAGAACCACAAACCTTCCCTTTTTTCAATTGAAGGAATAGGAATATACAAACAGAAAATGATTTAGAAAAAGAAAAAAAAGCCACCAGGAACACACAAATGCGACATCCTGTAAAAGAAAATATTAATAGCTTATATGAAAGAAGAATGAAAATTCTCCCATTTCAGGAGTTTATGAAATTTCCACTCACAGTTTTGCCCATCACTAACAACAACTGTGAATTTGTAAGGGAAATGATGAAATTTTCAGGTTGGGATTCTATTTGTAAATGGAAAGATTAGGCCTTGATTTTATAAATCCAGGTTCTGCACAGGTCTCAGGAATGGCTCCTTCCACAGACAGGATGAAGATTTTAGTCTTAGCAACCTGCTGCTTGACTTATCTGTCCTCTACCACTTATTCTCCAGCTGGTCTAGGTCCTTATCTAAGAAGTACCCTGCTCAGGAATATTTAAATCATGTGAGGCTATGGAAGTAAATAAAGTGATGTTCATACCACAGCCAACATATGATTAGGCTTCTCTCCACAGTCACTGAACACTAGATCATCACCATGGTATGGAGCTGGATCATCCTATTTCTGGTGACAGCAACTACAGGTAAGAGCTCCAAGTTCCAGACTTGTCCTTGATCTCAGGAGACATTGACATCGACTCAGCCTTTATGTCCACAGGTGTCTACTCCCAGGTCCAGATGCAGCAGTCTGGGGCTGAGCTGGTGAAGCCTGGGTCCTCTGTGCAGTTGTCCTGCAAGGATTCAGGCAACACCTTCACCAGCTACTACATGAGCTGGGTGAAAGCAGAGTCCTGGACTGGGCCTGGAGTGGATTGGATGGATTTATCCTGAAGATGGCAACAGGAAGTACAACAAGAAGATCCAGGGCAATGCCAGACAGACTGGAGACACATCTTCCAGAATAGCCTACATGAAGCTCAGCAGCCTGATATCTGAGGAATCTTCACAGTATTACTTTGTGAGACAAATAGTGTTGCAACTACATCCTGAGTGTGGCAGAAACTCTGGAGGGGCAGGAAGCTTCCCTGGTATGGAGAAAACAGAGAACATCAGCCTGGCAGTTTGCACAGAAATAATGATTCTGAGTGTCCCTTTGTCACTTTGTGAACTTTTCAAAAGGACTGCTGAAAATAAAGTGATCCTGATTCAGGGTGCTGTCTAACAGTGACCACCTGCAATGACATGATTTGGCCTTAATAAAACAACAGAGCAAGCCATGTCAACTCATTGTGTACATATATGTCTTTTAAATTTAAGAGACTACAACTTTTGATGAGTAGATAGGAATTGTCTATAATATGAATTTGGCCAGTAAAATACAAATCAACCATACCAGGGCAAATTAAAACCCCTTTCAAGCTGGGCATTGGTGGCAAATGCCTTTGATCCCACCCCAGAGGCAGAGGCAGGTGGATCTCTGTGAGTTTGAGGCCAGCCTGGTCTACAGAGAGAGTTCCAAGACAGCCTCCAAACAATACAGAGAAACCCTGACTCAAAATCTTATGTCTTATTGTTTGAGAATTAGAGATGCACTTGCATGTCATGATGTGGAGTCCTCAGAGTATAAATTTTGCCATGTTGACAACATTTAGGGCTCCTGCACAGATAACAGTTGAGACAGATTAGTGGGATTCCAACAAGGGAATATGAGAGACCAGTTCATGTTATCAGGAGCCCTGAGTGTTCACTGTCTGTTTGCTGAAATTGGATTGTCTTTGTCTCAAGTCCTTGATTAACACTGATTGACAATGAATGGACATTTGCATATGATTCACAATGATCTCCCCACACCCTCTCCCTCTTACTCACACACACAAACACACTCACACACACACACACAAAACTGCTCACAGATAAACCTTTTTGTTTTTAGAGACAGCAAAGCATACTTAGACCTTCTCTTGGTTCTTCACTCTGACAACTCTGAACCAAATCATTTATGTCTGTGTCTGCATTTTATGTTGTTTAATAGTTAGAACTCTTGGCTGGCCAAATACTGAATGCCAGCAACAGAAATAATGCTGCCATTTAAACTGTTATAGAATTTTATTTAAATGTGTTTTGATTTGCTTATGGTTCATTCATTTAACTCCGTGAAGCTTTGTTACTGTACATGTCTAAAACACCCAATAGTCCTAATAGGAGCTAAACAGTCAAGAGAGAATCAGGAGCAAGGATACGCAGTGCTGGAAGCCAGAGAGTATAAATAGAAGGTAAACAAATGAGAGGAGCCAGAAAACAAGAAGAGGAGGTATTCAGAGGACAGTCACCAAGCCGCCAAGCCAGCTGTGAAGTAAGAAACAATGAGATACATGGAAGTAAGAAAGACAAAAGTCTAGAGGGAAACGGTAGATGGGATAACTTAATAAAGTTGGCAATAAACAAGACAAGCTAAGGTCATGAACACGTAACTAAAAATAAGCCTTCTTGTGTGACTTATTTGGGGACTGGGAGATGAGCACCTCAAAAGACACTCATAAGGACAAAAGAGTAAAAAATAAACTACACCAATAGAAACCATGTTAGAATCTTACTATTTTGATTAAAACAGTAATATTAAAAAGAAAAAAAAAGAATCAATGTAGTGGACAGTGGAATTCTCCATTGTAAAATTCTTTGTTTACTTGTTTATTTGTTTGTTTACTGACTCATATCAGTGCCAGTAAGTTGTATAAACAAGGTACCATGACTAGAAAACGTAACTTATTTCCCATCTGACATGGCTCCTCTAACATACAAGAGCACTCTCAGCGTGAAAGTTGATTAGAATGTTTGTTTTCCTGCCAATATTTCTATTTATCTCTAGAATTACTTCTTACAGTTCATAATTCTCCTTCCTTATGCTCTGGGGTCTTTTAAGTTTAAGCAATTTTCAACTTCTGTCAAGTTCTGTAGAGCACACTTTGGTAGAAAATATGTGCAGCACTTGCAGAGGGATGTGATAAAATTGTTTCCTGTGCCCAGAATGTATCTCTTCTTGTAATATGTCTTGTGCAATCACCTCTAGATGTATTTTTCTATTATATTATGTGTTAAACCAGCATCATGAGTCATAGTTTTACCTCAGTAGTCTTATAAATACAAGGAGTATGTTGAGTTCTTGATCTATTGAACCATGCCTGGAAATCTAGTATTTAATGCATGTAGCATGTCTGGGAATTTTTTTTATTTTTTATTTTTTTCTTTTATTTTCCAGTTTAAATTTAGATAAGAAACGAGGTTGCTTCACAAGTCAGTTCCAGGTCCCTCTCCCATTCCCTCCCCTCCTCCCGTGCCCTCCCCCCAACCCCCCCCCGTTATCCCCTCATTCCCCCAGGGAGTGTGAGGCCCTCCATGGGGGTGTCCATAGTCTGTCATTTCATATAGGGCAGGGCCTAGACCCTTCCCCAAGAGTTCAGGGTGAGAGTGCACCTCACATTGTTCTATGGGAGTCCAAAGTCCGTGTGTATATTTGGGATGGGTACTGATCTGCTGCCCAGGGCTCAATAGATACCCTAGGCCTCCTCATTGACACCCAGATTCAGGGATAGAATCCAGCATGTCTGGGAATTTAATGTGGATAAAAGAAATAGATGGTTTTGTACAGACTAGGCAATCTCTCATGCAGTTTGTCCTGTATTTCTGTACCTCTGACAAAGAATTGGAGGAAAGAACAGTTTGACTTTCATTGTCAATTTATATAAATATTTTTTAGATTGTAGTATACTTCGTTTTCCACTTCCTTTTTTCCATAGGAAACTTCCTTTGGATACCACGGTTTTCCTTCAAATTCGTAGCTTTTTCTTCTATATTATTGTTTTAATTTTAAATAGCTTGCTTCACATGTCAATCCCAGTTCCCTCTCCCTCCCCTCCTCCCACACTTCACAACAACCCCCAGGCTCCCACCCTATTGCCACTTCCTTCCACATAGGGATATCTAGAGTCTGTCATTTCACCCAGGGCAGGGTTCAGGCACTCTCCTAAGAGTCCAGGCTGAGAGAGGACACCTCTTTGTGCTATAGACACATGAAGTCCGTTTGTATTCCAGGGATAAACACTGATCCACTGCCCAGGGCCCCATAGGTTGCCCAGGCCTCCTCACTGACTGTCACACTCAGGGGGTCTGGATCTGTCTCATGCTGGCCCCCCCAGCTGTCTGTCTGGGGTCCAAGAGCTCTCCCTTGTTCAGATCATCTGTCTTTGCTGGTTTTTCCCAGCCCATTCTTTGCCAATTTTCTCATTGCTCCTCTCTCTCTCTGTCCCTGGGTTCCACGGGTTCAGTTCAGTGTTTAACTGTGGGTGTTTGCCTCTGCTTCCATCAGTCACTGGATGAAAGCTCCAGGATGATTATAGACATCAAGCTCATTATCAGGAATGGGTATTCAAGGTGCTCTCTCCACTATTGCTTAGCTTGCCAGTTGGTGTCATACCTTTAGATCGCTAGAGGTTTCACTGGTGCCAGATCTGTCTTCAAACCCATGATTCCCTCTTCCCCCTATTTTACCCCCCACTCAACCTTCCTGTTCTCCCATGACATACTCTCTCTTCCTCTTCTCCCCCTGTCTTCTTCCGAGAAACACTCCCCCCTCACCCCTCACCCCTCACCATCTTCCCAAACTGTCCAGAAGATATTGCCTCATTCCTCTTCTCTGGGGTACCATGAATATCTCTCTTAGGGTCTTTCCTGTTTCCCAGACTCTGTCAGTGAAAGTGCAGACTGGCAATATCCTGATCCATGTCTAAAATCCATATATGAGTGGGTACATAGTATGTTTGTCTTTTTGTGACTTGATTACCTTACTCAGGATGGTTTCTTCTAGTGCTATCCATTTACCTGCGAGTTTCAAGATTCCATTGTTTTTTCTGTTTTTTAATTGATAACTACATGTTTTTGTCTCTCTTTCTGTCTTTGTGTGTGTGTGTGTGAGTGTGTGTGTGTCTGTGTGCGTGTGATTTCTATATTTACAAATAATGAAATCTATCCTCTATCCATATATTGTGTTTTCAGGGCCATAAGTGACTGGAAAATTTACAGGTATACTCTTGTCTCTCGAAGACTATTTCTCCTGCTCTGGGCTCCATAGTTGCCTATAATCCTTTGACTAGCACTGAGACCTGGTGCACACTCATCCTTTCATATTAGCATGTCTATTGTTTTAATTTTTAGCTCATGTTTCAAGATCTTTATCAGGTGGACTTCATAGATGTATATTTTCAAATATTTCTAGAAAATCTAATCTCAGAGAAAATTTACTGTTCCATTGGCTCACACCCTCTTCTGTCTCCCCCTTCCAAAATAATCCCAAATCCTGTGATGCATGAGTTGTGTTGTAGATGTATCAGTCGAGGCTTGGCTTTAACATTTCTGCATTTTGATCTGCTGTAGTATTCTGTCATCATCTCGAACTTTTGTACAGAAAAGTTTCCATTATGAGTGAAGGAATAATGCTTATTTATAAGTATGAAGACAAAGAGTTACAGTGCAGTTAGTGATCTATGACTTAATAAATCCTGAGTAGTTGCTTAGTTTTTCTACCAATAGTTGTCTTAATTTAGATTTTAATGCATTCGACTTGAGTAGGTATTTTATAAATATTTATTTATCATTAACTAGTTGATTGGATCATAGCAAAGTGAATTTTTAACTCTCTCTCTTTACTATAACTACTCTTACACCTCCCAATATGATATATGATTACAGAAATAAAACAGTCATTTATGGTCTTTTACCTATTTACTTTTACATGGTATAATATATATGGTGTGGTAATTGCTACTATTTTCTGTACTACTTATATATTTAACTTTTTGTTTACATGCCTCTGTGTGTGTTTGTGTGTCTGAGTGTGTGTGTATTCTTTTAGGATCTACTTGTGTTCCTTTAAGTTCTTGGGTTAGAAAGTAGGTGATTTTCATTAACTTGATTAACTTTGGGATGTTGTTCACTGCAATGTTACCGTTTTCCTTTTATCCTCTTTCATATTTGAGATTTTAAATACAAGAACATTGAATTCCAGTGTTACCTCTTTGTCCTGACTTCTCTCATATGTTGTTAGAAGCATGTGTTGAATCACCTGCTGCTTGTCATATCAGGTGACATAGAGATAGTGGAGGGCAGCACTGTCCTGTGTGGATAGAGTATTTCTAAATCTTCCTTCTGACTGTGACTTCAACAGACTTTGCTTCTGCCAGGTTCATAACACGTTTTACAATATCTTCAGGGAATCTGAGTGTTTAGGTTTTCTAAACCAAAGCATCCCAACAACATTCTCCCTCTTCAGTCTGTATCATATGCAGAAATTATTGAGTTGATCCCCATTCTGTCCTGCTAAACTCTTGTTGCTAAACAGTGATAGCAATAATGTTTTCCTAGTATATCCCAGAGTTCATCTGAGGCATCTACAGTTCTGAAACCTGGAGCCCATTCAAATTCGAAATAGCAATTTAAGAGATAAAAGAGCCCTGTGTTCCATTGTTTTTAAACATGTCAGTCACCACTCAAACAGTAAAGGCTACAGACAAAGCAATCTTTTGTCTATCATCATAATTAAATATATGGACTGAGAAATCAAACGGATGTGCATCCTGGATGTTAACTTCTATAGTATCTAGAAACGGAAATTCTACTCTGGGAAAATACGGAACAATAACTGCCTGGGATGAAGGATGAACAAGAATGAAAAGAAAAGAGAAGTGTAGGTTTGATAGATGTGAGGCCATCCTTCTGGAAGGGCTGGGCAGGATCACTTGGAGGATATGTTTCCCTGCCGTGGGGCTATACTCCAGCAGCAAAAGGCTCAAACAGACTCCGGGGTGTCAGGGTATTATGACTTTTTCAGCTGAGGGTGTGAAGAGAAAAGATATGCACACTCCATTGAAGGATTCCTTCTTTACAATTTTAATGTGTTCCTTCTTCTGATTTCTATACTCTTTTTCCATCTCCATACCGAAATGTCCATTCTTTATCTCTTGATGTTTTCCTTCTCCTGATCCTTATTTTTCCCTTACAGTTTTTATACCATTGCAAAACCTTTCAAGCAATATAAAAACGTTACAATGCACTTATATTACATTTTAAGAGAGTAACTACAATGAGTATAAGTTTGAAAAGTACAGCATATTTTCCATATCCTCAACATGATTAAAAATGTTATACATTACAGATGAAAAACAAGTTTTCTCAAAAACCTATGTACATCCATACCCAAGCAACTTGATATAGATTAACAGTTTAAGAAAGCAAAGTATTCTTAGGTATTTCCTTCATTTGCAGGATGAATTTTGTTGCTACAAAGAAAGAACCAAGTGTTTCATTTTTATCTTGGAATGTACCCAAATAAGCTGAACTAAAAAAATCCAGGGACAGAGAGGGAGGACTGATGAACAAAGGCATTAAGACTGGGCTGGTTTAACCCCCAGAAACAGCTGACCTGACAAGGGGTAGCTCTTGAGTCCCAGACTGATGCCTGGGAATCCAGCATGGGACCCCCTGAATGAGGGTGTCAGTGAGAAGGCCTAGGTTATCTATTGAGCCTTGGGTAGTAGATCATTATTTATCCTGGGTATACAAATGGATTTTGGGCTCCCATTCAACAATGAGAGATGCACTCCCACCGTGGACTCTTGGGAGAGTGTCTAGGCTCTGGCCTGGATGAGAAGACAGACTATAGACAACGCCATGGAGGGCCTCACCCTCCCTTAGGAAATAAGTGGGTATCGAGGGGGGGTTGGTGGGAGGGCACAGTGGGAGGGGAGGGAAATGGAGAGGGACCTTGAATTGGCATGTGAAGCAACCTTGTTTCTAAATTAAATTTAAATTAAAAAATAAATCCTAATTGAATCACAAACTTAAATATTTGTACATTAAAACATTCAACTCTAATATAAATCTTTAGGGTGCATACTAACTGATTAATAGTTTGGTTTTATATCAGGATTTTTAGGCAGGAATTGGTAGAAGGAATTAATCATTGTCTTTGATCATGAACTAATTCTTAGCATAAAAGAATTTCAGCTAAAAATAATTGGGCTACTTTGTATTTGTGACCCTTACCTACTGATTGTATAACTCAACTCTGTGTCCTTGTGAACTGTAGATTATTTTCTTGGACATTTAATTTCAATGCTATTATCAAAACATCCAATCCAATTTGAAGTTATTTTCGGACTTGCTTGCAGCTTTGGTGCACACTGAAACCTATGAATGCACCTTTCAATATTAAGATTGAAAGAATTTGAGAGAGCCTTGCTCCTGGAAACTCAATTGTTTTCCCTAATCATTAACCTGAAATGTAGTCTATGCAGCTGTGGAGGTGAAACTCATCGGCCCTAGCTGCATTGACACCTCCTTGTGTGTATTTTATAGTGGTGGTCTCCCAACATCAATTCACTCCATGTAAGATACCACACAAAGATGGCAGCAGCAAACATGTAAAGCACAGTGGGAGAAATAGAAATTCTGAAATCTGTGGTCTCAGTCTTTTGCCTATCAGATTCACCAATCTGGGATTCACCTCCAGGTGGACTGACACCTGAACTTCAATTGCTACCTGCTGCTCCTCTGACATGCCTGCCTGTTAACATGCAGAATTCAAATGCAGAGCTCTGCCTTTAAGTTCAGCTTGTCAGTAATTCCCAATTTCTAAAGGCAAATAGATAAACAGGTTACAAAAAGAAGTGAATTAGAAGATAACAAAAGAAATTCACAGACTGGCAGGAAAAGACTTACAAATTTGATTACATGAACCCTTGAACTCAGACATATCATATGAAATCAATACAGAAAGGGAGTTTCCAAATCAGGAAGCAGTTGCAAACACAGCTATAGTTATGCAGGTCGTTTTATGTTCATCAGGGTTGAGGTCCACACAGCAGTGCTAGTTCTTATAGAAATGAGAACCACAAAGAAAAATGTGATTGCTATTTGTAATCTCAGAAATGGAGAACTAAATTGAAATTAACATCAAAATGAATTTTTCGTTTGCATGAGATAGTAGGAGATTATTTGAAAATTATGAAACGTGATACCATTTTCCCCAACATTAACATTATGACCTGATTCCTTCTTCGCATTTACAAATAACCCAGCACCTGCCATCACCAGGCTCCATTACAGAGCTTTCTATGTAGCAGGAAGTTATGCAAATTGGTCCTCTCTCTTCTCATGAAAAGCACCCCAGCCCTGACCTTGCAGCTCAGGCAGAGGAGCTCAACTGTGGATCCCAAGACTTCACGTGGCAATCAGCATGGAGTTGGGGCTGAGCTGGATTTTCCTTGTTGCACTTTTAAAAGGTAATTTATAGAGAAAAATAGATGCTAAATATGTGATTGGACATTAATACTAGGGATAATATACATGTGTGATGATTTTGTGATTAAATTTTTTATGTTTGCAGGTGTCTGCTGTGAGGTGCAGATGGTGGAGACTGGGGGTGGCCTGGTGAAGCCTGGGGGTTCCCTGAAACTCTCCTGTGCAGCCTCTCGATTCACCTTCAGTAGATATTGGATGACTTGGGTCCGCCGGGCTGGAATGGGATGGAGAAATAAAACCTGATGGCAGTACCACAAACTATGCATCATCCGTGAAAGGCCAATTCACCATGTCCAGAGACACTGCCAAGAACACTATGTACCTGCAAATGAACAGTGTGAAGTCTGAGGACACTGCCACTTACTACTGTGTGAAATACACAGTGATAGGATCTCGGTGTGAACCCATATATAAACCTCACTTTGAGGCCACTCACAACCACCAGGGGTCACACAGCATACAGAGAATACACATCCATTCCAAAGAATATAGAAGGCATAATTAAGCAATCTTCTCAGCAGCTTACTCTCCTTTCATCTCACATTTCCCAGATGGCTCTCTAAATATTTGTTCATTGGGTGACTGTTATCCTTATATCTCATGTGTTTTTGTTGTTATTTAAGAAAGGAGGAAGAGTCTCAGAATAACAAAATGCAAAGTGACAGTCATGAATGTAAAATCTTCTCAAGCTACATCACGGAAATCACAGGTGGAAGTTCATGGGTATTCATGCATCATTTTTTCTCATATTTAAGCATATACAAGGTCATATTTCTTTATTAGAGTAGCCCTTATATAGAGGGAAAATCAATAGGAAGATGTTGCTCAAATACATGTACATAAATCCTACAAACGTTAAACCTCCCCTCCTCTTCCTGAACAGTATAAACTTCAGGTTCTGATCCGACATCCTCTTTTTTGAGCTAATTCAATTTTTGTGACTGTTCTCTCTGCTCTACATGGAATTGGACAAACTGATTCCCTTTAAAATCAGGGTATATGGGGAGATGGCAATTTAGCCATACATTATTGTCTTACACATGACCTGAAGATAAAATTTCATCACCAGGAAGGCATTGAACATATGCATTTAATAACATGCTAACCTTAATTAAAAGCAAGATCTGCTCAACTAGAAAATCTCTTACAAAATTTACCATTTTATCTAAATCTACAGGGATCATGTTGCATCTATGTGGTGACTCCTTTGCTGTGACAGAGTCAGCTCATTTCTTTAAGAGTCACAGAAATTTCAGCTTTGTTCTTTCAATGCACAAAGTGTGAGGAAGTTTGTCTTAGTAACTTTTGTACTGCTGCGACGAAACACCATGACTAATTCAGCTCATAAAGAAAGCATGCAATTGGGGTTATAGTTTCTAAGATATGCAAACCAAAGGTATAGTTCCTGAAGTAGTCACTGAAGGATAACAGCTTGATCCACAAGCAGGTAGCAGAGAGTCACACTGAAAATGTCTAGAGATATTAGAATCTCTAAGTATTCTCCCATTGACTCACATTCTTTAATACAGGCATACATTCTAATACCCTCCAAAGATTTCCTCAATCTGAAGACAAGGTATTCATACATTTGTATTATTGGAAGTACATTCTGGTTCACACTATACAATAGGTCCAAACTCTTAATGGAATGAAGGATTGGTACTTAGCAATGTACTAGCAACACGGATAATGAAAAAGAAGGTGACAGTTCTGTTCAGGGAGAGAAGGAAAAGAAATGAAAGGCTTCATTAACTGATTTCTTGAAGGTTGAGGATACCAAATTCTGTCCATGAGAAGTGGTCTATATCAAGTGTGATGATACACACTGTATAATAAAGTTCCACAAGAATCTTGTTACAAAAACTTGTGCTATTTCATAGTGAAATCACACTTCACGGACAGAGAAGGATCTGAAGTTGGTAGAAGACTTGAGCCAGCTGCCCCAAAGCTCTGCTTCAGTATACTAGAGTGCTTAAGAATAGCAACAAGAAAATCTCAACTGATCAACCTTCAGAGAGGGAGAGACTTTGGCATGCTTATTTCTAAATGGGATGTCTTTGTCACAAGCCTCCCCTAAGTACTCAGGGATCTATGAGTAAGAGTAAATGGAGTGACTTAAAAAGTACAAAGTGTGGGAAATATCAAAGAAACAGTGTTTAGGGGATGAATATAAACTCACAGAGACTGGAACAGTATGAACAAGACAGAGAAGCTATATCCAGAAAAATACAAGCATGGGGCAGTGGGAGTGGGCTCTAAGTCCCACTCTAATCAATGAAGCCATTCACAATTGATGACTACTATGGGGAACTCAGCTTTCCACAGGAGAGAGACAGAATTGCATCAGGCACACTTCAGAGCACTTCAGGGGAGTAGTTAGAGAACAAAACAGGGACTTCATTGGATCGTTTGTATCTATTATTTTCTTTTCATGTTTTTCTTTCTAAGAGAGAGAAAGAAGAAATAAGTGTGTAAGTAGGGAGGTGATGAAAAATCTGTGAGGGTTAGGGATTGAGAAAAATAATTAAATTTAATTTAAATGAAAAGCAACATCTTATGTGTGTAAGACACCAATATGACAAATTCAATAATTATATTACTGATCCTTCTCAAGTGCAATGATGAGAAGAAACTGTTGACATACACAGTTAATTTAAGCATTGTGACCAGTGTTGAAATTTGGTATGCTTAAGTCACAAGTCTCTCTTTATCACATTCCAGGTTTTAATGAAATTTACCAGGTCCATGTCAGATTATCTCTCCCAGCCAAGATTGAGAACCAGCATGGATATCTGTATATATGTTTATCTTACTTCCCTAGTGTCCTACTGCATTAACTGAGAGTTTTAAAACTAGGAAGATATTAAGGTTCATAGCCATATTCTAATCTGTGTATTTTTAAAATATCTCTGTCTCACTGTCTTTTACCTATACAACCTGCAGTGCAGATAATTCTAGATCTCACAATGGTTGGACTATTTCCTCTATTCATTGGGTTTGCGGATATTTATATACTAAGGAGTAACCTAAGTTCTTTGATAATGGTTATCTTTAACTAAAACATTATGCGTAAAAAAACCTCTATGTTTTGTATTTTAATTGTATAAAATATCTTAGTTATCCATTATTACTCCTGTTTATATATCTGGAAAACTCATACCTGATCTTTCATAAATTTCATCCAAATATGTTGATAAACTCTCCCAGTTGGAACTTAGAAGTCACAATATGAGTGTTACAGAAGGTGGAGCCAAAGAAGTTATATGAGTCCTTTGGAGAAGTTCAAATAATCATGAATGTATCCTAGACACTAGATAGTTGAACCAATATTGTAAGCAGGGCTCCTCCATGGACTCCTCTTTTGCTCCTAAATCTAGGTGTCTAGCCTGCTTTTGTTCCTATTCTGAATTCCTTGATGATGAATTGTGATGTGGAAGCATCTGGTAAATAGACCCTTGCAGTACTATTTGCTTTTTGGTCATGGTGTTTCATCACAGAAATATTAATCCTGAGATATGGTCCTTTTCCTCAAACTTGTTAGAGCTATTGAATCTGATATATTGAGCTTGTTAACCAGACCCCACCAATACATAGCATAGCCCATAACATGGGCTGTTGTATAAAATTACTAAATTCTGATGCAAACACTGATGATCCCATCTGTCAAAAGAAATTTTTATCGCTCTTTGTGTGTCACAGTCTCCCAACTCCATGTTCTCATCTACAGACTCCTGTGAGAGCTGAATGACCCAAGAAGAGCATTAGACTGGACTTTAGGTAGAAATATTAAGAAGATGAGGAATGAGTGAAGGACACATATGTTGGACAAATACAGATATCGGTTGCAAGTTCCAAGAGGAGTATTCCCGTGTGCAGAGGTTTGAGGAGAAAGAGCATCCTCAGAGGCTTCATCATTAGCCCTGTATTTGTTCTGTCACACAACTGCTACAATAGTATTATCTCATGCCTACCTAGGGTTGGCTGTGAGCCAGGACAGTGTGTGACAGATGAGGTCACTGAGTAAGATGACTTGGGATACTGAGGGTCCATCTGGTTCTCCAATTGTGTGCTTCTTCTACATTATGGGTGTGGACTCTGAGCAACAACAATATGACAGGGTATCAACATTTATGAAAGACAGGAACCTGTCTCACTTGTGGGAATAAGGAAGAAAATGAGGAACAGTGCAGGCTTACTAATCAGAAAGCTAGAACTCAGGACCCAAGTGTGACAGGAAGCTAGTTCCTAATGTGAGACTTAAAAATACAGGAGTAGAATTTGGTGGGGAGTTTGGCCTAGGGAGTTGAGGTAGGGTCATGCAGATATGTATTTCTTCTGATCATTGTAGGCCTCATGTTCGCTCCTTCCAGACTGACTATAGAATGTCAAAGTCTGTGTTAACCACAATTTAATAATCAAAGGAACTATGTATCTACCCACCTCATTTATTAAGACAAGGTTGACTCCCTACATGCAAATTCTTCTTCTTCTAGCAGGTGGAGCTCAGACCTAACCAAGCACAGGAACTCAAAGCAGGGAAAATTTTGTGGGCAGATACACTGACCTGGGTCTGTGTTTTGTGATCTCCTCCTACAGAATGTCATAGAAATGGGAATCTAACCCAAGGTAGATATTGAAACACAGTGCCTCACGCACGTAGTGAAAAATAACTCAACAGTGTCTATTTGTTGGGAGCCCCTTACAACCTGCAGTTGACAGCTGTATCTCCATGTCTATGAAAAAACTCTACCTCACTTACCCATATCCCAAAGATCAGGAATATATAAACAAGGTTACAGTATGAGATTTAGAGGAATGAAGGAATGGATAGACATCCATTATGACAAGTCAAGCCCCACAGGATTTGATTTGTCTGGTATTAGAGTACTGATTTTTGGAGACACAACTTCTATTTGTAGGGATATCTTCAAGAGCCAACAGTTAAAATCTGAACCACCTGCCTTGTCTTACTTTGCAATGACATGGAAAGTAGACTTCAGTGTCAACACAGATACACACCTATCTATCTGTGTTCAAAACCAACATAGAGAATGAAGAACTACTGAGGCTGCTCAGAACTATCAGTCATCCCTTAGATTATAGGATGTTGGGGACTGCCCCGTGTGTTTCCTCACAAACAGGCTTGTGACTATTTAAATGTTAGAACAATTCTTTAGAGACCCTTTGCAATGTCATATACTATGGCAACTAATATTTTGTTTCTAATAAGTGTGTCATCTCTTACCTATGGATCATATAAAATAATTATCTGGCACCTTACATCTGATGGAATAATCACAAGAAAAAAACTTTCCCTATTTTTCAAACAATGTCTGTAATTTTAAGAGTTGGTGATGGTTATTACCTCAACTGGAATTCTCAGGGACTTCTAAATTGTTTGAAAACTATTCTCTTTCTTTTACAACATCTGGACGAGAATCAGACCTTCCAGGAATTAACAATGTTTTCCGAAGTTGTTGGAAAACAACTTGTCTAGATTTCAGGTTTCCAATATGCCAATGTCTGTCACAGGCTACATGTTATTATTTTTCACCAGATGATTTTTTTATTTGAACCCTTGTAAAGATTACTTTCTGATTCAGTGCCCCATGTAGTGATTTATTTTAAGGTGTTTCATGAACACTTTGCTTGTGGAAATATCTGAGTGACCATTGGGCAGATGCCAGGTGATGTCATCTACAGTCTCTGTTCTAACTGCCTTCCATTGGCAACAAAGTTCCTTTGCACAGATATGTCCTTTCTACTGGTGTTTTCTTGTTAACTATGATTGCATGCTTACTGCAAAGGAACTCTATTGCTGCGATGGTAGGAAAGCTGGGTGTTTGTCAGAGAGTTAGAGAAGCATATTTGGGAGAAGTGATGGTTGGTGTTTGTTCAGAGTTATCAACCACAGATTTCAGCACCTGAAAATGGTATAGAGAATCTACTCTTTGGGTCAGAGCCTTCTCTCAATACTATTATAGTAACCTCAGATATTTGTGAAGAAATTTGAGAGAACAAATGTATTATGGAGTATTAGATTAGTGAGAAAATGACAAACAACTCATTAAGTAGTACAAGATGAAGGTGACAACAAAGGGATTCACTCTCTGTTCTCTAACACCAGGGTGAGGCACAGCAGACATTCTTGCCATAGACAAAGGTGACCACAGTAAGCCTCCAGGTTGAGCACACTCTGGCCACCAGGAATTTGTGCATTAATTTCTGAATACATCCCATGTATACTGAAGAAAATAGATAAATGTATGAATAATTTTAATGAATGAACATGTTTTGCTAGATTTGGGCAAATTAGTCTTTGACAAAGATATGGGTCCAGTTAATGCAAATCTTGCAAGAACCAGTATTTACTTACTAAGCTCAGTTTGTCTGATTATGGTCAGTGAGAACAGAATCTTAACCAGGCCAGGGATGAGGAGCCACAAGAAAACTGATACTGTGATGAGTTCAACTCAAGAGATTGGACATTGTAAACTCTTACCAGAAATAGAATATAATTACTTTTGACAAGATTAATACAGCGGTATTTTTGAGGATACAAATGCCATTTTTCATTTTCACAGGGTATAAAAGATTATTATGTAGAAGGTATTTTCCCATCTTTTTCTCATGGGACTGGTTTTCTCTCCTACCACTGGATTCAACAGGTCCTTACAGAAATAACATAACTGAGACTTAATACCAGTTAGAATAGTTTAACCAATGTCTTAGGCTTCTCAATGGCTAGATTTCTCTTATCATTAACACATTCCCATGGGTCTGTGTATCTGCATGTTGCCTATGCTTACCAATGATGCCCTATTCATTTGACTCCCTGGCTGCTACATGGTATCTGCATTTTCTCTTCCTTCTCCCTGACTATTTGTTTGGCATTAGAGCCTAGCTAAATTATGCCTATCCATTGGACAAAAAACCTTTATACATCAACCAATAACAGAAACATATATTCATACAATATAGAAGAACATCCCCCATGATTATTGTCTAAGGCAATTTTCCTACCACACTTCTACATGTTTCATAGACTCCTAGGGAACATAGAGGAACATGGATTTCTTGAAGCTTCACTGACTGAAGGAATTTATCAGTTTCTCAGGGACTGAAAGGCCCACTGTGCTCCCGCAATCAAGGACTCTTATGTGTGCCATTCAACACAACTAGACCAGATCAACACCATGATTCCTCCTGTAGAGCCAAAGATGACCTATAACTTCTGATCCTCCTTCCCCTACTTCCTCAGCACTAGGATTGGTCTATCTTCTAGGGAGCTACAGATTAAAAGCAGGGCTTCATGCATGCCAGTTGACATTCAACCAACTGAACCAATTCAAAGACCCTAATATTTTTTTCAAATTAAATTACAAATGTTTATTATTAGTAATTGTTTACGTGTTCATACGCAGAGTCATGAAATGATACATATGTGGCAACCATAGGACAACCTCTCTCATTCTACTGTGATTTGTCGGAGAATAGAACTCAGGGAATCTGGCTTGTCAGCCAGAAATTTCCGAGGAGTACATGCGTGTAGAGAGAAAGTGGGTGAGTTTAATATATTCTTCAAACTCACTAAACTGTATAACAGAACTTTAACACCTTGTTGTCCTTTATCCATATTCTAGGGTTACAGGTATATGACACTATGTCTGGTCTGTAATTGGTTTGAAGTGACAACTCCAGGTGGAAATACAGCCAAATGGAAGAGTGCTTTCTTAGCATGTACAAGCAAATGATTTATAAAAAACAAAATTAAAAAAAAGAACTTCCGTGTAAGCCAAGGCATGTCTGCATGCAGGGAAGCTCAGGACAAACAGGGGGCAATTTGGAGCCAATAACCAATGGGATGAAAATGAGATGGAGAGGAAGGGCATACAGGGGACAACATAGCCTCTATGAACATGCTTTTTATAGGCTATTAGATGAACAAAACCTGCTAGAGTTGACATGAGAAGTCTCCATATTCAAACACAATAAAAGTTCCTCGTTAAATATCACTCACATTTTAATTTTATAATTTATTTCACTAAGATTTATTTATTCATTTTGATGTTTTTTGAAAAACATTTTTCCATGTTATATTCTGATCATAGATTCTCTGCCCAACTGCTCTCTAGTAGAGCCTACCATCCCAAGTTCTTGCCACACAACTCCACAACATTCTTTCTCTTTATAGAAAGCAAAGACAAAGACAAGGATTTTACAAAGTAAATAGGCAAGTGGAACACACAAGCAACATGCTCAACAGCAAATATTAATAGCTTATATATGAAAGAAGATGGAAAATTCTCCTAATTTATGAGTTGTGAAATTTTCCAATCAATCACAATTATTCTTATCACTACAACTGCCTATAGATCCATTTTGTCACAAAAGGACCAAATATGCCATGTTGGGATTTTATTTATAAATTGATGGAAAAAATCTTTAATGTTTCTACAGGTTCTGCCTGCAGAGATTTCATGAATAGCTGCTTCCTCAGACAGAATGAAGATTTTGCCCTCAGCATCTGCTGCCTTACTCAGGTGTCCTCTTACTCCTTCTGCTCCATGTGCACTAGGTCCTTATGTAAGAAGCACCCTGCTCATGAATATGCAAATAATGTGATTCTGTGGTGATGAATACAGCGATGTCCACACCACCAATAAAACATGATCAGTGTCCTCTCCACAGTCACAAAGCACACAGGTCCTCACCATGGAATGCAGGTGGAGCATCCTCTTCTTGGTGACAGCGGCCACAGGTAAGTGCTCCAGGACACAGACTTGAGGAGGGTCATGCACTCAGCTGACAGTGACATCTTATCTGCCTTTCCACAGGTGTCCACTCACAGGTCCAGCTGCAGCAGTCTGGGCCTGAGTTGGTGAAGCCTGGGGACTCAGTGAAGCTTTCCTGCAAAGCTTCCGGCTACATCTTCACTAGTTATGTTATAAGCTGGGTAAAGCAGAAGACCGGACAGGGCCTGGAGTTGATTGGATGGGTTTATCCTGGAAATGATGGTACTAGTTACAATCAAGACTTCCAGGGCAAGGCCACAGTGACTGCAGACAAATCCTCCAGCACAGCGTATATGGAGCTTAGGAGCCTGACATCTGAGGACTCTGCAGTCTATTACTGTGCAAGAGACACAGTGTTGCAACCACAGCCTGAGTGTGTCAGAAACCCTTGGGGAGCAGGAAGCTGCCTTGGGCCTGAGATAATAGAGAGGATCATCCAGGGACTCACTCAGAAATAAGAATTCCTATTGTCTTTGTCTTCTTCATCCTTGTGGTCCTATCTGTTTTAAATCTAATTTTTAAAATCACAACTTTAAATAAATTGATATGAATTGTGTTTAACCCTATAATGCATTCATTCTTGACATTATCTCCATTGTGACCACAAGCATTGATCTTTTCCTTAATAAAGCAGTGCACAAAGGAAAGCTGTGATACTGCCCAGTGAAAAAAATATATCTGGATTCTGAAAGACAGGTAGTTTGGATAGAGTAGTCATGAATACAATATAGTATGATTTTTACCATTCATATCTTCAGAAATAATATCTGATGAAGGGCAAACTCCTCTCTCAGTCTTAAGTAATCTGATTGTGTGTTTTTAATCTCAGTCTGTGTCCTCTAGCAGAAGTTCCCATCTCATGGAATCATAGAATGTAAGGGATATTTACATCACAATGCAGTGTCAAATTTGTATAAATATTGCAAATTGATCAAAAGCATTATTGAATTATTTCTCATAAAACTCATTTATCAGCTCATATATATATATATATATATATCCAAAATGAATTCACATATGACATGACTCATTGTATAATGGTGTTCACCTCATAACCAGAGAGGATCTGCACTTTTTCTCTGCCAATAAATTGCTCCTTTTCTTGTTTCCTATTTTTTCTATGCAGTTTTATAAATTCATGTAATTAATTTTAGTCACCTTCACTCTCACTGTCCTTCTTTGTCTTCCTGCCCCTCCTCTTGTGAAACACATTCTTTTCTTCAGTGTGTCTAACTCTGTGTCTCATTTCATCCGTGACCCATTGAATTTAATTTGCACTTCATGCCTGAGTGTTTTTGGGATTGGTGTCAACATGCCACTTAGCTATACCAAGCTATAGTATACATCCTGTTAACTATTCCACTGAGAAAACTAGTTCCCTATTTCTTAACAGTCGGTGTTGGTCAATGATCTTTCAGAAGCTTCATGGCTCTGCCCCTGTTTATGATGATAGAATATCCATCTAAAATTCATGACAGAAATACAAGCAAATATTTTGAAATAAAGTTGACATTTCCAAATACATATATACAGCCATAACATCCATAAATGAGGTCACTTGTGTCTCCATTAATGGAAATACAGAGAATACTAATGTACTGAAATACAAAAGCACGATTTCACCATTCCTTATTGTGACACAAACATACTAAAAAATGAGATATATAGAGGTGTGAATTATGGTAAGGACAAAAATGACACCTGACATTCACACAGGTGCCACCATAGCTTTGCTCTGTATTACACTGCAGCAGACACAATGAACAGGTTCTCTCTGTGATCTAAAACATCCTTAATCTGAGGATGCTCATGACCAGCAGGGGGAGCTGTAAACCTAACTTTCACCAGAAAAGAAAATTTACTAAGTGTAAGAAACATCTGGATACTAAGGGAGTCCTCTGAGACCCTAAGACTTCCTGGTCCGACCTCAAATAGCTGCAGAGACCGTAAAATACACATGACATAACAACTGTTACAAGATTCCAAATTTATTTGAGTAAAAATTCGTTGAAATTATATGTTTTAGTGACTGCATGGGAATCTTATTGGAAGGACACACATCCATTGAACAAACATATAAGAAGGCCACATATTTTCAAACATAAGGAGTCAGACATCCAATCATCGTCATCACAGCCATCAGCACAGTAAGTCTATCTACATCTTTCCACTGTCAGGAGGGGCTTTCTCTCCTGGAATAGTTGTCTGTGACTTGAGATTTCAGACCTTGATTTTCTAGCCACACTATTGAGTTCATGTAGCTCTGCTGTGAGAGACCTGGTCTCAAAGTGTGATACACTGCCATGTGCATCCCTCAGCTCAGGGGAAGGCAAGAGGGAGAAGTTGGGGATAATCACAGAATCTATCATTCACTGCAGTGAGTATTTCATCTCTGTTTTTTATCTACATATTTTTCTAAAAGGAAAAGTATTTAGTCATATTGGTTATACCTAGCCTAATATATGATTTTTGTCACTTGGGAAAATAGTTTAGAAGAAAGTACATTAAATACATTCTCTCACAATTCAGTCGGTGTCCCTAAGGTACAGAAGATGAGACATCCTCATTCCTACACCACTCACTCTCCCTCACACGTGAATTCTGATGTTTTGTATGTTATCCTGATACACAAGGCCCCTCCATCTGTTCACAGCTCTCTGGAACTCAGCTGGGATCAGCTCCATCATAGTCCCTTCTCGTATTCAAAGGATGAGAGTCCTTCAGTCTGGTGTATGTACCAAAACAGTCCTGATGTTCAGATTCACTCCCAGAACATTTACTTACTGGTTAAGCTCCAGTGTGGGTTTTCTAGAATTTCAGCCTACTATTGAAATTCGCAAATTATTGTTGATTTCGATAAAGGGATTCACTTTGTTTCCTTTTTTCCAGGCCCAAGTACTAATGGCTGGATGACATTGCATCTCATGAAATTAGATCCTGGCTCTGGTAGCAGAGTTTATATATCACCTAAAGGAATGTCTGGATGCTGCTCTCCTCCACATATATGTCGTATCCCCTTACTCATATCATAAAATGTAGAATGTTGTGCTTAAATGAATCACAAAATGGCACCATCGTTCACAATCCAGGTCTTGAGAATTTCTAAAGGATGGATTGGTGGTTCTACTTTATCTAAGAGTTGTTCCCTCTGAAGATCTTCTCCCCTCATGTTTTTTGGGGATGAAAAGAGCAAAGTTGGTCTTGCCTACAGCACATAATGGAAACACCCTACATAAACTCCTAACTTGTCTATGTCCCAGGTATTTTGCAATCTATAAAGCTGTTCATGGAAATGTTCTGTATGGATGAGTTAATCTGCTCCAATTTTAGAGTAATATCATCACATTTTCATTTCTCATTGGCAGGTAGCTTAGCATTCACCTTTATATAAAATCTTGTTAGATTAAATTTATGTATTTAATTTTTGGACTGCATAGTGCACAAATATCTGCACTTCTTGAGATTCAGACTTAAAAGTTATCGGCACACATATAATGGGTTGAGGGAAAATGTGTATGTCTACTGTAGCTGATATCACAGAGCATCACACTTTTATTCCCTTCATGTGTAATGTATCTGAAAGGCAATCATTGTTATTGGTTGGAAATGAAGCTCTCCCGTAATAAGACTGATGACACCCTTTCCCATATTCAAGAGCAAGCAGTCCTTGCTTCGCTGTCCCTCTGATCTCTGTGTACAAACCTGGAAATTTCATTTCTGTGTAATCCATTTCAGGATCTTTTTCTTCTTGTGGACTCTTCCTACTGCCTGCCTTTGATGAAGATGTGTGTGAGACGTTTGAATCTCTTGGAGACAATATCAGATGTTCTCCTATTTAAAGACACAAAATTTAATCATAGATCAAACGTCAGTATAATGCTGACAACCCCTTGAAAAGGAACCCAAATTAAGTGCAGCTCTCATTGACCATCTTTCCCTAAGTGTTCAGCACCTGAGCCCACAATCAGAATTGTGTACTTGGTCTCTTTTGACAGAGTTTCTACAACTGTTGTGAGTACATATTCATGCTTTAGACACATCTTAGCCTCTTTATCTTTTAAATGTTTTAAAATATGAAGGTGTTTTATTAATAAAAATGAGTTGATTGTGTTTGGTGCGCTTTTCTTTCATATGATCTGTACTCCACTCAAACACCTTTTCATTTATTACAAGTTACTGTGTAATTTGTGTAAAGTTAGACAAATCATTGATAAGGAAATACAAGTTTACACTTGATAAGGGTGTAGGTGAATTTTTGTTATGGAAAAGTATTTACAAGAGAAACTGGCAACCCAGGCTAGTCTCAGCAGCTTTCTGAGACCGGAACGAATCCCCAAAAAGAGAAATCATGCTTCTCTTTTAAGCCCTTTATTCCACACCCTGTACACACCTGTAACTACACCCAAAACAGGCATGGTCAGCAGCACAAGTGCCTATATCTTTCCCTCCAAATCACAGTCTTTATAAGTTCTAAAATATCAGTAGTGACAAGAACAAAGAAGAATATACATTGTTTGAACATCTCTGAAGCAGTGAAGAAAATCCTTGAGGCATGTGACCCATGAGTTCCAGCATCCTCCATCCTGCTGTGCCCTCTTCCAGTATTCTCAGTATTTGAGAGAACTGAGTGAATAAACCAGGACCCTTTCTACGTTTTCTATTTCCTGTTGCGATTTTCAAAGTCGTCAGAAATAGACTGCAGTAAAAAGATGAAGGTACTGTCATTTGAATACATATAAGTCACAAATACTCAAGGCAGGAAATTGACAGATTAATAAAGTCATTTAATATCACTCTCTTCAGTGCAATTGCAGAGTTCATAATTTTCAGTCAGAAGATGGCAGTCTGTGTACTTTTTTGAGGAAAAAATGCACTGGTAGGACTCACATAGGAAGCCTCTTCTGGCCCCAGTCACAGCGTAACACGAATGCAAGAGAAAAATCAACTCTGAGATCTTCATGTATTCTCCATGCAAAAATGCAGAATAATGGCCCCTGGATGAGTGACAGAGTCGGGACCCTTCAAGTTAGAGTGAGGGTCTCTCTCAAATTTGCTGTTTCTCATATCACGTACCAGAAGTGTATACTGAGTACCCTGGTCCTGGTATTATGTGTTACCCAGTCTCTGTGGGGAACAGACTTGAAATTCCCTAGTCATCCTTTGTACCTCATCACAGCCTGGCTCTCCCTAAGACCCAATATTTAAGTCCTCCATCACAGTCAGTTCCAGTTGAAGGAAATCTCTCATGGCTCCCCCCAAGCATAGGTTTAAAAAACAAATATGGCCCTGGTCATTCACTGGTGTGCAGCAGTGGCCCTATTTGCTTCCTCATACCTGCATGTGAGTGGCATGGATTCCTACTGCACGAACTCCCATAACTGACTCTGTGCTAACTTTATCTTCTATTTTGTTATCACCATAGATGTCCTGTCCCAGGTTACCCTGAAGAAGTCTGTGCACCTGGGCTATTGAAGCTTTCCAAGGACCTGCTCTTTCTCTGGATTTTCACTGAGCACTTCTGGCATGGGTGTGTGCTGGATGCGCCAGCCCTCACAGAAGGGTCTGGTGTGGCTGGCAAACATTTATTGGAATGATGATAAGTACTACAACCGATCCCTGAAAAGCCGGCTCACAATCTCCAAGGCCACCTACAACAACGGGGTATTCCTTAAGATAACCAGTTTGGACACTGCAGATACTGCCATATACTGCTGTGCTAGGAGAACACAGAGACACAGCCTCAGCTGACAGCTGCATAGTATATCAGGCTGGTTCTCAGCTCTATCTTCCTTCTCCAAGTCATGGGTTTGGGAGTTGGCACACATTTTCTGTTAGCTTTGGAGTTTCCTTTTCACTCTGAGATTCAGATACCTGGCTTCCTGTTATACAAACGAGCCCCCCTTAAAACGTTTTCAGAAATGAGACTCTGTTTATTTGATTTTGTATGTATTAAGTGTGCCTGGTCCCTAATGAAGGTGTATCAGGGCTGTAATTCCACTCAATCTTTGATATTGAATACCCAGAACAGCAGGTTCTTAAATATTGCAGCATTAATTTTCAGTAAACTGCTGGATACAGGGAAGATAGACAATTCTGGATAAACTTTTATAAATTGAAACATTGGCTAAAGTAACCCCAAGAAAACTCCAAGTTTCTCATGCTATGGCCAAGTCAACTGATTACTCTCTAGAAAATGTTGGTAACATTTAATTGCTGAACACAGCATTTACATATCTCACTGAACATGGAGAATTTGAATTGGTTCCTAATTGTGGCCTCAGCCCTACTGTCTGCTGTTTATAGCAGTGGAAGGTACTTGGCATGCTCTCAGAGGACAATCAGCCTACTAGATCACCGTGACTTACAATGGTAACATGCTGGTGAGATTGGAATTAAAGACCTTTCCATGAAAGTAGCCAATGCCTGAAACTACTAGAAACTGAGACATGTTTGGCCATGGACTGAGGGTTAAACCAAATGTCCTAGCACTCTTTCACATGGGTGACATAACAGACATCCTAGATGTCAGATGTTTACATAATTATTCAAAGGAGAAAAATTAATGTTATGAAGTAGCCTCAAAAATAATTTTATGTTCAGCGGTCACCACAAGATGGGGAACTGTATTGAAGGATTGCAGCAATTGGAAATGTGAGGTCAAATATCATAAAGGAATATAACAATAAAATAATTCTGAATGACATGCTCATATATGCACGTTAATCTGTGCCTCACACAACTATCATTATCGAAGCTTCTTCTTGCACAATATGGGAAATGACATGGAGATTCTCAAGTGGACAAAATAGAGAGCATGAAAGATATTTGCTCATTCTGTCCTAAATGAACTTTCATAACTGAAATTTCTCCTTAGGACTCAGGGACTAATCTATGAGAAGAGATAGAAATATTTAAGACCCATAGTTGTTGAATGACTCCTAGGATACAGTGTCTTTCAGACACAAAAGCCATGTGCACACATGAACTCACTAGACTGTGGAAGTAAAATCAGGACTTGCACATGTTACAAACACATGGGATTCTAATAGTGAGAGGGGGAACAGGACGTGAACACCCAATCCTATATAAGAAACACTCTGTAATCAGTACTTATATGCAAATGAAAAATAATGTATTTCAATGAAATATCACTGGCTGTATTAAACACTATTCACAGTTGTTCTTTACCTAAGACCAATAGAAAACAGGCACAGTGGTATTTTTATTTTATAGTTTTCCCCTTTTTAATTGAAATTATAAACAAGATTGTTTTACATGTCAATCCCGGTTCCTTCTCCCTCCGCTACCCCACACTAATCCCCTATCCCATCCACTTTCTGCTCTATAGGGAGGGTCAGGCCTTCCATGTGGGGAATACTATAAGTCTGTCACATCATTAAGAGAATATCCTAGACCCTCCCACTCGTGACTAGGCTGAGAGAGTATCCCTCTATTTGGAGTGGTCACCCAAAGATCATTTGTGTAAAAGGGACAAATACTGATCCATTACCAGAGGCCCCATAGATTAACCAAACCTCCAAAATGACATCTTCGTTCTTCATTCAGGGGTCTGTACCAGTCCTATTCAGTTATTTTTTTTCTCTTGTTAACCTTTTGTTTGTGTAGTGTCATCTCTGATTTTGTGTTGGATATGTTCTGGGACTGAGATAGATAGAGACAGAGAGCGAGAGAGAGAGAGAGAGAGAGAGAGAGAGAGAGAGAGAGAGAGAGAGAGAGAGAGAGAGAGAATGTGTGTATATGTGAGGGGAAAAGAGAGATAGAATTTTCCTTTTGGTATTTGTTAGTAGGGAGGTGAGGGGGATCTAGGATTACTTGGGAAACAGATAAATTATGATCAGAATGTACTGCTTAAAAAGTAAATTTTCACTAGGTAAATTTTAAATCCCTCATCCAAAATGTATATTTATTGGTATTTGATAAATGAGAACAGTGTGGATAGCCAAAATATGTTTATATATATTGGCATGTTTTTGAATAGCATGCTTGCAGTGTTATCAACAGTTTCTGTTTGATTGCCTACTGCAATATTGATTATTTCTGACTTCCTGCACTGACAATAACCAGGTAGGAATCAACAGAGATTTCCAAATGTTTCATTGCTCATATTTTATTCTCAGAACTTTGGAATAATCATCTTAGATAGATGCTCCCTTCCAGACTTACTCCTGCAGAGACACAAACATACATGTCTATGTTCCTCACAGCAAAGATGATATTTCAGTTTCCATCAGATTATTGATCATTATGCTACATGATATTATCAACACTGTCTGCATGACCCATGCCTCTACTGTAATTCTAGTGTCATTTGCAGTTTTCCTACATGACATCATCAAGCTGTCTGCATGGCCCATGTCTCTGCTGTAATTCTTCTGTCATTTCCAGGGAAGGTCTCTAAGATTCAGACTCTTCCTATACTTTGTCTATTTTCACTGTCTCTAAGTAGAGCTGTCTCTCCTTATCCATTCTTGGAAACACAGGCCTGTATAATACTAAGTTAAAATTTGTTTCAGCTTCTAAGAGTCATCCAGACCTCAGAAACATCCACATTTACTCATTTGTATCAATGTTCTCTCTCTTGTGTGCAATTGTTGTGTGAGTCTTTTTCCTATCTAGGTTGTATTGTGAATGCTCGGCTCTCTTTAGGTAGAATCAGCATCAGGAGTCCATTTCAGCAATGCTGAGGAGAAATATCCTGCACACAAAAGTATCCACAATGTGCAACATATATTGTACATGTTAGCTTGACTTCAACAGCCCTTCTTTGTAGAAAGCCCTGAGTACATAATTCAGTCACAACATTTACATACCAAAATGGTATATTGAGTTACATGAGACCTTTCAATGCAGGACATACTTGCATTTGATTGAAATGTATTTGGCTCATGGTCACACTGCTTACATCCAGACAAACCCATCTACACCTCAACATGAGCTTATTTTAGGTGTGATTATATGTGCCTACAAGTCACAAAGGTGTATGCATATGGACAAATATGTGAGTTACACATACAGTGATACTGGTTCCACTAACTCCTTGGAGCTTGTGGTGGATTATTCAGCTCCACAGCTGTCATTCACTAAGCTTATACCAAGTACATCCAAGTCTTTGAAAATCAGTAGCCATGACTTTATGTGAGTACGAGAATGCTGAGTGTGGAGAAGCTAGATCCAGAGAGAACACAGCCATTATTTGCACCCAGAAAGAGCCAGGGAAATGGGATACACAATCGTTTTTAAATAAAGCTACAGTCTACCCATGATACAAATGCTGAAGTAGAAAACAGATTGAACCAAGGCCAAAATTTTCCTATGTTCTGGTCACCTCTCAAATGTAAAAATACTTTCTCTAGTTGGGAGCATATCTTCCTGTATCAAATTAGTTCTAATTCCAGGTTTTGTGAGTTTTCCATCCCAAGTACAGCTGGAGGTTTTGGGAAATTGCATTATAAGGCAATTGTGGGTTCTGACAATCACTTGAACTATCTCTGGACACTCCCTTAATCATAAGTTGTCAATGCTAAAGTTCCATCTAAAAGCCCTCAAAGAAAGGACTGTGGTTCATTGAGACAACCTCTATGGCACAACTCATCATCCATCCTTGAAATCTCTATTCAGCATCACCAGGTACATTAACAAGAATATAAATAACAGTTACAGTGAGGGGCTACGTATGAGAACTTATACAAGCCAGTTCTCAGAGCTAGCAGCGGGCACTATGGATTCATCAATCTCTAAGAAGTAAAGGGCAGCAGAAGCAGGCAACAATGCTGAGCATTGAGAAGTTTTTTAAAAACTATGGATTTCAATGACCATCTCAATACATTCAAATATCATGGTGTAGTTGACATGTGATATCTTAATGACAGAACTCTGGAGAGGTTATTTGTATAACAACATGCATTGTGATGTCACCAAGATTCAGAATTGATTCATAATGCTTCTGCATAAGATAATAGTTCATGAAGCCATTTTCAGTAAATGGTAAGGATATTTGAGCTTCAGAACACAGAACAACATTTGGGGAAAGTTTCCCAGGAGTTCTCAGCCAACATTAGAGGCATGCACATTCCTGCTGATGACTGGTGTGGAATGGACAGCCACCTTCAAAGCTCTGATGGGGCCATGATGGTCAAAGAAACTCATCAGGATTCAAATATGGTTGACCATAGGAGGTTCAGATGAACCTGGAACATTTGAAGTGTGGTACACTTCATGGAGAGGGATGTGATACCTGGATTCTCACTGTGTCCACACAGATGCTGGGATTAAAACAGAAATTCTTTTCTCCAGACAGGTTTAAGTTCTGAAACTCTTCCTCCCTCTAACTAACATGTTCTGTCTCAAAATGATCATGCCTCGATGTAATAAATACCATTTTTCATGATTACATAAATCACAGAGTCTGTGGTTGTAATTACGTGGATATCCACACATCCATCCATAACACATAGTCCTCATTTTTCCACAGTCCTTGAGCACACAAGTTCTCAATGTGGACTTAAGTCATATTGTCCTCTACCTAGAGTTAGCAGCTATAGGTAAATACATTACTAGGAGCAGGGCTGATAGGGAGCCAGAGACTGAAGTGACAATGGAAACCTTTCTACATGGGATGTCCCCTCTTAGGTTCAGCTGAAGCACTATGGAGTTGGAGTGAGGAGTCTCGGAGATTCAGTAAAGTTTTCCTGCAAGACCTTTGACACAGATTCCTTCCCCATTTCCTATGTTAACTTGCTGAGGCAGATCCTAGCATGGGATTATAAGGATGGGATGGATACTCCCAATCATTGTTCAAACAAACTTCGCAGAAGATTCAAGACCCAGCCACCCTGACTGAAGACACAATATCCAACACAATTTACATGGAGCTCAGCAGGCTGACATCTGAGGGCTCTATCATCTATTACTGTTCAAAGAACATTGTCACAGCACACGTAGGAGATGCACAGAATCACTGAAGCATCAGAAAGTGAATTGGGCTTGAGAGGTCAAGGAATAAATAACCTGAAGACTGTCTCCAAAATTGTGGTCAAGTACTGAGGAAACAAACTGCCTGAATACAAGATGCAGAGACCAGGAGTTTAAAATTAGTGATCTTGATCCACACATTCTCTTGTTGATAGCAATGTTAGTGTGTGTCTACCATAATTGAGTCAATACTTTACAGTAGATCTGTCCTGATGTTTCATCCTCATCATCTGCACTGAACTCCAGGAGGATTTCAACTTGGCCCACAACATCCTATTGCCAGACCCATGTATCCTCTATATTCTTCTACAGGTGGACTAGGTAACTATGTATGAAGTCCCCTCCTCATGAATATGCAAATTACCCAAGTATATGTCGGTAAATACAGAGATGTCCACTCCACAAACTACACATGATTTAGTGTCCTCTCAAAGTCCCTGAGCACACAGATCCTCAATATGGGATGCAGCTGGATCATCCTCTTCCTCATCTCATTATTGACAGGTAAGTGACTTTCCAGTTCCAAACCCAAAGAGAAGACAGGAACTGAGGTGACAATGACATCTCATCTGCTTTTCTATCCACAAGTGTCCACTCCCAGGCCCAGCTACAGCAGTCTGAGCCTAAACTGGGGAAACCTGGAGCCTCAGTGAAGTTGTCCTGCAAGGCTTCAGGCTACACCTTCACTAGTTATAATATGCACTGGGTGAAGCAAAAGCCTGGACAGGGACTGGAGTGGATAGGATATGTTTATCCTAGAACTGGTGGTACTGGTTATAATCAGAAGTTTCAGGGTAAGACCACACTGACTGCTGACAAATCCTCCAGCACAGCCTATATGGAGCTCAGCAGCCTGTCATCTGAGGACTCTGCAGTCTATTTCTGTGTGAGACACAGTGTTGCAAACACATCCTGTGTGTGTCAGAAAACCTAGAGGAGCAGGAAGCTGTTCTAGGACTGAAATGACAGAGAAGATCAGCCTGGCTATTCAATAAAATATAACCCTTCTGAGTGCCCTTTTGTCTGTTACTTAACAGTCTTACTAAATTCTCAAAATTGCAACTGTGCATGAAGTGATGCTGTTTTAGGATGCCTTAACAACGACTTCACCAGGGACCACATCTATTGACACTTTTCTCCGCTAATAAAGTAATAAAAGTCAAGACTGTGATTACACATTATGAAAAAACTGTCTCTAGATACCTTGAGACTGGGACCTTTGTTTATGTACCTTGAAAACCTGAATTTGACCAGTAAAGTTCAAATAATAACATCTGGGAAATGAAAAATCTTTTCATTTTATTTCAGTGGTATCATTAGCTCTGTCTGTGTGGTCCAGTTGACTTCCAGTCTCCTAGAATGTGAGATGTGCATCAAAATGCACTATCACACAAGTACAATTCATTCAAGTTGTTCAAGAGTATTTTAAAATTACTTCTCACAAATTGTGTATCAAATCAGTGTATGCACATGTTCATTCGGGTAGGATCTGAGAGCATATATTATTCCATGGTCCAATATTACTTGCTTTTCTGTGTCACTAACATACCCAACAGTATCAAACCTTACAAATCACGGACATGTACTATTATACCATCAACTCTCAGAGACCATTGGATACATAGTAGTTCTTCAGAATGCTTGAATTTTGGTGTTGAGGAATACTTGTAGACACCATTCATCAGTTATACTGTCTACCAGTTCAGTTCATCATTAGTGGTCACTGCTACAGCAAGATCCAACCACAGCAACATACAGACTGGGTTGCATGGATCTTGATAAAAATTAAGGCACAGCTCACCCTTCATCCGTGGAATTTCTACTCAACAGAATCAAAGATGGTGAAGACAGAAGGAAGAATCATAATTCGGGCACCATGCATGAGTCCAGAGACAAATTTAAAATAGTAGAATCTCCAAACCAGAAGGTAGCACTGTAGATCCACCAGTCCCTACGAAGTTAATGACAGCAGAAGCTAATTAGGGAGTAGTGCACTGAGGGGGTGCCTCTGTGGATTTCATTGCCGGTACCATTGCATTCAGAGAACATGGTGTAGTTGAAATGTGAGATATCTATGCTAGAACCCTTGAGATCTTCTTTGTGTAATAAAACCAAAATATGTATTCAGGTGGGAATATATGAGCCAAACTGGCATCCTATTGCCACTGGAATGAAAACTAGGTCATGAACCACCAATTAATATGGGTTAAGGATATCTGGGCTTCAGAACAGTGGGAACCATTTTGGGGAAATTGTCACAGGAGTATTCAGCTGATACTTCAGGTATTTCCATAAATCTGCTGATCAATGGTATGAAATTAACAGCAGCAGTCTCCAACGGACAGTTGTGTTTACTGTCTGTTGGTTTCTACTTCCTTCTCATTGTAATGTATTTTTCCATTTGTTATCTGATCTGTGAGTACCAAGGTGCTGCCTCCTCATTCTCTTGAGTTCTGTATCTGAATATGTCATACATGGATACAGGGGCTACAGCTGTGCTTAAGACTGACTGAGTTTCTCTAACTGAGGTGCTCTACCCTTGGTAGGGCCTAATAAAGGCAGCAATAACCTGCTCCTTCCTATTTTCATTTTATTATTGAGTACTTCTAGAGCTCGATCCTATTGATAACTGGGATGGGCCTAGATATGAGAGTGACACTGATAATAATATTGGCACAACATACAATCGATGCAGAAACATCCACTCAGCATCTTCAGTAAAGACAGACATTTGTCCTTGCAACTGGCCACTGTGAGCACTGAAGTTTCTGGGATATGGTCCTGATGAAGACACACAGTTCAGCTTCAGAGTAAGCAATGACAAATTAACCTGCAGTGAGCTCAAAACCAGAAGGGGACACAATTAATCCCAGAATCCAAGAAGAGAGATATGTTTGGTGTGGAGGGGAGTTTGTATTCTCTGCAGTTTCCTTTCTTGAGTCTACTAGTTGACCTGCACCTGCTGTTGTTGACATGTGAGGTTTCTATGCTCAAATAAAGTTTCTTTTATTGGTTTATATATTCTGGTTTATTTTATTCAATTTACATTTTCATATTACAAGTTTTTGAAAAATGGGGGACAATGTATTCTGATCATTAATACCCCTCCACATACTCCTCCTAGATAGTTCATGTATGCTCTCCTACGCAATTCTACATGCTGTCTTTCTCTCTCCAGGATAAAACGCAAATAGATGAAAATATTTTAAGGACTAGATTGTCACCAAGCAAAAATAAAACAGTAAATGCTCTTACAAAATCAACACACACAAAATCCAAAAACACAAGTCTGTATTCATGATATGCAGGCAAAAATGCGAGACAAAATTGCACAAGATAATACGAGAGCAAATAGTTTTTAAAATGCCATTGAATTCATTTAGTTTTGTCACAGCCTGTGAAGTAGCTGAGGAGGTAAAGGTGTCTACTTGCACCTAAGCAACATCAGTTTGATTGCTTGGACAAAAAGGAAAGGATACAAGAACTGAATTCCATAAATTGTCTTGATGGGATCATAAGACCTTGGTGTATGTCTCTCCAATTCATAACATACTATATTAACTGGATGAGGCAGAGGCCTCAGCATGGCCTGGATTGGATTGGATGGATTGGTACTTCAAGTGGACATACACAACAATACAAAGGTAATGGCAAACTGACTAGAGACACATCCTCTAGCACAGCCTAAATGGAACTCAGAAGCCTGATATGTTAAAAATCTGCAGTCCATTAATGTGTAAGACACACAGTTTTGCATCCACATTCTGAGTATGTTAGAAACCCTGGAGGAGCAGATAATCTGCTCTGGTACTGTGATGATCGAGAATATCAGCCTGGAGTGTTGGGCAGAAATAAACATCACATATCTTCCCTTGTCTGAAACCTATAGGCCCTATAGGGCCTTTTTCAAATTTCCAAATGATCTATTGGTAATAAAGTGATATTGATTCAGGATGCGCTTAAAGTTCAACATACCTGCTTATCAGTGACAACATTCATTAACATGATTTATTTTTAATAAAGTGAAACAGGAACAATTAGTAGCAACATTATATAAATACCTCTTGAATCTAAGGGACTATATCTATGGCTGGAGTAGCAGAGAATGAGCGATAATTAGGATAAGGCTAGTAAAATGCAAGCCAACCGCATGCAAATAAATGAAGCCTCATTCATATTCCAATTTGCTTTGCCTTCTACAAGGAAACGCAGTTTGTTGGAAGAGGACTGCATAGATTTTGGAGTAGGTGTTTAACCTTCCATATGAAATCTAATTTTGTGTCTTTAGTTATTTATACATCTTATGGTGAAATTCTTTTAGTAGTAATTATATCACTTTTTGTTGTAGGATTAAGCATAGAGCTGAGTGGTCTACTGTGGATCCTGAGGGTGTGGAGTCTGCCAAATTGGCAACAAGCTGTGCCCCTTCTCAGATAGAACAGGGGTCAGAGAAGTGCGATTCCACGGCTGCAATGAAAGAGCCCCGATCATGTCATTGACAGTCCGGGGTAATCACCCCCCTGTTTCCTTAAATTGGATTGCCATTGTCACCACTTCTAGATAGGCACTGACTGAGCCAGCAAAAATTATCTTATTTGATGCAGATGTTTTGGGGGGAGATTACTGTACTGAGGATGATTGGAAAGTTTTAGTTTATATTAATTTTGTAAGTGGCCTTTTCCCTCCATATTTTAATCACAAAGGAGGACACAAGGGAAGAGTCATAATTTGAGCCTTACCATACTATTTGCTCTCATTCTTGCATGCTTCCATAACACCAGTTACATTGGAACAGGTCTAATCAACTGAAGAACAAGGCATTTTAGCAGTATGAATTGCATTTTCATAAGCAGATGAAACAATGGGTAATCAGCTGCTTTATTATGTCCCAGATGCTCTATAATTTGTTTTTGATGATGGACAAACTCATAAAGGGTTCTGTAGATTTCTCTCTGTAGTGATAGAGATGACTGAGGGAGTATTAATATCAGGAATTTTATCCCAAGTCCTTGTAAAAGCTTGGCTGTTTTTGCTGTTCCCTTTTGAGTGCTGGCAAACTTTTGGGCACCTTCCATGATAGTCACTTGCTTTGCATCACAATGGACTATGAAGCATGACATTATACACATTTCCTGGGAGGACAGAGTTGCTGAAAGCCAAGGGAAGTACTCTTAACTTCTCTCATTTAAGGGAGCACATACACACATTCTTCATCAGTGAAAAAATTCAGCTTCTGAAAAGTCTTACTAGCCATGTCTCTGTCCAGCAATAGGAATTGAACTTGGAAACATAAAAAAGGGAGAAATAAAGCTGCATAAAGAGATATGTGTTACAACTGTGAAAATCCTTGTCAAAGAGATCTCTTTCTCTTCATTCCCTTAAATTCATGAAAATGCAGAATTAAAAAAGATTGAGACATGACAAACATGCAATCTATTTCTACTGATTTCCAATGTGAATATATTCTGAAATTATCTATGGGAACCACAGTGGTTCCTACTCTTTCTGTGTATTCCTCTGTCTGAGTGTCCCAGGAACTCATACATGGAAACAGGGAGGGTGGCAAATGGGCTCATGACTCCTTGTGCTTCTTGACATCACGTGTTCTGCCCCACATATGGCATACTGAATGTAGCCAAGATTCTGCTGTCTCCTGATGTCATCATATTATAAGCAGGAGCTGCTAGAGTTGGATCCAATTCTAATCAGAGAGAAGCCTGTCCTTTAGAGGGATACTGATTGTTATATAGGCACAAGAAAATGTCAATCTCTTAAACAACAGTCATTTCCAGGTTAATCAATAGACAATCTTCTTGGCAACTGAACACTGTGAGCACTGAAGTTTTATGAATATGTTACAGATTAAGCCATATGTGTAAATTAAGTGGAAATAGTAGCAAAGCAACCTGCATGGGAGCTCAACAGGCAGCACAGCATAGCCAAGAATCCCAGCAGAGTGATGATGTGGAGGCGACTCTGTGCACTCTGTGGTTTCCTTTATTATAACCTATTTGCTGACCTGCACGTATTGCTATTGATTTGTGAAGTTTCCATCCTCAAACCCAGTAAAGATTCTTTGTCAAATCCTTCACAATTTTGTATGTTCTTTATTATTTTATTCAGTTTTATTGGCTTTGTAAAACTTTTTGAAAGAATATTGCATTATGTATTCTGATTACTGAATCTCCTTGCAACTACACAACCTTTCTCAATCTCTGTTGAATGCAAACAAATAGTAAAAAAGAAAATTTAAATAAAAGTCACTAATATTAACTGAGAAATAAAGCAAGAGACACACATAAACATAATCTACAACACACTCAAACATGTAGCTATGGTATATCGGTAAAAGTTAAGTGAGACTGAAGTAATAATGCACACCGTGAAATCTGACAAAATATCTACAAATATATCATTGAATTCATTCTTTGTTGAGCATCTACTGCTGAATGTGTGTAGACAATTAAGTGAGTTCAATACATTCAATAATACTCCATTATAGAAAAGCAATTTTGGATTTCCACGGAAGTGTCTATTATAGAATATCTAGGTTAGTGATGAAAGGATTTTTCCCTATCCTTCTCTCAACTTGGGCACCCATAACGGATTTAATCTGTGCAGGCTTGGTGCATGCTTTCACAGTCTATTTGACTTCAAATGTATATTGGTGCTTTTGTGTCTAGAAGACACTACTTCCTGGGAGTCATGCATGACTTTAGCACTCATAATCTATTATATTTCTAAATTATTTCTCAGAAATAAGGTCTAACTATTAAGTTACTGTAGACAAGTAACAGCTATGGTAATACCTTATGTAATTCTCAGCACCTGTGGGGACACTCTGACAATTAACTCACAGAGACTTGTCATGTATTCAAATAGTCACTAGTTAATATAAAATGCAAATTTTATTCGTGTGCTTTCCACTCAGATTTCTGCAAGCATATACCACAGATAACCATACAAAATGAAAAAATCACTAGGACAATAAAAATAACTAGATGACAGGTTTATCTTTATTTCATTAGTTTTTCATGCAATCATATGAAATTTCTTATTTTTGATAGCAATGCTGTATCAGAGGATCCATAAAACCAGAACAAAATCTGAATACAATTCATTTCCACAACACAAAGAAAATCTCCAGTGTAAAACTAGGAAACTAGGAACTGTTCACTATATCCTAACATTTTGCTATAGAAATAACACTATAATTTACATTTCTCTTATTTCACAGTTCACTTTCCCTCTAAAATCATCTTCTTACTTTGTTTATGTCACGCCACATGTATTCTATATCCTCTACATATTTATGCTTACTTACATTATAGGATACTCATTTCAATATGACTTCCTTTTTTCTTGCTAATTCTTTGTATTCTTTTTTCTTTTTTATATTTCAATTAGAAACAAACTTGTTTTACACATGAATCCCAATTCTTTCTCCCTCCCCTTCTCCTCTGCCCCCACAGAGCCCCTATCCAGTACCTTTTCTGCTCTCCAGGGAGGGTAAGGCCTTACTTGGGGGAATCTTTAAAATCTGCCATATCATTTAGAGCAGGACCAAGTCACCCCTCTCTGTATGTCTAAGTTAAGAGAGTATCCCTCTAGGTGGACTAGGCTCCCAAAGTCAATTCATATACTGTGGATAAATAGTGATCCACTACCAGAGGCCCCACAGATTGCCCAGGCCTCCTAACTGACACCCCTGTTCATTGGGCCTGGATCAGTCCCATGATGATTTCCCAGCTATCAGTCTAGGGTCCATGAGTTATGTCTTGTTTGGGTCAGCTGTTTCTGTGGGTTTTTCTAGCCTTGTCTTGACCTCTCTGCTCATCACACTGTCACCTCAGTGTTTAGCTGTGGGTGTCTGCTATTGCTTCCATCAGCTACTGGATGAAGGTCCATATTAGTCTTTTTTTACTGGGTTACCTAACACAGGTTGGTTTCTTTTAGTGCCATGCATTTCCTGCAAATTTCAAGATTTCGTTGTATTTTTCTGCTGAGTCATACTCCTTTGATTAAATGTACCACATTTTCTTTATGCATTATTTTTGGGGGCATCTAGGTTGCTTCCAGGTTCTGGCTATTACAAATAATGCTGCTATGAACATAGTGGAACAGATATCCTTTTTGTACAAATGTGCAACTTTTGGGTATATGTTTAAGAGTGGAATTCCTGGATCTTAAGGTAGACTGCTTCCCATTTTCCCGAAGAACCACCATGCTAAAATGCAAAGTGGTTGTATGAGTTTGCATTGAAACTTTGATTTATTTTTTTAGTGCTATTGGAGGTTGCCCCTAACTGTCTCAGAAATGCAAGACATGTGATTTACCACTTAGTTGCCTCTCCAGCAACCATTATTGACTCTTGGTCTCTTCATTCATATTTATATATTTCATGAGTTCATTCAGGCTAAATAGCAATTAACATACCATTCTGATATAATACATAGCATTCTTGGAGAAAGAACAAAGATGCTCACTTTGGAATATGATGAATAGATAGGCCATGTGAAAGTTTTACATTCAGAGATTAGGATAACTCTTAATATTAATTACTTTTTTTGTCTTTTGAGGATGTTGACATTCAAATTTCATTCACCCTTCTACCTCTAATATCATTTCTTATATTAAGAGTATTTTCAAATAAACACTATCCACTTACAATCCTATTCTCTATAGGGACTGTCCATCTATGACTTTCAATATTATATCTACCCACGATGAGTTAATCAACTTCATCCTGTTCAAGAAAAGAATTGAAACAACATGCTCATTCATACAGACAAACTACATTATGCAACAGTTGCTTTCTAGATAAAGGTCATTTTTTTTTCATTTTTTTATTTTAATTTTAAATAGCTTGTTTTACATGTCAATCCCAGTTCCCTCTCCCTCCCCTCTTCCCGCACCCCCCATTCCCCCTCCCTCCCACCCTATTGCCAAATCCTTCCACATAGGGGACATCTAGAGTCTGTCATTTTACTCTTGGTAGGGTCAAGGCACTCCCCTAAGAGTCCAGGCTGAGAGAGCATCTCTCTTTGTGCTATAGGCACATGAAGACCGTTTGTATACCAGGGATAGACACTGATCCACAGCTCAGGGCCCCATAGGTTGCCCAGGCCTTCTCGCTGACACTCACATTTGGGGGGTCCAGATCAGTCCCATGCTGGCCTCCCCTCTGTCGGTCTGGGGTCCAAGAGCACTCCCCTGTTCAGATCAGGTGTCTCTGCTGGTTTTGCCAGCCCATTCTTTGCCAATTTGCTCATCACTCCTCTCTGTCACTGGGTTACTTGGGTTCAGTTCAGTGATTAGTTGTGTGTTTTCCTCTGCTTCCATCAGTCACAGGATGAAGGCTCCCGGTTGGTTATAGACATCAAGTTCATTATCAGGAATGGGCATTCGAGGTGGTCCCTCCACTATTGCTTAGCTTGCCAATTGATGTTATACCTTTAGATCACTCGAGGTCACTCTGGTGCCTGATGTGTCTTCGATCCTATGATTCCCTCTTCCCCCTATTCTACCCCCACCCCCTCAACTTCCTGTTCCCCCATGACCAACTCCCTTCCTCTTTACCCCCTCTATTCTTCCCAGGTCCCACTCCCCCCTCCCCTCGCCGTGTTCCCCATCCATTCAGAGGATCTTGTCTCCATCCTCTTCTCTTGGATACTATGCATATATGCATATATTTTAGGTTCTTTCCTGTTTCCCAGACTCTCTATCTGTGGAAGTGCAGACTGGCACTATCCTGATCCATGTCTAAAATCCATATATGAGTGAGTACATACCACGTTTGTCTTTTTGCGACTGGGTTACCTCACTCAGGATGGTTTCTTCCAGTGCTATCCATTTCCCTGCGAATTTCAAGATTCCATTGTTTTTTCTGCCGAGTAATACTCCATTGTGTAAATGTACCACATTTTCTCTATCCACTCTTCAGTTGAGGGGCATCTAGGTTGCTTCCAGGTTCTGGCTATTACAAACAATGCTGCTATGAACATAGTGGGGCAGATGCCCTTGTTGTATGAACCTGCCTCATTTGGATAAATGCCTAAGAGTGGAATTGCTGGGTCTAGTGGTAGATTAATTCCCATTTTCCTGAGGAATCTCCATACTGATTTCCAAAGAGGCTGTATGAGTCGGCATTCCCACCAGCAGTGGAGGAGTGTTCCTCTCTCTCCACATCCTCTCCAGCATAAATTGTCTTCGGTGTTTTTGATTCTAGCCATTCTGACAGGAGTAAGATGGTATCTCAGAGTTGTTTTGATTTGCATTTCCCTGATGGCTAAGGATGTTGAGCACTTTCTTAAGTGTCTCTTGGCCATTTTAGCCTCCTCTACTGAGAATTCTCTATTTAGCTCTGTACCCCACCTTTCAAGTGGATCCTTTGGTGTTTTGGAGACTTGTTTCTTGAGTTCTTTGTAAATTTTGGAGATTAGCCCTCTGTCAGATGTAGGGTTAGTGAATATCTTTTCCCATTCTGTGGCCTGCCTTTTTGTCTTTTTGACTGTGTCCTTTGCCTTACAGAAGCTTTTTAGTTTCAAAAGGTCCCATTTGTTAATTGTCGATCTCAGTGCCTGTGCCACTGGTGTTATGTTTAGGAAGTGGTCTCCTGTACCAACTCGTTGAAGAGTATCTCCCACTTTCTCTTCTAAAAGTTTCAGTGTGGCTGGATGTATGTTGAGATCTTTGATCCATTTGGACTTAAGTTTTGTACAAGGCGATAAACATGGATCTATCTGCAGTCTTCTGCATACCAGTACCCAGTTATGCCAGCACCATTTGTTGAAGATGCTTTCTTTTTTCCACTGTACAGTTTTAGCTTCTTTGTCAAAGATCAGGTGTTCATAGGTGTGTGGGTTAAAATTAGGGCTTTCGATTCGGTTCCATTGGTCTACCTGCCTATTTTTGTGCCAATACCAAGCTGTTTTCAGGACTATAGCTCTATAATAGAGCTTGAAGTCAGGTATGGTGATGCCTCCTGAAGTTCCTCTATTGTATAGGGATGTTTTGGCTATCCTGGGCCTTTTGTTTTTCCATATAAAGTTGATTAATGTTCTTTCCAGGTCCTTGAAGAATTGTGATGGAATTTTGATAGGGATTGCATTGAATCTGTAGACTGCTTTTGGCAAGATTGCCATTTTTATTATGTTGATCCTACCAATCCAAGAGCATGGGAGATCTTTCCATTTTCTGGTATCTTCTTTGATTTCTTTCTTCAAAGACACAAAGTTCTTGATATACAGGTCCTTCACTTCCTTGGTTAACATTATCCCCAGATATTTGATGCTGTTTTTGGCTATTGTAAAAGGTGATGTTTCTCTGATTTCTTTCTCAGTCACTTCATCTTCTGTATATAATAGGGCCACTGATTTTTTTGAGTTTACCTTGTATCCTGCCACATTGCTGAAGGTGTTTATCAGCTCTAGGAGTAACCTTGCGGAGTTTTTTGGGTCACTTATGTAAACTATCATATCATCTGCAAATAGTGAAAGTTTGAATTCTTCTTTTCCTATTTGTATCCACTTTATCTCCTTTTGTTGTCTTATTGCTGTAGCTAGAACTTCAAGTACAATATTGAAGAGATATGGAGAGAGTGGACAGCCTTGTCTTGTTCCTGATTTTAGAGGAATTGCTTTGAGTTTCTCTCCATTTAGTTTGATGTTAGCTGTTGGTTTACTGTATATTGCTTTAATTATATTCAGGTACGTTCCTGTTATCCCTGATCTCTCTAGGACCTTTATCATGAAGGGGTGCTGGATTTTGTCAAAGGCTTTTTCAGCATCTAGTGAGATGATCATGTGGTTTTTCTTTTGCAGATTGTTAATATGGTGGATTACATTGATAGATTTTCTAATGTTAAACCATCCCTGCATTCCTGGAATGAAGCCTACTTGATCATGGTGGATGATTTTTCTGATGTGTTCTTGAATCCGGTTTGCAAGTATTTTATTGAGTATTTTTGCATCAATGTTCATGAGGGAAATTGGTCTATAGTTCTCTTTCTTAGTGGTGTCTTTGTGTGGCTTGGGTATCAAGGTAATTGTAGCCTCGTAGAAAGAGTTTGGCAGTGAGCCTCCTGCTTCTATTGTGTGGAATACTTTGACGAGTATTGGAATGAGCTCTTCTTTGAATTTCTGGTAGAATTCTGCACTGAAGCCATCTGGGCCTGGGCTTTTTTTGTTTGGGAGACTTTTGATGACTGCTTCTATTTCATTAGGGGTTATAGGTCTGTTTAGATTATTTATCTGTTCTTGATTTAGTTTTGGCAAGTGATATCTATCCAGGAAATTGTCCATTTCCTTTAAATTTTCAAATTTTGTGGAGTACAGATTTTCAAAGTATGCCCTGATGATTCTCTTGATTTCCTCAGAGTCCGTTGTTATGTCCCCTTTTTCATCCCTGATTTTGTTAATTAGCATGTTCTCTCTCTGTCTTTTGGTTAGTTTGGACAGAGGTTTGTCTATTTTGTTGATTTTCTCGAAGAACCAACTCTTTGTTTCATTGATTCTTCTCAGTGTTTTCCTGGTTTCTACTTGATTGATTTCAGCCCTCAATTTGATTATTTCCTGGCGTCTGCTCCTCCTGGGGAGTTTGCTTCTTTTTGTTCTAGAACATTCAACTGTGCTATTAATTCTCTAGTATGACTGTTTTCCAGTTTTTTCATGTGGGCACTTGTGCTATAAACTTTCCTCTCAGCACTGCTTTCAAAGTGTCCCATAAGTTTGTGTATGTTGTGTCTTCATTCTCATTGAAATCGAGGAAGTCTTTAATTTCTTTTTTTATTTGTTCCTTTACCCAGGGATGGTGCAATTGTGCATTGTTCAATCTCCATGAGTTTGTAGGGTTTCTGCGATTTGTGTTATTGTTGAATTCTAATGTTAATGCATGGTGGTCTGATAAGATGCAGGGGGTTATTTCAATTTTTTTGTATCTGTGGAGATTTGCTATGTTTCCTATTATGTGGTCAATTTTAGAGAAGGTTCCATGTGGTGCCGAGAAGAAGGTATATCCCTTTGTATTTGGGTGGAGTGTTCTATAGATGTCTGTTAAACCCAGTTGGGTCATAACTTCTATTAATTCTTTTGTTTCTTTGTTAAGTTTCTGTCTGGAGGTCCTGTCTAGCGGTGAGAGCGGACTGTTGAAGTCTCCTACTATTAGTGTGTGAGATTTTATGTGCATTTTGAGCTTTAGTAATGTTTCTTTCACGAATGTAGGTGCCTTTGTATTTGGGGCATAGATGTTTAAAATCGAGACTTCGTCTTGATGTATTTTTCCTTTGATGAATATGAAGTGCCCTTCTTCATCTCTTTTGATTGATTTTAATTTGATGTCTAATTTGTTAGATATTAGGATTGCTACACCCGCTTGTTTCTTGGGGCCGTTTGATTGGAAGATCTTTTCCCAGCCCTTTACTCTGAGATAACGTCTGTCTTTGGTGTTGAGATGTGTTTCTTGTATGCAGCAGAAGGAAGGGTTCTGTCTTCGTATCCATTCTGCTAGTCTGTGTCTTTTTATAGGCAAGTTGAGGCCGTTGACATTGAGGGATATTAATGACCATTGATTGGTGATCCTTGTTTGCGCTTGATTTATTGTTAGTGAAGTTATTTTGTGTAGTTTCTCCTCCCTTTTTCTTTTGGTGTTTTGTAAAGTATGATAAAGGTCATTTTTTAAAAGATTTGTAAATTTTATTTAACATTTTTCTTCCTGTTTTGTTTTAAAATTAAAATCTAAAATGGTAACTTTTGTGCCTCATTTTAATTCATTGAATAGTTATAATAGTTCTCCTTTACTTTAGCCCTCTCTTTTCCTATTTCTTAAACTTATGAAAAAATCAATTGTTTTATACTGAGATTTTGACCTACATATGATTTCTGAGAAATGATCAGTAAAAAGACTAATATGTCAGAATAAAAATGTAACTAGATTTGCATATATTGCTCTATGAAGTACTGAAGAGAATCTTTATGATGCATATTGATTAATGTCGTCTTCAATAAAAGCATGTTAACTGCTGAGACATCAATCTAGCTTCTGTAAAAATATTTCTATTTGTTTATCAAAATGTCATTCTCTCTTCCATGTTATACTTTTCTAACTCCTTGGAAGGATCTTATTCCCTGCCATCCACAAGATGGAAAATCGTTTTAAATATATCTGCAATACCAAGCTAGGTGTCTCAAAAATACCTTGTATTATGTCCTTAGCACTCTGCTGCCATCATAGGCATGCATTCATTCATGAAATATATATCTAACACGTTTTTATTTTAAATCAGAAAAGAATATTTCCACTCTTCACTATAGTTTAATGGCTAAGTCTTATGAAATCAGTAACTGAGTGAAACATCAGAAGAGATTATGTAGACACCAATATTAGATATGATAATAGTAGCATATATCATTGGAGGAAACAGTGAGAGACATTTTAAAATACAGAGGTCTTTCATTATAATTGAATATCTGGTGGATGTGAGCAAATTATACGTTTGTGAGTTCAAATTAATGAAATATCAGTTCTGGAGGATGACTTTTCCCTGATATTTTGAAGAGATTTTTCTTATTGATCTTACCAAAAATATGTAGCACTTGGCATCAAAGATGCATCCCAGCATTCCAGCACTTGAAGCCAAGATGTAGAAAATTTCCAAAGCTACCATAACCTTGCCCTTGGTACTATGGTACACAGGGAGGAAGGTGATCCAGACACAGCAGAACAACAGCATGTTGAATGTCAAGAACTTGGCTTCATTGAATGTGTTATGCAGATTCCTGGACAAGAAAGCCACAGTGAAGCTTGCCTGAGCCAGGCTGGCCAGGTATCACAGGACACATTAGAAGACAGTGAATAAGCCATTGCTGCACACAATGATGATGTGTTCATGCTCAGAATGGGTATCCCAACCAGACTGAACAGATAATTACTTGGATGAGAGTACAGACGGCCACGATATAGTTAGGTCCTCCTGAAAACAGGAAGCATCTCATTCTTCTTCCAGGAGCTGTGACTTTGAAAGCCAGAAGCACAGTCACCGTTTGGGCCAGCACAGTGGAAACAGCCACAGTGAATACAACTCCAAATGTGAATTGTTTCAAGATGCATGTAGCTGAGTTTGGTTGGCCAATGAATAGCAGGGGGAAAAGAAAACAAAAGAAGAGTGAGAGGAACAAGATGTAACTGAGCTTCTGGTTATTGGCCTTCACAATGCGAGTGTCATGGTGCTTGGCAAAGACTCCAAGAACCAGAGCTGTGAATGCAGAGAAGCACAAGGCCATTAAGGCAAGACCATTCCCAAAGGATCTTCATATCTCACAAATACCATTGCTTTTTGAATGCACTGGTTATGCTCTATGTTGGCATACTTGTCGTCAGGATACTTCACACACTGATCCACATCTGAGGAGGAGAGTATCGTATCATTAGTTCACATTCCGCATTTTTATTGGCAGGACATTTCAATTACATGTACAGAAGAACCATTGTAATGTCATAATTTTGTTGTTGAGGATGTCATAGAAGGACCTTGCTGCCTAGAAGTATTTCAAGTTCATTGTGCTCATCATCTATATGAGGATCAAAAGCAAATAATCTTTGTGTATATAGGTGTATTGATGCAATTATGTGACATGATATCAGGAAGGACAGATTTTTACTACATTCTCAGGGCTTATATTGGAAATTTTTAAATGCTAAATTCAATAACCATAGTTATTCTGAGTATTTTTAAAATCCCAGATCCCATGGATTCAGTGCCTCTTAATATCTTGTATTTGTCATTCCTATAAATGGTGTTCCATGAGATATTAAGACTGTGGTTTCTACTGGGAATAGAACCCTGTTATATTTTCAATTTCAATTTTTCTGGCCAAAACACATTTAAATAAAAGTACATTTAAATGAAGTCAGAGGTTTGTATAATTATGTTTACATCCATAGGTGTACATTCATATATTAGTATCAAAAGATCTGGAAAATTTGAAATTTATTGAGATTTTATCGAGTAAGTAGGAGGGTGAAAGTGAGTGATGAATTGCGTTTGGACACTGCATGAACAAGGAATATCATAAATAAAGCCTTAATTTAGCCTTCTTCTAGCAGAAACAACAAACTCCCAAGTTTTGTCCATAAAATGTTGTAGCCTATCTCTGAAAGTAGAATCCTCTGTACATACTTAGCATTAAAATGGCCCTACATCATTATTATGCTCCATTTGAGAATAGACAAAACCTTGCTCCTTCCCTAATTTGCATCTCTGTGAGACTCAGACTCTGTGGATGTACTCATTGGTGAAGCCAATACACACAATCAGCGTTAGACAGATAATACAAGAGTCTTCACGACAGAGTGCTAACACAGAATGTTGTGTTGATTAATAGTACCCAATTTATTAATCGTGATAAGCTTCTCTTAACAGTGATACCCATTATAGTAAGTGTTCAAAACGTTAATTTAGTTGATCTTAATCACCTTATAATTGCAGATAGTGATAGTGGGCTTTCAATATTTTAAAGGGATTATATGAACAATGGTATTTTCACTTCATTTAGTTAATTTCTTTAAGGGTCTGGTGATTCTGTTCAGTGGTGAGAGAATGTATTGCTCTTGAAGACAACCTCAATTTAGTTATCACTATAAATTCAGGTGCTCACAATTTGTGAAACTAACAACAGAGGTATTGGATGGCTTCACCAGCACTGTCCCATAGGTGCACATAACCACCAACTTTACATACATACACATAAACAAAGTAATAAAGTTATTTTGGTATTTTTCATAAATATCATTAATATTATGTGGTTTTACATAAAAAACGGTTAAAGATACTTGGTTTATTTTCTTTGGAATGTGTTTTATGTAACACTGCATGGACTTCTTTCTATGACATTGGTCGTGAAAATGAGTTCATTCTATCAGTGTTAGTGGCAAGTAATTTAATTGCAGTGTCATCTCACTGGCCATAAATATCCATTATGGAAATTCATTTCATTATATTGGATGACAGGCAAAAGTGGTGAAAAACCATTAGCTTACCATTTTGTTTATAATATCAGAAATAAATAATCATTTAAGTAATAGGTGGTGTGTCGCTGATAACATTGTTTGAATAATTGTGGCTAATTTTCCAAAATTATTAATGGGTCATGTATATAAAATACTGAATATAGTTTTCATATTGTGTATCAATATATTTCTCTAATTTCCTAGATTTTCAATCAAGTTGAAACTTTGATAAAAGTAATCACAGTAATCTGGATATTGCATGTAGACTTCTGTCTCTTCTCAGGTGCTCCTAAAATTGAACAGTAATAATTTTCTCTAAATTAATATTATAGAGGATTTGTACTTTATTTCAAGCAGGTACATTACATAGTAAAGAATATCCTTTGTTCTGTTCTGTACTCTGTGAGCACATGTGCATACAGGTTATGCATAAAAATATGTAGGTATACATACATGCAAAAATATTAAATCATTTGAAAAGATAAAAGACGCAAATGTAATTCAAGTCCCAAATGTAATTTTGGAGGAGACTAATCACTGGAAAGACCTTGTGAAAAATTCTCTCAGAATGCTTAGTGATTCTCCTAATTGTCCCTTGGAGAAAATGCCACCCGCCATGAATTTACAATGAGTCAAAATATGTGTCAAGCCATCAGGACTTTATACAGGAATAGAGTTAATGACCATAGTTTTATATAGTTTCATTTAAGCAAATAAATTGTGTTTATGCAATTCTGTTTCACACCCCTTCAGCATCCATTGTGGAGAGTGGGAGGAATGATTAAAGTGAAGTATTTATAACTTCCTCAATACTCACTTGTCTCATTAGATATTTTATTATCTGGGCAGGGCTTGCATTTAAAACAGCAGACAGCCAATCAATCCTGCAAGAATTTTCTGAATCCAGGACCACAATCACCACTGCACACAGAGGGTGGCGGTATCTGTGGAAAATCAGAACCATGGTGATACCAATAGTTTTGCCTAATCCTTTCATACCTATATTGCGTAGCATGTTCAGATATTGACAAGGTAGTTTCACATGCACCAACTGTGTGATCACATTACCAAAAAATAAGTTTTTAAAAGACATAAAGAAGCTTAAATAAAAAAAATACTGGTATATAGACTAGTCTGTCACCCAATTTGTGAAGCAATTTATTAAGTGGTAATTGGTAATGTTGTCCCTAAGCAGAGCTTCATGATAAATGCAAGGAGTGTAAGCCAATTAGTAGTGTTCTTTCAGGGACTATGCTTTAGCTGCCATCTCCAGATTCCTACCTGGTCTTCCTTTGACTGTAAGCAATGAGCCATATTCATCATTCCCCCTCAATTTACTTATGGTCAGTGTGTAATCACAACAATCGAATAGCAAACTAGAATTAATGGGCATCTGAAACAGGGGAAATATCTCCTAAAATCTCAGACAGCACTCATTAACACCATTCATGCGGCCTTTTGCTCTTGAATTCTGTGTATCTTGACCATGCTTGCAAACTTGCAATGAAGTCATCTTGGTTGCATAGACTGATATTTCTGTTGTGCTGTTAAGATATCTTGAGAGATGTTTAGTACAGAGTTATTACATTCATACACATCCAAGATATTTTTCCATGGATTTACTTTTTTCAATTTCACTTCATAGCAAAGCCTGTCCTCGTTCTATAGAAGTTTTCTTAATATTTTCCCCATGAAGGTAAAAGAATGTTTGTTTTTTAAAACCAATTTTATTGTCAGTGCATTTTGATTGGAAAATGTGACCACTAAAATCCAATTCTTAATGATAAGTATTTGTAAATTTTGTTCTGTTTTTGGTTATTGCAATGTGTGATACTTTTCTAATAGCTGATTGTCTGACTGTTGTTACAGTGATGACTATATTTCCTTTGACTGCTTATGTTTATCTGGATTTTTTAATGGAACAGCTTTTATTTTGCTAATGAGGCAAACAAAGTTAAAAAATGAAATAATTTTATTTTAAAGAATCGTTGACCCTCTCTTTGACTGTGCTCCTCTGTGTCTGTGTTTTGCATTCTACAGAGGCCTCACTGTAGCACTTTGGATGCTGTCATCTGACCAGGCTTCTTGGATACAACACTTGAAGGTACATGGGAGAGAAATCACTAAGGAAGACCTGGCAGAACTCCAGACACTCAGACTCATGGGTATTTAAATGGTTAAGTCATGAAAATTTTTATCTTGACCACTTTGTTATGATAATATATAGTTTTAGAAAAAATACCCTTTTAATCATTCTCACAGTGCAGAGTTCATTGCATTGGCTTCACTCCTTGTGTATCAAAGTTTGAATTGCTGAATAATAAGTAATCCTATGGTTAATATCTTGAGGAATAGGTGGATTTCTTCAAGGCTACACCATTTTATATGCTTACAAAGCCATTAATTTTTAATATACCTTTCCCAACTCTAATGGATAAGTAACATTTTTATTTCTATTGCTATTACATTAGAATGGTTTGACAATATTTTTAAACATATCTCATACTATGAAAGGAAAAGGAGATTTACCCAACAATAGAAAACTTCTCACTATCTGAAAATCAAATTCAGTACTTTATGAAATAATTATTTTTTGTTTTCTTTTTTTATTATTTTAATATTTTTATTTTAATTTTGAATAGCTTGTTTTACATGTAAATCCAAGTTCCCTCTCCCTCCCCTCCTCCCACACTCCCCCATCGCCCCCAGCCTACCACCCTATTGCCAATTCCTTCCACATAAGGGATATCTAGAGTCTGTCATTTCACTCAGGGCAGGGTCCAGACACTACCCTAGGAGTCCAGGCTGAGAGAGCATCCCTCTTTGTGCTATGGGCACACGATGTCTGTTTGTATTCCAGAAATAAACACTGATCCACTGCTCTGGGCCCCATAGGTTGCCCAGGCCTTCTCACTGACACACACATTCGGGGGGTCTGAATCAGTCTCTTGTTCGCCTCCCCACTGTTGGTCTGGGGTCCAAGAGCTCTCCCCTGTTCAGATCAGCTGTCTCTGCTGGTTTTGCCATCCCATTCTTTGCCAATTTGCTCATCGCTCTTCTCTCTCTGTCACCGGGTTCCTTGGGTTCAGTTCGGTGTTTAACTGTGGGTGTTTGACTTTGCTTCTGTCAGTCACTGTATGAAGGCTTCCGGATGGTTATAGACATCAAGTTCATTATCAAGAATGGGCATTCGAGGTGGTCTCCCCACTATTACTTAGCTTCCCAATTGGTGTCCGTTTAGATCACTAGATGTCACACTGGTGCCTTATCTGTCTTCTAACCTATGATTCCCTCTTCTCCCTATTCTACCCTCCCCTGACTCAACCTTCCAGTTCTCCCATGACCTAGTCTCTCGTCCTCTTCTCCCCCTCTCTTCTTCCCAGCTCCCAATACCCCCACCCCTCACAGTATTCCCCATCTGTTCAGAGGATCTTGTCTCATTCCTCTTCTCTTGGGTACTATGCATATATTTTAGGTTCTTTCCTGTTTATCAGACTCTCTATCAGTGGAAATGCAGACTGGCACTATCCTGATCCATGTCTAAAATCCATATATGAGTGAGTACATACCATGTTTGTCTTTTTGTGACTGGGTTACCTCACTCAGGATGGTTTCTTCCAATGCTGTCCATTTACCTGCGAATTTCAAGATTCCATTGTTTTTTCTGCTGAGTAAAACTCCATTGTGTAAATGTACCACATTTTCTATAAACACTCTTCAGTTGAGGGGCATCTTGGTTGCTTCCAGGTTCTGGCTATTACAAATAATGCTGCTATTAACATAGTGGAGCAGATGCCCTTGTTGTATGAATTTGCCTCATTTGTATATATGCCTAAGAGAGGAACTGCTGGGTCTTGAGGTAGAATGATTCCCATTTTCCTGAGGAATCTCCAAACTGCTTTCCAAAGTGGCTGTACGAGTTGGCACTCCCACCAGTAGTGGAGGAGTTTTCCCCCTCTTTCCACATCCTCTCCAGCATTAATTGTCTTCGGTATTTTTGATTTTAGCCATTTTGACAGGAATAAGATGGTATTACAGAGTTGTTTTGATTTGTATTTCCCTGATGGCTAAGGATGTTGAGCACTTTCTTAAGTGTCTCTTGGCCATTTTAGTCTCCTCTATTGAAAATTCTCTATTTAGTTCTGTACCCCACCTTTTAATTGGATCCTTTGGTGTTTTGAAGACTTGCTTCTTGTGTTCATTGTAAATTTTGCAGATTAGACCTCTGTCAGATGTGGGGTTAGTCAATATATTTTCCCATTCTGTGGACTGCCTTTTTGTCTTATTGACTGTGTCCTTTGCCTTGGAGAAGCTTTTTAGTTTCAGGAGGTCACATTTATTAATTGTTGATCTCAGTGTTTGTACCACTGGTGTTATGTTCAGGATGTGGTCTCCTGTACCAACTCTTTGAAGAATATCTCCCACTTTCTATTCTAAAAGTTTCAGTGTGGCTCGATTTATGTTGAGATCTTTGATCCATTTGGACTTAAGTTTTGTACAAGGCGATAAACATGGATTTATCTGCAGTCTTCTGCATACCAGTACCCAGTTATGCCAGGACCGTTTGTTGAAGATCCTTTCTTTTTTCCATTGTATAGTTTTAGCTTCTTTGTCAAAAATCAAGTATTCATAGGTGTGTGGGTTAAAATCAGAGTTTTCAGTTCGGTTCCATTGGTCTACCTGCCTATTTTTGTGACAATACCAAGCTGTTTTCAGGACTATAGCTCTATAACAGAGCTTGCAATCAGGTATGGTGATGCCTCCTGAAGTTCCTTTATTATATCGGGTTGTTTTGGCTATCCTGGGCCTTTTGTTTTTCCATATAAAGTTGATTATTGTTCTTTCTAGGTCCTAGAAGTATTGTGCCAGAATGTTGAAAGGGATTGCATTGAATCTATAGACTGCTTTTGGCAAGATTGCCATTTTTATAATGTTCACCCTACCAATCGAAGATTATAGGAGATCTTTCCATTTTTTGGTATCCTTTTTGATTTCTTTCTTTTAAGACTCAATTTCTTGATATACAGGTCTTTCACTTCCTTGGTTAACTTTATCACCAGATATTTGATGATGTTTATGGCTATTGTAAAGGATGATGTTTCTCTGATTTCTTTCTCAGTCACTTCATCATCTGTATATAATAGGGCCACTTTATATCCTGCCACTTTGCTGAAGGTGTTTATCAGCTCTAGGAGTTCCCTTGTGGAGTTTTTCGCTTCCCTTATGTAAACTATTGTATCATCTGCAAATACTGAAAGTATGATTTCTTCTTTTCCTATTTGTATCCCCTTGATCTCCGTTTGTTGTCTTATTTCTGTAGCTAGAAATTGAAGTACAATTTTGAAGAGATATGGAGAGAGTGGACAGCCTTGTCTTGTTCCTGATTTTAGAGGAATTGCGTTGAGTTTCTCTCCATTTAGTTTGATGTTAGCTCTTGGTTTACTGTATATTGCTTTTATTATATTCAGGTATGTTCCTGTTATCCCTGATCTCTTTAGGACCTTTGTCATAAAGGGGTGCTGCATTTTGTCAAAGGCTTTTTTAGCATCTAGTGAGATGATCATGTGGATTTCTTTTGCAATTTGTTTATATGGTGGAATATGTTGATAGATTTTCTAATGTTGAACCATCCCTGCTTTCCTGGGATGAAGCCTACTTGATCATGGTGGATGATTTTCCTGATATGTTCTTTGTAATGAGAAGCTTTTTCCTTATGAGGATGCCTTCCCGCCTTCCCGCCTGGTTCTAGTACCGCATCAGTCCCAAATAAACACACAGGAGGCTATATTAATTATGATGCTGTTGGCCTTGCTTGTTTCTTACTGACTACCTCTGACTTAAGTAGTTACCCCATAATTGTTAATCTAAGTATGTCTCTTACCGGAGAAGTTATGGGATTCCTACCCCATGGCGTTACATGTCGACTCTCCTTGTGTTTCTCCTTCCCAGAGTTCTCCTGGTCTCCTAGTCCCACCTATCTTGATTCCCAGTTGGCCAGACAGTGCTTTATTGACAAATGCACAGGACTTCCCCAAAAAGTTCTTGAATCCGGTTTGTGAGTATTTTATTGAGTATTTTTGCATCGATGTTCATGAGGGTATTTGTTCTATAGTTCTCTTTCTTAGTTGTGTTTTTTTGTGGCTTGGGTATCAAGGTAATTGTAGCCTTGTAAAAAGAGTTTCGCAGTGAGCCTCCTGCTTCTATTGTGTGAGATAATTTGAGGAGTATTGGAATTAGCTCTTCTTTGAATTTCTGGTAGAATTCTGCAACTGAAGCCATCTGGGCCTGGGCTCTTTTTTGTTTGGGAGACTTTTGATGACTGCTTCTATTTCATTAGGGGTTATAGGTCTGTTTAGATTGTTTATCTGCTCTTGATTTAGTTTTGACAATTGATAAATATCCAGGAAATTCTCATTTTCCTTTAGATTTAAGAATTTTGTGGAGTACAGATTTTCAAAGTATCCCCTGAAGATTCTCTGTATTTCCTCATAGTCCGTTGTTATGTCCCCTATTTCATTTCTGATTTTGCTAATTAACATGCTCTCTCTGTCTGTCTTTTGGTTAGTTTGGACAGACGTTTATCTCTTTTGTTGATTTTCTCAAAGAACCAACTTTCTGTTTCATTGATTCTTCTCAATGCTTTCATGGTTTCTACTTGATTGATTTCAGCCCTCAATTTGATTATTTCCTGGCGTCTGCTCCTCCTGGTTGTGTTTGCTTCTTTTTGTTCTAGAACATTCAGCTTTGCTGTTAATTCTGTAGTATGACTGTTCTCCAGTTTCTTCATGTGGGCACTTAGTGTTATGAACTTTCCTCTCAGCACTGCTTTCAAAGTGTCCCATATGTATGCGTATGATGTGTCTTCATTCCAGGAAGTCTTTAATTACTTTTTTTATTTCTTCCTTTACCTAGGGATGGTGCAATTGTGCATTGTTCAATTTCCATTAATTAGTAAGGCTTCTGCTATTTGTGATATTGTTGAATTCTCATTTTATTGCATGGTGGTCTGATAAGATACAGGGGGTTATTCAATTTTTTTTGTATCTGTGGACATTTGATATGTTTCCTATTATGTGGTCAATTTTAGAGAAGGTTCCATGTGGTGCTGAGAAGAAGGTATATCCTTTTGTGTTTGGGTGGAATGTTCTATAGATGTCTGTTAAACCCAGTTGGGTCATAACTTCTATAAGTTCTTTTGTTTCTTTGTTAATTTTCTGTCTTGAGGTCCTGTCTAGCGGTGAGATTGGAGTGTTGAAGTCTCCTACTATTAGTGTGTGAGATTTTATGTGAAATTTGAGTTTAGTAATGTTTCTTTCACGAATGTATTGGGGGATAGATGTTTAAAACTGAGACTTCATCTTGATGACATTTTCCTTTGATGAATGTGAAGTGCCTTCTTCGTCTCTGTTGATTGATTTTAATTTGAAATCTAGTTTGTTAGGTATTAGGATTGCTACACCTGCTTGTTTCTTTGGACCGTTTGATTGGAAGAACTTTTCCCAAACATTTACTCTGAGATAACATCTGTCTTTGATGTTCAGATGTGTTTCTTGTATGCAGCAGTAGGAAGGGTTCAATCTTCCTATTCTTTCTGCTATTCTGTGTCTTTTTATAGGCAAGTTGAGGCCGTTGACATTGCTGGATATTAATGACCATTGATTGATGATTCTTGTTCGTGCTTGATTTATTGGTAATGAAGGTATTTTGTGTAGTTTCATCTCCCTTTTTCTTTTGGTGTTTTGTAAAGTGGGATTATATATTGCTTGTGTCTTTGTGAGTGTAGGTATCTTCCTTGGATCTAAGTTTTCCTTCTGGCACTTTCTGTAGAGCTGGATTCATGGATACGTATTGTTTAAATATGGCTTAGTCATGGAATATTTTGTTTTCTCCATCTATGATAATTGAAAGCTTTTCTGGATATAGTAGTCTGGGCTGGGATCGTTGTTCCCTTAGTATTTGTAGGACTTGTATCCAGGATCTTCTGGCTTTCATTGTTTCCATTGAGAAGTCAGGTGTAATTCATAGGTCTGCCTTTATATGTTACTTGGCCTTTTTCTTTAGCTGCTCTTAATATTTTCTATTTATTCTGTAGGTTTGATGCTTTGATTATTATATGGCGAGGTGACTTCTTTTTCTGGTCCAGCCTATTTGGTGCTCTGTAAGATTATTGTATTTTCATAGGCATATCCTTCTTTAGGTTAGGGAAGTTTTCTTCTATGATTTTATTGAATATGTTTTCTGTACCTTTGATTTGTATTTCTTCGCCTTCTTCTATACCTATTTTTCTCAGGTTTGGCTTCTTCACGGTATCCCGTATTTCCTGGATATTTTGTGTTAGGGATTTGTTGGTTGTAAGATTTTCTTTGGTTGAAGACTCTATATCCTCTAATGAGTCTTCAACACCTGAGATTCTCTCTTCTATTTCTTGGAGATACTTGAATCTGTAGTTCCTGATCATTTACCCAGCTTTTCAATTTCAAGCATCCCCTCGTTCTGTGTTTTCTTTATCGTTTGTATTTCAGCTTTCAATCCTTCAACTGTTTGAGTTGTTTCCTTCATTTGTTTTGTTGTTTTTTTCTTGGTGCTCTTTAGATTCTTTAAGAGATTTATTTCTTGAATTTTCCCCCATTTCATGGATTTTTTGTTTGCTTTTTCTTCTGTTTCTTTAAGGGATTTCCTGGTTTCTTCTTTGTTGATCTCTATCATCTACATTAAATAATTTTTAAGGTCTGTCTCCTCTGCTTCGTCCATGTAGTGCTTTTCAGGTATTGCTGGCATTGGTTCTCTAGATTCTGGTGGAGTCATGTTAGGCTTTCTATTGCTGAGTGAGCTCTTATTCTGTCTTCTTCCCATCTCTTCTTCCATTGGGTGCTGGTGGGATCTTTCCGTCTCCACTGGTCTCCTTCCTTCCTGAAGCTGAAGCTGGGGATGCTGACACTGAAGCTTAAGCTGAAGCTGCGGTTGCTGGCAGTGGGGGCCTAGAAGGGCTGATGTCTTTCCTGAATCTGGGCTCGCCAGTGTTTGGGGCCTGGAAGGGCTGATGTCTTTCCTGTTTGAGGGGGTCTTCTGATGCCCAGGAGCAGCCCCAGAAGATTGACGGGATGTGTGTTGGGCAGAGGATGTGGAATGTCACCCCCGAGACCCAAGCTCTCCTGAAGCTGGGCTCACCGGGTTTAGGGCCTGGAAGTGCTGATATCTTTCCTGTGTAGACAGGTCTTCTGGATGCCACGAGCAGCTCTGGAAGATCGAGGGGATGGGTGTTGGGCAGGGGATGGGGAGTGCCCCCTCACCGGAGACCCAATCTCACCTGAAGCTGGGCACCTATCTGGATGTTTTATGTGAACGATTTCTTCAAGTACTTTCATAGTCTTGCTTTGTTGGATATGCAGTCTGTATTTGTTTGCATTAGTGAACTTTTTCTGTCTCTTTCTATATTAGGGGTAAGTTTGCCTGGTGTAGTAACCAGGTTTGGCAGCATATGTCTCTAAATATTTGGAATATATAACTTTTACTCCTCTCCTTTCAGAGTATTATCAGTAGAATCTGCTGTTATCCAGATGGATCCTTTCTATTACTGGGACTTGTCTCATGCAGTTATCAAATTTATTTTTAGTATAAATTTTAAATTAAAATAAATCCAGGGCTCCTTTTCTCAAAAGTTGAATCTTTGGTATTTAACTGACTATTGTATCTAGATGGCTACATATCATGCTGTATTATTGAATATAATGTTGATGAATTTAGTGTTTCCTTCTCCTCTTGGGCCCACAGTTTATAAATTTGATCTATAGTCATATTGCCTTGATTTCCTAGTTTTTTTCATTTTGTATCATTTTTATCAAATTTTGAATTTTGTCTTTCTACTCCTATTCTTCAAGTCTTCCTTCTGTCATCAATTTAAAGTATTCACTGTGTGACTATTTTAATTGAGATTTTCATTTGATTTTTTGATTTGTGTTTATATGATTTAGTTTGAATTTTTCTATTATTTTGTACATTTACATAAATCTTTGGTCACTTGATCATAAAGTGTCTAATTGTGTGCAAGTTATCAGGATCTGATTGTTTCTCCATGAAGTGAATTTTGTCCTCCTGGATTTTTCTGGAACACTTTTATAATCATTCTTTGATATCTTTGTTCATTATATCCTGGAATATACTCTACTTTAAGTTTATTAATGTAAGATTTGGAGTCATGTTGCTTTGGTATCCTCCTGTATATGTGTTTGTTCTTACTTACTGCTTTTTAATTCACATTTCTGAAAGCAGAACATGGGTTGAATTCTCTTTAATCCCCAGTATTCTTCATGTGTATGTTTGCAATGCTCAGGTGAGGCATGGGTAGAATAGACATGCACGTTCATTGCTGCCCTCTGTATTGATATGCAGGCTAGTAGCTTTACTTTCCACTTATGTCTTCTTCTTCCTAAGTATGACCATGCTCACACTTGTGGAAAGAACAAAAACTCTAAGTTTCATACTATATAGGAAAACTTAGATTGCACTTCAGATTATGTTTCAAGACTTTGCTGAAATCACATTCTTTAAAAACTATTTTGTACTCGGAAGGTTGAATTTTATACCTTTTTTTTTTGGTTTTTATGAGACAGGGATTCTCTGTTTTGTTTTGGAGGCTGTCGGTCCAGTCTGGCCTCGAATTCACAGAGATCCGCCTGCCTCTGCCTCCCAAGTGCTGGGATTAAAGGCGTGCGCCACCACTGCCCGGCAAATTGTATACCTTAAAACCGTACACACCTTCCCTATAAAATACCCATGATGAATAATAGGATATTTTGTTTGCATATTCCCTCCAAACTAACTTTTTTTTACTAGCAATGCTCCTAAAAAGAAGAAGAAAACTAGACATTCCATTATTAGCTTAATTATTATATAATTAATGGGAGCAAGCAAAATGTCTCTATTGATAAAATATATTTGTAGTGTATAATTCAGAACTGGAGTCATGACTCAGAGATAGGTATTAATTCCTGCTCAAGAATAGGACTAAAGTTTAATTTCTAGCCATCACTGTGTGGAAATAAGCTTTCCCCATTTCTTAGGATTCATATAAGTATTCTGTCATCCATATGAGCCACAGTCACAGCAAATGCAAGCATACATGATGAAAAAACACCCATACACACACAAGAAGAGAAATAAAAATCAAGGTAATAATTCATAGAATATTTAATACGCATCATAAACATGTTACTTTATGTTTAGAGGTGCTGAAAATTAAAGAAGTCTTTTTCAAAGTATCAAAAATTTAATAATAAAATGCATGTTTTATGTACTTTGAATTTATTCTATCCTTACAACAGCCTAATTTTTCAACATCTGTGCCCAAGTTTCATCCAAAAGGAAGAAATTACTGTATGGTAATCAGTGTGATACCAAGAAAATATTGCTCACTTTACTGGAAATTATACTATATCATTTTTGACAACTGGTTTATACTCATATTTATGACCAGAGTGGGTTTAGATATGATAAAATGTGTGCATTTATTTTACTATAACTGATGTAATTTCCGTATTCCTTGTCAATGAAGTACTTCTATTTTTATATACAAGTATCTTCTTTATGAGATCCTCTGTTGACAGATATATTTTATTTGTACAATTTAGTTATTGTGATGTTGTTGGAATAAACATTACTGAGCAAGTACTTCTGAAGTATATTGTTTTGTTCATTTGGGAGAGTTCTTAGTGCATAATCTGTTGGAAAGCAAAATATTATTTGCATTATAATATTATTAATATTATATCAGAAAGGAGGATTACATTTCCACCTCAGCAGGGTTTAAATTTCCCAACACTGTCATCATCATCTCAGCCCCCATCTGTATATCTATTTGATAACCTGTACCAAGTGGAACCATTGTCTCAGGCCTGAAATCTATGGAGATCTTAGTTTCTGTAGTTATATTCTCACCATCTGAAGATAGCCTAGGGAAAGAAGTTATACATATCCTCAGAGAGGATTTAACTGGGACCTCTGCATCCTGCTGCCTGAATTAAGTGTCCTCTACCTTCTTCTCAGCAAGACTAGGTCCCTATCTAAGAAGTACTCTGTTACTCTGTTCATTAGTATGCAAATCACCCAAGTCTATTATGGTAAATACAACTCAGAACAACTTAAGTCCAATGTCCTCTCCAAAGTTACAGAAGACACAGGTCCTCACCATGGGATGGAGCTGGACCATTCTTTCTCTTGTCAGTAACTACAGGTAAGGAGATTTCCAAGTATAACAATGAAAAAGTAACAGGGATTAAGGTGACAATGACATACACTCTGCTTTTGTCTCCACAGGTGTCCACTCCCAGTTCCACCTGCAGCAGTCTGGGGCTGAGCTGGTGAGGCCTGTGGCCTTAGTGAAGTGGTTCTACAAAGTTTCAGGCTACACTTTCACGGACTATGCTATGCACAGGGTGAAGCAGAAGACTCGACCGAGCCTGGAGTGGATTGGAGTTACTAATACTGAAAATTGTGCTATTGCCTACAGTTAGTAGTTCCAGGGCAAGGCCACACTGACTGTAGACCGATCTTCCTGAACAGCATACATCGAGCTCAGAAGCCCGACTTCTGAGGATTATGCTGTCTATTACTGTTGGACACAAAGTGCTGCAACCACATCCTGAGTATGCAGTATGTCACAAATATCTTTTAAATCTAAGGAACTAGAACTATTGTTGGAGTAGGAGGGAATAAACTATAATATGTATTATTCTAGTAAAAGACAAATCATCTCAAATGAGTAAACAAAGCCCCTTTCATAGTCTAATTTGTCTTCCCTAGAACAAGAAATAGCAGTTTATTGGAAGAGCATTCCATAGATTTTTGAGTAGGTGCTTTAACCTCACCTATGAAATTTAACTTCATGACTTTACTAATTGATACATTATATCATGATTTGATTTTGACAGTAGTAATCAAATTTCTTTTTGTTTTATAATTAAAGAGAGCGCTGAGTGGCCTGATGTGGAGTCCTTGGGGTGTGGAATCTCTAACATATTTCTTAAGTCACTACACTGCTTTATACTCACATCAGCATATGAGTAAGGATTTCACATTCCCCACATTCATGCCTGCATTTCTTCCCATTTTCCTTGTTTATACTCATTCACATTGGGGAATAAATGTAACATTAAATTTATTTGACCCGAATTTCAGTTTTAGTTAAGGACTTTGTTTGCAGGACTTAGAGAAACTAACCAAGAATGGTAGAGGATATTTCCAGTCCTGTCTAGGTTTCCTAGTGTAGGAAGATGCTACAAAGCCTACAGGAAGAGATGAGTCATCAGTAATCTTACACTGTACCAGAGTTTGCAGTCTACAATATCAGCCTTCCAGAAAAATTTACCAACTAGTGTTTGTGACATGGTACATAGGAAAGATTTATTCCATGCAAACAAGTTCAAAACCCATGGGTGGGGATTACACAGCCCTAGTAACCGTAGTTGCCTTTCCAATGTCATGTTGTGAAATTGCCTTATACTATTAATGTTTCCAATCAATAGATTATTGCTGTGCTCAGCCTTGATATCTGAAACATCTGTCTACTCTGTAATGATCAATGCAGACATTAGTGCCTGCTCAAAGTGCTAAGAATGAATGACTGAGTTCTCAGACATGAATGAGTCATCCTTATCAACCTCCCACCCAAAGCTCAAAGGCCATCACAAAGAGAGACTTGAGAGAATGTAAGATCTAGAATATGGGATGGATGGAAATGAAATGATCTCTTGAGAACTTGAAATGGTCACTGTCCACATGAATTCACAGCAGCTATAGGCATAGTAGAAGATCTGTACAAACTAAAAAGAGTCAAACCACAGCATGAAAACCATAAAATATCTGATGAGACAAAGGTGTCTACTGGCAAGCAAGCAATATCAGTATGATTCCTTGGAGAAACATGGTAGAATACAAGAATTCAATTCTATAAGTTGTCCTCTGGGGAATACACATACAGATTTGGTCATGTGTGGCATGTTTTCAGCAAAAAAGTTAGTGAAATATTAAAAAAAATTACAACGTAAGTGGAGAGGGACTCCTGAGGACCCAGCCAAAGCTCTGAGTCTATTGGCATTTGATAACTGATGAGGACAATTTATTCACGTTTCTTTGGAAGGTTTATAAGTTTTCCTATATACTAGCGAATGACAAACATATGTGTATATAGATATTATTAATTGAACTCACTCTGTTAACTTTATTATTTCTTAATGATTCTTAAGAGGTCAGGAAGTTAGATGAGAGTTACCAAAAGTCCAAAGGGGAACCAAAGGGATATAAGGGTTGGAGATATGAGCATAATAAATTTCACATATGAATAAAAATTTGAAAGAATGAAACCACTACAAATAATAAAAAGACTTTATATAGGATCATAATTTTATTCATGTGTATATTATACACTGTACATATATTTTCTATAACATCTACCCTACATTTTGTAGTTCCTCCTAGTTTCCCTTTATTCTAATAGACAGTTTGACTTATAAATTATTATATATTTGTGTATATATTTGTATGTGACTCTGGAATATCAAAGAATTAGTTATGAGTGACTCACATAATTTCTGTGTTTCAGAGTTGGTTTTACATAACAGAGTTATCTCCAGTTGCATTCTGAGTGAAAAGCTTCTGTTGTGCTATGTATTTAATCATGTCACATTGATGCAATCTTGATAAGAGACATGCATTTTATTTCCATGATATTATTATTGTTTAGATATTGCATGTTTACATTATTGTGGATAGCTTTGAAATAAAGCTCGATGAGTAAATGTTTCTGTAATATATATGCTTTTATTCTTTTGGTCATTTTGGTCAGCTTTTAGTATAAAATCTGGTGTAAAGGAAAATATAATGTGTATCTGAAAGGAGGCTGTAAAATCTCTCTCTTAGCAGATTTTGAGAGTTCCAGCAACCACCACATTCTTCACAGTCACCTTCTGTAAATCAATCTGACACTGTTGTCAAAAAGTGGAGAAATTGCTGCAGTCATACAATCTCTGGAGAGCTTAGACCATAGCATTACATCCACAGTGTATGCCCTGGGGATAGAGAAGGGGTGTGGTATGAATTTCCTCTGACAGGAATATGACTTGGACCTCAGCATCCTGCTACCTAAATCAGGTGTCCTCTTCCTCTTTCTTCTCCAGCTTAACTAGGTCCTTATCTAAGAAGTGCCCTGCTCATGGATATGCAAATTACCTGAGTCAACACAGGATATCTACACCACCAGCATATATGATCAGTGTCCTCTCCATAGTCACTGAGCACGCAGATCCTCACCATGGGTTGGAGCTTGATCATCTTCTTCCTGGTGACAGTTAAAGAATTCCAAGTTCCAGACTTGAGGAGTCGGCATGCATTCAGGTGACAATGACATCCACTCTGTATTTCCCTCCACAGGCATCCACTCCCAGGTGCAGCTGCAACAGTCTGGGGCTGAGATGGTGAAACCTGAGTCATCAGTGAAGCTGTCCTGCAAGGCTTCAGGCTACATGTTCACAAGCTACTATATGAGCTGGGTGAAGCATGCTCCTGGACAGGGCTTTGAGTGGATTGGATACATTGATGCAGTAAGTGGATATACTTACTATAATCAGAAATTCCAGGGCAAGACCACACTGACTAGGGACACATCCTCCAGCATAGCCTACATGGAGCTCAGGAACCTGACATCTGAGGACTCGTCTGTCAATTTCTGTGCAATACACACAGCTTTGGAAACACATCCTGAGTATGTCAAAAAACCTGGAGGAGCAGGAGCTGACATGACAGACAAGATTACCCTGGAAACTTTCTCAAAAATAATGATTCTTAATGTTCCTTTGTCAGGCATCACTTTATAGTTCTTTTGGATATTTGCTAAGTTTCAAAAGGGCATCACATAATGAACAATGCTGGTTCAGGATGTCCCCTACAGAATACAATGCCTTGGGTAAGTCTTTATCAATAACCACCTCAGTTGTCATGGTTCATCTTTAGAAAAACACAAAAAGCAACATTTACAATTTATAGTCATATAATATATATACATATATTCCTTTAAATATAAGAGACTAGAACTGTTTGTAGAGTATCTGAGAATATATTATAATATGAAAATATTCCCTGAAATTTCAAATCATATATATCAGGTCAAATTGAAATCCCTTTCAAAATTCAGTTTGAGGTACATACATTATACTTAAAACTTTGGAAGTTAGCCTGGCAGTGGTGGTGCATGCCTTTGATCCCTGCACTTGGAAGGCAGAGGCAGGAAGATCTCTGTGAGTTTAGGTCATCCTGGTCTACAAAAGCTAGTTCCAGGACAACCTCCAAAGCCACAGAGAAACCCTGTCTTGAAAAAAAATCTTTGGAAGTTGTCCCCATAGATTTGTGTGGAATCACTTTACATATATATATATATATATATATATATATATATATATATGTGTGTGTGTGTGTGTGTGTGTGTGTGTGTGTGTGTTATATATATATATTTATTAGCAAATCTAATTCTGAGATTTTGTAACATTGACCCGATTTCTGATTCTTTTGTCGCTAGATATGCACCTGCACCTCATGCTGTGGAATCCACAGGGTGCAGAGTCTTCTACTTAGGCAACCTTTCTTGCCCCCTGCTGTAATTGGAGTCAAAGATTTAGTGTCACAACCACAAGGTACCAAGTAATCACACAGAAACTTATATTAGTTACAAACTGTTTGACCTAATGTTCTGTCTTATAATAACCAGCACTTACATACAAATTCATCCATTTCTATCAATGTATGTATTGTCACCTGCCCATGGCTTTTACTGGTGTGCCAGAATCTTGTTTCTTCGGGAGCTGGTTTGTGTCTTCTACACTCCACCCTTCATTATGCTGAATTCATTTGCCTTTCCCTCCTAGCTATATTCTACTTTACTCTATGCCAAAGAAGCTTTTATTATGAACCAATGATAGAAACATATATTCATATATTCACAGAATTCAAAAGGATTACCCCAAAATATTTCCCCTTCCTGTCTAACCAAAAAGGAAGGTTTTAACTTCAACGTATTAAAATTATACAAAATAAAGTTGCTTTCATGTAAAAATTACAGTTACCATATATAGTCCATTTGTATTTGACAGAATTAAAGAAAATATTCAACCAAATATTCACTCTTGGTGAGTTAAAATTTTATATTTAATTTACCTTTTCATTATAACTAAGAAAAATCAGAGGGGGTAATGTTGCAGGAATTCTGTCAATGGTCTGATAGCCAATAATTATAAGGAGTTTCTTAGACCAAAGGCTGAGTTCGGATTGGAGATTATATAACCTGATCCTCAAAATAAAAGACCAGAGCAAAGCAGATCATTATTTCTTTGATGTGGGAAAGCAGCCTTTGAGCCATGGGAGTATGAGTGATTGGCTACTTGGTCTTCATCCCTTTTGGAGCAAGGCAAGTCAACGTGGCATTGGCAACTGCAACAGCGATGGAGTGTGTGCTGGACTTACAGCAGTGTAGCAGCTTTTTTCTGTCCATGGAATGTAGTGCATTGATTCTTATTTGTCAGTTAATAAACCTAAGTGACCCCAATTGGCTTCTTTTATCATCTTGTTCTGATAACATTGTGGACAGAGCAGTGGGATTCCAAACTAGGAATGTAAGAGACCAATGCCTGCTATCAGAAACCAGGCATGTTCACTGCCCTGTTTCCTGAACCTGGGTTGTTTTTGTCTCATGTCTAATTGGACACTGATTGACACTGAATTGACATCAGTGTACAGTGCAGTGACCCCTACAAGCCTACACATTCACATGAAAATTTTGTTGTAAGAGGCAAAAAGGTCACCTTGGGACTTCTTTTGATTTTGGATCTGTTATACCTTTGACACATCTGAATACAATTACTTCTGTCTATGTATGATTTTACATTTAGGAAAATGAACATGCAGCTTGGCTGTACAATGACTGCATGTGAGAAATAGAAATAACACTGCCATTGATACCATGGCTACAATCTGATTATTTTGTTGAAAACAGTAATTACAAAATTGAGAAAAGGAAAACAACACGATGGACAATGGGATTCTCTGGTGTAAAAGGTGCCATTTACATATTTTGTTACTCACACAGTTCAAGCCAAAAAGTTGTATAAACAAGAACCTATGACTAGAAACCCCAATTTTTCCATCTGGCCTGTTCCTCTCACACACATGAGCATCCTCAGGTGGAGAGTTGATTGAGTTGTCTGTTTTCCTGACAGTGTATTTATTTTCATCCTGAAAATTATTCTCAAAGTTCATTATATTCCATACTTGTTCTCTGGTCCTTTTCCAGTAGATCACATTATACTCAGGAAATGTCTCATGCCCTAAGTAAAGGTGGACAGAATTTCCTTGTCCTGCAAGGCAGAGTGACTTATTGCTCTAGACTGAGTAAAGTTTCAACACCATCATGAACTCTCATTGTCTAATATAAAACTGAGTGTCAGGATAAGAAGGAAAGAGGATCTGATGTCTGTAAAAATCCAAGGAATCATCAACAAAGTAAGAGCTGTATGAATGTGGGGCTGTTATTAAATTTGAACTAGCTGCAACCATGCAAGTTTCATAAGAATGCCTTTTGTGGGGACAAATTTTATTTCTCAAGAATATGCAAGGCTTCCATACTCCACAGATCTCCAACTTATGGCTGCCCTAATGCATCACTGTCACACAAGATTCCCAGGACAACCACTTGACCTCTGTGGGAATGCTGAGAAAAAATAAATATTTCTGCAAACATTTCAGAGAAATCTCTTCATGGGAATGATTTAAATCTATTGGAGACCATGGTCTGTCAAAGAAAACACAGAGGGACACAATCTGACAATATTTAGTATTGTGGCTTTTAAAGTGACATAAAGTTCATGTGATCAATAATATTGCTAATATTTGTATGAGATCATGAGACAGCAAACAGGAAACCCTAAAATAAATTAGTTATGCAGAGCCTGAATAACGGGCAAAGAGGTCAGCAAGTGTGTTTCCTGACTCATAGTTCATTCCTCTCACTTAACCACATACAAATCCCAGGAGACCATTTCCTATGGAAGTTAGAATTCTCCCCTAGAATGATAAGGTCTATTAGTTCCTAGAATCTATATCACTCTCCTGGGAATGCTACAATAATAGAAATGATGTACCTGAAATACTCTGTCAATCACCATGATGACAGGTTATCTCATAGTAGAATCTATTCCTGTATTTTAAAACTAGGAGCTGCATGATTCCACAGCTGATGGAGTTCCAGAGTATAAATGGAAAGTGTACATGTAACCCAGAATCTACCTCTAGTTATAACATCTTTCAAATGAAAATTAGACTCTCCAACATAGTCTAATGGAGGAATCAAATACTCCTATAAGTTGAGGTCCATCATCATATGTCATAAAGAGTACAATTTACTGCATTTGAGAGATTCCATTGTAACAATGACACAGGACTTTATTGACATATTATACATTAATTTGCTTATCTCTTGATTACTGACTACATACATCAGGTGGTCTCTGCATCCATACCTGTTTCTTATGCCTATTCTTGGGCTCTTTTCATTCAGTTTTTGGTTTATTTGGTTTTCTTTGTCCTGTGTTAGTTTTTCTTTGATCTCATTTTAATTTATTTAGTCTCATTCACTAGTAGTCTGTCCGTCATCAAAACACAGCAACGTGGTGAATATGGATGGGGAAGACTTGGGAGTTGAGGAAGGAAGAGGTGGTGTGTTGTGCAGCTGTTTCTATCAGCATCAGTTTCCTCTATATTCCTCAGTCTGGATGGAGCAAGAAGTAGGTTGTGGACTCTGTGCTACAGCAATATGATAGCATACTACCTTTCTTGGAAAGATGGAAACTTATCACATAGGTGGAAAATGGAAAAAAATCTTGAGAAGCATAGGCTTCCTAATAAAAAACCAGTAACTCAGGAAGCCAAGTTTGAAAAGAATATAAGAATTGAAGTGAGACATTAAAAATATAGGAGCAGGGACTATGTTCATAAGAGAATTTTTCATAAAAGCCAGAATTTAGAAACAAACTTGATGCCCCTTAATGGAAGAATAGATAAAGTAAATGTGGTACATTTATACTATGGAGTATTACTCAGTGCTAAGAAATGACGACATTCTAAAGTTGACAGGCAAATGTACAGAACTAGGAAGAAAATCCTGAGTGGGGTAAACCAGACCTCCTAAAAAACCAAATATCTTATGTACACACTCATAAGTAGATATTAGACATAAAGGAAATGATCCTGCCTATAATTCCAACCCCAGAGAAGATAAAACCCTCTTCCAGAAACAGAAGCCGATATAGAATTCAACAACTATCATTCGGGCCATGATACTGAAGTGCAATCCCAGTGAGAGAAGAGAGATAATATGAACAAAGGAGTCAAGACCATGATAGGAAACTCACAAAATCAGTTGTCCTGAGCTTGTGAGAGACCACCGATCTTGTCTGACAAATGGGGAACCAGCACAAGACAGATTAAGATTCCCTCAATAAAGGTGACAAAGTATAAGAGGCCATGTGCAATAGGTCTGAGATCCAACTCTAATGCACAAACTGACTTAATGAAGCCCATTCAATATGTATAGATACCTTGCCCATCCTAGACATAGGGGTGCAGGGTGGTGGGGAGCCTCCTTGGCTCTGCCTCATTGAGATGATGGGACAGGCTTATTATATTTCCTAGGCGAGGCCTCACCCTCTTCAATGGTCAAATTGTAGATGGTACAGGGACTGGAGCAGGTGGGCACTGGACTGGGATTGGAATATAAAATATTAATTAATTATTAAAAATGAAAATTATAAAATTCAAAAAGGGGCAAAAAAAGCAGAATTTGGTGGGGAGTGTGGCCTAGGAAGTGAAGGAGGAGGCATGACAAAATGTATTTCCTGTGATTACTATAGTCCCCATGCTGTCTATTCCAGACTTATAATACCTAGGGTGTCAGAAGCAATGGTGTCCACATTATAATAAGGGAACGGGGTGGTATCTACCCTTCTGGTTTGTGAAGACTAGGCTGACTCTCCACATGCAAATGCATCTTCTAGCTCTAAGTTAAGTCCTCTCATTGGCCTTGGGAGATCACATCTCTCTCACAGTTGCCTGGATTCTAAGCAAAAGGGGGTATAGCCTAGAAGATGACAGTCCTGGGTCTTCTGTACCTGGTGACAGCCCTTCTGGTGAGTGTAACAATTTCATACATGTGTCCATGAGGGGATGTGAAAACATGTGATTGACAGAATTGACTCTTTTTCTCTGAAGGTGTCTTGTCCTTGATCCAGCTTCAGGAGTCAGGACTTGGCCTGGTGAAACTCTCACAATCGCTTTCCCTTGCATACTCTGTCACTGGTTACTCCATCACCAGTGGTTACTGGTGGCACTGGATAAGGCAGTCCCCAGAGAAGAGGTTGGAGTGGATGGAGTACATAACTAATGGTGGTAGCACAGACTACAACCCTTCCTTCATGAACCACAACTTCACCACCAGAGACAATCCAAGAATCAATTCTTCCTACAGCTGAACTCTGTGACCACTGAGGACACAGCCACATATTATTGTGCAAGACACAGTGAGGAGACTTCAGCATGAGCTGAGACACAAACCTCCCTGCAGAGGAGCTCTGGGCCAGCATGGGGCACTCGGTCCTCACCAATCCCAGGATCTCTAAGACTACAGAGCAGGGAAAAACATCTTGTTTATTCTGCCTTTGCTTCCCACTCCCTGATCACAGAGAACACAGTGGGTGTTTTCTCTCTCTGATGAAAAAGTGCTGTTTTTTGTAAAGTCACATTTGTTTGAATCTTGATACGAGTCTCCAGACAGTATATGGCATAATATTTTGTCTCATTTTTGGTTGGGGTTCTAGCCTAAACTAGCTGAGCCACCTCTCTCATCTTAGAATATTTTTTTAATGTAACCATCTTTTAGACAGTCAGCTGACCTTGGCTTTGCAGTAACTTTCCCATTAAAAAGTAAGTTCTACTCTTGGTGTTCCATTCTTTCCACCCTCTGATATATCTGTATGTCACTGCTCTTCCTAGTGTACTGACAGGAAGTAGTTACTGCTCTGACTAAGGAATGTGCTACAGATTGTAGGGGGTCCACACATCACTCTACCTGTATTACCCACCCCATAAGGTGTGGCAGTATTTCTCTGAGTTCAACTGCACATGTCTGTGTTATAATAATTCTTGTTGTGAAGTTGATACTCACTCACAATTCTGGGATATAGTGTATGAACTGTACTTTAATTTGCATTATGAACAAATACATCACATTTATTGTATGAATAAATACATCATGTGTTTACACTGATAGTTACTATTTTTTAAATGTGTCAACAAGAAGTGTGTACCCTACTATGGACTGCAGGAAACACAGTTTATAATTGGGAGATGAATTCCAACAGCATCATTACTAGGGACACCTCCTACAACCAAAGGTTCTTAAATGAACCACCTCCCATTACTTACTGTGCCAGAGACATGGGATGAGACTGCAGTGTGAAGTCAGACAAAAAACTCCCTACACAGGAGCTTGGGAACAACAAGAGACTTTAAGAGCTGCTGAAGCTACTCAGAAACACTAGATGGCCCTCAGATAATAGACAATAGTGAACTGACACCATGTACTTCCTTGTAACAAAGGTATGTCTATTTACATTTTAGAATATATGGTTCCCACTTCCTGTTCGAATAATCTTCTAGGGACCCTTGGCCATGTCATATTCTATCACAGGTTCCATTCTACAAAGCATGCTTCATTTCCACATGGAACATCTAAAGTATCTCTTTGCCAATTGCTGTCAAATGGCATATACACAAAAGTTCTGGTGGAAATCACAGGGATGTTTAAATAATCTGAAAACCTGTGTATTTATTTCTCATCATGTGAAGTAGAAATGCTGATCTTCCATGAATGAATGTTATTACCTCGCATAGATGAGAAAGCAAATTGTCTACTGTCTCCAGCTTCCAGTGTGCATTGTGTTAATACTCTCTAGTAAAGTACATTTAATTTACATTTTACATAATCATACTGGAAATTTGCATCTTGTTAAGATTGTTTGCAACCCAATGTCCCATGCAATGATTCCTTTGAAGTTGTTTCTTACACCCCATCTTGTAGAAAATCTGAGTGACCATTGTGCACTTGCCTGGTGATGCCATCTAAGGACTTTGTTGTATCTCCCTTCCATTGGCAGCAGAGTTCCTTATCTGAGTTTTCTGATTTTTGCTTCTGTTTTCTTGTTCTTGTTGCCTACATGATCACTGTTGTGAACTCTTTGATGCAGCTGAGGCTGGAAAGCTGGAATGTTTGCCTGTGAATTAGAGAAGAATCCATGGAAGAAGTGAGGGTTGGTGTTGCTTTATGGTTAAGGACAACATGTTTCAGGAATATAGAAAATAAAAAGAAAACCTACTTTTCTATGCCTGACCCTTATCTGGATACCATTACAGTGACTTCTGCTACGGTTTAAGAAGTTTTAGTGAACCAATACAATACAGAATGTGAAATTATGCATATCAAGACAAGCACAGCTCAATGAATATCACAGTGGGAAGGTGAAAACCAAGGGATGCACTGTATGTGCCCTGACACAAATGTGAGGTCAGCCAACATGGTTGTTAGTGACAAGTGATGACCACAGTGTAGCTGCAGGTTGAGAACACTTGGGACATCAAGAATTTTTGGGTTAACTTCTACTATCTCCAAGGTTTTCAGAAGAAAAAGTATACATGCAATGTTGGGTAAGTCCTGTGTATATGTCAATAAATTACTGCTGGCCAATAGGAATCTAGATAGGTGGGGCTAGGAGTCCAGGAGGATTCTGGGAAGGAGAAACACAAGAGAGTTCGAGATGTAATGCCATAGGGTTGGAACTATTCTCCGGTAAGAGAAATACTTAGATGAACAATTATGGGGTAATTACTTAAGTCAGACCTAGCCAGTAAGAAACAAGCAAGGCCAACAGCTTCATAATTAATACAGCGTCTTGTGTGTTTATTTGGGGACTACAAAGTGGCAGAACCCAGGCGACTGGCGGGGGATAAACCAAAGCGGCTAGCAAGGAAAAGCTGCCCTTTACAATGCATGAACAATATTTAATCAATAGTAAATGACTTATTTCTGCTTTGATTGTGGAAATAATTCTTCAACAACAACATGAGTCCAGTCGATATAAACCTGTAACCACCAGTTCTTACTAACCAAGCCAGGGTCTCCTGATTATGGTCATTGAAAACTGAATTTTAAACAAGCCAGGAAGGAGGAGACACAAGATGACTGAAGCTCTGACAACTTTAATGTCAGCAACCTGACAGGACCATATAAGTGTAAGGACTGCAGGGGGCATAATGGATGCAGTAATTAGTAAGTTTGAAATCATATGAGGATTGGAGGGAATTCCACAGCTTCTCTGGACTCCCTTCTGAAAGTCTATTATCTGAACAACACCTGATACATTTGATATATGAAGTCAACAACTTTCACACACATCAACATTTCATTGATGAATAATGCATAGAGTTCTTTTTCTTGCTTTTTAAATAATTGTTTATTTTGGATTTTTGTAAAACATGTTTTCATGAAAAGTATTCTGATGAGATTCTATGCCTAATTCCTCTCAGATATTTTCTTTATTCCTACCAGAATGCCACAGCATTTCTCTTTGTGTACTGAAAGCAAACAGATATGCAAATAGAAAATAATTCAGGAAAAGAAAAAGAGGTTCCTGATGGGGAAATCTTGTGTATATGTCAATAAAGCACTGTTGACCAATAGGGAAGCAAGATGGGTGGAATTAGGATAGATTAATAGATAAATAAAAGTAAAAGAAATGGAGAAATAATACATAAATAACTAAGCCACATAAACATGGTAAATTCACAAAAAGTCTGGATACTGTATGCTATAGTGTTTTTCAGTTTTTTGATTGCTAAAGAAGGAGAAACTACTAATGTATACATCATAAATGCTGCTGATGTAATTCAAATTATATCTTTAAAAATGCCTTGAATCCAAAATTTCAGTATAAGGATATGTTACTTTGGAGAGATATTTCATTTGTGTTTCTACAGAAAATGGAAAGCTGTGGATTCCTTCCAGGCTTCTGTGGTTTGAAGAACCAAGACCCCCGGAAGCAATGTGCCAGGTCTTCCAACAATTGAGACAGCTCGGATGATGCAGACTTACAGACCTTGAAAGTAAGGACTTATACAAGTTTCTGAGTTTTGTCGTGATCCCCATGGTATAAATAGCGCTCCCATTCAGCAGGAAGCATTTTGGAATGAGCGATGTCCAAATCACCTATTGTTTATAAATCTTTGTTTTCACTTTCATGGGGTTGCTTATAATTGGTTAATTGTCACAAACAATCTCTTTTTAATGGTAAAAGGGGATTACGGTATGGAAATAAGTACTTTGTATTGGTATGGTTTTTCATTTATTGATAAAAATTCAAGGTCAATTTTGTGATGCTTATATTTCTCCTCTTGATTAAGTATTTTGCTCATATTTGTCTTTTAAAATGTAACATATAATTAAATACAGCCTATAGATAGTTACTTATAATAGCCAGAACTTATAGTTAGGCTAGTTAGATTTTCTAGATATGCAGAGATATATTTGAGATAGATAGACAGTCTTCAAACCTTTCAAAAACCTTCAGAAAATGGCATTTAAAATGGTTTAGGGCTTTTCTTGACAAGGAGAAATGTCTGCTACTGGCAGCACCAATTACATCTGAGAGGAAGATGGGCATCTAAGCATCTTGTTATGGAGTTTGCTTTCAACATGGCAAGATTAACCATTTGGGCAAGAAACTGCTCTTGCCTGGACAGCTTGCCTGTTGCTATATAAACTGGACATGCAGGACCCACAGGAAAGTGACTGCTGAACTCAAACTGTCCTACAGGGTTCCTGCTTCATGTAGGAGTCTGCCAGACTTGCTGCAGGACACAGAAAATCACTGACACACTGCCAATGCAGATGGACAGCTTGAAATTTCCTGCTTTGCTGAGAAGCCTTCCAGATTCACTGTGGCCTATGGACTGAAGATGGATGACCCAACATTACAAAGGAACTTCGGGTGACGGTCCAGATAGCAAGATGTCTCTGTCAACCCTAGTGTTTATATATTATCCTTCTGTGGTTTTGATAGAGTTGGAGACAGATAGTTATAATCATAATTTTCCTTAGTTATGATAAAAGATAAGCTACATGTAGAACTTTGGGCTCACAAGGATGGGATGGATGACATTTTCTTTAAATCTTGCTGAATGTTGATAGAAAAAAATGTTGTAACTATGTTCTTGCTTGATAGCTGTTCTGTTATATATAATTTGACTATGTTAAAGTTAAGAACTTTCTTTTTGTTTAGACAGAAAAGAGGACATGATGTGGAAGTCCTGTTTATATGTCAATAAAGCACTGTTGGCCAATAGCGAAGCAAGATAGGTGGGACTAGGATTCCAGGAGGACTCTGGGAAGGAGAAACACAGGGAGTCATCATGTAGCTGCCATAGGGGTAAGAAGTCTGGACCCCTTTCTCTGGTAATAGAAATACTTAGATTAACAATTGTGGGGTAAATATTTAAGTCAGAGCTAGCCAGAAAGAAACAAGCAATACCAACAGCTTCATAATTAATACAGTGTCCTGTGTGTTATTTGGGAACTACAACAAACCAAAGTGCAGGCAACTGGTGAGGAAAAACCAAAGCAGCTGGCATGGAAAAGGCTTCACTCAATAGCCACCAGGGACACAAACCTGCAAATTCCTGAAAAAGAAAATATTAATATCTTATATATGAAAGGAGACTGATAATTCTCCCAATTTAGGAGTTTTTGAAATTTCCCTTCACAATTATCCTCATTCCTACCAACACCTGTGAATTTGTCAGGGAAATTAACTAATTTCTCAGGTTGAGATTCTATTTGTAATTTGAGAATTTAGGCTTATGCTATATCCACAGGGTCCCATGAGTCTCAGCAATGGCTGCTTCCCCAGACAGGATGAGGACTGGGAGCTCAGATTCCAGCTGCCTGAGCCAAGTTTCCTTTACCTCCTCCACCAGATGGATTAGGTCCTTATCTAAGAAGTACCCTGCTCATGAATATGCAAATCATGTGAATCAATGGTGGTTAATACAGTGACCTTTACACCAACAAAAACATATGATCAGTGTCCTCTCAACAGTCACTGGGCACACAGGTCCTGAAGATGGGATGGAGCTGGATCAACTTCTTCCTGGTGACAGCCACTACAGGTAAGTGCTCCAAGTTCCAGACTTGAGGAGGAGCCATGCACTCAGGTGACAGTGACATTGAGTCTACCTTTCTCTCCACAGGTGTCCACACCCAGGTCCAGTTGCAGCAGTCTAGGGCTGAGCTGGTAAGAACTGGTACCTCAATGAAGCCGTCCTGCAAGGCTTCAGGCTACACCTTCACTAGCTACTATATGAGCTGGGTGAAGCAGAGGCCTGAAAAAGGCCTGGAGTGGATTGGATTTATGGTGGAAGTGGAAGTACTAATTTTAATCAGAAGTTCCAGGGCAAGGCCACACTGACTAGGGACACATCCTCCAGCACAGCCTACATGGAGCTCAGCAGCCTGACATCTGAGGACTCTGCAGTCTATTTCTGTGCAAGAGACACAGTGTTGCTACCACATCCTGACTGTGTCAGAATCCCTGGAGTTGGAGGAAGCTGAGATGACAGAGATCAGTCTGCAGTCTTCCACATAAATGATTATTCTGAGTGTCTGTTAGTCTGCTTCCTCCTCAAAGTCCTACAGTGCCTTGATCAGCATTTTAAAGTAACCACTGGGGATAAAATGGCGCTGATTCAGCATGCAACTACAGTGCATCATGAAGTGACCAGCTCTTTGCAAGGGACCACTACCACTGACCTGCCTTTTCTTTTAAAAACAAAAAGAACAATCTGTGGCAATAAATTATGATATGACTATGTGTTAAACAGAAGAGATTTTATGGGCTGTTCACAGGCAAAAAGTGAAGAGACACAGAATTTTCCAGAATGAGAACATTTTGAGATCAAAATGATAAAGCAGAGGTGTGATATAACTCATGCAAACCATGTTCTTTCCTTGTGATGTGATTATAGGTAAAATAAACTCAATTAGATAGTGGAGGAGAAAAAAAGAGATAATTATGGGTGCTACCAGGTCTTAGAGCCACCTACTGGTGCCATGGGCCTGAGAAGTCTAAATTTTCCTTTTACTTATGAAGTATCAACCACCCAGACAAATGAGGGAGGAGCTTTTGGGAGACATCCATGGTCCTGTTGCATTTGATGACAGGTATTTCCAAAATTCACATCCTCAAAAATGTATCTTCTCTTTCTTGAGTTCAGTCTATCACCCCATGTCACCAAAGGCTACAAAACATCACACCCATACATTAAATGTTTTCAACATAGAGCACCAAATGAGTAGAGATAATTCATTAATGATTACTCACAAAAATTGTAAAGTGTATAAATTCAAACACATTCACAAGAAACTCAGACTCAGCAATAATCTTTTCACAGCACATGAAGAAAAGAAATCAAAGACGTATGCTTGGTGTCATTGAACCAAGAGAAAGCTCAGATTTGAGTTTTCTAAATCACCCCCTGCGTCTTTTTTCATTCTTGTATCTCTCTTATATGTGTCTATCTCCATCTCCAATTTTAATCCTGTCTCAGTCTCTCTCTGTCGGCCACTATCTCTCTGTGTTTCTCTGTATCTCTCTGCCTCTCTCTCCATCCCTCTTCTTTCTGTGCTACAAACTTCATTATCCATCCATCAATATCCTTGTTTTCTTCCACTATCCTGAGTATTCATTTTTAAGTTTTATTTAATCATGTGTTTTGTGTTTTCAGGAAATGATTGTCACAACACATAGAAAACCATACATGCAATGGATACCCTTGATTCAGGAGCATGGAAGAGCACATAACATATGCTTGGGACTGTGCAATTACATTAGTTTGTATAAGTTGATAACCAGAGAAATCAAAAACAAGTAGGGCTGGTTGTTGCGTTGCTCTCTTAAAGGCAAGTTAAAGAAATATGCCAAATATATATTAATATGGCATTCAAATCTTAAGTGACCTCATTATTCATTCTGGCTGGGATGTCCAACAATGACATTACACTCTTAGAATGTAATATATTTTTATTATGTTGTTCAATGCCAGAATAATTCCTGTAAGTTGATTAAAGTTGCTATTTAATGATTTTTCACAAAACTCACATAATAGTGCTATGCATGTACACGGTAAATGAAGATACATTCTGATACTATGCATTATTCTCTGGTCTCATATTGTCTGCATTCCAAGCCTCATTGTACTGTCCTACACTAAATCTTTTACAGAACATGGAGTTACAGTGATACAGCATCATCTCTCACAGTGCGTTGGTGTCGAAACATTCTATAGTGTAGGGAGATATGTATGTACCCATAATGCTGACCATAGTCATTTGGACATAACCCCATGTATGTATAATGTATGGGGGAGAAAAGAAGACTTTCTCTATTGGTTCTGGTTGCGACCTGGAGAGCAGCATGCTGAACTTTAGTTGATGACTTTCTTGGCTTCTCACATGAGTGATTTCTCTCTCAATAAAATGTCACAGGACATCCCTACTTTGTGTAGCTTAATATTTCTGTCTTATCTGGTGTCATTAAGTAAGTTTACCCAGCTTCGCCAGTCTCTGGTCCTCTGTCTCCTTCCCTGGCTGAGTTCCTGCTGCCAGCCAATGTATGTGCCCTGCATCTGGGGGCATCCAGTCACCCCCTGATGACCTCCTAAGTCACCAGGTTTTCCTAATTCAGTCCCATTTTCCTGCTTTGCACTGTTTTCTTCCACAAAACTGGGTTCCATATCTTTTATACTCCAGCTACGCCAAACACCTCAGACACTCTCTAGACTGCCAACATTCCTGGTGACCACACATCTCCAAAGCCCTTCTACCAACCCAGAAATCAACATCCCACCGAGCCAGAACTCTAAGCCCTGGTCTCCAGGAAGCTTGTATAACTAGTGCCCTTGAGCAGCCACTAAACATCGCTGCTTCCCCTGGCACGCTGAGCTTTTCTTGGTGGTTGCCAAAACGAGCATCCTGAAAGCTGAAGGGTGGTTGCTTTCCTTCCTGTCTGTAAGTTTCTGCAACCGTCCATGCCTGCAGATTCCTGCAATCTGTGCAAGGATTTTACCGATCCTTCTTACAAAATACTCCTCACTAAATTTCTGTAAGAGGTATTTAGGATTTTTTAGATTCCACTGGGAAATTCAAAGCATCTGTGGAGCAGCTCTGGTCTGCAATCCACCTATGCCACATGATGGCCAAGCATAGTTATTGCAGGTAAAAATCCTTTCCTCAACCCAAGATCGTTGGAGGTAAGTGTTTTTGCATTCTGTAGTTTAAGCTGCTGATAAGATTACCTGCTTTAAACCATGGCATGTATTCTCTCATATATGGATTTTAGACATAGATCTGGGAAGTACCAGCCTACAATCCCATGGCCAGAGAGTCTGGGAAACAGAACCTTTTTTCAATGGCTGATGGAAGCAGAGGCAGACTCCCACAGCTAAACACTGAACTGAACTCAAGGAATCCAGTGACAGAGAGGGAGGACTGATGAGCAAAGGGGTTAAGACCAGACTGGTTTAGCCCGCAGAAATAGCTGACCTGGCAAGGGTTAGCTCTTGAGTCCCAGAATGATGCCTGGGAATCCAGAATGGGACTGATCCAGACCCCCTGAATGTGGGTGTCAGTGAGAAGGCATAGGTAATCTATTGAGCCTTCGATAGTATATCAGTATTTATCCTGGGTATACAAATGGACTTTGGGCTCCCATCCAACAATGAGAGATGCACTCCCACCCTGGACTCTCAGCGGAGGCTCTACGCCCTACCCTGGATGAAACTACAGACTATGGACACCCCCATGGTGGGCCTCACACTTACTGGGAAAATGAGGATATATTGGAGGGGTTGGAGGGAGGACAAGGGGGGAGGTGAGGGAAAGGGATAGGGACCTGGAATTGACATGTGAAGCAATCTTGTTTCTAATTTAAATTTAAAAATAAAAAGAATTAAAAAATAAACCATGGCAGATAATCTAACAATGCAGAACGTCAGGGATCTCATTGGTTATTTCCTGACTAACATCCTGGGAGAGAATTGTGATATGCTCCAAATGTATTTATGTCTGATGCTAATGATTAGCTTCTTAATACATATAATAGCATGGAAGAAATATATTAATAACAGGGGAAAACAGGGAAATTGTGTAAATATTTAAAAGATTAGAGTAAAAAATTTGAAATCTTCAGGTCAATGTGGAAATGTCTAACAAAGTAGATACCTTGGAACTTAGACATATGGACATACAGGAGAGAATTGATTCCATGCCCATTGCCCTTATGGTCAAAATAGAATTAATTAAACAGGACATTATCAGGTTGGCAGAAACAACAGTGATTACTTCACTGATAAAACTCAAACCTGGAACATCAGATTGGTAAACTTGCTGAAACAATCCATTTCATGTCTGAGGATAATGACCGGCTCTTAGATAGAACACTGTTCCGAGAAGGCAACTTACATGATATTCAGATAATATCTAAGGATAAGAATATTAAATGCTTGGAGTCATGTATAAATGATGAATCCCAGAAAATGTCAGACATTCTGAACTTCTTAGAAAATTTTTGACACAGGAAGTTCAAGCACTCAGAGAAACAATTGTCAATAGGACAAGAAAATGTTTGGATTCCATCAAATTTGATCAAGATTTGATCTGAACAGGAAAAATCTCAGGAGGGGGCAAGATGACAGCTCATCCACAATGTCATAGTCTATGAGTTGTAAGGAGACTTCACAAAAGTAAAGGGACGTGTTTTGTTCTTCACAAGAAAACCAATCTCCAAACAGTGAGAAGATACTGAACGTGTAGATACCTAAAGAAGAGAGGATGGCTACACAAATGACCATCGAATAAGGAAGAATCTAATGTTTGGTATCAATGTCTATTTATCTTAACTTTGTTCTTAAATATCTGTTTCTCTTTACTTCCTAATACTCTTTGATCCCAATTCACTTAAACCAACACTGACTTTGGAGTTGGATTTGGCTCTCCTCTAAATCCAAGCATGGTGTTAAAAATAAAATTCATAGATTCTGTATTATATCAAGGAGCCAATTGATGTAAGACAGAAGAAAACAAAATTGAGGGACTGTCGTCTGATTATATTCAGCTTTTTGCTGAAAGTCTAAATCCCTTATATTTATTATCTTCCCTATTTCTGCATTTCCGAGTATACATACCTATAAAAACTGAAGTTTTGTTGTTGTCATTAATGCTTAAGTTTTCTCCAGATAACAATGAATTTCCTAAAAGCAAACTTCAAACACTTCAGAAAGAAAATGGGGCCCCACTTCATCAACTCTTCCTGAGACTAGACCACTCTGCATCCTGTAGTGCTCAGAAATTAAGGGTCAGAGTTTATTTGATGGATTAATATAATGATGGGACACCTAAAGCTGTAATTTAAAGACCACACTCATTCACACACACACACACACACACACACACACAGAGGGAGAGAGAGAGAGAGAGAGAGAGAGAGAGAGAGAGAGAGAGAGAGAGAGAGGAAGGCAATAAACATACAGGAAAGCACAATTTTCAATAATTTCTTTAATTCACTCTTACCCTATAGGCTAAGTAGGAACAATGTCTACTTAGCAGTTCAGAGAAACAGACCTTGGAAAACACAATGGGAAGGGAAGGGATATCACAGCAAGAAAGTACTTTGGGGACAAGACTTGTATAACAAGGTGGTACAGGGAGGGTGAGTCTCTAAATGCCCAGGTGGGTATTCTCTGTGAGAAAGAGCAGACATAGTTGTTGGTGAGAGAAAGGCAAGTTTATGAGTAGCTGGAGAGCATAAGAATATAGTATGGAAAGAAATGGGCCTATCTGATGCCTCAGAATGTGAGAGAAAAGGTGGGGCTGGCTTTGAGATTGGGAGGATGAGGTCTGCATAGTGGATGTGTGAGGTCAGCCGTAAATGACATGAGGGGTAACGGAGGTCTTCAGTGTGTTTTCACTATTGAACATATATGATCTCGAACAGTGTTTATATTTACATATATATGAAACACATACACACATATAGAATTGCTTTCAACATTTAAGATAAAACATATGGCTTTATGCATGGCATAGTAAACTGCTGAGCTATGGCCTCAACTACATTTAGTTAATTCAATTTGATGTATGTATTAATTTTTCACTGAACGTTTTACAACATTCTTTACATTGTCAATTTTTAGATTTTTCATGTCTCAATTTTCTATGAGTTGGCTTAACAATTTCTGGTGCGTCACCAGAGGAGTTTTTATACAGAAAGCTTAATAAAGTAAGGCAGCAAAGTTATAGAATTATTTATAAATATGAATTCATACTAAGTGATGTTTCTTTTTTCTACATTTCTTCCCTCTTCTCTTTATTGAGACAAAGTTCATATAGCCAAAACAATACCCTAGCACATGAATCTCCTGCTCCTATCTCTTCACTATCTGTGAAGTGATGGCTTCAGGCTTGCAAAATTTTTCTCTAATCACAGAACCAAACCCTCCAGACAATAAGTGATGCCTTGATGATATGAATGCTGCTTGGTCCTGAAATAATTCCAATATTAATTGTCTCCTCTAAGGCTTTGAGTTCATTATATGACAGGAAGTTATGCAAATAATGTTACTCTCTGTGCATTAAAAGCAGTCGTGACCCTACAGCTCTGACAGAGGCTCCCAGCTCTGGAATGATTGGTCTCTCATTCTGTATTAATCACTGAACACAGAACATTCATAATGGAATTGATACTGAACTTGGTCTTCCTTGTTGCTCTTTTATAATTTATACGTAAGGAGAGTGTGTGAATGGACATGAGTAAGAGAAGAGGAGATATTTGTGTTAGTTTTCTGACAGGAGTCTCTGTGTTTTCAAGTGTCCAGTGTGAGGTGCAGCTGGTGGAGTCTGTCTTAAACTTGGTGCAATGTGGAAAGTCCCTAAAACTCTCCTGTGCAACCTCTGGATTCACATTGTGACCATACTGTGAACTAGGTCTGCCAGGCTCCAGGGAAGTGGCTTGAATGGGTTGCACAAATTAGAGGCAAAGTTAATAATTATGCAATATACTATGGGCAGTCTGTGAGTGGCAGATTCATCATCTCAAGAGATGACTCAAAAAGCAATGTCTACCTGCAAATGAACAGTGTAAAAGGTGAAGACAGTGCCAGTTTTTACTGTGCAGGACACAGTGAGAGGCCTTCACTGTGAACCCCAACATTAACGTGCCTGTAGGAATTCTGTGAAGCAGCAGGAGTTTCAGAGTGTACAAAAATATCAGGTACAGGATGGGAAAAGTTGTAGATGTAACCCAAATAAAAGGGAGCTCAAGGACTCAAAACATATAGATCAGGAAACTACATGAAACTGAACTAGATTCCTTGAATTGGGGTGTCCATTGGAGGACTTGGGCAGTTTGTGATGTCTCTGGCAGTGGAACCAGTATCCCTGGTGAATGAACTGCAATTTTGGAGCCCATTCCCTATGAAAAGATACATTTCTCAGCCTCGGTATAGAGGAAGGTTCTTGGCCCATGCCCCAAATGATTTGACAGACTTTAATGATCAACCTATGGGAGGCCTAGCCCTCCATGGATAATGGCTAGGGGATGCAATGTGGAGATGTTCAGTGGAGTGGGAGAGGGGACTCAGATTGGTATGTAAATTAAGATTTATTTAATAATAATAAAAAGTAAACTCTCTAGAAAACATACTAAAATACTTTGTCTTTGAAACTACTTGAGCCACATCTCCATGGTTCAAATCTTCCACGTTTCTTTGAATATGGCCCGTTAAGCTGTGCTTATATCATTACACTGCTTTTCTCACCCAAAATACCAAAGTACAAAGCCCTCCAAATGAAAAAATAGTCAGGCCTATGACAGTAATACCTCAGTCACTATCCCCAACTTCCGTCTTAGTTTGGGTTTTTATTGCTGTGAAGAATCTCCACGAATATGTCATCACTTATACTAAATATTTAAGTAGAGTACCTTGCTTACAGGTCAGAGGTTCAGTCCTTATTGTCACAGCTTGAAGCAAGGTAGCATGCAGGCAGACATGGCAATGAATAAGGCGCTCAAAGTTCCTACTTCTTGACGCACAGGCAACAGGAACTGGCCGGAGACACTGGGTGAGACTTGAACATATATGGGAACTCACAGCCCACCCTCACAGTGACTGAAGCAGGACGATGACAATCATGGGGACATGTGGGAAGAAACTGTTAGTATAACAAGAGTCTTAAGTAGGTTAATTAGTCTCTGTTTGGCAGGAGATGCTTGACTGAAGTTCTTGATTAGAGTTCTAATTTTGATTGAAGCTCTTATCTGAAGCTCTGATCAGATTGCAGAAGATGCACTGTATCAGTTCCTTGGTCTGGAGATGTGTCGTGTGATGTAGTTCCAAGCTGGTTTAAGGATGGTGCTTGTCAGGTGGGGTGTATGATGTGGGGCAGTTTAGATGTATCCAGTCGAATCAGGTGGAGTTGGGGAAGTGAATCCACATTCTCTTTCTGAAGCAGTTGAAGATCACTGTCAAGAAAAACTTTTTTCTCTGGAAAACTGAAATATTAATATTAGTACAGAAATTTTTAAATTTTATGTGTATGTATACTGGGAAAGGCAAAACTAAGGAAGATAATACACATGAAGGATATGAGAGTTTTAGAAAAAGAACCAAGTATACACAGATGACAGTCCCTATTTTTGTTGTCTTCTGTCTTATATCAATGGCTCTTTGATATAATACAGAAAGTCTGAATTGCATTTTAACAATATGCTTGGGTTGAAAGCAGAGACCCAATCCAACTCTAAAGCCAGCATTGATTAGATGAATTGGGACTCAGGCATATTAAGAAGCAAAGAAAATAGAAATTAAAATAACAAAATAGAGAGATTTAGACATTGATAACACGTTGTATTATTGCATGTTTGGTGGTCCTTTGGGTAGATATCCTTTCTTCGTTAGGTATCCATATACCTAGTATTTTTTCACTGTTTGGAACTAATTTTCCTCTAAAGACACAAACAGAGCACTTCTCTTTCCTTTAATGAGGTCTCCTTACACATAGCAGTACATGGTAGAATATGACCTTGTAGGTGAGCTGTCATCTTTCCTCCTCCTGAGATGTCTTCTGTTCTGACCGAATCTTAATTAATTAAGATGGGACCCAAAGGTTTTCTTCCTCAGTAGAAACAAAAGCAAAACCCCTTCCCCAATGTAATGCATATCCTGTTTTCCAGACTGAGGTCATAACGTACTTAAAATACACTGGTTGGTTCAGTTCGGAAGTCTTCTCTGTAGTCCAGTGTCTTTCTGCTGCAGTTTGTCCTTTTTCATCAGCATTAAGAAAATTTAACGTTAGTAAAGCATTATGTAACCTGTGTTTGGGGGTCTTTGTTTCCCCTGGCTGTTTATGAAGCATCTCTTTTAAGGTTCATTTAGATCTTTCAATCACTGCTTGTCCTGAGGTATTGTAAGGTATAACAGTTAAATGTTTTATATTATAATATTGGAAAATTGTTCCAATTTACTAGAGACATATGCTGGAGCATTGTCAGTTTTTATTGTTTTGGGTATACCCATAACTGCCATCACCTCTAAAAGATGTGTAATAACAGAATCAGCTTTTTCAGAGCTGAGGGCAGTAGCCCATTGGAAGCCTGAGAATGTGTCAATGGTATGGTGCACATATTTCAAACTGCCAAATTCTGGGAAGTGAAATACATACATTTGCAAAAGTTCATTTCTGTGAATACCTTTAGGATTAAAAACTGCTGGTAACAGAATTTGATTGTAGAATGAGCAAGTGGGGCAATTTCTTACAATTTCTTCCGCTTGTTGCCAGGTGATAGAAAAAAATCCTTCTTTAAACCTTTGCTGTTAACATGGTGTCTCTTATTAAATTCTGAAGCTTCCAACACATTACCTATTAATAAATGATCAATTTCATCATTGCCTTGTACTAGAGGACCTGGCAGACCTGTATGTGATCTGATGTGTTATATATATATATATATATATATATATATATATATATATATATATATATACATATATAGGATGAGTCCTGTTTCTGATGTTTTCCTGTAATTGCAAAAGCAATGAGGTTAATTCTGTATTATCAGGAACAAATTCTGCGGTCTCAATGTGCAAGACAACTCTCTCTGCATACTGAGAATCTGTGACTATATTGAAAGGCTCTGTAAAGTCCTTAAATACCATGAGAATGGCATATAATTCTGCCTTTTGTACAAAGTTGTAAGGGCATTGAACTACTTTACTTATATTTCCTGATTATACCCTGCCTTAGCTGATTTGTTTTCATCCGTGTAGAAGGTAAGAACTCCAGAAATAGGAGTTTGTCTCACGATATATGGAAGAATCCAAATTGTTTTCTTTATGAATTTGATTCTCTCTCTTTTGGGATAGTTATTACTAATAGTTCCCAAAAAGTCGCTGCAAGCTATTTGCCAATACTCATTATCCTTCCATAAGGAGGGAATTTCATCATTTGTTAAAGGTACAATAATTTCAGCTGGGTCTTTCCCAGTCAGTTGACGAAGCCTTAACTTACCTTTTAATATCATATCAGAGATCTTTTCTATATACGTTTCAATTTTTCATTCTGTTTATGTGGCAGAAATAACCATTCTATTATGATGTCTTCCCTCTGAATTAATATTCCTGAGGGGTATTCTCTAGATGGTAAAATAACCATAATACAGTCTAGGTTTGGATCCCCATGGTCCACATGTGCTTCTAATATTCTCTACTCTACCCATTATAATTCTTTTTCAGCCTCAGCTGATAGTACTCGTGGGCTGTTTAGGTCTTTATCTCCTTTTAAAGACATTTTCAGATGTTTTAAATCATACCCTTCTACACCGATAATTGTCTGTAATTGAGAGATTTCGCATAATAGTTTTTGAAGATCATTAAGAGTCCGGTATCAATCTCTTCTGATCTGTACTTTCTGCGGTCTATTTTATAAACTAAATCGTTAATAGAATCTCCTCTTTGTATTTTTTCTGGGGTAATTTGTAATCCCCAGTGAGGTAAAGTTTCCTTTATTGCTTCAAACACCTTTTCTAAAGTATCCTTATTTGTATCAGACAGTAATATGTCATCCATATAATGATATATTAAAGAATGTGGAAATTTTTTACGAATTAATTCTAGAGGCTTTTGCACAAAATATTGACAGAAAGTTGGGCTATTTAACATACCTTGAGGCAGTACTTTCCATTGGAATCTCTGTACCGGTTGGGAATTATAATAGGTAAGTACTGTGAAGGCTAACTTTTCTCTGTAGTTTTCTTGTAATGGTAAAGTGAAAAAGCAGTCTTTTAAGTCTATAACTATAAATGGCCAATCCTTAGGTGTTATAGAAAGTAGTGGCATCCCAGTTTGTAGAGATCCCATACCCTGAATTACCTTGTTGATGGCTCTAAGATCAGTAACCCTTCTCCACTTACCAGACTTATTCTTGACAACAAAAACATGTGAATTCCATGCACTAGTTGATTCTTCAATATGTCTAGCATCTAGCTGTTCCTGAACTAACTTCTCCAAAGCTTCTAACTTCTCAGATGTCATAGGCTGTTGACCTACCCAGACAGGTTCATCTGTTAGACATTTTAAGGGCAGAGTTTTCAGATGCTCTGTAGATTTGACATTAGCATCCTGTTTTTGTACAGCCTGTATGTTTGGCATCTGCTTTCTGTAATGCCTTACAACATTTCTTCTACCATCTAGACTTTGTCTATGATTTATATCTGATACAGTAAGAATGTTAATTTGGGTATTCCATTACTGTAATAAATCACGACCCCAAAGATTCATAGCAATATCTGTGACATATGGTCTCAAACTTCTTTACTGCCCTTCTGGTCCTATGCATTCTATCCTTCTGACACTTTGTTTCACATGAGATAAGGTCTCGATTCCTAGAAATTGGACATTTGCATATTTAGAGGGCAAACCTACTGGCCAGTTTTTCTGAGTTATTATTGTTACATCTTTTCTAGTGACTAAGACCCTGGAAAATAATTTATTATTCATTTTTACAGCTAATTTGGGTATACGATCTTGTACAGAAGTTAGCCAGAATATATGCTTTTTGTTACATCCAGTATCAACTAGCTCCTCCTCAATAACTAATCTGTTATCCACATTGCCATTAGTCTTTATAATAGGCAGTGGATTTTCTAATTGTCCTGAGAGAGGCTGTCCTCCACTTTTACTGGGAAAGGTCGAATCACCTTTGATCTCGTGGCCTCTATGGGGAGGGCCCTGGTTGTGTTTCCTGGCTGCAAAGGCTTACCTTGTCTATCTGTGGTTGACCAGCATTCTTTGGTCCAGTGTCTACCTTTTCCGCACCTCTTGAAGAGACCAGGAGGCTGAGGCCTTCTGTGTGAAGTATTTCTGAAAGAAGCATTATTTCTGGGAATGCTTTGTCTACAGTTCCTACTCAAATGTCCTATTTTACCACAATTAAAACATCTAAGGTTTCAATGTCTTTTGAAACTTCTGAAGATTGCTTCCTCAACCCAATTCGGTATCTCCTCTTGGATAGGCCATTTTTCATCCTGATTCCTCTTGAATCTTTTAGAAATGTCTTCTCCTATCCAGGTTCTTGCCTCTGGATTCTCATACTGAACATTACTTGTATATAAGACCCATTCCTCCAATGGTACTGATCTGATCTTTAATGGCCACACTATCTGTTTGTAATGTGGATTTGCATTCTAATAAGCCAAAGATTCTGTGAGAAGTCGCCTAATATTAGGGTCAGTTATCTGTAAGTCTACTGCTCTGGATAATCATTGTAAGAATTCAGAGAATCTTGCTCTCGGACCCTGTATCACTTTGAATATGATTCAAAATTTTCTCCTGGTTCACGAACTTCATCAAACGCATTTAGTGCTGCTGTTTCGCATACATCAAATGTATGCTCATCAAAATCAGCTTGGACTTGTGGCGAAGAAAATTGCTTCTCCCCAATAATCTTACTTTCTGAAGCTTCAAAGCCATCCTTCAAACCTTGAAGGTCAAGGGCCTTGGCTTCTTGTCTCCACAAAGCTTTCCACTGTATTTGGGAAGACTGGTCCAGCACTGCAGATATTAAATCATGCGAATCTGAGGGAATTATCTTATTAGTAGTAGCCCATGTGTTTAGTAACTGTTTTACATAAGGGTTGTGGACCCCAAAAGACATTATCGCTTGCTTTATAGCTTTCATTTCTTTCATGGGAATAGGTTCCCATTAATGTGTAGTGGAACCAGTTTGGTTTCTCCGCAATGCTGGCCTTTCTACTGTGGTTACTGGAAAGGCCACCTTAGGATGTCTAGTAGCCATATTTCATTTATTTCCTGCTAGCCTAGCATCTGTTGACTCAACATCTGATGTTTCAGATGATGTATCTTCCAAAGATTGAAATTTCGCAACCATATCATCTTTAGGTCTTGGATTTCCTGAATTAAAACTTGTTCCATGTCTTTGGACTGTTCATTAAGGTCTTGGATTTCCTGCATTAAAAATTGTTGTAAGTCTTTGGACTGTTCAGGTTAATGTAATTCTAAGCTTTTCATACCATCCTCCCTAAAAAACTCCAAAGGCATCTATTTTTCCTTCCAGAAAACACATTCGTTCCACTAGATACTCATCATTGTCAGACATAGATTGAACTGACCCTGCTAATTTTGAAAATTCCTCCTGGCTAGGCTCCATCTTAGCCATAAATTAGTGGATATTGAATTGAATGTGTCTCCAAGGTTGTCCTGATCTAATTTAACTAAACCCCCTTGTTCCTGAATTTTTTACTCTAATTTTTGTATTGACTCTGCTAATTTGGAAAGCTCAACCTGGTTAGACTCAATCTTAGCCATAAATGCAGTAGACATTGTATGAAATGTGCCTCGAAGATTGTTGTGATCAAATTCCAAATTATCTGTTTTGGTAACTAAATCCCCTTGTTCTTGAATTTTTGACTCTAATTTTTGAATCATATGTACATGTTTCTTCCATGTGATTACATGTATTAACACATTAACACATTAATAACAATCATGGCACACATATACATTTGAAAAATATCATAATTGTCTTTTACTGCATAATCCATCACATTGGGAACGGAATCTCTAAAATCCTGCAGTGTTAATTTACCTGCCATGTTATAATTAGATATTCTTACCACCAATTGGTGATTCATAAATTGGAAAAATCACCTCTTGTTTTGTCTCAGATTAAAGTACCTGTAGTTACTTTGCTTGGCCAGCAGATGGCAGAGGTGTACTGCCAACACTGCCTCTCCACGGAAAATCGGATGCTTCCAATGGTACCTGTGTAAATTTAGCGAACAGATTTGGGAACAAAGAGGAGTTGGGAAAGTTGGGGGATTTGCTGCACTGCAGTGAAGCTCGAAGTGGCTTTAGTAGCTGCTAAGCCAGTGGAAGGAAGAATTGGGTCAGTGATTGTTGGGAGTGTGTGTAGGTTAGCACAATGTGCTGTGGCAGTGAGGGCAGCGATTGTGCTGCAGGATGGCAAGGGAATCGGGCAGGCGGCAGGGTGGAGTGGGCAGCAGACAGCCACAGGCAACAGAAGGCCAGGGTGCCATGGCGGGAAGGGCGTGTCTTGGGGCGGCCATTTGCGGCTTCTGCCCTGGGATCCAGAGTGGCAGCAGAAGACCTGAGGCAGACAGGGCCAGCTGAGGTAACATGGTCTGGCTCTTACTGATGAAATGGCTGCTTTTTTGGAGGGATAGGATTTGAATGAAATTTGGGAGAAAAGGGAGTGCTCCGGGAGTGAATGACCACAATGCAGCTGCCCCCGGGGATCCAAATGTGCAGCAGCCCACAGGTCATCTGGAATGCCGATTAGCACTCACCTCGGGATGCCGAGTCAAGTGGCCACCGGCCACAGAGGCGTGGGCTTCCATTCCACAAAGCTGCCACCAGATATTGATGATAGTTAATGCTATAGGGAAAACAATATATTTATTTACCAGAGAGAAAGAGAGTCGCACAAGCTAGGAGTTAGAAGCGTGGCTGGCTTCCAAGAGAAAAGAAAAGTCCTTTCCCTTTCACTCCCTTTTATATCTACCTGTGTTAATTTACTTGTCCCCACCCTCATGGGAGGATAGCTTTGTGGGGTTCACTCCTACACATTTTCTCATTTGTTTTTTAACATTTATTTTATTTATTTTTTAATCTGTAAATTTTTTTTCATGCAAGTATTCTGATGAGATCGATGCCCAAATTCTCTCAGATCTTTTCCATATTCCTACTGGTAACCCAAAGCTTTTCTTTATCTCAATAGAAAGGAAACTTACATACAAATAGAAAAGGATTTACACAAAGAAAAAAATTCCATGAGGAACACACACATAACATGCTGAAAAAGAAAATGTTAATACCTTATATATGAAAGAAGAGGGAAAATTCTCCCAATGCAGGAGTTTTTGAAGTTCCCATGGACAATTGTCCTAATCACTAGCACCACCTGAGATTCAATTTCATCAGGAAAAGGAAGGAATGACTTGGGTGGTATTCTATTTTTAATTTAAGTGATTATGCCTTGATGTTATATTCACAGGGTTTGCACAGGTCTCAGGAATGGCTCCCTCCTCAGACAGAATAAGGATTTGGAACTCAGCATCCTGCTGTCTGACCCAGGTCTCCTCTACCTCCTTCTTCTCCAGCTGGACCTTATCTTATCTTACCTTATCTTAGACCTTATCTAAGAAGCACCCTGATCATGAATATGCAAATCATGTGACTCTATTGTGCTAAATACATATATGTCTACACCAGAAACAACATGTGTTCAGTGTCCACTCTACAGTCATTGAGCATACAGGACCTCACCATGGAATGGAGTTAGATCATACTCTTCCTGGTGATAGCAGCTACAGGTAAGGATTCCAAGTTCCAGACATGAGGAGGGCCATGCACACAGGTGACAGTGATAGCCACTCTGCCTTTCTCTCCACAGGTGTCTACTCTCAGGTCGAGCTGCAATAATCTGGAGCTGAACAGGTGAAACCTGGGGCCTCAGTGAAGTTTTCCTGCAAGACTTCAGGCTACACCTTCACCAGTTAATATATGGACTGGGTGAAGCAGAGGCCAGGACAGGGCCTGGAGTGGATGGGGAGGATCAACCCTAACAGTGGAAGCATGAGCTAAGCACAGAAGTTCCAAGATGGGTCTCCATGACCAGAGACATATCCTCCAGTACTGCCTACATGGAGCTCAGCAGCCTGACATCTGAGAACTCTGTGGTCTATTACTCTGCAAGAGACACACAGTGTTGCAACCATATCCGGAGTGGAAGAACAGGATAAAGCCCTGCGACTGAGATGACAGGGATCAGCCTGTACACATGTTCAGAAATAATCATTTGAATGTGGCTTTTCTGCCTCCTCCTCATATTCCTATCTGTCTTTGTCAACTTTCGCAGTGTTATGTAAGCTGAATATGTGTTTTTATCTCAGGTTTTGTTGTCCCGCAGAACTTCCCGTCTCTTACATTGTAAGAAATATTAATTATGTAAGTAATTATGCACTGTCACATAAGTGTAATCATTGTAATTTGAACAAGGATATTATTAAATTACTATTCATTAAACTCATTGATTGACACAATGTATACACATGCTAATTAAGAATAGGTTTAGAATATTCATAATAAACTGCTTTCAAGTTTAACTACATTTACAGTCCCAGTACCTTGACCCACAGTGTCATGCATTTATGGAACACCGACCTACTCTGTTACTACGTCATCCTTAATGGTCCACTGGATATCTTGAAGTCACCCTTGTCCTACAGTGTGTTTGATTTTGTATCACTGGGCCAATCAATAACAAGCAGCATGGAGGCCTGTAGCAATTGGTAAGCTTAAGGGTTTGATACACTAAGAATTCTCTGTAGCACTGAGCATTAGTTTTTCATATTCCTGTAGTATACACTCTTTGGCTTGAAATATGAATATCATGAGCTGAATATGGAGGGAACTTCATATGATGAACATGTGGTGGCATGCATGCATCACCTGTGCCAATTCTAGGTTAGAGATCATTCAAACCTATATTGGATTTAAAATACTGTTTGAAATACTAGTGATTTCATAAAGGTCCTCGTGTCTTCTCCAGTGGAAAGTGGGGAATGATCATAATACAAGGGAATCTTCCCATTCTGGCCTCTGAATTGAACAAGACTTCAATGTACTAGGAAGGTATGTGCCATGTGGCTGTAAGACATTGATACAAGGAGTTGAATGTTACATGCTACTGAATTATTCTGAAGTGCCCAAACACTACAAATGGTATCCCGTCAGGTAGAAATGAGAATGTGGGAACATTAGACCATGCCTCTTGTGGGAGCTCAATTCAATTTTCCAATGACATTTGAGTATTGCTTCTGCTATATGTGTGATTCACTCTGATAAGTGACCAGACATGACCTGAGATCAGGAGTTCTGTGGTCTCTATCCCTTAGAAAATGAAGGCTTTTAGATACACCTGGTCATGAGGTTTTCTCCATTCTTATCTGACATAAGAGGAGGTAATGCTATCACTTCTTGGAGCATTAATGAATGTGAGTCCCTATTTAATGCCTTAATAAGTATGTCTTCCTCACAAACAGCTGAGGATTTCACGTAACATGTGGCCCCTGTAGAGTCCATACTGTACACTCCTCTCCTTCCTGTGATGAGGGCAGACATAAGACATGTGCTTATGTTGAAGACAATAAATAGTGACTTGATTCCCCAGTATGTTTACACAAACGTACCACATGCAGAAACATCATAAAATATTTGTAAGAAGAGTCTTTGCAATTGTTTTAGTATCAATCATACCATATTAATTTAGTTAGTTTTCTTCACTCTTGTGGGTCTACACAGGGGCTCAGTGTATGCTAGACTACCAAGCTATATTTAAAAATCCATTTATCAATTTGGAGATATGAATTCAACTGTCACTAAGTTTTCTATTTGTCCTCCTGAACATATAAATACTCATTTTAGAGAAGGTGGAAAGTTAAGAAGAGAAGTGATATGGTTAACTTGTATAAACTCATGATTTAATTGCTGGAACCCACATTCTAGGACACAAGATGTGAATTCCATAAATTGTCCTCTGAGGAACACACGTACAACTTGGTGGGTATCTCTCTTCTTCACATCACTAAAGACAGTATAACAATTTTTAAAACTATTACATGGGTGGAAAAAACTGCTGAGAACCCATGCTAAGCAGAGAATCTGTTGGCATTGGTGACTAATGAGGAAAATGTAATCAGTTTAATCGAAGGATGGCTGGAGGTTTATGGCATACTTTTGAAAGATTCCACCTATGTATATACAGATAGAAATTAGTGGATTCATTGTGTTATTAATTACTGAAACAGAAGAGGTCATGAAGTGTGACTGAGGCTTATTGGAAGATCCCAAGAGGAACCAATGGGGCATTGTGGGTATAGGTTTGAATTAAAATTTCAAACAAGGTTTCACATGATATATAAAAACAACAAATTGAACATAGAGGTTTGGAATTTTCATACACCTGTATTTCATTTACTTTGTTATTTTCCCCTGTTATCTCCCCATCATTTTATTTCCTCTCCTACTTTATCTTTGCCTTCCTAGACAATTTAACATATACTTCATAACATATTTCTACTCATAGTTGTATGTAAGCATGAAATATCTCAAAACTACTGATAAGTGTATCATTTAATGTCTGATTTCTGAGATGATCTTAATTAATACATGTGTCTGTAGTTGCATCCAACATATTCCTTGTTGATGAAAATTTTATACTGTGCTGTTTACATAAGCATGTCTTGAGGAGATCCTCTGTTGACAGATACATAGGTTTCCCCACAATTTAGTTATTGTTATGTTGTTGCAATGATCACTGTTCTGCAAATAGTTCTATAGTATATATGCTTAGGTTCATTTCAGAGAGGATTTTAGTATACAATCTGTTGGAAAGGCAAATATTAATTTGCATGCCTTAAAGGAGGCTTTAAGTTTCAAACTGAGCAGGTTTTAATCTCCCATTACTGTCATCATCATCACAGCCACAATCTGCAAATCAGTCTGATAACCTTGTGATATATTGGAGCCACTGTCTCAGGCCTGAAATCTATTGAAAACTTATGTCCTGATGTCACCTTGTTAGCATCTTTGAAGGTCCCAGGAAAAAATGAAGCAATCACATCCTGATTGTGTCAAAACCCTGGAGGAGCAGGAAGTTGCCCTGTGACTGAGATGACAGAGAAGATCAGCCTGGAGACTTACACATAAATTAACATTTTGACTCTCTGTTGCATTGTTTCATCCTCACAGTCCTACAGTTCCTTGGTAAGATTTCCAGAAGGACAGGTGGGGATAAAGTGGTATTGATTCATGAGGCTCCTACAGTACATCATACTATGACAAGTTCTTTACAAGGGACCACTACCACTGACATGATTTTTCTTTTATAAAACAAAAAGAACAAACTGTGGCAATAAATTACTATATGAGTCTGTTTGTAATAGAAGAGATTTTATATGTTGTGCAAACACAAAAAATGCAGAAACAGATGATTTCCCACAGTGAGAACATTTTGAGATTAAGGTGATAAGGCAGATGTGTGATGTGATTAATGGAAAGCCCTGTTCTTTCCTTGTGGTGTGATCATATGTAAAATAAACTCAATTAGATAGCTGGGGAGAAAAAAAGAGTTAAGTATGGGTGCTATCAGGGCCTAGAGCCCCCTCCTGGTGTCATGGGACTAATAAGTCTAAATTTCCCTTTTCCTCAGGACCTGTCAACCACCCAACAAATGAGGGAGCAGCTTTTGGGAGATGTCCAAAGTCCTACTGCTTTTGATGACAGGTACTTCCAAAACTCACATGCACAACAAGGCATATTTGCTCTCAGGAGTTCAAGCTACTGTTCCCTACAACCAAGGGTTCAAAAACTTCACATTAATGCATTAAATATTCTCAAATCAGAGCATGAAATGAGTAGATTAAATTCATTAGCGATTGCTCACATAAGATTCTAATATGCATAGATTCAAACACATTCATTGTAAACTTAGACTCAGCAATAATCCTTCCACAACACATCAAGAAAAGAAATCAAATACTTCGTCTTGATGTCATATAACCAGGAAAAAGCCCAGATCTGAGTTCTCTAAATCACCTCTTTTGTCTTTTTTGTTCTTGTATATCACTTACATGAATCTAAATTTATCGTTCTATCTCATCTCTATTTCTCGTCCTGCCTCTTCTCTCCATCTACATCTCAGTCTCTGTCTCTTACTCCTTCTCTCTCTCCCTCTTCTTTCTGTGCTACACACATCATTGTTCATCCATTATTATCCCTGTTTTCTTCCATTGTTTGGGTATTCATATCATATGATTTATTTAAACATGTGATTTGTGTTTTCAGGAAGTGATTCTCACAATACATATAAAACCACACATGGAATAGATATGCCTGATTCATGAGCATGGAAGAGCACATAATTTATATTTGGAACTGGGCATTATCTTAGTTTGGATAAGTTAAAACCTGGGAAATCCAAGGCTATTAAGGTAAATTTTTACGTTATTTTCTTAAAGAAAGTTAAAGAAACATGCTAAGTATATAGTACTATAGCAGTCTTAAGTCTTAAGTGTCCTCATTATTAATTCTGGATGGGATGTTCAAGGACATTAGTCTCATAGAATTTAAGGGATATTTTTATCATTATGAAATTAAATGCCAGTATAACTCCTGTAATTTGATTAAAAGTGCTATTAAATGATTTTTCACAAAACTTACATAATAGCCCAGTGCATATATATTAAATGAAAATAGGTTCTGACACTATGCATTATAGTCTGGTCTCATATTGTCTGCATTCATGGTCTCAATTTTCTGTATTGCACTAAAACCTTCACAGAATGTGGAGATACACTGATACAGCATCACCTCTCACAGTCCATTGCTGGTGACACATTATGTAGAGCATTTGGTTTTGGATAAGTGGTGTAATACTTGGCAATCTCAATGTTTTGATGTCAGTGTGATGTCCCTTTGGCTCAGAAATTTTACTTAGATGTTTCTTGGCAAACAGCACTTCCCTATGACAAATATGGATTTTTATGCTTCATATGGATGCAAATATATGGTAATGTGTTGTAGCAGGCATGAATCCCCTAGTCCAATTCTCTGTTAAATAATATACAAACATATGTTGAATTTACATAATGTTTGAAATATCAGTGACTTTATGAAAAACCTTCATAGCTCCTCCATCTGTAAACAGGGGTTGACAATGAGGAAGGGGAATGTTCCACTTCAGGCCTCTATATTGAATGGGATAACAAATGTATTGGAAGGCATCTCTCAAGAGGATCTAAGACCTAGGTTCAAGGACTTGTCTTATCCCTGCAGACGATGTGATACCAAGCAAGTGTCTCCTATACCAGGTAAAGGTGGAAAGAAATTTCTTTTCCTCCAAGTTCCAACACTGTTTTGCTGTCCCCTGTGTCATGTGTATAATTCTAACATTACCATGGACTCTCTTTTTCAAATATTAGCCACAAAAAACCAGGGGATCCTTTCCATATGAACTTGGGGAAACCATCAATGGAAACTTAAGACAGGTATTAATGTTTGGTTGTTGGTGGTTTTGAATGGCTGTGCACATGACAGTTCACAGGGCCCACTTCATAGGCAGAGTTTAGTTTCTTTCAAGGAGAGCCAAAGCTTCTGGACTCCAAAAAATTCCATATTATTTCTGGTCTGATATATCTGATATATCACAATAACACAAGATTGCTACGACAATATTCCTGCCCTATATGGAATTTTTGAGAGACTTACAGCTGCATAAAAACATTTCATGGAGTGAGAGCCATCAAATGGAGACAATGATCCATCACAGTAAACACAGTCTGTTACTTTATATTGTGATTGTCAAATGGCATTAATTCTGTATTATTACTATCGTTACTAAATATTTTCTACCACGACACAGTAAAAGCAAAAGCCAAAATAAATTAATTGCACAGGGCCTGGGGACCAGGTGCAGAGAGGCCAACAAGGGTGTTTCCTGACTCTACACAGGGCTTATTCCTCTCTGTTAATAACATACTAGTCCCAGGAGCCCATCTCCTGTGGCAATTAGAACCCTCCCATAGAAGGATACAAGATCTGACAAACATTAATGCAGTTAGTTCCTATAATATACGTCCCTCTCCTAGGAAACTACAGAAGCAGAAATGACACAATTTCACGGCAGTGTCAGTCAGTATGAAGACAGAATAGCTCACAGTAGAATGAATTAATCAATGGAAGCCTAAGACTTGATAGACTGTTCACATGGAGAGGCAGATTCAAGGCTCTTCATTCTAAGCTTCACCTACAAATTATAAGTGCAATGGCTGTGTGAAACATTAGGAAAATATTTGTGAGATTTGTTTCATGTGCATCCCATTATGATTCTCTGTGTAATTTGTTCAGATGAACTGTGAATTCATGAGAATTGGTTATTGCATTCATCCTCAGTCACTACATTTGCTTCTATCTGTGTTTTTGTTACTAGTGATATCTCTTATGAAATTTACTGCACCTTCCATTGCATCTGTATATATCATATAGTCTATTGCATATATTTGTAATAATTTTTGAACTCTCTGCTTAATGAGTATAAAGCAATCATTTTATGTCTTCTAACTAGTTTCGGGTTGACTTTATATCTTCCACATATTATAAAAGATACAGCTGTTTGTTCCTTAGTACCATTTGCTTATTGTACCCTTTTCCAACCTTTAACATAAGTTGGTGTGGTGTGTGAAATGATAGTGATGTTTGTTTCTCATGGCAGCAAGAAGAAAGGTTGCATTTTCTAATCCAGTTCTCTACTCTGAATCATTTTATTGTGATATGGTGACTATGAATACAGAAATATTATAGGAAGAAGTGTAATAATACCTGTCATGTTGTTGTTCCTAGTGTATTCTTAGAACTCTGGCATAACTATTTTGAAATATTTACTCATTTCCTGTAACCGTGAGTACATTTTTCCTTCAGGCTAAGCATCCCATTATTCTTTATTATCTGTGGAGCTGGGTTAGCGAGCATTAGTTTCTTTTGCATTTGTTATCAGGAAATGTTTTGTTTTTCGTTTCATTTGTACATATAGTTTTCGTATATCTAATTATCTGGGTTGAGAGTTGTTTCTTTAAGTACTAGGTATGCATCCTTGCAGGCCTGTCTAATTTAAAATGATTTTTTAACATTCTTCAGTCTGATGGACTTGACTTTATAAGTTATTTGACCTTTTTTGTGTGTTTGTTGAGACAGGCTTTATCTGTGTAACTTTCAAGCTTATCCTACCACTTGTTCTGTAGACTAGGTCAGCCTTGATCTCACAGAGATCCTCCTGCCTCTGCCTCCTGAATGATGGTTTTAAAAGCATGCTCCACCTCCAGCCAGCATTGTTTTTTATTTGACCTTTCTTATAAGTTTTAAAACCCTTTCCTTTTTAATTTGTTTTATTGTTCAACTAAAATACATCATGGGTACTTTATTTCCTGTTCTTAATTGTTATCCTGTAGTCCCCTTTAGATACCTAGGTGGGCATATCATTTTGTAGGTTTGGGAGAACTTATTCTATGCTTTTATTGAAAATAATGTCTATACCTTTGATGTGGTATTCTTCTCCATATCCCCGCCTATTATTGGACTATTGCTTAGATGTTTTCATCATGTTCACAAACATTTCATATTCTCTTTGGCAGAGTGACTCCTAAGCACTCCAGTATGTCCGAGCCTTGATTCTCTCTCACTTTTAACATGATTCATTTTATTGGTGAATCATTCCCCTCAACTATTGTATTTTAGATCATTAATATTATTACTTCCAGGACGTTTTATTTTTTTAGCAATTCATATCTTATATTTCTTCCTCATTTCATTCAGCTATTTTTGATGTTGTTTTTTATGATGATTTCTGAAAGTATCTTTACATCCTCTTCAAATTTTGTGACCATATATATGATCATTCTTTTGAATTCTTTGTCTGGAAAACAGCCATGTCATTATCATTGGCTTTCATTTATATAGACATGTTATGGTAAGAATGGAGAGGAAAGTACAAGATATCTTTCTATGTTACATTTGGTGCCTTAGAACTTGTACACTGAAACTTTACTATACTTATTGGGTCCAAGAGTTTTCTACTGGACACAGCATGGTCTTGTAAGTAAAGCATCATGGCATCTGAAAAAACCATGATAATTTGACTTATTCCATTTATATTGTGCTCCATTGTGTATCTTTGTTCTTATCTAAATGTGACAACAAAGACTACAAGTACTACATCAAATAACAGATGAGAGAGTATAAATCTTTATCTGGTTACTTATTTTAGAGGAATTTCTCATTTTGTCTCTATTTGATATAATTTTGGCCATTGGCTTTGTCTATGAAGTCTTTCTTATTTTGAGGCACACAGAGAATCCATTCCAAAAGCTTTCAGAACATTTTTTCATGATGGCATGTTGAACTTAGCCAAGGGATATTTCTGCATCTTTGAAATAATTACATGATTTAAATCTTTGTATATATTTATTTGGTGCATGAATAGACTTAGATACATGGTGAACTAACCTTGATTTTGAGAAGGAAGCCTACTTCATTGTAATATAAATCTCCACAATGCATGATTGAAATTGACTTACAAACATTTTTGTATATCAAATGAATAGGAAATTATTTTTGATAGTGTCATTACATTCTTCAGTTATCAAGAAAACAATACTGGCTCCATAGAGTGAATTTAGTATTGTTGAGTCAGTTTCTTATAGGGGAAGTTGACAATGGTAGGTAAGGAGTCTTCTTTGAGTGTCTGCTAATTCAACAGTGGCTTTGTGTGATCCTGGACATTTCTTTATGGTGACACTTCTAAGACCATGATCACCCTGATTGTTAATGATCTGTTTGCATTATTTATACCTTTCAGGATTACATTCAAAGATGATTTGAACTCATAAATTTTTCCATTTTTTCTAGGGTTTCCAGACCTACATAGGACAAGTTTTCATTGCAATTTCTAATGATTTTCTAAATGGCAGAAGAGTCTGCTGAAATGACTCTCTTTTTATCTGAAACTGCCAGCATTTGAAAATTTTTCTGTGTCTTTCTTCGTTTTGTTCAAATCATCTGTATTCATTCAGTGTGGGTATGAACAATGTCCAGGATAGGATTAATTTATGAGAAGGTTGAGGTATTATTTTGATTGGTGGAACTGGTATCCAAGACTACTTATTCCATGAACAGATACAACATATGTGTCAAAACACTATTTGATTGCCATCTTCTTCCTTGAATTCTTGTATATCTCTCCAACTCTGGTATCCCTACTTTAGATAAACTCTACCTGTTATATAATCATGAGGTTTATAGTTTCAGGAAACACAGGACCTGTGAGATCCTAATATAAGGGTGGGCTGATACGTTATAGCCTGGGAAGAGGCAAGCAGAGTTGGAGGCTTGTGACTGAATGGTTTTGGAAAAGCCTCAAATATTACAGCACTTGGAGTCATGAACCTGAAGGAGGGGGAGGCTTATTATGTAACAAATTGCAAAGTCTACTTATTAGTTTAGAAAAGCAAGACCATGGAGAAAACTGTCTGATATGTTGGAAGGGGCAAAGCCATCATGATGGAAAGGGATTTAAATTCAAAAGAAGAGAGTAGGCTGTGGGAGAGGAAGGAGTTGGACCACCTGGTGGTGAAGGGGAGGGAAGTCTGTGAATGATAATTTGGATATTTACTGTGAGGAAGACCAGACCTCACTGGTGGGGAAAGAAAGGCAAGTTCCTGAGGATCTGTGCCACATAAGGATACGGAATGAATACAAATGGGCCTTCCTGCTGCCTGATGGAAGTCATAAAAGACCTAGGAGTGAAATTGGGATGGGGAAGAGGTAACCTGAATGATGGAGAGAAGGCCAACACTGGTTGCCTTAAGCTTTGTATGTGCTGGAGTATACCACTGATCTATGGCTTCAGTTACAATTTCTTACTTTATTTAATTCATGATTCACTGAACCATAAACAATATTTCCTAAAATTACCATATTTTACTTATTTCATGTTTTTATTTCCTATGAACATATGTAATAATTTCTGCTAAGAGAGCAGAGAAGATTACATGGATAAACCACAGTAAACTAAGTTTGCAATATTATACTACTATTTATGTGTAAGATTCATATTAATTAATATTTACCTTTTATTTCTTTTTTCCTTCTTTTTAATTTTTTGATGAATAAATTCATGTGTTCCAAGGTTAACTCAGAATATGATTTCCCTAATAAGCAAATATTCTTTATCCATGCAGTGATGGAGGTGAACACATGGCTTTGTCCTTGAAAAATGTTTTCTACCAACTGAGCTATGCCTCTGGACAATAAGTCATATTTGATGCTGTAAATGCGACCTCATTTTATCTCAGGAATCTACACCATTAATTCTGTCTTCTAGAACTCACATCCATTAGCTAATGATATAGAAGGAAGACATGCAAATTATGTCCCCCTCTGATCATGAAAAGCAGCCCTGGCCCTATAGCTCTCACTGAGGCACTCAGCTCTTGACTCACAGGTCCTCCCATTCGGTGGTCATCGCTGAACACTGAACGTTCATCATGGAGGTCTGACTGAGTTGGGTTTTCCTTTTTGCACTTTTAAAAGGTACTTTATAGAAAAAGAGAGATACTGATTATGTGAGTGGACACGAGTGAGAGGGACAGCAGATATTTGTGTCAATTTATTAAGAGAATTCTCTGTTTGCAGGTGTTTAGTGTGAGGTGCAGTTGGTAGAGTCAGGAGGAGGTTTGGTGCTGCCTGGAAGTTCCCTGAAACTCTCCTGTGCAGCCTCTGGATTCACTTTCAGTAATGCTTGGATGTACTGGGTCCGCCAGACTCAAGGAAAGGGGATGGAGTGGTTGGCACATATTAGAGACAAAGCTAAGAATTATGCAACATACTATTGGGATTCTGTGAGTGGCATATTCACCATCTCAAGAGACGACTCCAAAAGCAGCATGTACCTCAAATGAACAACTTAAGAGCAAATGACACTGCCATTTATTACTGTACTAGACCCACAGAAAGTACTTCAGTGTGAACCCTGGTAAAAACCTCCCTGCAAGAGCGTTCAGAACCAGCAGGGGGCGATGACTGCACATGGAGAACAGGGACAGTGCAGAAACAGAAGCAGAGTTAAGTCCCAGTTCTGGGGTGTGCACTCCATCTGATGATGTTCCAGATGTTCTCTGCACCCGAATAGGTCTCAAATATTTCTCCTGTTTTGCTCTCTGCAGGCCAACAGCCTTCGTTTAAATGTAAAGTAGCTATCTCTCAGGCAGCATGGGAACAATTCCACTGAACTGGGGCTAAGATATTCTCTTGGTCACTGCAGGGTCTTGAAACCATTGTGACAACATGGAAATACATGAAAGTCAGAAGGAGAGATAGAGAAATAGATAAACAAAGATACATACAGAGAGAGAGATGGAGAGAGACAGAAAGACAGACAAAGAGAAAACAAAAACAGAGACAGAGATACAGAGAATGAAAGAGATAGAGTTAGAGAGACACTCAAAGAGACAGAACTGGGAAGGATTAACACTTTTACTAATGTGAATGTACAGGATTATAATGGAGGTATCTAGTCAGGTTATAACCTCATATAGATATAAGGAACATTGTGTCTGGAATACAGAATATCATTTAAGGTAATCCTTGTTACAAGGCCATGACATTAGATCAGTTGAAAAATCCAATAAACCAATTTATGTAAAACATAGGTCCCTAAAAACTTTGAACATTTGATAGTAAATGACTCAACATTAATTGCACACACATTCCTCATTGACATGTGTCCCACTATGCTTGTGCCCTGGTGAGCATGTCCTATCCGGGCCATAGTAACAGTGATGGCGTAGGCAGTGTTTTTGTAAGATGTATATTGTGAGATGCATATTGTGAAATGTATATTGTGAGATGTATACTGGGAGATGTATATTGTAAAATGTATACTGTGAGTATACCATGAGATGTACATTGTGAGATTACACAGTGAGATGAATACTTTGAGATATATAGTATGAAAGGTATACTCTGTGATGTATACTGTGAGATGTATATGTGAGGTGCCTACTGTGAGATATATATGTGATATGTATACTGAGAGATGTATACTGTGAGCCATATACCATGAGATGTACATTGTGAGATGTACATTGTGAGATGTACATTGTGAGATGTACATTGTGAGTTATATACAGTGAGATGTATACAGTGAGATGAATAATTTGAGATGAAAACTTTGGGATGTATATTGTGAGATGTATACTGTGTGATGTATAATGTGACATGTATATTGTGAGGTGCATACTATGAGATGTATACTGCGAGATGTATACTGTGAGATGTATATTTTGGGAAGTATACTGTGAGATGTATACTGTCAGATGTATATTGTGAGGTGCATGCTGTGAAATGTATACTATGAGATATATATTGTGATATGTATACTCTGAGGTGTATACTATGAGATATATATTGTAAGGTACATACTGTGTGATGTATATTGTGAGTTGTACACTGGGAGATATATATTGTGAGATGTATATTGTGAGGGGCAAAATGTGAGATGTATATTTTAAGGTGCATACTCTGTGATGTATATTGTGAGATGTACACTGGTATATATTGAGAGGTGCATACTGTGAGATGTGTATTGTGAGATGAATATTTAAGGTGCATACCGTGTGACATGTATTGTGAGATGTATACTGGGAGAAAGGTGGCCAGACTTTACTGCAGCTGGGCTACACTCGTCCACCCAAGCACATTCATCATCGTAGGAAAATATTTTAGAATGTTTGCTATCATGTTGGGGTTCTATTTTTCTCTACTTGATGGAGGCTACTAATTCTTTCTAACACCCAACAGTGCACAAGACAGAGCCCAGAACAAATTCCTGCGTCCAAATTTCATCATTTCTGAGTTAGAAGAAAGTGGCTGTAAGGCTTTAAATGAAGCTTCTAGTTAAGCATTTATGCTGGTGAGACCTCCTGGGTGTAGATTTCGGCATTTCTAGGAAAGAAAACTTCACAGAAAAGCTCCTGTTTCTGTGGCTCTTATAATCTTCACATACTCCCTTCCACATTGTTCCCAAGATGAGTTGTGTTAAAGATTCCTCCAATTCCTTCTCCTCCTCTCCCCTCCTCCTTCTGTCCTTCATCTGATTCCTCCTCCTCCTCCTACTTCATCATAGCAATCCCTCTCTGCCCCATCTCTTTCCTCCACTTCTTCCATCTCTGCCCACTTTCTCCTCCCTTTCGTCTGCTTTAATCAGCATATCTTTTAATTTAAATTAACTTTTGAGATTTCATATATGAGTGCTTTATTTCCCTTAATTACACTGTTGATCTGCTTTAATCCACCACTCTGATCTGATTAGCACTCACAGTTGCTCTCTCTCTTTTTTTATATTTTATTTTCCAGTTTAAATTTAGATAAGAAACGAGGTTGCTTCACAAGTCAGTTCCAGGTCCCTCTCCCATTCCCTCCCCTCCTCCCATGCCCTACTCCCAACCCCCTCCCCGTTATTCACTCATTCCCCCAGGGAGGGTGAGGCCCTCCATGGGGGTGTCCGTAGTCTGTCATTTCATATAGGTCAGGGCCTAGACCCTTCCCCAAGATTTCAGGGTGAGAGTGCACCTCACATTGTTCTATTGGAGTCCAAAGTCCGTGTGTATACTTGGGATAGGTACTGATCTGCTGCCCAAGGCTCAATAGATTCCCTAGGCCTCCTCACTAACACCCAGATTCAGGGGGTCTTGATCAGTCCCATGCTGGATTCCCAGGCTGACGCCTGGGATTCAAGAGTTAACCTTTGTCTGGTCAGCTGTTTCTGGGGGTTAAACCAGCCCAGTCTTAATCCCTTTGATCATCAGTCCTCCCTCTCTGTTACTGGCTTTCTTGAGTTCAGCCCAGTACTTAACCAAGGGAGTCTGCCTCCTCTTCGATCAGCCACTAAATGAAGTTTCTGTTTCCCAGACTCTCTGGCCATAGGATTGTAGGCTTGCATTCCCCAGATCTATGTCTAAAATCCATATATGAGAGAGTACATGCCATGTTTCTCTTTTTGTGACTGGGTTACCTCACTCAGGATGGTTTCTTCTAGTGTCATCCATTTGCCTGCGAATCTCATGATTCTATTATTTTTTTCTGCTGAATAGTACTCCATTGTGTAGATGTACCACATTTTCTCTATCCACTCTTCGGGTGAGGGACATCTAGGTTGCTTCCAAGTTCTGGCTATTACAAATAAAGCTGCTATGAACATAGTGGAACAGACATCTTTGTTGGATGAATGGGCATTTTTGAATATATGCCTAAGAGTGGAGTTGCTGGGTCTTGTGGTAGGTTTATTCCCATTTTTCTGAGGAGTCGCCATACTGCTTTCCAAAGTGGCTGAACCAGTTGGCACTCCCACCAGCAATGGAGGAGTGTCCCCCTTTCACCACATCCTCTCCAGCATAAATTGTCATTGGTGTTTTTGATTTTAGCCATTCTGACAGGAGTGAGATGGTATCTCAGAGTTGTTTTGATTTGCATTTCCCGGATGGCTAAGGATGTTGAGCACTTTCTCAAGTGCCTCTCGGCCATTTTAGACTCCTCTATTGAAAACTCTCTATTTAGTTCTGCAGCCCACTTTTTAATAGTGTCCTTTGGTGTTTTGGAGACTTGCTTCTTGAGTTCTTTGTAAATTTTGGAGATCAACCCTCTGTCAGATGTGGGATTAGTGAATATTTTTTCCCATTCTGTGGGCTGCCTTTTTGTCTTGCTGACTGTGTCCTTTGCCTTACAGAAGCTTCTCAGTTTCAGTAGGTCCCATTTATTAATTGTTGATCTCACTGTCTGTGCTACTGGTGTTATGTTCAAGAAGCTGTCTCCTGTACCAATTCGTTCAAGGGTACCACCCACTTTCTCTTCTATGAGGTTCAGTGTGGCTGGATTTATGTTGAGGTCTTTGATCCATTTGGACTTAAGTTTTGTGCATGGCGATAAACATGGATCGATCCGCATTCTTCTACATGCCAGTCTCCAATTATACCAGCACCATTTGTTGAAGATGCTTTCTTTATTTCATTGTATATTTTTAGCTTTTTGTCAAAGATCAGATGTTCGTACATGTGTGGGTTAATACCCGGATTTTCAATTCAATTCCATTGGTCTACCTGTCTATTTTTGTGCCAATACCAAGCTGTTTTCAGGACTATAGCTCTATAATAGAGCTTGAGGTCAGGGATGGTGATGCCTCCGGACGTTGCCTTGTTGAACAGGGTTGTTTTGGCTATCCTGGGTCTTTTGTTTTTCCATACAAAATTGATTATTGTTCTTTCAAGGTCTGCGAAGAATTGTGCTGGGATTTTAATGGGGATAGCATTGAATCTGTAGATTGCTTTTGGCAGGATTGCCATTTTTACTACATTGATCCTACCTATCCAAGAGCATGGGAGATCTTTCCATTTTCTGAGGGCTTCTTTAATTTCTTTCTTTAAAGATTCAAAGTTCTTACGATACAGGTCTTTCACTTGTTTGGTTAGCGTTACACCAAGGTATTTTATGTTGTTTGTGGCAATTGTAAAGGGTGATGTTTCTCTGATTTCTCTTTCAGCCCTTTTATCATCTGTATATAGTAGGGCTACTGACTTTCTTGAGTTGATCTTGTAACCTGCCACTTTGCTGAAGGTGTTAATCAGCTGTAAGAGTTCCCTGGTAGAGTTCTTTGGGTCATTGATGTAAACTATCATATCGTCTGCAAACAGTGAAAGTTTGACTTCTTCCTTCCCAATTTGTATCCCCTTGATCCCCCTTTGTTGTCGTATGGCAATAGCTAGAACTTCAAGTACCATGTTGAAAAGGTATGGAGAGAGTGGACAGCCTTGTTTTGTTCCTGATTTTAGAGGAATTGCGTTGAGTTTCTGTCCATTTAGTTTGATGTTGGCTGTTGGTTTACTGTATATGGCTTTTATTATGTTTAAGTATGTCCCTGTTATCCCAGATCTCTCCAAGACCTTTATCATGAAGGGGTGTTGGATTTTGTCAAAGGCTTTTTCAGCATCTAGTGAGATGATCATGTGATTTTTGTTTTTCAGCTTGTTTATATAGTGGATTACGTTGATGGATTTTCGTATGTTGAACCATCCCTGCATCCCTGGGATGAAACCTACTTGTTCGTGGTGAATGATTGTTTTGATGTGTTCTTGGATCCGATTTGCCAGTATTTTATTGAGTATTTTTGCATCAATGTTCATGAGGGATATTGGTCTGAAGTTCGCTTTCTTGGTTGTATCTTTGTGTGGCTTGGGGATCAAGGTTATTGAAGCCTCATAGAAAGAGTTTGGCAAAGACCCTTCTGCTTCTATTGTGTGGAACACTTTGAGCAGAATTGGTATAAGCTGTTCTTTGAATTTGTGGTAGAATTCTGCACTGAGGCCATCTGGACCTGGACTTTTTGTGGTTGGGAGACTTTTGATGACAGCTTCTATTTCCATAGGGGTTATAGGTCTATTTAAATTGCTTATCTGTTCTTGATTTAGGTTTGGCAAATGATAGCTGTCCAGGAAGTCATCCATTTCCTTTAAATTTTCGAATTTTGTGGAGTACAGGTTTTCAAAGTATGACCTAATGATTCTCTGGATTTCCTCAGAGTCTGTTGTTATGTCCCCCTTTTCATTTCTGATTTTGTTAATTTGCGTGTTCACTGTCTGCTGTTTGGTAAGTTTGGACAAAGGTTTGTCTATCTTGTTGATTTTCTCAAAGAACCAACTCTTTGTTGCATTGATTCTTTGTATTGTTTTCCTGGTTTCTACTTTGTTGATTTCAGCCCTCAATTTGATTATTTCCTGGCGTCTACTCCTCCTGGGGGAGTTTGCTTCTTTGTGTTCTAGAGCTTTTAGCTGTGATGTTAATTCTCTGGTATAACTGTTTTCCTGTTTCTTCACGTGAGCACTTAGTGCTATGAACTTCCCCCGTAGCACTGCTTTCAAAGTGTCCCATAGGTTTGGGTATGTTGTGTCTTCATTCTCATTGAATTCGAGGAAGTCTTTAATTTCTTTTTTATTTCCTCTTTGACCCAGGGATGGTGCAGTTGAGCATTATTCAATTTCCATGAGTTTGTAGGTTTTCTGCAATTTGTGTTGTTGTTGAATTCTAATTTTAAGGCATGGTGGTCTGATAAGATGCATGGAGTTATTCCAATTTTTTGTAGCTGCTGAGGTTTGATATGTTGCCAAGTATGTGGTCGATTTTTGAGAAGGTTCCATGTGGTGGTGAGAAGAAGGTATATTCTTTTTTATGTGGATGAAATGTTCTATAGATATCTGTTAATCCCAGTTGGGTCATTACTTCTATTAGACCCTTTGCTTCTTTGTTGAGTTCCTGTCTGGTATTCTTGTCTAGTGGTGAGAGTGGTGTGTTGAAATCTCCCACTATAACTGTGTGGGGCTTTAGATGAGATGTAAGTTCTAATAATGTTTCTTTAATGAATGTGGATGCCTTTGTATTGGGGGCATAGATGTTCAGGATAGACACTTCGTCTTGGTGGGTTTCACCTGTGATGAGTATGTAATGACCTCCTTCATCTCTTTTGATTGATTTTATTTTAAAGTCTAGTTTGGTAGATATTAGGATTGCTACCCCTGCTTGTTTCTTGGGTCCATTTGATTGAAAAAATTTTTCCCAACCTTTAACTCTCAAGTAATGTCTGTCTTTGAGGGTGAGGTGTGTTTCTTGTATGCAGCAGAAGGAAGGGTTCTGTCTTCGAATCCATTCTGCTAGTCTGTGTCTTTTTATGGGTGAGTTAAGGCCGTTAATATTGAGGGATATTAATGACCATTGATTGCTCATCCTTCTTCGATTTGCGATGGTTGTTGTTGGTGGAATTATGGGTGGAATTTCACCCCTTTGTTCTTTTGGCTGTTGGTAGAGAGGGATTCTCTAATGCTTATGTTTTTCTGGTTGTAGTTAGCTTCCTTGGGTTGGAGTTTTCCTTCCAAAATTTTCTGTAGGGCTGGGTTAGTGGACACATATTGGTTAAATCTAATTTTGTCATGGAATATCTTGTTTTCTCCATCTATAGTGATTGAGAGCTTTGCTGGGTATAGTAGTCTGGGCTGGCATCCATGGTCTCTTAGTGTAGGTAGAATATCTATCCAGGACCTTCTGGCTTTCAGAGTTTCCATGGAGAAATCAGGTGTAATTCTGATAGGTCTGCCTTTATATGTTACTTGACCTTTTTCCTTAGCTGCTCTTAATATTCTTTCTTTATTCTGTATGTTTGGGGTCTTGATTATTATGTGGCGAGGGAATTTTTTTTTGTGGTCCACTCTATTTGGTGTTCTGTAGGCTTCTTGTACCTTCATTGGCATGTCTTTCTTAAGGTTGGGAAAGTTTTCTTCTATGATTTTGTTGAATATGCCTTCTGCCCCTTTGAGGTGGATTTCTTCTCCTTCTTCTATACCTATTATTCTTAGGTTTGGTCTTTTCATGGTGTCCCATAATTCCTGGATGTTTTGTGTTAAGGATTTGTTGGATTTAAGGTTTTCTTTGGTTGATAAATCCATTTCTCCTAATGTATCTTCAACACTTGAGATTCTCTCTTCCATCTCTTCTATTCTGTTGGTAATGCTTGTATTGGTAGTGCCTGACTGTTTGTCCAGCTTTTCTATTTTCTGCCTTTCTTCAGATTGTGTTTTTTTAGTGTCTCTATTTCAGTTTTCAACCCTTGCAGCGTTTGCATTGCTTCTTGCAATTTTCTGTTTATCTGTTCGTCCGTTTGTTGCCTTTTATGAATTTTTTGGTTTGTTCTTTCTTCCATTTCTTGCATTTTTTGGTTTGCTTTTTGTTCCATTTCTTGGATTATGTGATTTGTTTCTTCTTCCATTTCCTGCCTTTTTTGGTTTGTTTCTTCCTCCATTTTTTTCATTTTTTGCTTTGTTTTTTCTACTATTTCTTGCATTTTTTGCTTTGTTTCTTCTTCCATTTCCTGCCTTATTTGGTATGTTTCTTCTTCTAATTCTTGAATTTTTTGCTTTGCTTTTTCTTCCATTTCTTGCATTTTTTGCTTCATTTCTTCTTCCATTTCGTGCCTTTTTTGGTTTGTTTTTTCTTCCAATTCTTGCATTTTTTGGTTTGTTTTTTCTTCCATTTCTTGCATTTTTTGGTTTGTTTTTTCTTCCATTTCTTTGAGGGATTTTCCAATATCCTCTTTTAGGGCCTCTATCATTTTCATGAAAGTGCTTTTAAGGTCGTTCTCTTCTGCTTCCTTTGCGTTGGAATATTGGGGTCTTGCTGGTGTGGAGTCTCTAGAATCTGGCGGTGTCATATTTGTTTTTCTGTTGCTGACTGTGTTTTTGTATTGTCTCTTTCCCATCTCTTCTTTTAGTGGGTGCAGAAAGAGCCCCTTCCTGGTCTGGGGACCAGAGTTCCCTTTTGGTGGGTGCTAGTAAGTCCAGTAATCTGGTGGTTCTTCTATGCCTTGTCCAAATGCTGGTCCGTGGGTAGAGAAGAAGAACAGGAATCTGGGGCGCTTAGACTCCTACCTGGTCCCCTGGACCCTATGCTGGGTCCTGTTGTACCTGATCTGGAACAGCTACTCCCCTGGTCTCCCTGGCTCCTGTAGTTTCCTGGTCTCTTTGGTGGGAGAGAAGATCTGGAGTCTGGGGTGCTTGGCTCCCGCCGGGATTGGGAGCTCTGTGCAGTTCCCAGGCGATCTGCAGGCTCTGGAACACAGGCCGGGAAGCTGGCCTTTTTACCTGATGCTCCCGCCAGGATTGGGAGCTCTGTGCAGTTCCCAGGCGATCTGCAGGCTCTGGAACACAGGCCGGGAAGCTGGCCTGTTTACCTGATGATGCCAGAGGGACAGCTACTTCCCTGTACTCCCAGCCTCCTCTCCTTTCCTGGAATCGTTGGTGGGAGAGAAGATCTGGAGTCTGGGGTGCTTGGCTCCCGCCGGGATTGGGAGCTCTGTGCAGTTCCCAGGCGATCTGCAGGCTCTGGAACACAGGCCGGGAAGCTGGCCTGCTTACCTGATGATGCCAGAGGGACAGCTACTTCTTAAGCAAACTTTCTAATCAGGACTCAGGGAACAATTCAGAAGGGATAGAAAGGTTTTAAGACACAGAAATTTTGAATTACTCCAAGGATAATGTCTCTTTCAGATACAATAGGACTGCTGCACCCACTAAGTGGGAGTACAAACAGGGTTTGTACAGATTCAAGCCATATAGGATTCTAATGCTGAGAAGGGGAGCTGGACAAGGACACTTAATCCTAATCAAGAAACTATCGGTAGTTGGTATTTACATGGAAAGGAAAATAAAATGTTCCTAAGTGGAAAGCCAGTGGTTGTATTAGATACACTTCACAGTAGGTCTTAGGAGCTAATACCAATGCAAAACAAGCACAATGAGTTTTTATACTCTTTTATCACATATTACTTTATTAAGGCATTTTTTGTTCTGTTAGCCTTTGTATATTTTCATTTCTGATTTTCTGTTTTTATTGGGTTTGTGTATGTGTGTTTGTGAATATGAATGTTGCTATGGGCTTGGGTCCTTGCTTGAATATAAATTAGATATCAAAATAACAAAAGCATTTAATTTTGTGCTTGTAAATGTGGATACTATGTGACTCACTACATCAGGGACTTTTGTCCATGGTTTCCCTATCATGATAGAGTGTACTTTAGACTGTGAATATATATCTTCCTTCCTTCAGTTGTTATTGTCATATAGTGTTGGGGCCTAGCACCCACAGGGTCTCTGAGTTGCTTGTCAGCTGATAGCCACAGATGCATCCTGTTTTCTATCCTGGCTTACTGTCACTGCATTGCCCCACTGACATCAACATCTACCAGGATAAAAACATGCTCTCTTCCACCTGGGGTTTTTCTACTGTGTTTTAAGACTATATATAAGACTGTTCCCTCCTACAAGAGAGAGACCTTTTAGCACTGGCAAAATAAAGACACTTCTTAGTACAAACAGCTGGAAATCTGGTCTTTCTTTTCCTGATACCCTGGACTAGCTTGTGGCATGGGCACCAAAATTGGAGGTAACACCGAGATCCAGAGAGACTTGGAAAGACTGGGAAAGATCAGCCAGAAAGAAGATTCAGGAAAGGAGAGACTTGAGAAAAAATGAATTAAAAACAGGTACCTCAACTTCTAACAGTAAAACTGAATGGTCAAATCTCCAGGCTTTTGCTTGAGAGATCACTTCCTAAGGAGAAAGTGTATTAAATTAACCTCCAGCCTTTCGCCTAATACATTGAGGTCAGTAAAGAGGAACAGAGATATTGCCCTCAAAGGCTGACCAGCAAGTAAGGCTATGAGGGCATATTGGAAAGGGTACCAAGTTAGGGGTACCAGCTTAAATCTCCAGGCCTTTGCCCACAAGGTCGAGATAGAAAGGGGAACCTGAGAGATCACCCTCAGTTGGAAGGTGGATTGAGTAAATCTTAAGACTTTTGCCTGAGTGATCATCCTTGGTTAGATGATGGATTGAAAATAGGTAATCTAACAATTGGTAACAGTTAGTAAATGAAGTACTGGTATTAAGTGAAAGAAAAGAAAATGGTAAAAGCATATGGGTTGGAAAATACACGGAGAGTCTGGATACTGTATGCTAAGAAAGGAACAAAAACTACTAAAAGACATTTGAGTATCAATGCTGCTGAAATAATACAACTTACATATTTTGAAAATGCTTTGACTTCTAAATTTAAATGTAAGGACAGGTTACTTGGGAAAATTTTTTCTGCTTTTGTTTCCAAAGAAAATAAAAAGCTTTGGATTCCTTCCAGACAAGTATGGTTTGATTAATTAAGACCTGTGGAAGCAGTGGCCCAAGTGATTCACCATCTAAAACAGCTAAGCAATGCATCCTTACAGAAACCAAAAATAAGGATTTATACAGGTTTCTGAGTTTTGTCATGAACCCCATGATATGAACACCACCCTTTAACAGCAGGAAGTAGTTTGGAAAGAGCGGTGCCACATTCCCAAATATTGTTCATAAATGTCTGTTTGCGTTTATACACTGTTGGTTATTGCTACAAATTTAAGGTCAATTTTGTGATTCATCTCTAAAACCTTCTTACAAGGAGTGTGTATGGCTGTAGCCCCTGATAAAAATGGCAAAAGCCTATAACATGGCCTGAGAGCCAAAGAAATCTGTATGGAAGATTCTATGGAGTAGCAAACAGTTCAAACAAAATTTCAAAAAATAAAAAATGGGGAGTTGTTGAGGCCTAGCTCCCACAGGGTCTCTGAGTTGTTTGTCAGCTGATAGCCACAGATGCATCCTGTTTTCTAGTCCTGGCTTACTGCCCCTGCATTGCCCCACTGACTTCAACATCTAACAGGAGGAAAACATGCTCTCTTCCACCTGGGGTTTTTCTACTGTGATGTAAGACTATATATAAGACTGCTCCCTCCTCAAGAGAGAGACCTGTTAGCACTGGAAAAATAAAGACACTTCTTAGTACAAACAGCTGGACATATGGTCTTTCTTTCCCTGATACCTCAGATTTGCTTGTAGTGCAGGCACCACAATATAGTTTTTCCTGCAATGCAGGTAGTACCTAACACAGAAAATCAGTACTGAGAATTAATACTATTCTCTGAAAAGATTGAATGCTGTCTTAAAGTTCTCATGATGTAAAGAGATATCATGTCCAAGGCCACTTCTATAAGGGAGAACATTTAATTGGGGACTTGATTGCATGTATAAAATGCAGTCTTCATCATCATAGTGGGTAGTATCGTGGCCACTGAATCTGGTGAAGGAGATGAGAGCTTCATTCTGAGTGACAGGCAGAGAGAAACATTGGATCTGGCACAGTTTATGAACCGACAAAAACTTCCCATTGACTCATTTTCCCAACAAGGACATACATCCTAATTCTTCCAATTCCTTCAAATAGTTTTACTCCCTGTTATTAATGGAATATGCATTTATGCAAGTCATTCGTATTTAAAATTTGTGACATTGACCAAAGATGTTTCATGCCTTTGAAAGGACCTTTGAACCATAGGTTGACATGACCTCTTTCCCCAATCTTGAGACCTGAGGGTAGCTACTATATAGGAGCTACTAATGACAATGGGTCCTATTTGTAGTTTGAAAAGCAAAACTCTATTTGAAAAGTTCATTATCATGTAATTATTCTAGATTTAATGTTGCACTCCTACTGTTTTACAAATGTTAATGTTAGTCTTGTCCTGGGGAGTTATATGTTATGCTGGTTTTGTGAATAATGCTAAAGTGTTGTAAAAAATCTGAGACCTTATGGCATATGTATTCAATGTCATTATCAGTTTTGACATTCTTCGGATTATTCATAGAGGACATGTTTATTTGAGAAGTTAGCTACAGGGACATGAACATATTTTCTCTTGACAAATTACAGGGCTATAGCACTATCAATTACTATGTGTAGTATATTTTATATTTATATATTCAAAGGCCCTTTGTTCTTCATTTTGACATTAATCCTTGGAGGTAACAGATGTTTATTCTGCTATATGGTTATCAGTTACAAAGCTTATAGAAAATACATCCAAGTTTTTGAAGATCTTTAGCAGCCATGATCTAAATCTGAGTTGGAGGAGGGTGTGATTTTTGAGGTTATATCCAGATACAGAAGACAGTCTCATGAGGACACAGACAGCATTTTATATTTAGAAAGATTTTCGTCGAAAGAGTCACTTCACCCCCTTTAAGTCTTTACCTGCAAAAATACATCCTCAATGATAGAGATGATAAATTAGGAAAACGATTGAATCACAGTCTACACTTTTTAAATTGTGGTTCTTTCTCAAGCGTGAAATCATTTTTAGAGGTGTGAAGTGATCTGTAAGTATCAGGCTGTGGTTTGTCCTCTACCTGGTGTTGTAAGCGTTTATGTCCCAAAGGCAACACCAGGAGTTGAGAAATGGCCTGATAGAGCCCTTGTAAACACTGTTGATCAACTGTGTTGTTAACACGCTTCACCATCAGTGGTTACTGAAAGAGCTAGATGCAACAACCACTTGTTACACCTTCATTGTTTAATATATGCACTTGGTGAAGCAGAGGCTTGGACAGGACCTGGAGTGGATTCGATACTTTTATCCTTAAAATGGTGATACTAATTACAAACAGAAGTTCCAATGCAAGGGCACACTAACTGTACACAAGTCCTCCAGCACAGCCTACACGGAGATCAATAACTTGACATCTGAGGATCTTGTGGTCTATTACTGTGTAACACACAGTGTTGTTTCCACATCCTGAGTGTGTCAGAAACACTGGAGTAGAAGGAAGCTGCCCTGGGCCTGTGATGACAGAGGTCAGCCTGGAGACATGCTCAGAAATAACCATTCTGACTATCCTTTGTCTATCACTTCACAGTCCTCTAGGGTACTTGACAACTTTTCAAAAGGACTATGGGAACAAAGTGATGTTGATTCAGGGTACCCTTAGGGTACACCATACCTTGATCACATATTTAAGAGTGACCACATCCATTGATATGACTCTTTTATAATAAAGCAAAATAGGACAAACTGCTACAATACCGCAAGATATATGTATCTCTAAACCTAAGGGTCTGCAACTTTTGCTGGGGTAGCTGGGAATAAGCTATAATATAGATTACTCCAGTAAGAGAGAAATCAGCAGGATATGGGCAAATTAAAGCCTGTTTCAAAGTCCAATTTTTCTTTGCCTAAAGCAACCAAAGAAAAATTGTTAGAAGAGTTCCCCACTGATTTGTGGGTAGGTGCTACCTGTGCAAAATGATACAAGATACTGAAGCCTTTGTCAAATTTCCATGAGTGCATGTGAGTCAGGCTGTGTTTAGGGCATGCTGAAATTGTAGATCAGAATCCATTGGTAACAAGGAAGAAAAATATATAAGAAGTATGAGGAAGTGAGTCATGAGTCATGGAGAAAGAGAGACAGACAGACAGAGAGAGGCAGAGACAGAGAGAGAGAGAGAGAGAGAGAGGAAGATAACATAAAGATGATTGAATGAGGATGCAGAAAAATTGGCAAGAGTTTGATGGGGGATATAATAAAAAGATATTGTATGAAAAATAAGTAAATAATAAAAATTACTTTATGTTTTATGTAATGAAAAATTCCATGCACAAATATTAAAGAACAAAAGGGGAAACTGAGCTGAAACATAATCCACCACTATTAGCTTGTGTCACAACTTTTCTCACTCAAAAGGGACACACACTAATCTGCTCAGCTCTTTTTCTCTTGGTTGTGTCCATCCCCAGCAAAAAACCTGTTGTTGCACTGAAAATGTTCCTCTTATGTGACTAACGACATAAAAATGGAAAAATCCGTGGGGTAGATGTCTGATATCCACCTTCTTGTTTTGTATGAATCCTTTTAATCAACCATACTCCAGGACAGAAGCAACTTCTATGGCAGATCATCATGATGAATATGGAGCACAGGCCAGCAGGGGATGACCACACCTCAGCCTTCCATGGCCTTAGGAACAGGTGCAAAGATGGAACAGCAAGGGATGTCACTGCATCCGTCCTTTTGCTGACCCACAGAAAACCATGCTTAATAAGTGAAACCTTTCACAGAAATAATTTAGTCATCAAAGGACTCAAAGGAGAAGGGGCTTCATATCTAAAGCTCATTACGATAACTGCTTTAAATGAAATCACTTCCCTGCAGGTGCCACAGAAACAATAATTTCATAGTCCATGAGAACTCTTAGACATAACAAAGTTTTTCTAATAGATGAATTCATTAGTCAATTAAACATTAACCTCCCAACTCCCCTTTCTAATACAGGGTGGCCTCCAGTGGGTCTCCTCTTGAATCTTATGCCACATCCACAAAGTCTTACATCTACAGGGGGGTTGGAAAGTTGGGATGACATTAAACCATGGCACTGAAGACTGGGTAACAGACTTGTCTTTTCCTTTGATAACGAAAGACAACCTACATTCATGTTGAGAAAAATTAAAGTTACGAATGTTAAAGATGCTAACACACCCCAAACAAAAACATGTGGCATATATGTGAAAGCAGTTTGTGGTGGTGTATTTAGAATTTCTCAAGGAATAGCCTCTGCACTATTAATATTTTAACATAATATATATAGATATACATATATATATATGTTGTGTGTGTGTGTGTGTGTGTGTGTGTGTGTGTGTACTCTAATGAGGATAAAACATGGGTCTTTGTAAGTGTTAAATTTCCCTCTTGCTCTTCCCTTCTCAGTTTCATTACAGTAAATTAATGTATAATTCACTATGGATTGATCTTTATATTAGCTCCCTTTAAATTATCAAATTGTAATTTTCAATTTTTAATCTTCTATAACTTATTGTATAATATCTGGTAACATAAGCAATAAAGAGTGCATATAAGAAAGCAAATATTCAATTAAGGCTGTTAAAGCTTTTTACAAACAAGTAACTAATAATATTTTAATGAAATCACGGCCCTTAATAAATTCACTATCTCTCATACATTTGCATTATTATCTGCTGAAACTCAGACTCACACAACAGAGAATAAGATATAGCGGGAAGATATGCAAATATGGCCTCATTGTGCTCATAAAAACCAGCCCTGCTCTGACCCTGCAGGTCAGGCAGAGAACTCTAGCCCTGTCTTCCCATTCAGTGACCAACACTGAAAACATGAAAATCAACATGGGGTTTGGGCTGCACTGGGTTTTCTTTGTTGCTCTTTTAAAAGGTAATATTTGGCTAAAAGTGATACCAAGTGATTGAGTGGACAAGAATGGGAGAGACAGACACATATAACAGGTTTTTTTTATCAGGATCCTCTCTGTTTGCAGGTGTCCACTGTGAGGTGCAGCTGGTTGAGTCTGGTGGAGGATTAGTGAATACTGAAGGCTCATTGAAACTCTCCTGTGTGGCCTCTGGATTCACCTTCACTGACTATGGCATGCACTGGGTCCGCCAGGCTCCAGACAAAGGGCTGGAGTGGGTTGCTTATGTAAGCACTAAAAATAATAATTATGGAACCTCTTACACTGATTCTGTGAAAGATAGATTCACCATCTCCAGAGATGATTCCCAAAGTATGGCCTATCTACAAATGAACAACCTGAGAACTGAGGACATGGCCACTTATTACTGTACAAGCAACACAGTGAGGAATCTTCAAAGTGAGCCCAGACAAAAACCTCCCTAAGAGATTCGCATGACCAGCAGGTGGTGCTCTGAATTTATACAGTCCAGGTTCAGAGATAATGGCTATTTTTCTGTGTTATGTAGGTGCCTTCTCCATATGAGCCTTTTCTGGGGATCCTTTTAACCATTATAGATTCTAGGAATTGATCATGTCTCCACTAATAAACAAATCTGATTTTGAAACAATTTCTTAAAACAAATATGCCACTGAGTCCTTCCTGAACAAAATGCAGAAAATTTCTTTTCATGCTTTTGTTGATTTTTACTTATGAAGCTTGATTGGGACTTATACTATCAGAAATGACTCTGCTACTATCACAACGGTTAGATCCTGACGTACTGCTAGAAAACAAGCAGAGCTTGTCACTGTATGTGACCGACAGAGGCCAATTGTCCTTGTCCTTAGGTACCACTTTAGATGTCAACACTTGTGCTGTTGAAGCACTTGGAGATCTTGTCCTTATCTGCACTGGCCGTTGTTACTCCATCACACTCTGATATAAACTGTGGTTGGTTTTGCTCCAGAGAAGACGCTGTGCTCCTAGGAGAATGAGGTTATCATTGAGTCACAGAAGACTGTCATCCAACTGCAGTTTCATCTTCAACCCCAGAAACCTGTTGAGGAAGACTTGTCCTCAAGACTGACTTCTGTGTTAGAATATGACCACACTCAGGGACAACACTAGTCAGGCACACATAACTCCCTAAAGTGGTTTCAGGAAGAGCATTAGACCTCATCTCCAGAAGGAGACCCACAGCAGCTTGTAACTCAGGTATAGCCCAGGAGCAGGTGTAGAGGGTTGCAATGAATTTGTTTCCTTTGGGATCTTGAACTTCCCCCAATAAAACAGTTTACCTTAAAAATAAAACCACCAACACAAAACTCTCAGCTTACACTCTGTATAGCTAACTTGGTTTCTTTTTGCAGTTTTACAACAATATTGCATTAAGTACATATTCATGGAGCAGGTACATCTTGGTGGCTTCATCTTTCAAAATTTTATTTAAAATTTAAATAGGAAGATATTCTATTCATAAAAAGAATAATATTTGATGTGGCACACCTTAAAATAGTTAACAGTTCACTCAAGCTACTTTTCACATTTTGATTATGTTCATATCACAAAGCTATTGTGAAATTTGTCCAAATCAAGCAATTAATTTTCTTTCTAGGTCCTAAAACATCAATAGTCACAAAATAAAAGCAGAATGCATTATTATTTAACATGACTGATCCTCTGAATAAACTTCCTAGGCCCTGTGTTTTATGATTTTCATTATTCTCTGTACTTCTTCCCATCCTCCAGGATGCTCAGTATCTGAGACAATTGAGATTATTTGCCTAAAGTTTATGTTTTCTGTTACTGCAGTTTTTAAAGTTGAAAGAAATAGAGAGCAGTATAAACATGAAGATACTAATGTTAAATGAAAAGAAATATCCAATACATTAGGCAGGATATTGTCAGATAAGTAATGCCAAGGAAATATAAACTTTTCCATATACTGTGTATCTGCCAACCTACAATTGGAACTTTCTCTTCCTTGCTGCATTAACAAAATACTCATCAGATGGCTTTCATACTTGGGACCTAGGGCTTCTTCTGTGGGTCTCCTTTCTATGGTAATTGGAGATGAACTTCCCTGAGGCATCCTGTGTACCTCATCTCAGACTGGCTTCTCATGAGACACAAAATTTAATTCCTCCATCAGAGTCAGCTCATGGTAAGGGAATGCAAATCTCTACTGGCTCCAAACTAGAATAGGTTGAAAAGACAAGGCTGGGCCTGAACGCTCAATTAGTATTTTCCTTGTATATGAAGGGACTTTGGGAGCTAATTGCACATAGAGTGATTGTGTCACAAAGGAGAATGCCTGGGCCCTGTTTCAAATGATGTTACAGACTTTGAGGATCTCACATGGAAGGGTGCACCCTCCCTAGGGAAGAGAAAGTGAATGGGATAAGGCACCAGTGTGTGGCAGGAGAAGAATATAGGGAGAGTGTACTTGGATTGATATGCGAAACAATATTCTTTCTGAAATGAATTTAATAAAAAACAGAACTTTCTATCTAGGGAGAGATCTTACATACCCATAGTCCTGACCACATACATGTGGGTGTGTTCCCTGGTATGTAGAGAATACAGGGGATAAAAAGAGCTATGGGGAGGTGACTCTCTCACTTCAGGTTTTGGTTTTCACCTGGAGAGCAGCATTCGAACCTTTGGTTCTTGGCTTTGTTGACTTCTCATGTAAGTGATTTCTCTTTCAGTTACATATCTTAGAACATCCGTATTTTGTGTAGTTTATTATTTCTGCATTATCTGATGTTGGTAAGTAATCTTCCCTAGCCACCCGGTCCTCTGCCTCGCTCCCTGGCCAGGTGCAGGCCGCCAGACTACGTGTGTGACCTACAATCCTGTGTGTTTCAGCGCCCCAGAGGCTCTCCTAAGTCGCCAGGGTCCCAACTCAGTCCCATTCTCCTGTTCAGCATGTTTTTCTTCTGCCGAACCAGCCATCACTTTGTTCATTTGGCACACCAAAGACCTTCAGCACTCAGGGCAACCTCATCTCTGCAGCCTTCCTGCCCACCCAGAAATCAACGCTTCCTCAGTGCCAGCTTTCCCTGGCAGCAAGCCAGTGCATCTATCAGAAGTTGCTGTTTCAAGTGTCCCAAAAGCCATATGGTGTTCACATTCCTTGTCATCATTAAGGTTCCCCAGCGCTACATACCTGCAGGTTCCTGCAATCTGCATGGGCTCTTTCCCTTTCTTTTAATAAAATCCTCTTTGCTAACTTTTGCAAAAGCTACTTAGGATTTTTCAGATTCCACAGGGAAAATTCAGAGCACCAGCAGAACGGTGGTTGGTAGCACACCTCTGCCACCTACTGGCAAAGAATAGACATTGCAGGTAAACATTCTTTTTCCCATCCCATGATCATTGGAGTTAAATTTTGCATTCTAATACTTTACCTACACTATAACATGATAGAGGGTCTTACAATGCAGAACTTTAGAGACTGCTTATTACATGAATGACATCATGGGAGAGGATTGTAACATGCCTCAAATATATTTATGTCTAATGCTAACAATTAGCTTAATATTTCACATAATATCCTTCAAGAGAGGGCTTGACGATAGGGCAGAAACAGGGAAGTTGATGTAGAAGTCCTGTGTATATGTCAATAAAGCACTGTTGGCCAATAGGGAACCAAGATAGGTGGGACTAGGAGTCCAGGAGGACTCTGGGAAGGAGAAACACAGGAGGTTAAGATGTAACACCATGCAGCAGGAACCCCGGAAACCTCTCAGGTAAGAGAAATACTTAGATTAGCAATTATGGGATAAATACTTAAGTCATAGTACAGCTTCATAATTAATATAGCCTCCTGTGTGTTTATTTGGGACTGATGTGGCTCTGGAACCAGGCTGGCGGGAAGGCTTCTCTTTACATAATGGTGATCAGGAGTGGGATGATGAATATCCATGTAGAATGACAAAAGATTTAAGGGAATTTTAGAAACAAAAAAAAAACGGAGAAAAGCATGGGTTCTTGGTAGCAGCATTTTTCTCAGGTGTGCTCTATTTTGCTAGTGACAAGCAATGACTCATGTGGCTCACTTAAGGGAGGCTTCCTGACTCAGCATAAAAAATGAAAAAAAACCAGAAAGGTTCTTTTAACTATTGGTAAATTAGAGACAAAAATTAAAAATCTTCAGGTCAATGTAAAAAAGTGTAGCAATGTAGATACCTTGGAACTGAAACATAACAACTAACAAGACAGAATTGGTTCCATGCCCACTGCCCTATGGCCAAATAAAATCGATTCAACAGGACATTATCAGACTAGCTGAAACAACAAGCTCCATGTATGATGACTCCATGTTCCATGTATGATGACTCCAGTAATAAAACTCAAATGCTGAAAAACCAGATTGGTAAACTTACTGAAACTGTCCATTTCATGTCTGAGGATAATGAACAGTTATTAATAGAATACTGTTCCTGGAAGGCAACTTACATGCCATTTAAATAATATGAGAATCTTATAAATGGAAGATTCTTACAGATTTGAATGTCATCAATAAACTAATTCAGCCTATGGGCTCTCTAATGCCTGGGATGCCATTGCACTCACTGATACTTAAATGATTGTCAATTATAGTAATTGATCTAAAAGATCAAAAGATTGCTTATTCACTATATCTTTATGAGATAAGTGAAATATTCCTTCCCAGAGCCTACGTATAACAATTCTCAACCTGTTTGGAGATTTCAATGGAAGGTATTACCACAGAGAATGTTAAATAATCCTATTACATGCCAGCATGTTGTGCAGAAACCCTTGGAAATAATTTACAAACAATTTCCACAATATAAAATTTCATATTATATGGATGATATATTGTTGGGTCATTTGAAAAAGAATGTTGGAAAAGCTTTTTGAGACAGTAAAGGATAGAAACATGCTCAGAATAAGTCTTCTGTGGGTCGGTCTGTGTCGACACAGAATTGTTTGTCCAGAAACGTGCTCAGTCTATTCCTTCTATTTATACTCACTGTGTCCATGCAGAGTTGTCAGTCTAGAAACATGCTCAGTTTATCCCTTCTATCACTATCTCTGTGTCCACACAGAATTGTCTGTCTAGGAAAATGCTCAGTCTATCACTTCTATGCCTCTGTCTGCTTCCACACAGAGTTGTCTGTCTAGAAATATGCTCAATCTATCCCTTCTATCCCTCTGTGTCCACACAGAGTGGTCTGTCCTAAAATGAGCTCAGTCTATCCCTTCTAAGCCTCTGTCTGTGTTCACACTGAGTTGTCTGTCTAGAAAGTTGCTCAGTCTATATCATCGATCCCTCTGTCTGTGTCCACACTGAGTTGTCTGTCTAGAAATGTCCTCACTCTATCCCTTCTATGCTTCTGTCGGTTTACACATAGACTTGTCTGTCCAGCAACGTGTTCAGTCTATCCATTCTATCCCTTTGTGTACACGAAGAGTAGTCTGTCTTGGAATGTGCTAAGTCTATCCCTTCTGTGACTTTATCTGTGTCCACACAGAGTTGTCTGTCTAGAAACATGCTCAGTCTTTCACTTCTGTGGAAATGTCTGTGTCCTCAAAGAATTGTCTGTCTGGAAATGTGATCAGTCTCTCCCTTCTATGCCTCTGTCTGTACCCACACAGATTTGTCTATCTAGAAACATTCTCAGTCTATCGCTCCTATTCCTATGTCTGTGTGCACACAGTGTAGTCTGTCTAGAAATGAGATTAGTCTACCACTTCTATGCCTTTTTCTGTATCCACACAGTGTTGGCTGTCTAGAAATTTGCTCACACTATCCCTTCTATGCCTCTGATTGTGTCCACACAGAGTTGTCTGTCTAGAAACGTGATAATTCTATAACTTCTATGCCTCTGTATTTGTCCACCCAGAGTGGTTTCTCAAGCAATGTGCTCAGTATATCCCTTCTATGCCTCTGTCTGATTCCACACAGTGTTGTCTGTCTAGATACATGCTCAGTCTATACATTCTTTTCCTCTGTCTGTGTCCACACAGAGTTGTCTGTCTAGAAATATGCTCAGTCTATAACTTCTATGACTTTGTCTGTGACCACAAATAGTTGTCTGTTTAGAAATTTGCACGGTTTATCCCTTCTATGCTTCTGTCTGTGTCCACACAGAGTTGTCTCTCTAGAAACATGCTCAGTCTGTCCATTCTAATACCTCTGTCTGTGTCCACACAGACTTGTCTGTTCTGAAACATGCTCAGTCTATTCCTTTTGTAACTCTATCTGTGTCCACACAGAGTTGTCTATATAGAAATGTGCTCAGTCTATCCCTTCTATCTCACTGTTTCCACACAGTGCCGTCTGTCTAGAAACTTGCTCATTCTATCCCTTCTATGCCTGTGTGTATGTCCACACAGAGTTGTCTATCTAGAAATGTGTGGGGACACCAGACGTTGAGCAGAGACCCACTTCCCCTTCGGCCTGGGAGTAGACAGCTGTAAGACAATGTTTACTAAAAACATGTTTACTAAACACAATACAATGCCCGGGGCAATAAATTCCTGGAAAAGGCTTCCCCACGGAAACCGCCCTGACCTCTAACTTGTCCAAAAACTAACCACCTCTTCTTACACACCCAGATCAGTTTTTGGTGTCAGAGCAGAACCAGCCAGGGGAGAGGAGAGAGCAGAAGCTTCTCTGGAGGGAGCCTTTCTTAGGAAGTTTTCTTGAACCTTTTGGGGACTGCTTAAAGTTTTCTTTACATCGTTGAACGAGTCTCTGTGTTGTCAATCCCTGACACCCTCTGCACGTTCTCGGACACCGGCTGCCCAGCTGACGTGGCAGAAATGTGCTCAGTCTATCACTTCTATCACTTGGTCAGTGTCAACACAGTGTTGTCTGTCTAGAAATGTGCTCAATCTATCCTTTCTATCCCTCTGTGTCCACACTGAGTTTGCTGCCTAGAAACATGCTCAGTCTATACATTCCATCCCTGTGTCTGTGTCCACACAGAGTTGTCTGTCTAGAAACTTGCACAGTTATTCCTTCTATGCCCTTCTCTGTGTCCTTTCAGAGTTGTCTCTCTAGAAATATGATCAATCTTTCCATTCTATTCCTCTGTCTGTGTCCACACAGTGTTGTCTCTCTAGATACATGTTCAGTCAATCCCTTCTATCCCTAGGTCTGTGTCCACAAAATTTTGGCTGTCTACAAAAGTGCTCAGTCTGTACCTTCTATGTCTCTGTCTGTTTCCACACAGAGTTGTCTGTCTAAAAACGTGCTCAGTCTATCCCTTCTATCCCTCTGTGTCCACACGGTGTTGTCAGTCTAGAAACATGCTCATTATATCCATTGTATCCCTTAGTCTCTGTGCACACAGAGTTGTGTATCTAGAAATGTGCTCAGTCTATCACTTCTATCACTTGGTCTGTGTCCACTCTGAATTTTCTGCCTAGAAATAAGCTCAGTCTATCACTTCTATGCATCTGTCTTAATCCACATATAGTTGTAAGTCTAGAAACGTGATTAGTATATTCCTTCTATGCCTTTGCCTGTGTCCACACAGAGTTGTCTGTCTAGAAAAAGTGCTCAGTCTATCCCTTCTATGACTCTGTCTGTTTCAACCCAGAGGGATCTGTATAGAAACATGCTCAGTCTGTACACTCTATGTCTTTGTTTGTGCCCACACAGAGGTGTCTGTCTAGAAACATGCTCAGTCTATCCCTTCTATCCCTCTGTGTCCACACAGAGTAGTCTGTCCTAAAATGTGCTCAGTCTATCAATTCTAAGCCTCTGTCTGTTTCCACACTGAGTTGTCTGTCTAGAAAGTTACTCAGTCTATATCAGCTATCCCTCTGTCTGTGTCCATACTGAGTTGTCTGTCTACAAACCTGATCAGTCTGTCCCTTCTGTACAAATGTCTGTGTCCACACTAATTGTGTGTCTAGAAACATGCTCAGTATATCCCTTCTATCACTATGTCTGTGTCCACTCAGAGTTGTCTGTCTAGAAACCTGCTTGGTCTGATCATTCTGTGCATCTGTATGTTTCTGTCTAGAAACCTGCTCAGACTATCCCTTCTATGCTTCTGTCTGTTCCACAGAGATTTATCTGTCTACATATTTGTGTAGTCTGTCCCTTCTATGCCACTCACTGTGTCCACACAGACTTGTCTGTCTAGAACCATGCTTGGTCTATTCCTTCTAACCCTATGTCTGTGTCCATACAGAGTTGTATGTCTAGAAATGGACTCAGTCTACCCCTTCAATCCCTATATGTCCACAGAGAGGATCCTGTCCTAAAACATGCTCAGTCTATCCCTTTTATGCCTCGGTCTGTGTCCACACAGAGTTGTCTGTCTTGGAATGTGCTCAGTCTATCCCTTGTATAAAGAAATCTGTGTCCACACAGTTTTGTCTGTCTAGAATCATGTTCAGTAAAAAGCTTCTGTTACTCTGTGTCCACACAGTGTTGTTTGTCTAGAAACGTGCTAAGTCTACCCCTCCTATGCCTCTGTCTGTGTCAACACAGTGTTGTCTGTCTAGAAATTTGCTCAGTGAATCCATTCCATGCATCGGTCTGTATCCACACAGAGTTAGTTTCTAGAAATGTGCTCACCCTATCCCTTCTGTCTCTATGACTGTGTCCACTCACAGTTGTCTGTCCTGAAACATGCTCAATCTATCCCTTCTGTGCCTCTGTCTGTGTCCACACAGAGTTATCTGTCTAGAAACTTGATCATTCTATCCCTTCTATGTCTCTGTCTGTGTCCACTCAGAGATGTCTGTCTAGAAACATGCTGGGTCTGAACATTCTATGCCTGTGTATGTGTCCACACAAAGGAGTCTGTCTAGAAAGCTCCTCAATGTCTCCCTTCTATGCTTGTCTGTGTCCACAGAGAGTTGTCTGTCTACAAACGTGCTCAGTCTATCCCTTCTATGCCAGTCACTGTGTCTTCACATTGTTGTTTGTCTGGAACCAGACAATGTCTATCCCTTCTATTCCTATATTTGTGTCCACACAGAGTCGTGTGTCTAGAAATAGACTCAGTCTACCAATTCTATCACAATGTGTCAAAACAGAGGAGCCTGTACCGAAACTTACTCAGTCTATCCTGTCTATGCCTCTGTCTGTGTCCATACAGTTTTATCTGTCTAGTAATATGCTCAGTCAATCACTTCTATTACTCTGTTTCCACACAAAGTTGTCTTTCTAGAAACGTGCTCACTCTATCACTTCTATCCCTTAGTCTGTGTCCACTGGGAATTGTATGTCTAGAAGTGTGCTCAGTATATCCCTTCTATCCTCTGTCTTTTTCCACACAGAGTTTTCTGTCTAGAAAAGTGCTCAGTCTATCCCTTCTATCCCTCTGTGTTCACACCGTATTGTCAGTCTAGAAACTAGCTCAGTCTATACCATCTATGACTCTGTGTGTGTCCACAAAGAGTTGTCTGTCTAGAAACATGATCAGTCTATCCATTCTATCTCTATGTCTGTGTCCACACACAGTTATCTATCTAGAAACGTGCTCACTCTATCACTTCTATCCCTTGGTCTGTGTCCACTCTGAATTGTCTGTCTAGAAACGTGATCACTCTATCACTTCTATGACTTTGTCTTAATGCACACACAATTGTCTGTCTAGAAACATAACCAGGCTATTCCTTCTCCGCCTCTGTCTGTGTCCACCCAGAGTTGTCTGTCTAGAAACGTTCTCAGTCTATCCATTCTATGCCTCTGTCTGTGTCCACACAAAGATGTTTGTCTAGAAATGTGCTCAGTCTATCGCATCTATATGTCTGTGTCCACACAGTGTTGGCTGTCTAGAAATTTGCTCAGTCAATCCCTTCCATGCATCTGCCTGTGTTCAAACAGAGTTGTCCTTCTATAAATGTGCTCATCCTATTCCTTCTATCTCTCTGACTGTGTCCACTCTGAGTTGTCTGTCTAGAACATGCTCAGTCTATCCATTCTATGTCTCTCTCTGTGTCCACCCAGAGTTGTCTGTCAAGAAACTTGGTCAGTCTGACCATTCTATGACTTGGTTTGTGTACACACAGAGGTGTCTGTCTAGAAATGTGCTCAGTCTATCCCTTCTATCCCTATGTCTGTTTCCAAAAAGAGTTGTCTGTCTAGAAACATGCTCAGTCTATCCCTTCTGTGCAAATGTCTGTGAAAACAAAGTGTAGTATCTCTGGAAATGTGCTCGGACTATCCCTCCCATGCCTCTGTCTGTGTGCACACAGAGATGTCTGTCTAGAAACTTTCTCACTCTATCCCTTCAATGCTTCTGTCATTGTTCACACAGATTTGTCAGTCTAGAAATGTGTTCAGTCTATCACTTCTATGTGTCTGTCCGTGACCACAAAGTGTTGTTTGTCTAGAAACTTGCTCAGTCTATCTTTTCTATGCCTCTGTCTGTGTCCACACAAATTTGTCTATCTATAAATGTTCTCAGTGTATCCCTTCTATGACTATGTCTGTGTCCACAGTGTGTTTTGTGTCTAGAAATGTGATAAATCTACCATGTCTATGCCTCTGTCTTTGTCCACACAGTAATGGCTGTCTAGAAATTTGCTCAGTCCTTCCCTTCTATGCATCTGTCTGTGTCCACACAGAGTTGTCTGTCTATAAACGTGCTAATTGTATCATTTGTATGCCTCTGTCTGTGTCCACCCAGGGTGGTTGGTCTAGAAACTTGCTCAGTCTGTACATTCTATGTTTTTGTCTGTGTTCATACAGAGGTGTCTCTCTAGAAACATGCTCAGTGTATCCCTCTATCCAACTGTGTCTTCTCAGAGTTGTTTGTCTAGAAATGTGCTCAGTCTTTGCATTCTATGCCCCTGTCATTGTGCACATAGAGTTGTCTGTTTTGAAACATGCACAGTCTATCACTCCTTTCCCTATGTCTGTGTCCACACAGATTTGTCTGTATAGAATTGTGCTCAGTGTATGTCTTCTGTGCCTCTCTGTGTCCACACAGAGTTGTCTGTATATAAATGTGCACAGTCTATCCCTTCTATGCCTCTGTCTGGGACCACACTGAGTTGTCTGTCTAGGAACGTGCTCAGTCTATACATTGTATAATATGTCTGTTTCCACACAGTTTTGTCTGTCTAGAATCATTCTCAGTAAATCACTTCTATTACTCTGTATCCACACAGTGTTGTATATCTAGAAACATTCTAAGTCTACCCCTTCTATACCTCTGTCTGTGTCCACACAATGTTGTCTGTCTAGAAATTTGCTCAGTCAATCCCTACCATGCATCGGACTGTGTCCACACAGAGTTAGTTTCTAGAAACGTGCTCAGGCTATCCCTTCTATCTCTGTCTGTGTCTGCTCAGAGTTGTCTGTCAAGAACCTTGTTCAGTCTGGCCATTCTTTCCCTCAGTACGTGTCCACCAGAGGTGTCTGTCTATAAACATGATCAGTCTAAACCTTTTATCAGCTGGCTGTGAAAACACAGATTTGTCTGTCTTGACAATGGCTCAGCCTATCCCTTCTATTCCTCTGTGTCATTTCAGAGTTTTATGTCTAAAAATATGCTCTGTCTATCCTTTCTAGGCCTCTGTCTTTGGACACACAGAGTCGTATGTAGAGAATCATGCTCATACTATCCCATCAATTCCTATGTGTGTGTCCACACAGAGTTGTCTGTCTAGAATCGTGCACATCTTTCCATTCTATGCTTCTGTCTGTTTCCACACAGACTTGTCTGTCCTGAAACATGCTCAGTCTATCCCTTCCATGCCTCTGTCTGAGTCCACACAGAGATATCTGTCAAGAAAATTGCTTAGTCTGTCCAATCTATGACTGTGTATGTATCCACAATGAGGTGTCTGTCTAGAAACCTGCTCAGTCTATCCCTTCTATCCTTCTGTGTTCTCTTAGAGTTCTCTGTCTAGAAACATGCTCAGTCTATGCCTTCTATGGCTCTCTGTGTCCACACAGATTTGTCTGTGCAGAAACATGCTCAGTCTATCCATTCTGTGACTCTATCTGTCCCAACAGAATTGTCTGTCTAGAAACATTCTCAGTCAATATGTGCCATCCCTCTGTGTCTGCACAGAGTTGTCTGTTTAGACACGTGCTCAGTCTATCCATTCTATGACTCTGTCTGTGTCCACACAGAGTTGTCTCTCTAGAAGCTTGCTCACTATATCCCTTCTATCACTCTGTCTGTGTCCACTCAGAGTTGTCTGTCTAGAAACGTGCTCGGTCAGATCATTCTGTGCCTCTGTATATGTCCATACAGAGGTGTCTGTCTAGAAACCTGCTCAGACTATCCCTTCTATGCTTCTGTCTGTGGCCAGTGATTTGCCTGTCTACATACGTGCACAGTTTGTCTCTTCTATGCCACTCACTGTGTCCACACGGACTTGTCTGTCTAGAACCATGCTCTTTCTATCCTGCCCAAACCTATGCCTGTGTCCACACAGAGTTGTCTGTCTACAAATGGACTCAGTCTATCCCTTCAATCCCTATATGTCCACAGAGAGGATCCTGGCCTAAAACATGCTCAGTCTATCCCTTCTATGCCTCTGTCTGCTTCCACACAGAAGAGTCTGTCTAGAAACTTGCTCAGAATATCCTTTTATCCCACTCTGTCCACACAGTGTTGTCTGTCTAGAAAGGTGCTCAGTCTATTCCTTCTTTGCAAATGTCTGTGTCCACAAAGAATTGTCTGTCTAGAAACGTGCTCAATCTATCCCTTCTATAACTCTGTCTGTGTGCACACAGAGTTGTCTGTCTGGAAATATACAGTGACTATCCTTACTCTGCCTCTGTCTGTGTCCACACATATTGGTCTGTCTAGTAACATGATCAGTCTATACCTTATGTGCAAATGTCTGTGTCCAGAAAGAGTTGTCTCTCTAGAAACATGCCCAGTCTATCCCTTCTATGCCTCTGTCTGTGTCCACACAGTGATGTCTGTCTAGAAACATGATAAGTCTACCACTTCTGTGCCTCTCTTTGTGTCCACACAGTGTTGGCTGTCTAGTAATTTGCTCAGTCTATCACTTCTATGCCTCTGTCTATGTCCGCCCAGAGTTGTCTGTCTAGAAACTTGCTCAGTCTGTCCATTCTATGCTCTGTTTGTGTCCACACAGAGGTGTCTGTTTAGGTACGTGCTCTGTCTATACCTTCTATCCCCCTGTTTCCTCTCAGAGTTGTCTGTCTAGAAACGTGCTCAGTCTATGACTCCTATGACTCTGTCTGTGTCGACACAGAATTGTCTGTCCAGATACATGCTTAGTCTATACTTTCTATGCATATGCTTGTGTCCACACAGACTTGTTTGTCCAGAAACGTGTTCAGTCTATCCATTCTGACTCTATCTGTGTCCAAACAGTGTCTCTCTGGAAACATGCTCAGGCAATTTCTACTATCCCTCTGTGTCCACACAGAGTTTCTGTTTAGAAATGTGCTATGTCTATCCCTTCTTTGGCTCTCTCTGTGTCCGCAAAGAGTTGTCTGTCTAGAATCATGCTCAGTCTATCCCTTCTATACCTGTGTCTGTGTCCACATAGTGTTATCTGCTAGAAACATACTCAGACTATCGCTTCTCTAACTCTGTGTCAACACAGAGTTGTCTATATAAAACATGCTAAGTCTACCCCTTCTATTCATCTGTCTCTTTCCGCACAGTGTTGTCTGTCTAGAAATTTGCTCAGTCAATACCTTCCATGCATCTGTCTGTGTCCACACAGAGTTGTCTGTCTAGAAAAATGTTCACTCTATCCCTTCTATCTCCCTTTGTGTCCACTCAGAGTTGTCTGTCCTGAAACGTGCTCAGTCTATTCCTTCTAACCCTCTGTCTGTGTCCACACTGAGTTGTCTGTCTTGAAACGTGCTCACGTTATCCCATCTATGCCTCAAACTGTGTCCACACAGAGGTTTCTGTCTGCAAACCATTTCAGTCTATCCCTTTTATGCCACTCACTGTGTCCACACAGAGTTGTCTGTCTAGAAACATTCTCAATCTATCCCTTTTATCCCTATATCTGTTTCCACACAGAATTCTCTGTCTAGAAACTTGCTCAGTCTATCCATTCTATGCCTCAAACTGTGTCCACACAGAGTTGTCTGTCTAGAAAGGTGCTCACTCTATACCTTCTATCCCTCTGTATATGTCCACACTGAATTTTCTGTGTAGAATTGTGCTCAGTCTATCCCTTCTATCCCTATGTCTGTGTCCACACAGATTTGTCTGTCTAGAAACATGCTCAGTCTATCCCATCTAAGCCTCTCTCTGAGTCCACACAGAGTTGTCTGTCTAGAAACATGCTCAGTCTATAACTTCCATCCCTTGGTCTGTGTCCACTCTGAGTTCTCTGTTCTAGAAACATGCTCAGTCTATCCCTTCTATGACTTTGTCTGTGACCACATAGATTTGTCTGTCTAGAAATTTGCTCAGTCTATCCCTTCTATGCTTCTGTCTGTATCCACACAGAGTGGTCTGTCTAGAAATTTGCTCAGTCTATCACTTCTATGCCTCTGTCTGTGGCCACACAGAGTTTTCTCTCTAGAAATGTGCCCATTCTGTCCATTCTATGCCTTTGTCTGCATTTACGCAGACTCATCAGTCCTGAAACATGCCCAGTCTATCCCTTCTGTGACTCTATCTGTGTCCACACATTTTTGTCTGTCTAGAAATGTGCTCAGTCTATCCCTTCTAGGCTACTCTTTGTGTCCATACAGATTTGTCTCTAGAAACATTCTCAGTCTATCTCTTCTATCCCTATGTCTGAGTCCACACAGAATTGTCTGTTAGAAACATGTCCTTCTATCCCTTCTATGCCTCTGCCTGCTTCCACACAGAAGAGTCTGTATAGATACTTGCTCAGAATATCCTTTTATCCCACTCTGTCCACACAGGTTTGTCTGTCTAGAAAGGTGCTCAGTCTATCCCTTCTGTGCAAATGTCTGTGTCCACCAAGAATTTTCTGTCTGGAAATGTGCTCAATCTATCTCTTATATCTCTCTGTGTCCTCAGTTAGTTTGCTGGCTAGAAATGTGCTCAGTCTATATATTCTATCCCTGTATCAGTGTCCATACAGAGATGCCTGTCTACATACATGCTTAGTCTATCCATTGTATTCTACTGTCTGTGTCAACACAGAGTTGTCTGTCTAGAAACATGCACAGTCTATTCCTTCTATGCCTTTGTCTATGTCCAGTCAGAGTTTTCTGTCTATAAACGTGCTCAGTTTGTCGATTCTATGCCTGTCTGTATCCACTCAGACTTGTCTGTCTAGAAACTTGCTCAGTCTATTTCTTCTATGCCTCTTTCTGTATCTACACAGAGTTGTTTTTCTGAAAACATGCTCAGTCTATCCCTTCTTTGCCTCTGTGTCCTCTCAGAGTTTTCTGTCTAGAAAGGTGCACAGTCTATCCATTCTGTGACTCTGTGTCCAACAGTGTTTTCTGTTTAGAAACATACTCAGTCAATTTCTAGTATCCCTCTGTGTCCTCACAGTGTTGTCTGTCTGTAACCGTGCTTACTCTATCCCTGCTATGCCTCTATCTGTGTCCACACAGTTTCCATCTAGAAACATGCTCACTCTATCCCTTGTATCTCTCTGTGTGGTTCCACTCAGAGTTGTCTGTCTAGAAACATGCTCAGTCTATCCCTTCTGTGCCTCTATCTGTGTTCACCCAGAGTAGTCCGTCTAAAAACTTGCTGGGTCTTCCCATTCTACGCCTATGTATGTGTCCACACAGGCATTTCAATCTAGAAACCTGCTCAGTATATCCAATCTATACCTCTGTCTGTGTCCAAAGAGAGTTGTCTGTCTAGAAACGTGCTCAGTCTATCAGTTCTATTCCTTTGTCTGTGTCCACACAGAGTAGTCTATCTAGAAACATGCTCATTCTATCCCTTCTATGCCTCTGTGTCCACACAGACTATTGTGTCCTGAAACATGCTCAGTCTGTCCCTTCTGTGACTTTATCTGTGTCCACACAGAGTTTTCTTGTCTGTTTAGAAACGTGATCTGTTGGTCCCTTCTATGATGCTGTGACGACACATTTTTGTCTGTCTAGAAATGTGCTCATTCTATCCATTCTAGGCTACTGTTTGTGTTCACACAGAGTTGTCAGTCTTGAAACATGCTCAGTCTATCACTTCTATGCAACTGTTTGTGTCCACACAGAGTTTCTGTCTAGCAACATGGTCAGTATATCCCTTCTATCCCTCTGTGTCCTCTCACATTTGTCTGCCTAGAAACTTGCTCAGTCTGTCTGTGTCCACACAGAGTTGTCTGTCTAGAAACGTGTTCAATCTAAAACTTCTATGGCTCTGTTTAGGTCCACACAGAGATGTCTTTCTCAAAACAAGCTCAATCTATCCCTTCTGTGCCCCTGTTTGTGTCCACACAGAGATGTCTGTCTAGAATTGTGCTCAGTGTATCTATGCTATGCCTTGGTCTGTGTACACAGAGGTTTGTCTGTCTAAAAACTTGCACAGTCTCTCATTTCTATATCTCTGTGTCCACGCAGAGTTGTCCATTTAGAAAGGTGCTAAGTCTACTACTTCTATGACTCTGTCTGTGTCCACACAGAGTTCTCAGTCTAGAAAGGTGTTCAGTATATCCCTTCTATGCCTCTGTGTGTTTCCAAACAGAGTTGTCTGTCTAGAAATATGCTCAATCTATCTCTTCTATGACTCTTTCTGTGTCTACACAGAGATATCTGTCTAGAAATGTGATCAGTCTATCTCTTCTATGCCTCTTTCTGTGTACACAAAGTTGTCTGTCTAGAAACGTGCTCACTCTATATCTTCTATCTCTCTGTCTGTGTCCACTCAGAGTAATGTGTCAAGAAACTTGCTCAGTCTATCACTTCTCAGCCTCTGTCTGTATCCAGAGTTGTCTGTCTAGCAACATTCTCAGTCTATCCTTTCTATGCCTTTGTCTGTGTCCACACAGAAGTGTCTGTCTAGAAATATGCTTAGTCTATCCCTTCAAAACCTCTGTCTGTTTCCATACAGAGTTGTCTGTCTAGAAATGTGCACAGTCTATCCATTCTATCCCTCTGTGTCCTCTGTGATATATCTCTCTAGAAACGTGCTCATACTAACCTTCTATGCATCTGTCTGTGTCCACACATGTTGTCTGTCTAGAAACATACTCAGTTTATCCCTTCTGTACCTGTGTCTGTGACCACACAGAGTTGTCTGTCTAAAAAATGTACTCGGTCTATTCCTTCTATGCTCCTGTTTGTGTCCACACAGAGTGGTCTGTCTAGAAACGTGTTCACTATACCCCTCTATCTCTCTGTGTGTGTGCACTCATAGTTGTCTGTGGAGAAACTTGCTCAGACTATCACTTCTATGACTCTGTCTGTGTTCAAACATAGATGTCTGTCTAGAAACGTGCTCAGTCTATGCACTCTATGCATTTGATTGGGTCCACACTAAGGTGTCTGTCTAGAAACGTGATCAGTCTATATCTTCTATCCCTCTGTGTCATCTCAGAGTTGTCTCTTTAGAAACGTGCTTAGTCTATCCATTCTATCCTTCTGTATCCTCTCAGAGTTGGCTGTCTAGAAACGTGCTCAATCTATCCCTTCTGTACCTCTGTCTGTATCCACACAGAGTTGTCCATATAGAACTTGATCAGTCTATTTGTTCTATGCCTCTGTTTGTGTCCACACAGAGTTGTCTGTTGAGAATTGTCCTCAGTCTATCCCTTCTATTCCTATGTGTCCACACAGAGTTGTCTGTTTAGAAATTTGCTAAGTATACTACTTCTATGTCTCTGTCTGTGTCCACCCAGAGTTGTAAGTCTAGAAACATGCTCAGTCTATCAGTTCTATGCCTCTCTCTGTGTCCACAGAGAGTTGTCTGTCTAGAAACATGCACCGTCTCTTACTTCTATCCCTCTGTGTCCACACGGAGTCGTCTGTTTAGAAAGGTGCTAAGTCTACAACTTATATGCCTCTGTCTGTATCCACACAGAGTTGTCTGTCTAGAAAGGTGCTCAGTCTATCCCTTCTATGCCTCTGTCTGTTTCCACACAGAGTTTTATGTCTAGAAACGTGCTCAGTCCACCACTTCTTTGCCTCTGTCTGTGTCCACAAAGAGTTGTCTCTTAGAAACATGCTCACTCCTCTGTGTAGTACTTACTCAGTAGTAAGACTGCTCCTCATGAAGATTCTGTTAACCACCTTTTAAGAACCTCCATTCTGATGCTATTAGTATCTGGACTGATATACATTTATATAAGCAATGCATGATGATACTATATCATCCAAGTCCTTGAGAGCTCTTCTTTCCATAACTCCTTTGGGTCATAGCCATATAAAATTTGAGTTGACATCTGTCTTAGTTAGAGTATTTATTGCTGTGAGGAGACACCATGATGATGGCAACACTTATAAAGGAAAATAATTTTATTGCCAGTGCTTAGCTGAGTACTGGAATTCAGCATGTCTCATGATGTCACTACAGACAGGGTTATCCCAGTCTGAGGAAACAACTACCCTCATGTCTGGAGAAATGTCATGGAGTTATACATCCTTCAGTGATGAGGCCCACACAGTACAACTAACACTTAACTAAATGAGTAGTAGAAAGCAAAGTTACTGCTATTTATAAACCATGACATGGAAAGTTGAGGTGAAATGAACATCAAACCATGCCTTCTGTTTGCAAGTATTAACAAGGAAGTAGATGACTACTTTAAAATGATGTAATTTATTGCCAATTTTTACAACATTAACATTGTATCCTCCAGCACATTTACAAATAACACATGACCTGCCATCTCCAGGCTCCACTACAGAGCTTGGTAGATAGAAGGATGACATGCAAGTGGATCCTTTCTGCTCATGAAAATTATCCCAGCCCTGACCTTGCAACTCAGGCAGAGGGACTAAGGTGAGGATCCCAAGACTTTACTGAGTGCTCAGCATGGAGTTGGGACTCAGCTGGATTTTCCTTGTTGCTCCTTTAAAAGGTAATTTATGGAATACAGCAGATGCTGAATGTGTTAGTGTACAAGACTATAAGAGATAATGGAGTTGTGTGATGATTCCTTGACCAGGTTTTTTATGTTTCCAGGTGTCCTGTGTGAGGTGAAGCTGGTGTAGTCTGAGGGTGACTTGTTGAATCCTGGGGAAATCCCTGAAACTCTCCTGTTTAGCCTCTGGATTGACCTTTAGTGACTACTTGATGTATTGGGTCCACCAGGCTCTAGAGAAGGGCTAGAGTTGCTTCCAAGTATTAAATGTGATGGCAGTACCACAAACTATGCATCATCCATGAAGGGCCGATTCACAATCTCCAGAGACAATTCCAAGAACAATCTGTACCTGCACATGATCAGTGTGAATTCTGAGGACACAGCCACTTATTACTGTACTAGAGACACCGTGAGGGGGTCTCAGTGTGAACCCAGATATAAACCTAATTGTGAGTTCTAACAGGGCCACCAAATGGTGCACAGCGCACATCGAACACACATCCATTCCAGAAGATTTTAAAGATTTAACTGTGCACTCTTTTCAGCAACTTAGGCTCCTTTTATCTTACAGTTCCCAGAATGTCTCTCTAAATATTTGTTCTGTGGGTGACTGTTGTCCTCAGTACATCTCATAATAATCTGCTGTTATTTAAGAATAGGAGGCAGAGTCTTGTATAAAATGCAAAGTGACAGCTATGAGAATAAAATCATCTCCATTTATAGCGCTGTATTCACAGAAGGAAGTTCGTGGGCATTCCAGTGTCTTTTTTCTCATATCCAAGTAGCCATTTGGTCAGATTTCTTTACTACATTAGCACTTATGTTTAAGGAAAATCAAGAGCCAAGTGGCCCAGATACCAGACCATGATAACTACCAATGTTCAAACTCCCTCTTCTCTTCCTGTAGACTGTAAACATCAGGTTCAGATTTGACATCCTCCTTTTTATGTGGCTAAGTCAGTTTTTATGACATCCCTCTCTGTTCATCATGGTTTTTGTACAAGCTGTTTCTTTTGGTAAAGTCAGTGTCTGTGAAGAGATGACATTCTCAGCATAATATATTGTCTTCCACAGGACCTTAAGATGAAATTATATCACCAGTTAAGTATTAAACATTTGTATCTCATCATATATTAATGTTTATTAGTGACAGGGAAAGATCTGAAGTTGGCAGTAGACTTGAGTCAGGTGCCCCTACTCGCTGTACTTAAGTAGAGCAACATGAAACCCCCAACTGATTGAAACTCAGAGAGAGACTTTGGCATGCCCATTCCTTTATGGAATGTCTTTGTCACAACCCTCCCCTCAGTACTCAAGAAATTCTCTCACACACAATTGGCCATTTTATCTTAATCTAACAGTGATAATGTTGAGTCTCTAGGGTGTCACCTTCGCAGTGACAGATCCAGCTCATTTCTGCAAAAGCCACAGAAATTACAGCTTTGTGCTGTGAGGAGTCCCACTCAACTTGCAGAAAAGATGAGTATGTCTGTCTTAGCTACTTTTTTATTGATTTGACAAAACACCTTCACAAATACAGCTTATGAAGAAATTATTTAATTGGGGTTACAGTTTCCAAGCATTACAATCTAAGATATGTAAACCAAAGGCATAGTGCAAGGAGTAGCAGCTGAGGGCTATCAACTTGATCCACGGCATGTAGCAGAAAGGCACACTGAAAATGCCATTAGGTTTTAGAATCTCTAATCCTTATCCCATTGACTCACATGCTCCAGTACAGGCATACATAGTATTATCCTCCAAAGATTTCCTCAGTTTGAGGACAAGGTATTCATACATACGTATCTATGAAGGTACATTCTGATTCACACTATATCATAGATCCAAACTCTTAAAGGAATGCAAGATAGGCAATTAGCAGTGTTCTGGAAACACGGAGTTTGGAGAAGATAATAGTTTTGTTCAGGGAGAGAAGGAAAAAAATGAACGACTATATTAACTGAGTTCATGAAGGTTGGAGACACAATGTTTTGTATATAAAAGTGGTTTATAACTGGTTTGATGTCATGAACTGTATAATAGAATTCCACAAGAATCTGGTGATGAAAACTGGTGCTATTTCATAGTAAGCTCACATCTCAGTGACAACAAAGGAGCTGAAGTTGGCAGAAGAGTTGAGCCAGCTACCCAATAATCTGCTTCTGCATTCTCACTGTGCTTAAGAAGATCATGAAACACTTAACTAACCTAGCTTCAGAATGCGAGGCAGTTTATCATGCTCCTTCCAAAATGGGATGTATTTGTCACAATCCTTCCCTCAGCACTCAGAGATCTATGAAGAAGTGTATGTTGAGTGACTGTAAAAAGCACAAACTCTGGACAACGTCAAGGAAACAGTGTTTGCAGGGCATGGACAAACTCCAGAGACTGTGACAGTATGAATAAGACACAGAGAAGCTAAATCCAGGCCAAATCCAAGCTTTGAGGACGGGGAGTGTTCACTAAGTCCCACTGTTATCAATGAAGTCATCCACAATTGACAACTTCTAGGAGGAAGTCAGTTTTCCACAGTAGAGAGATACAGGTTACATCAACCACACCTCAGAGCAGTAGTTTGAAAACAAAACAGGGACTTCAATGGATGATTTTAGATTTATGTTTTCTGTTTGTTTTTCTTTCTAAGAGAAAGCTAATGCAGTAGAACATTGGGGCAGTAAGATATACACACACACACACACACACACCGATATCCATGATGGTTATTGGCTAGGAGAGAGAATCTGCCATGGACGTGGTAAATTTCAGTAAAACCTGGAGTGTGACTTGTTATTTTAGAATGTCAAATTTCAAATATTGGTGATGATGTGTAACTTTACTCTGGATGCCTACAATATCTTCAAATGATTGCATTTGAAAATGATCATGAATGTAATTACTGAATTTCTCATGTTGTCTTCCTGAACAGAACAGATGCTGCTTTTCTTTTTATTTAAATTTAATTAAAATTTTTTTCTCACCAAAGGACTTCATAGATTTTCGCCACCTCCATACTCTTCTACTTTCTTTGTTTATAATAGTCTTGAAACATATAAATGTCCTGAAGTAGCAACTATAATTATGTAAAAAATGTATTAATAATGAACATTACTTTTCCAATTTTTAATTAGACACCATATTTACTAACTGATCCCTCATATTTTAAAAAATATTTTATAATTATATAATTCTGTATTTATTCATAATAAGTATTTAATATTTATTAGGTTATAAAATGTATTTAATGAGGTACAAGTATACTGGCTAAACAAAAGTTCCCCTTTTTCTTTTTTTATTATTATTTATTACATTTATTAGAAAGAAGCTTGCTTCACATGTCAGTCCCAGCTCCCTCTCCCTCCCTTCGTCCCCCTGCCCCACCACCAGCTTTCCCATTCCAGCACCCTCTCCCTACTCCCTTCCCCATAGGGGATATCCAGACTCTGTCATTTATTTCAGGGCAGGGCCTAGGCTCTACCCCAAGGGACCAGGCTGAGAGAGCATCCCTCTTTGTGTTATGAACACACAAGCCCCTTTTTTAAACATGTTTGACTCTCTACCATCTTTCAACTTCTATAGCATTCAAAATTTCTATAATTCCTTAAATGTACCATGTTCACCTGATATGGTTCTCTTGAGCATTCTCTGTTAAAAGAGTAACATATTATAATTGGGTTATTTGATAGTTTTATGTCTAGTTTCTTGAGCTCTTTGTATATTTTAGATATCAGCCCTTTGCAAGACGTGGGATTGTTGAAAATATTTTGCATTCTGTAGGCTACCATCTTGTCTTATTTACCAAGTCCTTTGCCTTGCAGAATTTTTTCAGTATCAGGAGGTACCACTTATTGTTGATCTTAGTGTCTGTACTATTGGTGGTATTTTGAGGAAAGGGTCTCTTATGCCAATTCATTAAAGGGTGATTCTCACTTACTTTTCTATCAGCTTCAGTGTAAATTAATAGAATCTCCCCTTTGAATTTTTAGGGGCAGTCTGTAATCCCCAGTGAGGTAAAATTTCTTGTACTTCATAAAAAATCTCTGCTGACATTCTTTCCTTTGAATCACCCAACAGGATATTATCCATAAAATAGTAAATTATGGATTGTGAAAATTGTTTGTGAATTATTTTCCAAAGGTTTTGACACAAAATTATGGCACAGGTAGGACTACTTAATAGTCTCTGAGGCAAAGCTTTCCATTGATATCTCCTGTTTGGGAATTGTTACATTAAAGGCATTTTTCCTTATATTTTTCTTGTAAAGGTATAATAAAGAAGCAATCTTTTAGATCAAAGTCTATAATAGGCCAACATTTCAGTATAAGAAAAAGCAATGACATCCCAGAGTGTAAAGAGTAGAGAGAATGAATTACTTTACTGAAGGCTCTCTGGTCTGTAAGCATCCTCCATTTACCAGATTTCTTTTTGATAACAAATAGAAAAGAATTCCAAGGACTTGCAGCTTCTTGAAGATTTCCAGCATTTAGCTGTTCCTTTTCTAAAAATGCTCAGTAGTCATAAGCCATTGTCCTACCTACTCATTTTCATCTGTTAGCTATTTTAAGGGTAGGACTTTTGGTTCCTCTATTTGTTTGGCATTCATATTATGTTTTTGCACATCTGGCATGGTTGGGATCTGTTTTCTATAGTGCCTTACAATATTTTTTCTACAATAAGAGCTTGCTTATGACTCATGTTTGTTACTGGAGAAATGTTAATCTGGGTATACCATTTTTACAATTGATTATGATCCCAGAGATTTATTGCAATTTCTGTGACATATGGCCTGAGTCTTCCTGTGTTGCCTTCTGGCCCTATATACTCACTGCATCTCTTGTTTGTTTTTCTTGAGATAGGGTTACAATTCTTTAGAATGTAACATTTATTTCGTGCAAGGGCCATGTTGAAGCCCAGAATTTTTGAGTTATGGTGGTGACATCAGCAATAATGTCTAACAGGCCAATAATCATCTTATTATTTACTCTAACTGTTAATTCGGGTCTGTGATCCTGTCAAAATATATGTTTTTGGTTTCCTCCAGGTACTTTTTATCCATCCTCAGCAACTAATCTATCATCCAGAGTATTATTATTATTTACAATAGGCAGTGGTTATTCTGATGGTCCTGGGAGGGATTGTCCTTCACAGTGACTAGGAAAGATTCGACAACTTTTGACATATAGATCATTGAGGGTCTCCCCAAGGAGTTTCCTGAATGTTAAGGGTTACCATTTTTGTCTGTAGTTGACTTACATTCATTGGTCCAGTGTCTGACTTTGCCACATCTCCTACATAATCCACAAGGCTGAGGTATTCTTTTTGATTCAATCCTAGGAGGAACATTATTTCTAGGAATGCTTTGCCTACACTTTCTTCTTAGCTGTCATAGTCTACCACAGTCAAAACATCTGGCATTTCCATGTCTTTTTAAACATCTGGAAATTGCCTCTCCTATCCAAGCTCCTACATCACTACTTAAGGTATTTAGCATCTTGGTGCCTCTTCAAAACTTTAGATATCATATCTACTTCCCAAGCTTCTGTATCTTGATCTTTATATACAAGGTTAGCTATATTGTGTACCCATTCTTCCAGTGGTGAAAATCTTATCAGGCAATGCACCTGATAAGAAACAAACCCATTTGGGTGCTGTTTGATGCAGATTTTTCTGTCATAGATACTGGGGAAACCATAAATGAGGGTATAACAAGCTTAGGAAAGTCTTCACAGTATCTGGGAGGTGTAATTAAACCTCTTTCATGAACTGTTGCTATTGTCTCTGATTCTGATATATCACATTGGAGGACCTCTAAGGCCTGAAACCATTTTTGTCTGAGTGTTTGAACTTTGGTTAAAAAATTCTAAGGGCTTTATAGAATCTGTCTATTTCTTAGATTCATCATTTATATGTGATTCCAAACATTTAATATTCTGATCCTTAGATATTATCTTTATGACTTATAAGTTGCCTTGTTTTAATAGTGTTTTATTTATAGCTAGTCATTATCCTCACATATGGAACACATTTTTTATGTATGTTTCCCAACCTGGAGTTCTAGTCTTTGAATTTTATAAATAGAGTCATCAGACCTAGAATGAGTTGTTTCTGCTAGTCTTATAATACCATCTTGAATTTATCCCAGTTTGGTAATTAAGACAGCAGTCATGGATCAATCATGTCTTGTAGGTGGCTATTTTTAAGTTCAACGTTGCCTACTCCTTCAGCCATTTCCCCATTGTCCTCAATATTTGAAATTTTTGTATGTAATCTACCAATACTTTGTACAACTCCCTTGTTTATTGCCCCATTATCAAACTCTCTTCCAGAATATTATATTCAATATGTTGCTAAGAGTTAGAATTAAATATATATTTTGGGCAGGTTATAATCCTCTCCCAGGATATCATCCATGTAAGAACCAATAAGATCCCTGATGTTCTGCATCATAAGAGTATCTGCTGAGTGGCCAGAGAAGAAAGTGGTTTGGTGGCTGAGTGCATTGCCTGAGCCACAAGCAAGTCCAAGGTATCAGGAAAAGAAAGACAAGATATCCAGCTGTTTGTACTAAGAGAATGCATGTGCTACCTTTATTGCCAGGAGAATGTGTGTATGTGTGTCTTTATTGCAAGTGTTAAGAGCTCCCTCTCTTGTAGGAGGGTGCAGCTATACATATAGGCTTACAGCACAGTGGGTAAACCTCAGGTGGAGGAGAGTGTGGTTTCCTCCTGCTAGATGTTGATGGGGCAATGTGGGGTAGTAAGCCAGGACTAGAAAACTGGATGCACCTGTGTCTATCAGCTAACAAACAACTCAGAGACCCTGTGGGGGCTAGGCCTCAACAGCTAAGCAGGGACGAGAATACTTGTCAAGCAGAATAATGTGACTATGTTGGGAAACCACCGGTGACTCAGGAGGGACCCTGGGGGTGTGGGATGGAGGCAGTGTTTGTGGGCCAAGAAATAGCAGTCACATCTGTGATGGTGCTAAGATGTTGGCTTATGGAGATCAGTTATGCTTTTGGCATAACACCTAGATGCCTGGGCCTGGAGGCCATGCACGTAGGCTGGCAGGTGGCAACAAGCTGGTGAGGAAGGCATCAGGGGGATGGAGTGTCAAGGAGGACAGGTAAAATTACTTACATGATACCCTAACACCAGATATTGAAGTAGATTATTCTACACAGAATAGGGATGTTGTGCAATATTTATTATTTAGAAAGAAACCACTTACATGAGAAGTTGAGAAGATGAGAACCCAAAGTCAGTGCTTGCTGCTCTCTGAGACCTGACCATAACGCCAAGAGGGAGAGTGTCTCCTTTCCCTCAGCTCTTTATTCCCCATTCCTTCTATGTACCTGTTACCATGCCCGATTGAGGTACAGGTAACTCAGGTATCTCTCTACACCTGGGTCTTTTGTTTGTTATATAAAGTTAAGTATTGCCCTTTAAAGGTTTGTGAAGTATTGTGTGGGAATTTTGATGAGGATTGTATTGAAGATGTAAATTGCTTTTAGCATGTTCTCTGATTTTCATATATTGATCCTACCTATCCAAGAAAATGGGAGATCTTTCCATTTTCTGATGTTTTCTTTAATTTCATCGTTTAAAGTCTCAAAATTCTTGCGACACAGGTCTTTCACTATTTTCGTGAGTTTTATCCCAAATATTTTGTTTTTATGACGATTGAGAAGGATGATGTTTCTCTTATTTCTTTCTCAACCCATTTATAATCTGTATGTAGTAAGGCTACTAATTTTTCAGAATTAATCTTGTATCCTGCCACATTGCTGAAGAAGTTTATCAACTCTAAGAGTTCCCTGGTAGAATTTTCCAGGTGACTTATGTAAACTATCATATCATCTGCAAATACTGAATGTTTGATTTCTTCCTTTCCAGTTTTTATCCCCTTAATCTCCTCTCACTGTCTTATTGTTCTAACTAGAACTTCAAGTATAGAATTTAAGAAATGTGGAGACAGTGGACTACCTTGTCTTCCTGAATTTAGAGGAATCATGTTAAGTTTCTCTCCATTTAGTTTGATTCTGGCTATTGGTTTCTTGTATATTGCCTTTATTATGAGTAGATAGTTCCTGTTATCCATGATCTCCACAAGACCTTTAACATGATAGGTTGTTGAATTTTGTCAAAGGCTTTTTTTAGCACCTAGTGAGATAATCATGTGATTTTTATATTTCAGTTTGTTTATGTGGTGGATAACATTGATGAATTTTCATATGATTTACGATCTCTACATTCTTAGAATGAAGCCTACATGATCATGTTGGTTTATATTTCTGATGTGTTTTTTGATTAAATTTGCCAGTATTTTACTGAGTAAATTTACATCAGTGTTCATGAGGGAGACTGGTCTGTCGTTGACTTTATTAGTTGTCTCCTTGTGTGAGTTGGGTACCAAGGTAATTGTAGCCTCATTTCAAGAGGCTGACATTGACCCTTCTCCTTCTATTTCGTGGAACACATTGAGGAGTATTGGTATTTGCTGTTCTTTGAATTTGAATTTCTCATGGAATTCTGCACTGAAAAATCATCTTACCCTAGGCTTTTATAGGTTGGGAGAGTTTTGATGACAGCTTCTATTTAATTGGTGGTTATAGCACAATTTCAATTGCTTATCTGCTCTTGATTTAATTTTTATAATTGATATCTCCCCAGAAAATTTTCCATTTCCTTCAAATTTTTTAATTTTGTTGAGTGCAGGTTTTCAAAGTGTAACATGGAGATTGTCTGAATTCTTCAGCTTGTATTATTCTGTGCCCCTTTTTGTTTCTGATTTTTGTTAAGTTGAATGGTCTCTGCTGGCCTTTTGGTTAGTTTTGATAAAGGTTTGGACCTTCTGGTTTTTAGAGTATCCAGGGAGAAGTCAGGCATAATTCTGATAGTTTTGGCTTTATGTATGTTGGCCTTTTTCATTTGCTGCTCTTAAGATTGTTACTTTTTTATGTATGTTTGAGATTCCGATTATTATGTGGCTAGGGGACTTGGTTTTTTTGGTGAACTCTATTTGGTTTTCTGTAAGCATCTTGCGCTTTTGTTGGACTGCTTTTCTTTAGGCTTGAAAAGTTTTCTTCCAAGATTTTCTTGAATATTTTTGCCCCTTTCAATTGGGTTTCTTCATCTTCTATAGCTATTATTCATAGGCTATAACTTTTCACGGGCTCCCATTTTTCCTGGATATTTTGTATCAGGAATTATTTGGACTTAAGATTTTCATTTGTCAATGAATCTGTTTCTCTAAGTGTATGCTGTGTGTCTGAGATTCTCTCTTTCATCTCTTATATTATATTGGATATGCTGGCATCTGTAGTTCCTGAAGATTTAGGAATCTTTTCTATTTTCAGCATTTCCTCAGTCTGTCTTTTTTATTGTCCTATTTCAGCTTTCAAAGCTTGCCCTGTTTGAGTTGTTTCCTTCAGTTGTTTCACTCTTCTTTTTTGGCTTTCCTCGTTTTCTTTAAGAGATTTGTTTATTTCTCACCATTTTTTTCTTTTCCTCCATTTGTCTTTCTTTCTTCCATTTCATTCAGGGATTTTTATCATGTCATCTTTGAGGGCCTATATCATCTTCATAAATTTGTTTTGAGGATTATTCTCTTCTGCTACATCTGTGTTTGGATGTACAGGTCTTGCTGGTGTGGAGTCCCTATACTCTGGTGGCATCATATTGACTTTTATCTTGTTGTATGTGTTCTTGCAGGGTTGTCTTAAAATCCATTCTTCCAGTGGGGACTTTTCCTCTCCTGGTGGGTGGGGGACCAAGGTTCTGGTCTAGTGGTTTCAAGAAGTTCCTATACTCTGATGACTCTCCTAATCATGTGGTTGGAGACAGGACTATTGCCTAGATGTCAACAGACTGTGCATGTCCTGGTCTGTTGGGAAAGGTTCCCCTTTCCTCAATACCAAGTCCTCAGCAGGTTCAGAGCAGGACACCACAAGCTGGGCCAGAAAAAGGCCCATGCTCACTTCCTCCCTTGGGTGGAGGAGGGACTAGCACCATTGGACATTGCATGGCCTGGGTCTGTTGGGATGGGTTTCTTTTGCACAGTTCCCAGGTCTCAGGAGGCTCCAAGCAAGGTACTAGAAGGCAGGCCAGAAACAGCCTGCAGATTGCTTTGACAGCAGACAGAGAGTTGCAGAGTTTGGAATTTGATCTTTTTTTTTGTCGTGCTTTGGTCTAAGGTTTTCCAACTGCCCTCCCTTCCCACAACTTTGGAGTTGTACAGTATATCCTGGGCCATTATTTGTTGGAAGTATGTGCCCTATATCTATCATATTTATATATGCTTTTTTAAATGCACATCCAGTGTCTGCTTTGGTGGTGCTGCTGAGCTATATTGGAGGTATTGTCCTGGATGATTTTGTTGTGTTTCTATGCTGATATTAAATAGATCATACCAAGCAAGAAGGTTTTATTTGTTTTTGTTTTTAAATAAGAGCTGCTGTGACCACGGTGTTTTGTTACAGAAAAAGAAATACTAAATAAGACAGAAGTTGGTACCAGGATTGTGGTATAAACTATATACCTTAAATCCTCAGAGCAAAGATAGTTTCATTAGAGGCAGACATGTAACTTTAACTCAAACTTCATATCATGTGAGACAAACATCCCTGCAGGAGTGCTCATAAACAGCAGGAGGGGTAGATCACAGACGGAAAGCAGGACAGCACAGGAAAAGGGCACACACAACTGACTGCTTGTTTACATAGTCACAGTTGCCACCACATCTATTTATTTCTCATGATGCTCTGAATTTATGGTCTGTGAAGTCTGTCATAACAGAGTTCTCTTTCTGTCACAATTTAAAATATACATGCTACACTGTCTAACGTGAATTTCATGTAAAATAATTCACCTATGATAGCAGAAATTACTTTGGTTATGACACAGATCAAATTCTGAGGCAGGTCTGCAATATTGTTGATGATACTCCCTCATGAGATTCAAGGAAAAGTCTCAGTGGGATCCAGGTAGCAGTTTTCTTGGGATTACAGGTGAAAAAGGGAAGTGAGGCCACACCCAGTGACCCACTGTAACATGTCTCCCATCTTCTGCCTTCCCAGAGAACTGGGCACATCAGACACAAGTGTGACCCATTTGTATTTTCCTGATTCTGTTACTTAATCTATAACTTTCATTATTGTGTCTCTCGTTACATTTTGTTCATGTAACTTCTGGTCTTTGTTCAAAACAGATATGAGCCAGTTACTTTCGTTAGTGGAAGAAGAAAGAAATAAAGGTTAAAAGATAATGACTAGTCCCAGGTACAGTGGAGGAGAAAGTTTATTATAGTTATGTGGGAGATTATACTCAGAGGCATGAACATCTGGTAGAGTCCATAGTGGACATTAACCTAAGTCATGTTAGGAGAGGATGGAAGACAGGGAAACATTGTGAAGCAGCCATGATTCACAAAATAGAGACGAAAGGACCAGGTAGCAAAAATAGGTGGATTATACATAGAAGAGCAGTTCAGATATGAATAACCCCAGACCAGGGCAGTAATGTTTAGGCTATGTATAAGCATATGACAGCCAGGAGGACCCTTTAACAGGCAGTGATGAGGGGTGCAAGAAGAATATGATGTCTACTTACTGCCTTAATACGTTAAGTAGATACCTCATCCATATGTCCCAGGTTTGAAAATTATATCCCATTCTTTTACTGATGGTAAACCAAAGATTAGCAGAAATGTACAATCTTCTCTATGCCCAATTCCTCCCTAATCTTACTACCTCCTTTCCACTCAACTCCACAACCTTTCTATATTTTTATGCAAAGTCAACATACAGACAAAAAAGAAAATGATAAAACACCAATCACCAAACACACACACACACACACGCGTGCACACACACACAGACACACACACATAAACACACACCAGGAAACACTCAGAGGCAACCTGATGAAAAAGAAAATATTGTTTGTCTATGAAGGAATTCAAAATCTCCTAATTTGGGAGCTTTGGAAATGTACAATCACAATTATTATCTCCATCTGAAACCAATAAGACCAAATATCTCAGGTTGTATTTCTATCTTTAAATTGAGCAAATAGGGTCAAGTGATATCCACAGGGTCTGCCAGTTCTCAGGAATAGTTCCTTCCTCAGACAAGATGAGGAATTGGACCTCAGCATCATGCAGGTTGACTCAAGTGGCCTCGACTCTTTCCTGTGCTACTGGACTACGTCCTTATCTAAGAAGTACCCTACTTATGAACATTCAAACTACATGAGTCTATGGCAGTTAACGCAGGGATGTCCACACCAACACCAACAACATATGAGCAGTGGCCTGTCTACAGTCACTGAGCACATAGGCCCTCATTATGGGATGTAGCTGGATCATCCCCTTCCTGGTGGCAGCAGCTACACATAAGGGATCCATGTTTCAGTCTTGAGGAGGGAATATGCACTCAGGTGACATTGACATCCACTCTGCCTTTCTTTCCATAGGTGTACACTCCCAGGACCAGTTGCTGCAGTCTGAAGCTGAGATGGTGAATCTTGGGTCCTCAGTGAAGATGTCCCGTAAGAATTCAAAACATACATTCATTGATTACAGTATGTACTGGGTGAAGCAGAATCCTGGACAGGGCCTGGAATGGATTGGATATGTTTATCCAATTCAAGTGCAAGGCCACACTGACTATAGACAAATCCTCTAGCATAACCAGAAGACAGTCTAGTTTTAGATCCACACAGTCCACATGTGCTTCTCTTTTCCACCAATTCTAATTATTTTCCAGCCTCAGCTGATAATATTCATGGAATATCTTAGTCCTTGTTTCCTTTTAGGCCATTTGTACGTGTACTAAAACGTGCTTTTCTACTCAAATACTTGTCTGTAGTTGAGAAATCTCTCCTAGTACTTTTTGAATGTCATTAATAGTCTGGTAATGAACTCTCCTAATCTGTAATTTATGGAGTATAATTTTTGTAGATCTATTTTATAACCTAAATATTTAATAGAATCTCCTCTTTGTAGTTCTTTAGGGCAATATGTAATCCACTGAGAGGTAAAATTTCCTTTACTGACTCAAACATATTTTCTAACATTCTTACTTTCAAACAACTCTATGTCATCCATATAACGTTAAATTATGAATTGTGGAAATGTTTGTAATTCATTTCCAAGAGTTTTGCACAAAATACTGTCACAGAGTAGGACTATGTAACATTCACTATGGCAAAACTCTCCATTGAATATCCTAACTGGTCAAGAATTTTTGTAGTTAGGTAGTGTGATTACAAATTTTTCCCTATCTTTTTCTTGTGAAGCTATAGTAAAGAAGTAATCTTTTAGATCAATTATTATTGTTGGCTTCAACGGACGCGGCACACAATTACTGAAAGTAACGCTAAGTATTTTATGTAGAAAATTACAAGTTACCAAACCCAGAGAAGCCCAGCAGATCTCAGCTAGCGACTGGACCAGAAGCCGAACTCCAGGAAAAGAAGCGAGACTTCCTGTGCGCTGTCTTTTATGCCTTCCCCCGTAACACCCCTAGCCATGCCCAAAAGTGGGCTTGGCTAGTGACGTAGTTCCGCCTACGTACGTATACGTCTTTACGTCCAGCCGTATACGTCTTTAGTCCTGCCTAAAGTGGGTGTGGTTAGCGGTGTGGTAAACCGCCCTTTTATTACCTCATCTGTATGCGCCTCTAGTAAGTCACATGTTTAATGGCGGCATAGACTTAGTAAGTCACATGTTTAATGGCGGCATCAGACTTCCTCCTACAATTCCCCTTTTAGTCTAAAAAAGGACAACTAACTTGTGTCCATGAACAAAATGTATCAAACATCTATTCTATCTAAACCTAAACTTATCTTAAAGAAACACCCAAATATGAACACCTCCTTCCAATCCCAACTCTAAAATAATTGAAAACTAACACTAACAGGTGTAATCTTATAATATCAATAGTAGGGAGAGGGGGCGTGGAATTCTCAAAACTACTTCCTGCTGAGATGGGACGATGATAATCTCATGGGGACCTGTGAAAAGAAAATGTTAGTATAACAAAATCTGAGTAGATCAGACAGTCTCAGTATGGCAGGAGATGCTTGATTGAAGTTCCTGACTGGGGTTCTAGTGTTGATTGAAGCTCTTATCTTGAAGCTCTGGTCAGATTGTAGAAGATGTGCTATTTCCGTTCCTTGGTCTGGAGTTGTGTCAAGTGATGTAGTTTCAAGCCAGTTTCAGGATAGTGCTTGTCAGGTGGAGTCAATGATGTGGGGCAATTCGGATGCCTCCAGTCGAATCAGGTGAAGTCAAGGAAGTGGATCCTCATTCTCTTTCGGAAGCAGTTGAAGATTGCTGTCAGGAAATCCCTTGTTCTCTGGAAAACTCAAACATTAATGTTAACGAAGAAATATTTTAACTTTCATATGTATGCATACAAAAGAGGTGACAATAGGGAAGATGGAAAACCTGGAGGAAATTAGACTGTTCAGAAAAAGAAATCCACAGAAAACAGTCCCTCATTTTATTTCTTCTGTCTTATATCAATGGCTCTTTGATATAATACAGAAATTCTGAATTGTATTTAAATAACATGCGTGGGTTTAGAGTAGGAAAGCCAATCCAACTCCAAAGCCAGCTTCAGTTAAATGAATGGGAACTGAGGTATGTGAAGAAATAAAGATAAAGGTGTACTATGAAAAAGCAATATAGAGAGATTAAGACTTTGATACCACACAGTGTGTGTTTGATGGTCCTCAGGGTAGCTATTCATTCTTCTACAGGAATCCATATGTCCAGTATTCTTTGCTGAGTTTACCTGTGAAGACTAAAAACAAAACACTTCTCTTTCCTTTTAGGAGGTCACTTTACCCATGGTGTACTATGAATTTGTAGATGGGCTGTTATCTTCCTCCTCCTGAGATGTTTTCTGTTCTGATCGAACTTTAATTAATTTTGATGGAACCCATAACAGAGTCAGCTTTTTCAGAGCTGAGGGCAGTAGCCCATTGGAAGCCTGAGTACGTGTCTATAGTATGGTGTACATATTTCAAACTGCCAAATTCTGGGAAGTGAAATACATCCATTTGCAAAAGTTCATTTCTGTGAACACCTTTAGGATTACAACCTGCTGGTAATGGAGTTTGAGTGTACAATGAGCAACTGGGACAATTTCTTACTATTTCTTTGGCTTGTTGCCAGGTGATAGAAAAATCCTTCTTTAAACCTTTGCTGTTAACATGGTGTTTCTTATGAAATTCTGAAGCTTCCAACACATTACCTACTAATAAACGATCAATTTCATCATTGCCTTGTGCCAGAGGACCTGGCAGACCTGTATGGGATCTGATGTGTGTTATATATATAGGATGAGTCCTGTTTCTGATGATTTCCTGCAATTGTAAAAACAATGAGGTTAATTCTGTATTATCAGGAACAAATTCTGCAGTCTCAATGTGCAGGACAACTCTTTCTGCATACTGAGAATCTGTGACTATATTGAGAGGCTCTGTAAAGTCTTTAAGTACCATGAGAATGGCATATAACTCTGCCTTTTGTACGGAGTTGTAAGGGCTTTGAACTACTTTACTTATATTTCCTGATTTATACCCTGCCTTACCTGATTTGTTTGCATCCGTGTAGAAGGTAAGAACTCCAGAAATAGGTGTTTGCCTCACGATACGTGGAAGAATCCAAATTGTTTTCTTTATGAATTTGATTCTCTCTGTTTTGGGATAGCTATTACTAATACTTCCCAAAAAGTCACTGCAAGCTATTTGCCAATACTCATTATCCTTCCATAAGGAGGAAATTTCATCATTCGTTAAAGGTACAATAATTTCAGCTGGGTCTTTCCCAGTCAGTTGACGAAGCCTTAATTTACCTTTTAATATCAAATCTGAGACCATTTCTATATAGGTTTTCAATTTTAATTCTGTTTATGTGGCAGAAATACCCATTCTAGAATGATGTCGTCCCTCTGCATTAATTTTCCTGAGGGGTATTCTCTAGATGGTAAAATAACCAGAATACAGTCCAGATTTGGATCCACACGGTCCACATGTGCTTCTAATATTCTCTTTTCTACCCATTCTAATTCTTTTTCAGCCTCAGCTGATAGTACTCGTGGGCTGTTTAGGTCTTTATCTCCTTTTAAAGCCATTTTCAGGTGTTTTAAATCATGCCCTTCTACACCAATAATCGTCTGTAATTGAGAGATTTCTCCTAATAGTTTTTGAAGATCATTAAGAGTCCGGTAACGATCTCCTCTGATCTGTACTTTCTGTGGTCTAATTTTCTGAGCATCTATTTTATAACCTAAATAGTTAATAGAATCTCCTCTTTGTATTTTTTCTGGGGCAATTTGTAATCCCCAGCGAGGCAAAATTTCCTTTACTGCCTCAAACATCTTTTCCAAAGTATCCTTATTTGAATCAGACAATAATATGTCATCCATATAATGATATATTAACGAATGTGGAAATTTTTTACGAATTATTTCTAGAGGTTTATTCACAAAATATTGACACAAAGTTGGACTGTTTAACATACCTTGAGGTAGTACCTTCCACTGGAATCTCTGTACCGGACGGGAATTATTATAGGTAGGTACTGTGAAGGCAAACTTTTCTCTGTCGTTTTCTTGTAACGGTATGGTGAAGAAACAATCTTTTAAGTCTATAACTATAATTGGCCAATCCTTAGGAATTAGAGAAGGTAACGGCATCCCAGGTTGTAGAGACCCCATAGGCTGAATTACCTTGTTGATGGCTCTAAGATCAGTAACCATTCTCCACTTACCAGACTTCTTCTTGACAACAAAAACAGGCGAATTCCACGCACTAGTTGATTCCTCAATATGTCCAGCATCTAGCTGTTCCTGAACTAACTTCTCCAAAGCCTCTAACTTCTCAGATGTCATAGGCCATTGACCCACCCAGACGGGTTCATCTGTCAGCCATTTTAATGGTAGAGCTTTTGGTTGCTCTGTAGGTTTGGCACTAGCATCTTGCTTCTGCACAGCCTGTACATTTGGCATCTGTTTTCTGTACTGTCTTACTATATTCTTACTACCACTAAGAGCTTGTCTATAATTCCTAGCTGATACAGGAGGAATTTTAATCTGCGTATTCCATTGCTGGAGTAGATCACGACCCCAGAGGTTTATAGCAATATCTGCAACATATGGCTTTAACCTTCCTCTCTGTCCTTCTGGCCCAATAAAGTCAATCCATCTAACGCTCTGTTTAACTTCAGATAGGGTTCCGATCCCTAAGAATTGAACATTAACCTCTTTTAAAGCCCAGTTTTGTGGCCAGGACTGCTGATTAAGGATAGTGACGTCACTTCCGGTGTCCAGTAATCCGTAAATCACCCTATTATTTACCTTAACCGGAAGTTTGGGTCTATGATATTGTATAGAAGTTTGCCAAAATATATGTTTTGTATCTCCTCCTGATGTAATTGATTCATCCTCTGGAGCTAATGTATTATCCAGTGCCGTATTATTTACAATGGGCAGTGGATCTTCTAATTGTCCTGGGAGAGGCTGTCCTCCACTGTCACTGGGAATGACCGGATAATCTTCCTTTTCGGGGCTCCATTGAGCCCCGGAAGCCCGTTTCCCTGCTGTAAAGATCTACCTTGTCTGTCTATTGTGGAAAAGCATTCATCAGTCCAATGGCGCCCCTTCCCACACCTCCTGCACAGACCAGGAGGCTTAGGCCTTCTGTTTGATACATTCCTGGTAAAAGCATTATTTCTAGGAATGCGTTGTCTACAGTTCCTACTAAGATGTCCTATTCTACCACAGTTAAAGCATTTTGCATCTTTACGCCTATTTAAATTCTTTGAGATTGCCTTCCCTACCCATGCCTCTATATCATCACAGGTAGGGTATTTGGCATCCTGGTGCCTCCTCAAGCCTGTAGAAATAGCTTCACCTACCCAAGCTCCTGCATCCTGACTTTTACATTCCAGGTTCGCTGTATGCAGGACCCATTCCTCCAATGGCGCTGATCTTATTTTTAATGGCCAAATTACCTGCCTGCATTGAGGATTCACGTTCTCATACCCCAAAGATTCTATAAGGAGACGCCTGGATTCTGGGTTCGCTACCTGTACTTCTACTGCTCTGGATAATCTCTCTAAAAATTCAGTGAACCTTTCCCTTGGGCCCTGTAATACCTTGGTGTAGGGTTGCATTATCTCTCCTGTTTCACAAACCTTATCCAAGGCATTTAAAGCAGCTGTACGGCACAAAGACAACATGTGCTCGTCATATGCAGATTGAACCTGCGTGTCAGCGTAAGGACCCTCCCCAAGAATCTTGTCTTGGGGTACTTCATGACCGTTCTGTAATTCCTGAATTTCTATTGCTTTTGCTTCTTGCCTCCACAAAGTCTCTCCATTGAATTTGGCAAGAATTTTCGAGCACTGCAGAGGCTAATTGGGCCCAGTCTTTTGGGGTTACTTTATTTACAGTAGCCCATGAGGTTAGGAGCTCTCTGACAAAGGGAGAATGAAGACCATACATGACAATGGCCTCCTTAATATTTTTTAGATCCTTCATCTGTATAGGCTCCCAGTGATAAGCAATGGGACCATTTGATTGTTTTTTCGTTGCTGGTTTTTCTGTTACAGATACCGGAAAAACCATAGGGGAACGCATAGCAACCTTAGGGAAATCATTCCGGCATTTGAGAAGCTTTGGGAAACTCCTGTCCTGACCTGTTGCCTGTATTTCTGATTCTGAAGTATCAGATTGAGTGTCTTCTAAATCCTGCAGTCTATTCATCATTGTTTCTCTGAGCTCCTGAAGTTCTTGGGACAAATAATTTTCTAAGGACGTCATGGAATCTTTCATTTTTTTACATTCATCATTTACATGTGATTCCAAATTTCTAATATTCTCATCCTTAGCAAGTACCTCAATAGCATGTAAACTGCCTTCTACAAATGATATTCTATCAGTTAGTTTATCATTGCTCTCAGACATGGAACAATTCTTTTCTGCTAGCATTTCAATTGTATGTTCCAGTCTTTGTAATTTGCTAGTGAAATCATCAAACATGGAACCGTGTTTTTCGTTAAATGTTTCCACATAATGTTCCAATTTTTCAATTCTCTCTGTGGAACACATTTTTCCTGATAGTAATTCAATTTTGTGTTCCGTCTCTTTAAATCTGTTCGTCAGACCTACATTATCATTTTTAATATCCTGAATATTATCTACCAACACTTTCTTACTCTCCTGCAATGAATTTTGCACTTCCTGAATCCTTTGTATTAAGATTTCAAAACTATCCTGCGATGACTGTATGACCTGTATAAGTTTATTCCTATTTTTGAGCCATTTCATTAACAAAATTATATTGATTATGAAGCTAATAATCACCATCGTGGGTAGGAAGTACCTTTCAGGTAGGTCCTCAACCCTTTCTAAATTCCCATCCATACAAAAAACAAGAAAATTCTTAACATCCTGCATCATAGTGTTAGCTGTTGACATTGTATAAGGCAGTTACGTTTGTTACCAATGGAGTAATTCAGGCCGAAATCAACAGGCTGCCAGTGAAAGAGCACGTGGCCGGAGTCAGCAGGCCGCCAGTAAAACAGCACGTGGCGGCAAGAGAAATCTTGGAATATCGCCTAACCTTACCGGCAGGTAGTAGGTGCTGGTTCCTGGCGGCAGGAATCGTGCCTTGCCGAGCGAAGTGGTGAGGAACTTAGCGAAAGGAGAGTCCACGTGTGCCTGGTCGGGCCAAGAGAAGCCGCTTTTCCGGGGCGCCTGGATCCGGATTTCAATCCCGCTCCCGACACCAAATTGTTGGCTTTACGGACGCTGTAACGATACGCGACACACAATTACTGAAAGTAACGCTAAGTATTTTATGTAGAAAATTACTCACAAGTTACCAAACCCAGAGAAGCCCAGCAGATCTCAGCTAGCGACTGGACCGGAAGGCAAACTCCAGGAAAAGAAGCGAGACTTCCTGTGCGCTGTCTTTTATGCCTTCCCCCGTAACGCCCCTAGCCATGCCCAAAAGTGGGCTTGGCTAGTGACGTAGTTCCACCTACGTACGTATACGTCTTTACGTCCAGCCGTATACGTCTTTAGTCCTGCCTAAAGTGGGTGTGGTTAGCGGTGTGGTAAACCGCCCTTTTATTACCTCATCTGTATGCGCCTCTAGTAAGTCACATGTTTAATGGCGGCATAGACTTAGTAAGTCACATGTTTAATGGCGGCATCAGACTTCCTCCTACAATTATAATAGGTCATCCTTTAGGTATTAGAGAATGCAATTGCATCCCAGGCTGTAGAAAGCCCATTGACAGAATTACATTATTTATAGCTTTCAGATCTGCAAACATAATCCATTTACCAGATTTCTTTCTGATCACAAGCAAGAGGGTATACCATGGACTGGTAGATTCTTCAATATGTCTAGCATTTAGCTGTTTCTAATCCAGCATTCCTAAAGCCTCTGACTTCTCAGAGGTCATAGGCCATTGCCCTACCAAGGCAGGTTTATCTGTTAGCCATTGTATGGATATGGTTTTGTTTCCTCCATAGACTTGGCACAAGCATGCTTCTTCTATAAAGCCTGTATTGTTGCCATCTGTTTTCTTTAGTGTCTTTAAATATTTTTACCACCACCAATATTCATTCTATCACCAATAACTTTATGATTTATATCTGATAAAGTATGACTATTAATCTGGGCATTCCATTACTGTAATAGGTTACAACTTCAGAGATTTATAGCAATTCCTGTGACATATGGCCCCCGTCTTCTTTTTCCTTCAGACCCTATACAGTCAACCCATATCACTCTTTGTTTTACTCAAGATAGGGTTCCAAACCCAAAGAATTGAAAGGTTACTTCTTATAGGGTGCAGTTGGAAGGCCAGGCTTTTTGAGTTATGATGGTGACATCAGCGTTCTTGATGACAAGTCTGGTAATCATCTTATTATTTACTTTAACTGGTAAGTTGGATCTGTCAGTCTGCATAGAAGTATGCCAAAATATACACTTTTTTTGTTTTCTCCAGTGATGATTGGTTCATTCTCAGTAGATAATCGATAATCCAGACCAGTATTTTTCTGTAAAATAGGTAGTAGATCTTCTAATCTTCCTGATAGATTGTCCTTCACAGTGACTGGGAATGACTGGACCACTTTTGGCATGGGGGAATGGAGAGTCCCCCAAGGAGATTCCCAATTTTAAAGAATTACCTTTTCTCTGTGTGGTCGACCTACATTCATTGGTCCAGTGTTGGCATTTGCCACATCTCTTACATGATTTGGAATGCTGAGAACTTCTGGTTGAATCATTCCTAGGAGGAGCATTATTTCTAGGAATGCTTTCCTACAATTTCTTTTTTTAACAACAGCTGGTATATTGATGTCTTTTTAAACCACTGGAGAATGCTTCTACTACCCAAGGTTCTATATCATCATGGTTAAGGCGTTTGACATCTTAGGTCATCTTCAAACCTTTAGAAATTGCTTCTCTGCACAAACTTCTTTATCTTAATCATTATACTCAATATTAGCTGCATACAAGACCCTTAACTTCCATGGTGCTGGTCTGATGTTTAATGGCCAAAATACCTGTTTGCTTTGTGGATTAGTATTCTCATGAGCTTGAGATTCTACAATTTTTCCCAGGAATCTTAGTAACATACCTGTAATTCTTCTGCTCTGGATAATCTTTGAAAAAAATCAGTGAAACTTTCTCTTGCATCCTGTACTACATTAGTATAATTTTCTATTTTCTCTAATGGCTCTTGAACCTTATTCAAAGGATTCAGATCTGCTCTATGGCATAAAATAAATATGTGTTTGTCATACCCAACCTGCACCTGTGATTTAACATAAGCACTGTCACCAAGAATCTTACCTTGTGGAGCTTCATAACTTTCTTCAAGGCTTAAAGCTCTAGGGCTATTGCATCTTCCCTACATAAAGCTCTCCATTGTATTTGGGATCAATTTTCTAGCACAGCTGCTCCCATTTGACTCCAATCCTTTGGCATCACCCTATTTGTGCTTGCCCAAGATTTAAGGAATGGCATAAATGGAGTGATTCCTATAAGAATCAATGGCTTGTTTGATTCCCTTTAGGAACTTCATCTGTATTGGTCCCCATTGGTAAACATCAAACTATTAGGATGTTTTTGTTGCTGTTTTTTCTGTCATAGATACTGGGAAAACCAGAAGAGAGGCCATCTGAGAGATGTGTAGATAAACCTGTGTCATGACATGTTGATAGTCTTATTCTGATGTATCAGATAGGACGTCATCTGAGATCTTCCATCTATTTATCATTGTATCCCTGAGCACTTGAAGTTCTTGGGTCAAATAAAATCCCAAGGACTTCATAGAATCTGTCAGTTACTTAGATTCATCATTTATTCATGATTCCAAGCATTTAGTATTCTGATCCTCAGTTATTATCCAAATAGCTTTTAAGTTGCCATCATGTAATAGTGTTCTGTCTGATAGTTGGTCATTTTCCTCAAGCATGGAATGAATTTTTTTCAATAAGTTTAATTATCTGGTGTTCTAGTCTTTGAGTTTTATTAATCATGTCACCAGACACAGAACAATATGTTCCTGATAGCCTGATAATGTTCTCCTGAATTGATCCTATTTTGCTTATTATGGCAGCAGTCATGGAACCAATACTGTGCTGGATGTGGCTATTTTTAATTTATAAGTTCATTACTTTGTTGGTTATTTCTCTGTTGCCATCAAGATTTTGAATTCTTGTCTCTAATTTCCCAAAAGTTTGCATAACTTCCCTGCTTTCATCCCCATTAGCAAGGCCTCTCTTCTTTTCCAAGTAGGGTCTGAAAAATCATAAGTAGCTTTTAAAGGAAATGGAAAAGAGGCCATGCAGATTGCCAGAACCTTTGGATAGTAAGGGGCCTAGGAACCTTATGGGCAGGAAGGAAAGCAAAGGCAAATGCTGCACTGCTTTTGGGATGCTAGTTCTAGTAGTGTGTGGTGGCGTCAGGTGTCATAGCTGGAATTGCAGCAGGGCAGAGGCATCACGGCAGCATATATGGTGCTCAGGGCTGGGTCCTTTGTAGCTGTTCAGCGCCAATGGTGGCAGTGGCATTGACATTATTTGCAGAGTGGTGACAGGAATCAGACAAGGTAAGCAGTGACTAAATGAATCTGGAACATGTGGGGATGGAGCAAGCCAGCGGGAACACAGCTGTCTCCAGAAATGCTGTTGGCAGCATAGTTGGGAATACTGTGAGTCACCGGAAGGCTGTTAGCAGGACTGGTCAAGCAATCATTTTTAGGGAGGGCACTAAGGCAAATGGGGTAGGGGGCTGGGAGGCTTTAGAGCATTACTGATTACTGCTGAATATGGAGCTGCACATGGTAGGTTGTCATATAATATTTACTGAGGGGGAAGTCACTTAAACACCTGAGGTCAGCACTCTGCTTGTCCCCGAAACTCGAGCAGAGCCCCAGGAGAGCAGTGACCCCTTCTTCCTAGCACTTTATGCCCTGCCTTCTCTCATGTACCTGTGACAACATAAAAATGGGTGTGGTCAGTGCTGTCGGTATGTAAGATTAATCCCTACACCAATGACCTACTTTAAGTTTCCTTTTCCTTCCTTGACCATAGCAAGGATTTTCTTATTACCAATGCTAGATTGGTATAGAATCACCGGGTTTATCCTGTTGCAATGTCCCAATTTCATGAAACAGGGTGTAGTCTCATTCCACGCTGCAGAACTCCCTTTATGAAGCAGTCAACCAGGAAAAAAATTTATCTAAAAGTCCTAAATCTAATTCTATCTGGGAGGAAGTGAGTACTTTATTGCTTTGGTTCCCAAAAGGAGGTGGCTGTGGCAGTTCAAATGGCTTTACCAGGCTTTAAAATTATCAGGACAAGATCTAGGGCACATTTGATGTTTGTTGACATTGAGGGAAGGTTAATATGAGTTCTTACCTCTTGTCAATCATGGATTTATACCTCGAGGATGATGTAAATGCGGGGATTGATAATATGAGCAAAGGGTCAAGACTACGTTGGGAAATCCCACAAATTAAATCCTCCAATTAAGAGGAGCTCAAGGACTCCAGACTGGCATGTCCTCTCATATAAAAGTAAATATTTAATTGGAATACCTTGCTTACAGGTCAGAGGTTTAGTCCATTATTGTCACAACTTGATGCATGGCAGCATGCAGGCAGACATGGCAATGGATAAGGAGCTGAGAGGTCCAACTTCTTGACTCACAGGCAACAGGCACTGTCCTGAGAGAGAAGGTGTGGCTGGAACATATATGGGAACACAAAACCCACATTCAAGTGTCACACTTTCTCTAACAAGGCCAAACCTACTTCAAAAGGTCAGTCCCTATGAGCTTATGGTGGCCAATATCATTCAAACTGTCACAGACATCATTCAGCAGCCATATTTGGTAGTGCCATGTTAGAAGTAGAATCCCGATCAGGTAAACAGGCCAGCTTCCCGGCCTGTGTTCCAGAGCCTGCAGATCGCCTGGGAACTGCACAGAGCTCCCAATCCGGGTGGAAGCCAAGCACCCCAGACTCCAGATCTTCTCTCCCACCAACGAGACCAGGAAAGAGAGGAGGCTGGGAGTACAGGGAAGTAGCTGTCCCTCTGGCATCATCAGGTAAACAGGCCGGCTTCCCAGCCTGTGTTCCAGAGCCTGCAGATCGCCTGGGAACTGCACAGAGCTCCCAATCCCGGCGGGAGTATCAGGTAAAAAGGCCAGCTTCCCGGCCTGTGTTCCAGAGCCTGCAGATTGCCTGGGAACTGCACAGAACTCCCAATCCCGGCGGGAGCCAAGCACCCCAGACTCCAGATCTTCTCTCCCACCAAAGAGACCAGGAAACTACAGGAGCCAGGGAGACCAGGGGAGTAGCTGTTCCGGATCAGGTACAACAGGACCCAGCATAGGGTCCAGGGGACCAGGTATGAGGCTAAGCACCCCAGATTCCTGTTCTTCTCCACCCACAGACCAGCATTTGGACAACGTATAGAAGAACCACCAGATTACTGGACTTACTAGCACCCACCAAAAGGGAACTCTGGTCCCCAGACCAGGAAGGGGATCTTTCTGCACCCACTAGAAGAAGAGATGGGAAAGAGACAATACAAAAACACAGTCAGCAACAGAAAAACAAATATGACACCGTGAGATTCTAGAGACTCCACACCAGCAAGACCCCAATATTCCAACGCAAAGGAAGCAGAAGAGAACGACCTTAAAAGCACTTTCATGAAAATGATAGAGGCCCTAAAAGAGGATATTGGAAAATCCCTCAAAGAAATGGAAGAAAAAACAAACCAAAAAATGCAAGAAATGGAAGAAAAAACAAACCAAAAAATGCAAGAAATGGAAGAAAAAACAAACCAAAAAAGGCACGAAATGGAAGAAGAAATGAAGCAAAAAATGCAAGACATGGAAGAAAAAAACAAAGCAAAAAATGCAAGAAATCGAAGAAGAAACATACCAAAAAAGGCAGGAAATGGAAGAAGAAACAAAGCAAAAAATGCAAGAAATGGTAGAAAAAACAAAGCAAAAAATGAAAAAAAATGGAAGAAGAAACAAACCAAAAAAGGCAGGAAATGGAAGAAGAAACAAAGCACAAAATGCGAGAAATGGAACAAAAAGCAAACCAAAAATGCAAGAAATGGAAAAATCAACAAACCAAAAAAATTCATAAAAGTCAACAAACGGAGGAAAAAATAAACAGAAAATTGCAAGAAGCAATGCAAACACTGCAAGGGTTGAAAACTGAAATAGAGACATTAAAAAACACAATCTGAAGAAAGGCAGAAAATAGAAAAGCTGGACAAACAGTCAGGCACTACCAATACAAGCATTACCAACAGAATAGAAGAGATGGAAGAGATAATCTCAAGTGTTGAAGATACACTAGGAGAAATGGATTTATCAACCAAAGAAAACCTTAAATCCAACAAATCCTTAACACAAACATCCAGGAAATATGGGACACCATGAAAAGACCAAACCTAAGAATAATAGGTATAGAAGAAGGAGAAGAAATCCACCTCAAAGGGGCAGAAGGCATATTCAACAAAATCATAGAAGAAAACTTTCCCAACCTTAAGAAAGACATGCCAATGAAGGTACAAGAAGCCTACAGAACACCAAACAGAGTGGACCACAAAAAAATCCCCTCACCACATAATAATCAAGACCCCAAACATACAGAATGAAGAAAGGATATTAAGAGCAGCTAAGGAAAAAGGTCAAGTAACATATAAAGGCAGACCTATCAGAATGACACCTGACTTCTCCATGGAAACTCTGAAAGCCAGAAGGTCCTGGATAGATATTCTACCAACACTAAGAGACCATGGATGCCAGCCCAGACTACTATACCCGGCAAAACTCTCAATCACTATAGACGGAGAAAACAAGATATTCCATGACAAAACTAGATTCAAGCAATATGTGTCCACTAACCCAGCCCTACAGAAAATTTTGGAAGGGAAACTCCAACCCAAGGAAGCTAACTACAACCAGAAAAACATAAGCATTAGAGAATCCCTCTCTACCAACAGCCCAAAGAACAAAGGGGTGAAATTCCACACATAATTCCACCAACAACAACCATCGCAAATCGCAGAAGCATGAGCAATCAATGGTCATTAATATCCCTCAATATTAATGGCCTTAACTCACCCATAAAAAGACACAGACTAGCAGAATGGATTCGAAGACAGAACCCTTCCTTCTGCTGCATACAAGAAAAACACCTCACCCTCAAAGACAGACATTACCTGAGAGTTAAAGGTTGGGAAAAATTTTTCAATCAAATGGACCCAAGAAACAAGCAGGGGTAACAATCCTAATATCTAACAAACTAGACTTTAAAATAAAATCAATCAAAAGAGATGAAGTCATTACATACTCATCACAGGTGAAACCCACCAAGATGACGTGTCTATCCTGAACATCTATGCCCCAAATACAAAGGCATCCACATTCGTTAAAGAAACATTATTAGAACTTAAATCTCATCTAAAGCCCCACACAGTTATAGTGGGAGATTTCAACACACCACTCTCACCACTAGACAGGAATACCAGACAGAAACTCAACAAAGAAGCAAAGGGTCTAATAGAAGTAATGACCCAACTGGGATTAACAGATATCTATAGAACATTTCATCCATATAAAAAAGAATATACCTTCTTCTCACCACCACATGGAACCTTCTCAAAAATCGACCACATACTTGGCAACATATCAAACCTCAGCAGCTACAAAAAAATGGAATAACTCCATGCATCTTATCAGACCACCATGCCTTAAAATTAGAATTCAACAACAACACAAATTGCAGAAAACCTACAAACTCATGGAAATAGAAAAATGCTCAACTGCACCATCCCTGGGTCAAAGAGGAAATAAAAAAAGAATTTAAAGACTTCCTCGAATTCAATGAGAATGAAGACACAACATACCCAAACCTATGGGACACTTTGAAAGCAGTGCTACGGGGGAAGTTCATAGCACTAAGTGCTCACATGAAGAAGCAGGAAAACAGTTATACCAGAGAATTAACAACACAGCTAAAAGCTCTAGAACAAAAAGAAGCAAACTCCCCCAGGAGGAGTAGATGCCAGGAAATAATCAAATTGAGGGCTGAAATCAATAAAGTAGAAACCAGGAAAACAAAACAAAGAATCAATGCAACGAAGAGTTGGTTTTTTGAGAAAATCAACAAGATAGACAAACCTTTGTCCAAACTTACCAAACAGCAGAGAGTGAACACGCAAATTAACAAAATCAGAAATGAAAAGGGGGACATAACAACAGACTCTGAGGAAATCCAGAGAATCATTAGGTCATACTTTGAAAACCTGTACTCCACAAAATTCGAAAATTTAAAGGAAATGGATGACTTCCTGGACAGCTATCATTTGCCAAACCTAAATCAAGAACAGATAAGCAATTTAAATAGACCTATAACCCCTATGGAAATAGAAGCTGTCATCAAAAGTCTCCCAACCACAAAAAGTCCAGGTCCAGATGGCCTCAGTGCAGAATTCTACCACAAATTCAAAGAACAGCTTATACCAATTCTGCTCAAAGTGTTCCACACAATAGAAGCAGAAGGGTCTTTGCCAAACTCTTTCTATGAGGCTTCAATAACCTTGATCCCCAAGCCACACAAAGATACAACCTAGAAAGAGAACTTCAGTCCAATATCCGTCATGAACATTGATGCAAAAATACTCAATAAAATACTGGCAAATCGGATCCAAGAACACATCAAAAAAATCATTCACCACGATCAAGTAGGTTTCATCCCAGGGATGCAGGGGTGGTTCAACATACGAAAATCCATCAACGTAATCCACCATATAAACAAGCTGAAAAACAAAAATCAAATGATCATCTCACTAGATGCTGAAAAAGCCTTTCACAAAATCCAACACCCCTTCATGATAAAGGTCTTGGAGAGATCTGGGATAACAGGCACATACTTAAACATAATAAAAGCCATATACAGTAAACCAACAGCCAACATCAAACTAAATGGACAGAAACTCAACGCAATTCCTCTAAAATCAGGAACAAAACAAGGCTGTCCACTCTCTCCATACCTTTTCAACATGGTACTTGAAGTTCTAGCTATTGCCATACGACAACAAACGGGAATCAAGGGGATACAAATTGGGAAGGAAGAGGTCAAACTTTCACTGTTTGCAGACGATATGATAGTTTACATCAATGACCCAAAGAACTCTACCAGGGAACTCTTACAGCTGATTAACACCTTCAGCAAAGTGGCAGGTTACAAGATCAACTCAAGAAAGTCAGTAGCCCTACTATATACAGATGATAAAAGGGCTGAAAGAGAAATCAGAGAAACATCACCCTTTACAATTGCCACAAAAAACATAAAATACCTTGGGGTAACACTAACCAAACAAGTGAAAGACCTGTATCATAAGAACTTTGAATCTTTAAAGAAAGAAATTAAAGAAGCCCTCAGAAAATGGAAAGATCTCCCATGCTCTTGGATAGGTAGGATCAATGTAGTAAAAATGGCAATCCTGCCAAAAGCAATCTACAGATTCAATGCTATCCCCATTAAAATCCCAGCACAATTCTTCGCAGACCTTGAAAGAACAATAATCAATTTTGTATGGAAAAACAAAAGACCCAGGATAGCCAAAACAACCCTGTTCAACAAGGCAACGTCCGGAGGCATCACCATCCCTGACCTCAAGCTCTATTATAGAGCTATAGTCCTGAAAACAGCTTGGTATTGGCACAAAATTTGACAGGTAGACCAATGGAATCGAATTGAAAATCCGGGTATTAACCCACACACGTACGAACATCTGATCTTTGACAAAGAAGCTAAAAATATACAATGGAATAAAGAAAGCATCTTCAACAAATGGTGCTGGCATAATTGGAGACTGGCATGTAGAAGAATGCGGATCGATCCATGTTTATCGCCATGCACAAAACTTAAGTCCAAATGGATCAAAGATCTCAACATAAATCCAGCCACATTGAACCTCTTAGAAGAGAAAGTGGGCGGTACCCTTGAACGAATTGGTACAGGAGACAGCTTCCTGAACATAACACCAGTAGCACAGACAGTGAGATCAACAATTAATAAATGGGACCTACTGAAACTGAGAAGCTTCTGTAAGGCAAAGGACACAGTCAGCAAGACAAAAAGGCAGCCCACAGAATGGGAAAAAATATTCACTAATCCCACATCTGACAGAGGGTTGATCTCCAAAATTTACAAAGAACTCAAGAAGCAAGTCTCCAAAACAGCAAAGGACCCAATTAAAAAGTGGGCTGCAGAACTAAATAGAGAGTTTTCAATAGAGGAGTCTAAAATGGCTGAGAGGCACTTGAGAAAGTGCTCAACATCCTTAGCCATCAGAGAAATGCAAATCAAAGCAACTCTGAGATACCATCTCACTCCTGTCAGAATGGCTAAAATCACAAATACCAATGACAATTTATGCTGGAGAGGATGTGGTGAAAGGGGGACACTCCTCCATTGCTGGTGGGAGTGCCAACTGGTTCAGCCACTTTGGAAATCAGTATGGAGATTCCTCAGAAAAATGGGAATAAACCTACCACAAGACCCAGCAACTCCACTCTTAGGCATATATCCAAAAGATGCCCATTCATACAACAAAGATGTCTGTTCCACTATGTTCATAGCAGCTTTATTTGTAATAGCCAGAACTTGGAAGCAACCTAGATGTCCCTCACCCGAAGAGTGGATAGAGAAAATGTGGTACATCTACACAATGGAGTACTATTCAGCAGAAAAAAATAATGGAATCATGAGATTCGCAGGCAAATGGATGACACTAGAAGAAACCATCCTGAGTGAGGTAACCCAGTCACAAAAAGAGAAACATGGCATGTACTCTCTCATATATGGATTTTAGACATAGATCTGGGGAGTGCCAGCCTACAATCCTATGGCCAGAGAGTCTGGGAAACAGAAACTTCATTTAGTGCCTGGTTAAGTACCGAGCTGAACTCAAGAAAGCCAGTATCAGAGAGGGAGGACTGATGATCAAAGGGATTAAGACTGGGCTGGTTGAACCCCCCAGAAACAGCTGACCAGACAAAGGTTAACTCTTGAATCCCAGGCATCAGCCTGGGAATCCAGCATGGGACTGATCAAGACCCCCTGAATCTGGGTGTCAGTGAGGAGGCCTAGGTAATCTATTGAGCCTTGGCCAGCAGATCAGTACCCATCCCAAGTATACACACGGACTCTGGACTCCCATAGAACAATGTGAGGTGCACTCTCACTCTGAACTCTTGGGGAAGGGTCTAGGCCCTGCCCTATATGAAATGACAGACTATGGGCACCCCCATGGAGGGCCTCACCCTTCCTGGGGGAATGAGGGGATAACGGGGGGGATGGGGGGAGGGCACGGGAGGAGGGGCGGGAAAGGGAGAGGGACTTGGAACTGACTTGTGAAGTAACCTTGTTTCTTATCTAAATTTAAAATGGAAAATAAAAAAATACTAATAAAAAAAGAAGTTGAAGCAGAAACCATGAAAAAAAAAAGAAGTAGAATCCCAGACCAAATCAACCCTGCCTCAATGGGAATGTTGTCCAGCAGATGGCACTCATGGCACACAATAAGCAAAGACTAGAAAAGCAAGTGCAGAGATCCTCCAGTAAGGGAGTTTCCAGACTCCCTCAGGATTTCCTCCTCTCACTTACCTGAATGAAACCCTTTTATCTAAATATTTTGTAACATTTCCAATGCAGGGCCCAAGAAGAAGTGATTACAGACCATTATAATTTTTTTTTCTTGAACCCAAGTCACTCTCTTGAGAATGTCACAGAAACAAAAACAGAAATGCCACAATCCAGGACTTTTTTTTTATTTTCCACAAATGCAGTTACTTTTACAGTGCAATCAATTCCACAGGTTTAAAATTGGGAAACAACAATCTTTCATTAAGGTGGGGTGGACAGATATATCAATAGTCTTGAAAACTTAACCCACCACATTTATGGATGTCCTGTACCCTCAGGTTGTCTGGAGACAGGTAGAAAATGGACACCTACTATGCTGTAACACATATAGTGTTCGGACTTAAGTGTCACTCCTGATCAAATCTCCCTGATACAAGCTGTGATCATCAGGCTGTGTTCAGCACTTACAGAGAACAAGAGTAACCAAAGAGCAAGAGCAGATACACTTTAGCAATCCATTCTGGTTTGGGAGGTGGATCCCAACTGTGGGTTCCTTAGAATTCCTTTTCAGGTTTTCCAGTCTGTAAAACCTATGTTGTCTTTTTTTTTTTGGTTTTTCGAGACAGGGTTTCTTTGTATTGTTTTGGAGGCTATCGGTCCAGCCCAGCCTCGAACTCACAGAGATCTGCCTGCCTCTGCCTCCCGAGTGTTGGGATAAAAGGCATGTGCCACCACCGCCCAGCCCTATGTTGTCTTTGTACATAAATGGTTCTGTTTTTTGTTGTTGTTGTTGTAACTTTTGTTTTAACTTAATGACAATTTGCTACAGGACGAAAATGCATAAACTAACCCAATCACACATACTATGACAGAAATGTGACTTTGATGTTCACTGGGAACAGATGCGAAGAAACACAGGAAAATTGGCCAGACAATCTCTCAAGAAACTCAGGGCAGAACTTCATTGGTATTTTCTGATTAGTACAGTGGTTGCTATCATCACAAGACAGGGTGGAGGACAGAGAACAAGAGGAATGTGACAAGGGTCAGATAATCCTTTCGGTGCCTGAAAACTGATTCACTCCCTAAGGACATCATATAAGAGAATATAAGAGTTGTCAATCAACAGCATTTTTAATAAGTCATCTTCACACCTCCTCCTTGTTATTGTTGAACCAGAAAATTAAACACTGTTCTCTTGAATACACATGAAGAGCAGCCCCTGGGAACTCAGTTGTTACTCAGGTCCTGTCTCCATGAGGCCCTGAACAAGATCTGGTTATATACAAACTGCCCATTGTCTGGGATTCTGAGGCTTTCACAATCCTAAGACAAAATATTTCTCCTGTGTGTGGTTAGAACACCGGAGCGTGACAGCCACTTATGGTGACTTGTTGGCCACATTTTAAGAAACTACATTGTGTTGCTACTAAGATTTGAACTAATTTACATTCCTACAAGCAATGTATGAGGTTTCCATGTTCTCCAAGTCCATGACAACCCTCTTTCCATAAGTCCTTTCTGTGATATCCATATAAATTTGATATATCTTAGTTATGGTTTCTATTGTTGTGAGAAGACAACATGATAATGGACACACCAATAAAGAAAAATCATTTAATTCCAGGTGCTTAGCTGAATACTGGAATTCAGCAAGTCTCATTATCTCACTACAGAGAGCAAGTTCTCAGTCTGAAGATAAAAATATTACCCTCATAGCTGAAGAAGTCTCAGGAACTTATATGCCCTTCATTAGTGAGACCCACACAGTGCAACTATCACTTAACAAAATGAGCAATAGAAAGGAAAGTTACTCCTGTTTATAAACCATGACATGGAAATCTGAGTTGAAATGAACACCAAAACATGAATTCTGTTTACAAGTATCAACAAGGAAGTAGATGACAACTGGAAAATGGTATAATTTTATGCCAGTTTTTTCTGACATAAACATCATAACCTCCAGCACATTTACAAATTACCCAAGACCTGTCTTTTCCAGGCTCCACTACAGAGCTTTCTATATAGCAGGAAGACATGCAAATTACCCTCTCTCTGCTCATAAAGCAGCCCAGACCTGACTTTACAACCCAGGCAGAGGAGCCTAGCTGTGCATCCCAAGATTTCATTCAGTGTTCAGTATGGATTTGGGGCTGAGCTGGCTTTTCCTGGTTGCTCTTTTAAAAGGTAATTTATGGGGAGAAGTAGATTCTGAATGTGTGACTGGGCATGAATATGAGGGAAAATGGAAACGTATGATGATTTGTTGATGAGGAACTTTTTCTTATGTTTCCAGGTGTCCAGTGTGAGGTGCAGCTGGTGGAATCTGGAGGTGGCCTGGTGAATCCTGGGGGGTCCCTGAATCTCAACTGTGCAGCCTCTGGATTCACTTTCAATAACTACTGGATGAGCTGGGTCCGCCAGGCACCTGGGAAGGGCCTGGAATGGGTTGCAAATATTAACAAAGATAGCAGTACCACAAACTATGCATCATCCGTTAAGGGCCGATTCACCATCTCCAGAGACAATGCCAAGAACACTCTGTACCTGCAACTTAACAGTGTGAAGTCTGAGGACACTGCCACTTATTACTGTGCTAGAGACACACTGAGAGGATCTCAGTGTGAACCCAGACATAAACCTCACTGTGAGACTGCTCACAGCCACCAGGGGGCACACAGCACATGCAGAACACTCATCCATCCTAAAGACTGTAAAAGGCATAATTGAGCATTCTCTGCAGCTTAGGCTCCTTTCATCTTACATTTCCCAGAAAGTCTCTCTAAATATGTCTGTTGTGGGAGACTTTTGTCCTCAATACCTCTCCTTTGTTTCTGCTATTATTTAGGAAAGGAGGCAGAGTCTCAGATCAACAAAATGCAAAGTGACAAACATGAGGGTAAAAACATCTCCATCTACATCACTGAAATCACATTAGGAAATTCTTGGGTATTCCTGCATTTTTTTCTCATATTCAAGGAGATCCTTGGTCCATTTTTTTTATTTGAGTAACACTTAAATTTAAAGAGAAATCAAGGGGAAGATAGGGCCAAAATACAGGTAATTAAATCTTACCAAGAATGGAACATTACCTCCTCTCCCTGACAATGGTGTACATCAGGTTCACATATGATCCAGCTGTGATTTTAGCTAATTGGTTTTATTATTACTCCATGAAATTCGTATCTGCTCTTCATGGGATTTGTATAAACCCATTCTTCAATAAAGTCAGTCCAGTTTCTGTGTGCAGACAGCATTTCAAAGATGCTTTATCGTCTTCTACAGGAACTGAATATGGTGTTGCACAACAAGGAAGGTATTGAACATATGCATCTGATCACATGCATATGAAAAGTGAGATATTCACAGCATATAGAAAGGTTAACCCATAACTTTTCCCCTTTCTGTCCAACCAAAGATGAAGGGTTTAAATTTAACATATAAAATAAGAATTACAGTTACCATATATATTCCATTTATAACTGAGAGAATTGAGGAAAGTATCCTATCTTGTTGAGTTTAAACTTTAATTTTTAATTTACCTTTTCACCACAAGTAAGAAAATATAAAGGGGAAAATGTTGCAGGAATTCTGTCATTGGCCTGATGGCCAAATTTAAGGTGATGGTTAGTCCAAAGGGCATAATTTTTATTGGTTGTTATGTAACCAAAACCCCCAAATAAAAGAGCAGAGTGGCACTAAGCATGCTCACTTTGGTGTGGCTATGCTGACCTTGAGCCATGGAAGTATGCATGGCTGACTACTTGGGGCTCATCCCTTTGGAACAAGACAATTCAAGGTGGCATTGGCGGCTGCATCGGTGATGAAGTATCTTCTGTACCCATAGCAGTGCAGCAGCTTTTTTTCTGTCCTGGGACTGTAGTACATTGATTCTGACTTGTCTATTAATAAACGCTACTTGACACCAACTGCCTTCCTTTATCCACTTGTTCAGGTATCATTGTGGCCAGAACAGTGGGATTCCAAACTATGAATGTAAGAGACCAGTTTGTGTTATCAGGAGCCCTGCATGCTCCCTGACCTGTTTCCTGAAGCTGGATTGTCTTTGTCTCAAGTCTACACTGACAATGAATGACACTGAGTAGATGCCAGTGTACAGTGCACAGTGACCCTACACATACATACAGAGTAACATGTAATTTTCTGTTGTCAGCAGTATCAAGGCCCACTTAGGTCTTGTCTTGATTCTTAGCTGTGTCATAAATTTAACATGTCTGAATACAAATGTTTCTGTCTGTGTGCTTTTCCATGTTGTTTTGCTTTGATTTTAAATTAGGAGAATGCACATTCAACGTGGCTGTGTAGGGCCTAAATGTGAGGAAAAGCCATTGAGACCATGTCTACAATCTGATTATTTTATTAAAGCATTAATTATGAAAAGAAAAAAGAAAGACCAAACACAGTGGACAGTGTGATTCTCTGGTGTAAATAGTGTTATTAACTTATTTTAATTCACTCAAATAAAGTCAGAAAGTTGTAAAAACAGCACACAGTAACTTGAAAACCCAATATCTTTCTCATCTGACTTGCCTATATCACATACATGAGCATCCCCAGGATGGGAGTTGATTGGGGTGTCTGTTTTCCTACCAGTGTCTTTAGTTTCCTTCTGGAATTTATTTTCGTAGTTCATTTTTCTTCCTTATCATCTTGGACTTTTTTATAAGATCACATAATACTTAGGAAGTGTCTCCTGCACCAAGCAAAGAGGGACAGAAATTTCTTGTCCTCCATGGCATGGTGCCCTTCTGCTCTAGTACTTGCAATGTTATGTGTCTATGACATCATGAACTTTCTTGCTAAAGTATAAACCATATTGATAGGGCAGAAAGGAAAGAGGTTTCTCATATCTGTGAGCTCTAGGGAACCATCAACAGAAATATAAAGAGTTATTATTGTTAGATATGAACTTTCTGGGCTTTTGCAAGCTGCATAGGACTGAATTCTGTGGGGACAGATAGGATTTCAAGAGGAGATAAAGTTCCATCCTCCACAGAACTCCATCTTCTGTATGCCATGATGGATTGCAGTCACAAAAGATTTCTAGAACAATCTTCTAGACCTGTAATTGATTGTGGAGACATTATACATTTATCTACAATGATTTCAGAGCAATCACTACATGGGAATGAGGTAAATCTATTGGAAACCATGTTCTGTCAAAAAAACAGAGGCACACAGTACAGTGTTGTATATTATGATTTTCAAACAACAGCAGTCCATATGATCAATAACAATGCTAAACATTTTTGCATGATACAGCAAAAAGGAAACACTAAATATTAGTGATGGAAACATGAAGAAATGGTGCACATGGGCCAACAAGAGTGTTTCCTGATTCTACTTAGAGTTTATTCCTCTGAGTTAACCACATACAAGACACAGGAGTCTACATCCTATGGCAGTCAGAACTCTCCCTGAGAAGGATACAATGGTATTTAATTCCTAGAATCAATGTCATTCTCTTGGGAATGCTACAAGTAAAGAAATATCCCAGTTCAAAGACTCTGAAGAAGCACAAAGATAGTTTATCTCATAGTGGAATGAATTTTTCTATTGGAAAATCAGGAGCTGTGTGGTTCTATAGCAAATGGGGTTCAAGAACAGAAAGGAGACTAGTGCATGTAAACCAGAAGCTATCTTAAATTGATAACATCTTCCAGATGAAGAATAATATTTATCTAAGGGAGTCTAACTAAGGAAAACAAACACTCTTAGCATAGGCTGAGGTCCATCAGCAGATGTCATCAGGAATCCTTTCAAATATATTTGGGAGGTTCCCTGTCTCATGATAACACATGGTTTTATTAACATTTTATACATTTATTTATATTATATTTTATCCTATGGTTCCTTTTCCTATATAGTACACCTTCTAATTTTGTGTTTTTATGGTATTTCTGAGTAGGTAAAAATTGGGTGGCATCTGCATCTACACTTGTCACTTGTGCCTTTTCTTGGGCTCTTTTCTTTGAGTTTGTTTGTTTTTTTCTTTGTTCTACTTTGTTAGTTTTTTATCTCATTTTACTTTACTGTATTTTGTTCACTAGGAGCATGTTTGTTTTCAAAACACATCAAGGTGGTGTATACTGATGGGGAGGATTTGGGATTTGAGGTGGAATGAGAGAGTATGGGATGCAGGTGTTTATATCAGCATGTGTTTCCTCCGCTTTACACAGTCTTTATGGAGCAAAAAGTATGTGTCAACCCTATGCTACAACAATATGACAGTGTGGTAAATTTCTGGGAAAGATGGAAAGCCATCACACAGCTGGAAAATGGCAGCAAATTTTGAACAGTGCTTGTTAATCAGAACCGGTAACTCTGGAAACCAAGTATGAAAAGAAGGTTGGCCCTGACATGAGACTTAAAAAACAGAAGCAACAGGTATGTTCATAGCAGCATTTTTGTAAAACCTAGTACAGGAAAACAAACTGCATGTCTTTCACCTATAGAATGGATCATGAAAATGTGGTACATTTACAGAATGGAGTAGTACACAATAGTAAAAAATGATGACCTCCTAAAATATGCATACTAATGAACAGAATTAAACAAAAACATCTTGAGTGAGGTAACCCATACCCAAAAAGTGAAATAGAGTATATTTGCACACATAAATGTATACCATACATAAAGCAATAGATACAGAGCCTACAGTCCATAACCCCAGAAATGCTTGAATCCTCTTCCAGAAACAGATAGAAACAGGTATAGAAATCCACAAGTAAGCATTGGGCCAAGGCCCTGTAGTACAACCAAAGTAAAGGAGGAGCCATAATATGAACAAAGGAGTGAAGGGCATAATGGGGAAGCCCACAGAATCAGCTGACACAAGCTACTGAGAGATCACTGACTCAGGTCTTGCAAATGGAGGGCCTGCATGAAACCAAACTGGACTTCTTAAATAGGAGATGATGGTGTGGCGGGGGCAGTACATGAGGCCACATGCAGTGGGACCAATACCTGACTCTAATCCACAAGCTGACTCAGTTGAACACATTATATATGGAGAGATACCTTGCTCAGCTAGACACAGCAGCACAGGAAGGCACCTTGGTCCTGCCTCAATGCGATGATTGGATAGAATTTGTAAATTCCTAGTGAGGACTTACACTTTCCAAGGAGCATAAGGAGGTGGGGATAAGTTGGGGGGAAGCAGGAGATGAGGAAGGAGGGTAAAGTGGGTTTGGATTGTAAAAATAATAAGTAAAACAAAATTATATAAAGTGATAAGAAATAAATTTATTGTGAAAAAGCAAAAAAAAATACACAATAGAAGAATTTGGTGGGTAGCTTGGGCTAGGAATTGGAGGTGAGTTCATGCCAAGATGGGTTTCCTGTGATCTTTGTATTCCACATGCTCTATTCCATACTCACACTGTAGGAAGTCATAGGCAATGATGGTTGTGTTTTAATACGAAAACAGAGTGCTATCCTCCCTAACATTTTATAGGGATAATAAAGACTCCCCACATTCAAAAGCATCTTCTAACTCTAGGATAAATTACCTCCTCCTGGACTGTGGGAGCTCACATCACCCTCACAGGATGCAACCTCTGATAAAAGTGGTGTAACCTAGAAGATGAATCTGTTGCATCTTCTGTACCTGGTGACAGTCATTCATGGTGAGTGTGACCATTTCATCCATGTGTCCATAAGGGGATATGATAACATGTGATTGACACAATTGATTCTTTTTGTCTGAAGGTGTCTTGTCCCAGATCCAGCTTCAGGAGTCAAGACCTGGCCTGGTGAAACCCTCACAATCGCTGTCCCTCACTTGCCCTGTCACTGGATATTCCATTACCAGTTAATACTGGTAGAGCTGGATCAGGCAGTCCCCAGAGAAGCTGGAGTGGATAGGGTACGTAGGTTATGGTGGTAGCACTGACTATAACCCATCCCTCAAGAGCCTCATCTCCATCATGAGAGAAACATTCAAGAACCATTTCTTCCTGCAGCTGAACTCTTTGAACACTGAGGACACAGCCACATATTACTGTGCAAGAGACACAGTGAGGGAACTGCATCCTGTGACCATACACAAACCTCCCTGCAGAGGAGCTCTGGGCAATCAGTGGGTGCTCAGCCATCACCAAGCCCAGTAACTCTAAGACCTCAAAGCAGTGAAAGAAAAACAGCAGATTTCCTCTGACATTGTTTCTTACTCCTTAATGGCAGAGAAGAAAGGTGGTTTTTTTCTCTCTCTGATGCTGAAATTCTGTGTTTTTATCAAGGCACATTTATTCACTTCTCACTGTGTATCTCAAGACAGATTACACAGTAATGTTTCTTGTCCTTTTTTGTGGTTCTAGCATTTACCATCTGAGCCATCTCTCTGGTCTATGGATTATATTATTCACATATGATCATCTTTTTGAAATTCAGCTGAACTTGGCATTGCAGTAGTTATCACCTTTAACCATATCAATCAATTCTTCTCTTTGTTCTCTTCCTTCCATCCTCAGATACATCTTCATGTCCTAGCACTTCCTAGAGAATTAACAGGAAGCAGTTGATGCTGTGATTAAGGAATGTGCCACACACTGTATGGGGTCCACACATCACTGCAGCTGTATTATCTACCACATAAGGTGGGGCGTGGCTTTTCTGAGGTCAAGTGTGCATGGCTTATTTACAAAGCCTACTCAGAACTACTGGATGGCCCTCATGTCATATGACTGTTCATGTGAGTTTACTCTCAAAATAGCAGGTTCCTTGCTGCTTAACAAATATCCTATGGACCCTTGGATACATCTTATTCTGTGACAATTACGCTTTGCCAATTTTCTTTTCTTTTTTTTGGTTTTTATGAGACAGGGTTTCTCTGTATTGTTTTGGAGGCTGTCGGTCCAGCCTGGCCTCGAACTCACAGAGATCTGCCTGCCTCTGCCTCCCGAGTGCTGGGATTAAAGGCGTGTGCCACCACCGCCCGGCTGTCTTTGCCTATTTTCTAATGAGAATATCATTATGAGACCGTGGAGCAACTAACAAATCCATTTGCCACTATCGCGGTAATCGAGGCTATATAGGGAAAAACAATATATTTATTTATCAGAGAGAGAGAGAGTCGCACATACCAGGAGTTAGAAGCGTGGCTGGCTTCCAGGAGAAAAAAAGGGAGGCCCCTTTTCCTTTCACTACCTTTTATCTCTACCTTGACCCCGCCCTGTTGGGCGGGTAGCTTTGTGGGGTTCACTCCTACAATTCCCCTTTTAGTCTAAATAGAAGATTTAAATTTGATACAAACTCAAACATATGCAACATATATACATAGAGGGTGATAATTAAGTTATAATCTACTTATCCTAAACTAAACATATCCATTCCACCTAAATTCTAAACTTATCCGAAAGGGATGCCTAAGTCTGAACACCTCCTTCCGGTTCCAACCCTAAATAATTGCAAATTACACTAACAGGGGTAAACTATCCTTTTATGTCAATAGTAGGGAGAGGGGACGTGGAATTCTCAAAGTTACTTCCTGCTGAAGTGGGACGATGACAATCATGGGGACCTGTGGGAAAAAATTGTTAGTATAACAAGAGTCTTAAATAGGTCGTTTTGCAGGAGAGGCTTGACTGAAGTTCTGGATTAGATTTCTGATTTTGATTGAAGCTCTTGTCTGAAGCTCTGATCAGATTGTAGAAGATGCACTGTATCAGTTTCTTGGCCTGACGATGTGTCGGGTGATGTAGTTCCAAGCTGGTTTCAGGATGGTGCCTGTCAGGTGGGGTCGATGATGTGGGGCATTTCAGATGTATCCAGTCGAATCAGGCAGAGTTGGGAAAGTGAATCCACATTGTCTTTCTGAAGCAGTTGAAGATCACTGTCAAGAAATCCCTTTGTCTCTAGAAAACTGAAATATTAATGTTAACACAGAAATTCTTAACTTCTATGTGTATGAATACTGGAAAAGGCAACCCTGAGGAAGATAATACACATGAAGAAGATTAGAGTTTTAGAAAAATCAAATATACACAGATGACAGTCCCCATATATGTATGTCTTTTTTTTATGTTGTTTCTGTCTTATATCAATGGCTCTTTGATATAATACAGAAAGTCTGAAGTACATTTTAACAATATGCTTGGGTTTAAAGTAGGAGAGCCAATCCAACTCCAAAGCCAGCAATAATTAAATGAATTGGGACTCAGGCATATTAAGAAGTGGAAGAAATAGAAATTATAATAACACAATACAGAGATGTAGACATTGATAACACATCACATTATTTCATGTTTGGTGGTCCTCTGAGTAGCTATCCTTTCTTCTTTAGGTATCCATATACCTAGCGTTTTCTAATTGTCCTGTAAAGACACAAACAGAATACTTCTCTTTCCTTTTATGAGGTCTCCTTATGCTTAGCAGACCTTGTAGATGAGCTGTCATCCTTCCTCCTCCTGAGACGTTTTCTGTTCTGATCGAATCTTAATTAATTTAGATGGGATCCAAAGCTTTTCTTCTCCTGTGGAAACAAAAGCATAGCCCCTTCCCCAACGTAACACATATCCTGGTTTCCAGACTGAGGTCATAACATCCTTAAAATACACTGGTTGGTTCAATTCAGAAGTCTTCTCTGTAGTCCAGTGTCTTTCTGCTGCAGTTTGTCCTTTTTCATCAGCATTAAGAAAATTCAATGTTAGTAAAGCATTGTGTAACCTGTGTTTAGGGGTCTTTGTTCTCCCCGGCTGCTTATGAAGCATTTCTTTTAAGGTTCGGTTAGATCTTTCAATCACTGCTTGTCCTGTGGGATTGTAAGGTATACCAGTTACATGTTTTATATTATAATATTTGAAGAATTGTTCCAATTTACTGGAGACATATGCTGGAGCATTGTCAGTTTTTATCGTTTTAGGTATACCCATAACAGCCATCACCTCTAAGAGGTGTGTAATAACAGAGTCAGCCTTTTCAGAGCTGAGGGCAGTAGCCCATTGGAATCCTGAGAACGTGTCTATGGTATGGTGTACATATTTTAAACTGCCAAATTCTGGGAAGTGAAATACATCCATTTGCCAAAGTTCATTTCTATGAATACCTTTAGGATTACAACCTGCTGGTAATGGAGTTTGATTGTAGAAGGAGCAACTGGGGCAATTTTTTACTATTTCTTTGGCTTGTTGCCAGGTGATAGAAAAATCCTTCTTTAAACCTTTGCTGTTGACATGGTGTTTCTTATGAAATTCTGAAGCTTCCAACACATTACCTACTAACAAACGATCAATTTCATCATTGCCTTGTGCCAGAGGACCTGGCAAACCTGTATGGGACCTGATGTGTGTTATATATATAGGATGAGTCCTGTTTCTGATGGTTTCCTGTAATTGTAAAAATAATGAGGTTAATTCTGTACTATCAGGAACAAATTGTGCAGTCTCAATATGCAAGACAACTCTTTCCGCATACTGAGAATCCGTGACTATATTGAGAGGCTCTGTAAAGTCTTTAAGTACCATGAGAATGGCATATAACTCTGCCTTTTGTACGGAGTTGTAAGGGCTTTGAACTACTTTACTTATATTTCCTGATTTATACCCTGCCTTACCTGATTTGTTTGCATCCGTGTAGAAGGTAAGAACTCCAGAAATAGGTGTTTGTCTCACGATACGTGGAAGAATCCAAATTGTTTTCTTTATGAATTTTATTCTCTCTGTTTTGGGATAGTTATTACTAATAGTTCCCAAAAAGTCACTGCAAGCTATTTGCCAATACTCATTATCTTTCCATAAGGAGGAAATTTCATCATTTGTTAAAGGTACAATAATTTCAGCTGGATCTTTCCCAGTCAATTGATGAAGCCTTTACTTACCTTTTAATATCAAATCAGAGATCTTTTCTATATATGTTTTCAATTTTTTATTCTGTTTATGTGGCAGAAATACCCATTCTAGTATGATGTCTTCCCTCTGCATTAATATTCCTGAGGGGTATTCTCTAGATGGTAAAATAACTAGAATACAATCCAGGTTTGGATCCACACGGTCCACATATGCTTCTAATATTCTCTTTTCTACCCATTCTAATTCTTTTTCAGCCTCAGCTGATAGTACTCGTGGGCTGTTTAGATCTTTATCTCCTTTTAAAGCCATTTTCAAATGTTTCAAATCATGCCCTTCTACACCGATAATTGTCTGTAATTGAGAGATTTCACCTAATAGTTTTTGAAGATCATTAAGAGTCCGGTAACGATCTCTTCTAATCTGTACTTTCTGTGGTCTAATTTTCTGAGCATCTATTTTATAACCTAAATAGTTAATAGAATCTCCTCTTTGTATTTTTTCTGGGGAAATTTGTAATCCCCAGCGAGGCAAAGTTTCTTTTACTGCTTCAAACATCTTTTCCAATGTATCCTTATTTGAATCAGACAATAATATGTCATCCATATAATGATATATTAACGAATGTGGAAATTTTTTACGAATTATTTCTAGAGGTTTATTCACAAAATATTGACACAAAGTTGGACTGTTTAACATACCTTGAGGTAGTACCTTCCACTGGAATCTCTGTACCGGACGGGAATTATTATAGGTAGGTTCTGTGAAGGCGAACTTTTCTCTGTCGTTTTCTTGTAACGGTATGGTGAAGAAACAATCTTTTAAGTCTATAACTATAATTGGCCAATCCTTAGGAATTAGAGAAGGTAACGGCATCCCAGGTTGTAGAGACCCCATAGGCTGAATTACCTTGTTGATGGCTCTAAGATCAGTAACCATTCTCCACTTACCAGACTTCTTCTTGACAACAAAAACAGGTGAATTCCATGCACTAGTTGATTCCTCAATATGTCCAGCATCTAACTGTTCCTGAACTAACTTCTCCAAAGCCTCTAACTTCTCAGATGTCATAGGCCATTGACCCACCCAGACGGGTTCATCTGTCAGCCATTTTAAGGGTAGAGCTTTTGGTTGCTCTGTTGGTTTGGCACTAGCATCTTGCATCTGTACAGCCTGTACATTTGGCATCTGTTTTCTGTACTGCCTTACTTTATTCTTTGTACCACTAGAAGCTTGTCTATGATTCCTAGCTGATACAGGAGGAATGTTAATCTGTGTATTCCATTGCTGGAGTAGATCACGACCCCAGAGGTTTATAGCAATATCTGCAACGTATGGCTTTAACCTTCCTCTCTGTCCTTCTGGCCCAATAAAGTCAATCCATCTAACGCTCTGTTTAACTTCAGATAGGGTTCCAATCCCTAAGAATTGAACATTAGCCTCTTTTAAAGCCCAGTCGTGTGGCCAGGACTGCTGATTAAGGATAGTGACATCACTGCCTGTGTCCAGTAAACCGTAAATTACCTTATTATTTACCTTAACTGCCAGCTTGGGTCTATGATATTGTATAGAAGTTTGCCAAAATATATGTTTTGTATCTCCTCCTGATGTAATTGATTCATCCTCTGGAGCTAATGTATTGTCCAGTGCCGTATAATTTACAATGGGCAGTGGATCTTCTAATTGTCCTGGGAGAGGCTGTCCTCCACTGTCACTGGGAATGACCGGATAATCTCTCTTTTGGGGCTCGGTTGAGCCCCTGAGATCCGTTTTTTGGCTTTAAAGATCTACCTTGTCTATCTGTTGTGGATCTGCATTCATTTGTCCAATGCCGGCCTTTTCCACACCTCCTGCAGAGACCAGGAGGTTGAGGCCTTCTGTTTGACACATTCCTGGTAGAAGAATTATTCCTAGGAATGTGTTGTCTACAGTTCCTACTCAGATGTCCCATTTTACCACAATTAAAACATCTAAAGTTTTGATGTCTTTTAAAATTTCTAGAGATTGCTTGCCCAACCCAATTTGGTATCTCCTCTTGGGTAGGCCATATTTCATCCTGATTCCTCCTAAATCCTTTAGAAATGGCTTCTCCTATCCAAGTTCCTGCCTCTGGATTGTCATACTCAACATTAGTTGTATATAAGACCCATTCCTCCAATGGTGCTGATCTTACCTTTAATGGCCACAGTATCTGTTTGTAATGTGGGTTTGCATTCTCGTAAGCCAACGATTCTGTAAGAAGTCGCCTAATATTAGGATCAGTTATTTGTAAATCTACTGCTCTGGATAATCTTTGTAAGAATTCAGAGAATCTTTCTCTCGGACCCTGTATCACTTTCGAGTATGCTTCAACTCTTTCCCCTGGTTCACGAACCTTATCCAAAGCATTTAGTGCTGCTGTTTTGCATAAATCAAATGTACGCTCATCATAACCAGCTTGGACCTGCGGGTCAGAAAATTGCTTCTCTCCCATAATCTTACTTTCAGAAGCATCAAAGCCATCCTTCAAACCTTGAAGTTCAAGGGCCTTGGCTTCCTGTCTCCACAAAGCTTTCCACTGTATTTGTGTAGACTGGTCCAACACTGCAGATATTAAATCATTCCAATCTGAGGGAGTTATCTTATTAGTAGTTGCCCATGTGTTTAGTAACTGTTTTACATAAGTACTGTGGACCCCAAAAGTCATGATCGCATTTTTAATTGTTTTCATATCTTTTATGGGAATAGGTTCCCATTTCTGTGTAGTGGAACCAGATTGGTGCCTCCGTGATGATGACCTTTCTACTACAGTTACTGGAAAGGCCACCTTAGGATGTCTAGTAGCCATATTTCGTTTATTTCCTAGTGGCCTAGCATCCATTGACTCCACTTCTGATATTTCAGAGGATGTATCTTCTAAAGATTGAAATTTTGCAACCATGTCATCCTTTAAGTCTCGTATTTCCTGCATTAAAAATTGTTCCAATTCCTTGGACTGTTCATTGAGGTCTTCTATTTCCTCCATTAAAAATTGTCCCAAGTCCTCAGATTGTTCATTAAGGTCTTGGATTTTCTGCATTAAAGATTGTTTTAACTCTTTGGATTGTTCAGTTAAACGAAATTCCAAGCTTTTCATACCATCCTCCCTAAAAACTCCAAAGGCATCTATTTTTCCTTCCAGAAAACACATTCGATCCGCTAGATTGCCATTATTATCAGACATAGATTGAATCGACCCTGCTAATTTTGAAAATTCCTCCTGGTTATATTCCATTTTAGCCATAAATGTAGTGGACATCGAATTGAATGTGTCTCGAAGGTTGTCCTGGTCAAATTTAACCAAGTCCCCTTGTTCCTGAATTTTTAACTCTAACTTTTTAATTGACTCTGCTAAATTGGAAAGTTCCACCTGGTTAGAGTCAGTCTTAGCGGACATTGAATTAAATGTAGCCAAATCCACTTGTTCCTGAATTTTTGACTCTAATTTTTGAAACATAAGCTCATGTTTCTTCCAAGTGATTATATGTATTAATACACTAATCACAAGCATGGCACACATATACGTAAGAAAAATATCATAATTGTCTTTTACCACATAATCCATCACATTGGTAATGAAATCTCCAAAATCCTGCAGTGTTAAATTACCTGCCATGTTATAATTAGATGTTCTTACCATCAATCGGTGATTCCTAAATTGGAAAAATTCACCTCCTTTATTATCTCAAATTAAAATACCTGTAGTTACCGTGCTTGGCCAGCAGATGGCGGAGGTGTACTGCTAAACGCTACCTCTCCGCGGAAAATCAGATGCTCCCAAGGAACATGTGAAAGCTTAATGGGCAGATTTGGGAAGGCAGATTCACCGCACAGCAGTGGAGCTTGCAAAGGCTCTGGTACAAAAGTCCCCGGTTCTGTTTGGCGGGCGGCAGCGGGGGGGAGGGAGCGGGCAACCGATGGCCGGTATGCTGGCGGCTGGAACGCGCGGGCGGTCAGCAACTGGGAGTTGCAGCAGTGGGCTGTGAGCAGCACGTGTGGCGTTGGCGGGCGGGCGGCAAAGGGGTCTGAGTCCCCGGTTCTGCGCGCTTAGCGGGCGGCAGGAGCGCAGAACGATCGCGGGGGGGGGGAGGGGGGCAGCTCCGGGCGCAGAGCGGTGGCGGCAGCGCACAGCAGCGCAAGGGCGGCGGTGGCGGCAGCGGTGGTGGCGGGGGATGCCCAATGATCACGCTCAGCGGTTGACTGTGTCCGTGCAGGGTACACACAGCGATAGACTGCTGCGGTGTCCGCGATAGACTATTGCGGTGTCCGCAAACGGGCGAACAGCACGCGGCAGCTGTGGACAGCAAGCATGGGGGCGCTGGGCGGCAGCGGCCGGCGGGGCAGCAGGGCTTGTGGGGAAGGGAAAACAGCTCCGCGTGGAGAGGCCAATTGCTCTATTTGCAGTCCAGCTGCATGTACGCGCAGCGGCCGACTGGGGCGGGCAGCGGGGCCGCGGGCGATGTACCCACCGTGGCTGGAGCGAACTAGCACTCACCTCGGGATGCCGAATTCAGGCGGTTTCCCAGGCGTGGGCTGTAATTCCAAACCACTTCTGCCACCAGATATCGCGGTAATCGAGGCTATATAGGGAAAAACAATATATTTATTTATCAGAGAGAGAGAGAGTCGCACATACCAGGAGTTAGAAGCGTGGCTGGCTTCCAGGAGAAAAAAAAGGGAGGCCCCTTTTCCTTTCACTACCTTTTATCTCTACCTTGACCCCGCCCTGTTGGGCGGGTAGCTTTGTGGGGTTCACTCCTACATGCCACTTGCTATTTGATCGAATAAACAGAATATAAAACTTTCCATGTTTTCCCACAAAGGTCTGTAATTTTTAGACTTGCTGATGATAGGTTCAGACAATCACAGGGAAATTTAACTGATCCAAAATCTTTGTATTTATTTCCCTTTATAAGTAATGGAATCCAGTCCTTCAATGAATGAAAGTTATTATCTAACATACATGGGAACAGGGTGTGTACTGCTACCAGCTTCCAATGTGTTAATGTTCTTCAAGGAGGTAGTCAAATAACATTTTCACGTATCACAAATTGAGAATTTGCATCTATGTATATATTAATTCAAACCCAATGTCTCATGTAATGATCCCGTTGACTGTGTTTCAAGTACCCCATATTGTGGAAATAGCTGAGTGATCATTTAGGCACATTCCAGGTGATGTCATCTAATGTCTCTCTTCTATCTCCCTTCCATTCTACTTTTGCTGGTGTTTCTTGCTAATATTGCCAGCATGCTTGCTGTGATGGATGTCTCTGTTGCCACTGAAGATAGGAAAGCTGGAATGTTATAGATGAGAGTTAGAGTAACATCAATGGGAGAGGGGATGGGTTTTTGATCAGTGTTAATGATAACAAATTTTGGCATCTGCAAAAGGAAAGGAGAACCAACTGTCACAGGTTTGTATTCTATTTGTAAATAGAGAGATTGGGGTTTAATGGTTCTACAGGGTCTGCACAGGTCTCAGCAACAGGTTGGCTGTTGGTTTACTGTATATAGCTTTTATTATGTTTAAGTATGTCCCTGTTATCCCAGATCTCTCCAAGACCTTTATCATGAAGGGGTGTTGGATTTTGTCAAAGGCTTTTTCAGCATCTAGTGAGATGATCATGTGATTTTTGTTTTTCAGCTTGTTTATATGGTGGATTACGTTGATGGATTTTCGTATGTTGAACCACCCCTGCATCCCTGGGATGAAACCTACTTGATCGGGTTGAATGATTGTTTGATGTGTTCTTGGATCTGATTTGCCAGTATTTTATTGAGTATTTTTGCATCAATGTTTATGAGGGATATTTGTCTGAAGTTCTCTTTCTTAGTTGTATCTTTGTGTGGCTTGGGGATCAGGGTTATTGAAGCCTCATAGAAAGAGTTTGGCAAAGACCCTTCTGCTTCTATTGTGTGGAATACTTTGAGAAGAATTGGTATAAGCTGTTCTTTGAATTTCTGGTAGAATTCTGCACTGAGGCCATCTGGACATGGACTTTTTTTTGGTTGGGAGACTTTTGATGACAGCTTCTATTTCCATAGGGGTTATAGGTCTATTTAAATTGCTTATCTGTTCTTGATTTAGTGTTGGCAAATCAGAGCTGCCCAGGAAGTCATCCATTTTCTTTAAATTTTCGAATTTTGTGGAGTACAGGTTTTCAAAGTATGACCTAATGACTCTCTGGATTTCCTCGGAGTCTGTTGTTATGTCCTCCTTTTCATTTCTGATTTTGTTAATTTGCATGTTCACTCTCTGCTGTTTGGTAAGTTTGGACAAAGGTTTGTCTATCTTGTTGATTTTCTCAAAGAACCAACTCTTCGTTGCATTGATTCTTTGTATTGTTTTCCTGGTTTCTACTTTATTGATTTCAGCCCTCAATTTGATTATTTCCTGGCGTTTACTCCTCCTCGGGGAGTTTGCTTCTTTGTGTTCTAGAGCTTTCAGCTGTGATGTCAATTCTCTGGTATAACTGTTCTCCTGTTTCTTCATGTGAGCACTTAGTGCTATGAACTTCCCCCGTAGCACTGCTTTCAAAGTGTCCCATAGGTTTGGGTATGTAGTGTCTTCATTCTCATTGAATTCGTGGAAGTCTTTTATTTCTTTTTTTTATTTCCTCTTAGACCCAGGGATGGTGCAGTTGAGCATTATTCAATTTCCATTAGTTTGTATGTTTTCTGCGATTTGTGTTGTTGTTGAATTCTAATTTTAAAGCATGGTGGTCTGATAAGATGCATGGAGTTATTCCAATTTTTTGTAGCTGCTGAGGTGTGATATGTTGCCAAGTATGTGGTCGATTTTTGAGAAGGTTCCATATGGTGGTGAGAAGAAGGTATATTATTTTTTATGTGGATGAAATGTTCTATAGATATCTGTTAATCCCTGTAGGGTCATTACTTCTATTAGACCCTTTGCTTCTTTGTTGAGTTTCTGTCTGGTATTCCTGTCTAGTGGTGAGAGTGGTGTGTTGAAATCTCCCACTATAACTGTGTGGGGCTTTAGATGAGATTTAAGTTCTAATAATGTTTCTTTAACAAATGTGGATGCCTTTGTATTTTGGGCATAGATGTTCAGGATAGACACTTCATCTTGGTGGGTTTCACCTGTGATGAGTATGTAATGACCTCCTTCATCTCTTTTGATTGATTTTATTTTAAAGTCTAGTTTGTTAGATATTAGGATTGCTACCCCTGCTTGTTTCTTGGGTCCATTTGATTAAAAAATATTTTCCAACCTTTAACTCTCAGGTAATGTCTGTCTTTGAGGGTGAGGTGTGTTTCTTGTATGCAGCAGAAGGAAGGGTTCTGTCTTCGAATCCATTCTGCTAGTCTGTGTCTTTTTATGGGTGAGTTAAGGCCATTAATATTGAGGGATATTAATGACCATTGATTGCTCATGCTTCTGTGATTTGCGATGGTTGTTGTTGGTGGAATTATGTGTGGAACTTCACCCCTTTGTTCTTTTGGCTGTTGGTAGAGAGGGATTCTCTAATGCTTATGTTTTTCTGGTTGTAGTTAGCTTCCTTGGGTTGGAGTTTCCCTTCCAAAATTTTCTGTAGGGCTGGGCTAGTGGACACATATTGCTTGAATCTAGTTTTGTCATGGAATATCTTGTTTTCTCCGTCTATAGTGATTGAGAGTTTTGCCGGGTATAGTAGTCTGTGCTAGCATCCATGGTCTCTTAGTGTTGGTAGAATATCTATCCAGGACCATCTGGCTTTCAGAGTTGCCATGGAGAAGTCAGGTGTCATTCTGATAGGTCTGCCTTTATATGTTACTTGACCTTTTTCCTTAGCTGCTCTTAATTTCCTTTCTTCATTCTGTATGTTTGGGGTCTTGATTATTATGTGGCGAGGGGATTTTTTTGTGGTCTACTCTGTTTGGTGTTCTGTAGGCTTCTTGTACCTTCATTGGCATGTCTTTCTTAAGGTTGGGAAAGTTTTCTTCTATGATTTTGTTGAATATGCCTTCTGCCCCTTTGAGGTGGATTTCTTCTCCTTCTTCTATACCTATTATTCTTAGGTTTGGTCTTTTCATGGTGTCCCATATTTCCTGGATGTTTTGTGTTAAGGATTTGTTGGATTTAAGGTTTTCTTTGGTTGATAAATCCATTTCTCCTAGTGTATCTTCAACACTTGAGATTATCTCTTCCATCTCTTCTATTCTGTTGGTAATGCTTGTATTGGTAGTGCCTGACTGTTTGTCCAGCTTTTCTATTTTCTGCCTTTCTTCAGATTGTGTTTTTTAATATCTCTATTTCAGTTTTCAACCCTTGCAGTGTTTGCATTGCTTCTTGCAATTTTCTGTTTATTTTTTCCTCCGTTTGTTGCCTTTTATGAATTTTTTGGTTTGTTGTTTTTTCCATTTCTTGCATTTTTGGTTTGCTTTTTGTTCCATTTCTCGCATTTTGTGCTTTGTTTCTTCTTCCATTTCCTGCCTTTTTTGGTTTGTTTCTTCTTCCATTTTTTTTTCATTTTTTTCTTTGTTTTTTCTACCATTTCTTGCATTTTTTGCTTTGTTTCTTCTTCCATTTCTTGCATTTTTTGCTTTGTTTTTTCTTCCATTTCTTGCATTTTTTGCTTCATTTCTTCTTCCATTTCGTGCCTTTTTTGGTTTGTTTTTTCTTCCAATTCTTGAATTTTTGGGCTTGTTTTTCTTCCATTTCTTGCATTTTTTGGTTTGTTTTTTCTTCCATTTTTTGAGGGATTTTCCAATATCCTCTTTTAGGGCCTCTATCATTTTCATGAAAGTTCTTTTAAGGTCGTTCTCTTCTGCTTCCTTTGCGTTGGAATATTGGGGTCTTGCTGGTGTGGTGTCTCTAGAATCTCGCGGTGTCATATTTGTTTTTCTGTTGCTGACTGTGTTTTTGTATTGTCTCTTTCCCATCTCTTCTTCTAGTGGGTGCAGAAAGATCCCCTTACTGGTCTGGGGACCAGAGTTCCCTTTTGGTGGGTGCTAGCAAGTCCAATAATCTGGTGGTTCTTCTATTCCTTGTCCAAATGCTGGTCCCGTGGGTGGAGAAGAAGAACAGGAATCTGGGGTGCTTAGCCTCCTATCTGGTCCCCTGGACCCTATGCTGGGTCCTGTTGTACCTGATCCAGAACAGCTACTCCCCTGTACTCCCAGCCTCCTCTGGGTTCCTGGTCTCGTTGGTGGGAGAGAAGATCTGGAGTCTGGGGTGCTTGGTTCCCAACTGGGATTGGGAGCTTTGTGAAGTTCCCAGGCGATCTGCAGGCACTGGAATACAGGCCTGGAAGCTGGCCTGTTTATCTGAAGCTGCTGGGGGAACAGCTGCTTCCCTGGACTCCCAGCCTCCTCTTGGTTCCTGGTCTCGTTGGTGGGAGAGAAGATCTGGAGTCTGGGGTGCTTGGTTCCCACCGGGATTGGGAGCTCTATGCAGTTCCCAGGTGATCTGCAGGCACTGGAACATAGGCCAGGAAGCCGGCCTGTTTACCTGATGCTGCCCGGGGAACAGCTGCTTCCCTTAAATTAATTTTTAACATTAACCAAATTTCTTATTGTTCTATAGTTTGAGACGTAAATGTATGTCATGCTGTGGAGTCCACAGGGTGTAGAGTCTGCTGCTTTGGCAGAATTTTGAGATCCTGCTTTAATTAAAGGCATAACTTTAGTGTCACAACCACAAGATCCCATATAATCACACAGAAACTTAAATTAATTAAAAAATTTTGTCCTATATTTAAGGCTTATTGCTAATTAGAATTTAGCATTTAAATTAACCCATTTCTATTAATCTATGTATTTCCAGCAGTATCTGGCTTTTACTGGTCTGCTGGAACCTGGTTTCCTGGGGAGCTGGCCTGTGTCTGCTGTGCTCCACCCTTCTTTATGCCTGTATTCATTTCCCCTTCCCTGATAGCTATATTCTACCTTAATATAAGACAAAGAAGCTTTTATTGTGAACCAATGATAACAACTTATAGCCATATATTCATAGCATTCAGAAGGGTTACTAATGATGGTAGTCAATGCAATAGGGAATCGAATATATTTTGTTTACCAGAGAGAGAATCAAACAAGCTGGGAACCCGAAGTGTGGCCGGCTTCCAAAAGAGGAGGTCCTTTTTCCTTTCACTTCCTTTTATCTCTTCCTCTGCTAATTTACTTATCCCTGCCCTCATGGGTGGATAGCTTTGTGGGGTTCACTCCTATAATTCCCCATTTAGTCTAAATATAATATTTAAATTTGATAAAACTCAAACATATACAACATATATACATAGAGTATGATTAGTAAGTTATAATTTACTTATATCCTAAGCTAAACATATACATTCCACCTAAATTCTAAACTTTTCTGAAAGGGATGACCAAGTCTGAACACCGCTTTTCCTGTAATTGTAAAATCAATGAGGTTAATTCAGTGCCTTCATGAAAAAATTCTGCTGTCTCAGTGTGCAAGACAACTCTCTCTGCAAACTGAGAATCCATTACTATATTTAGACGGTCTGGAAAGTATTTAAGGAAAATGAGAATGGCATACAACTCTGCCTTTTGTACAGAGTTAAAAGGGCTTTGAACTGCTGTATTATATTTCCTGATTTAAATCCTGCCTTACCTGATTTGTTTTCATCTGTGTAGAAGGGTAAGAACTCCAGAAATAGGTGTTTGTCTCATGATACACTGGAGAATGCAAATTGTTTTCTTTATGAATTTGATTCTCTCTGTTTCAGGATAATGGTTATTGATCATTCCCAAAAAGTCACTGCAAGATATTTGCTAATACTCTTTATACTTCCATAAAGAGAAAATTTCCTCATTAGTTAAAGGTACAGTAATTTCTACTGGATCTCAGTAGACAAAGTCTTAATTTACCTTTTAATATCGAATCAGAGATCTTTTCTATATATATTTTCAATTTTTTATTCTGTTTATGTGGCAGAATTACCTATTCTAGTATGATGTCTTCCCTGTGCATTAATATTCCTAAAAGGTATTCTCTAGATGGTAAAATAATCAGAATGCAGTCCAGTTTTGGATCTACATGGTTCACATGTGCTTCTAATATTCTTTATTCTACCTATTCTAATTCTTTTTCAGTTTCAGCTGATAGTACTCGTGGACTATTTAGGTCCTTATCTCTTTTGAAGGCCATTTTCAGATGTTTCAAATCATGCACTTCTACTCCAATAATTGTCTGCAATTGAGAGATTTCTCCTAGTAGTTTTTGAAGATCATTAAGAATCTGGTAACTATCTTTTCTTACCTGTACTTTCTGCCATCTAATGTTGAGCGAGTCTATTTCATAACCTAAATAATTAATAGAATCTCCTCATTGTATTTTTATGGTGCAATTTACATTCCCCAGCAAGGTGAAGTTTCCTTTACTGCTTCAAACACCTTTTCCAAATATCCTTATTTGAATCAAACTGTAATATGTCATCCATATAATGATATATTAACTTATGTTGAAATTGTTTATGAATTATTTCTAGAGGTTTAGGAACAAAATATTGACACAAAGTTGGGCTATTTAACATACCTTGTGGCAACACCCTCCACTGGAATACTATACTGGATGAGAATTGTTATAAGTAGGTACAGTGAAGGCGAATCTTTCTCAGTCTTTTTCTTGAAATGGTATAGTTAAGAAGCAATGTTTTAAATCTATAACTATAACTGGACAATATTTAGGTACGAGAGAAGGTAATGGTATCCCAGGTTGTAAAGAGCCCATAGGATGAATCACCTTGTTAATGGCTCTGAGATTACTAACCAACTCCACTTATCAGACTTCTTCTTGATAACAAAAACAGGTGAATTCCATGCACTAGTTGATTCTTCCATATGATCAGCATCTAGCTGTTCCTGAACTAACGTCTCTAAAGCCTCTAACTTCTAAGAGGTCATAGGCCATTGAACTACCCAGACAGGTTCATCTGTTAGCCATTTTAAGGGTTGAGTTTTTGGTTGTTCTGTAGGTTTGGCATTAGCATCATGTTTCTGTACAGCCTGTATATTTGGCATCTGTATTCTGTAATGCCTTACAATATATTTTCTACCATCAAGAGATTGTCTATGATTCATATCTTATACAGAAGGAATGTTAATTTTGGTATTCCATTGCCATAATAAATCACGATCCCAGAGATCAATAGCAATATCTGCGACATATGGCCTCAAACTTCTTCTCTGCTCTTCTGGCCCAATACATTTCATCCATTTGACACTTTGTTTCACATGAGATAAGGTCCTGATTCCTAGAAATTGAACATTTGCATCATTAGAGGGCCCATGTACTGGCCAGATTTCCTGAATTTTTGTTGTTACATATATACCAGTTTCTAAAACCCTGTAAAATAATTTATTATTCATTCTTACAGCTACTTTGGGTCTACGATCGTGTAAAGAAGTTTGCCAGAATATATGTTTTTTGTTTCCTCCAGTATCAACTAGCTCCTCCTCAATAACTAATCTGTTATGCAAAGTGCCATTAGTCTTTAAAACAGGCTGTGGAGTTTCTAATTGTCCTGAGAGAAGCTGTCCTCCACTGTTAGATGGAAAGACTGAATCACCTTTGATCTGTGGGCATCTATGGGGAGGCCCCTGGACATGTTTCCAAGCTTTAAAGGCTTACCTTGTCTGTCTGTAGTTGACTAGCATTCTTGGGTCCAGTTTACTGCTTTTTCCACACCTCTTGCAGAGAACAGGAGGCTGAGGCGTTCTGTGTGAAGTATTTCTGGTAGAAGCATTATTTCTAGGAATGCTTTGTCTACAATTCCTACTCAAATGTCCTATTTTACCACAATTAAAACATCTAGGGTTTCGATGTCTTTTGGACATTTAGAAATGGCCTCTCCTATCCACGTTCCTGTCTCTGGATTTTCATACTCAATATTAGTTGTATATAAGACCCATTCCTCCAATGGTGCTGATCTGATTTTTAATGGCCACAGTATTTGTTTGTATTGTGGGTTTGCATTCCCATGAGACAAAGATTCTGTAAGAAGTCACCTAATACTAGGATCAGTTGTCTGTAAATCTATTGCTCTGGATAATCTTTGTAAGAATTCAGAGAGTGTTTCTCTCTTACCCTGTATCACCTTTGAATATGATCCAAATTTTTTTCCTGGTTCACAGACCTCATCCAAAGCATTTAGTGCTGCTGTTTTGCATAAATGAAATGTATGCTGATCATAATCAGCCTGGACTTGCAGGTCAGAAAATTACTTCTCCCCAATAATCTTACTTTGTGAAGCTTCAAAGCCGACCTTCAAACTTGAAGTTCAAGACAGGCCTTGGTTTCCTGTCTCCACAAAGTTTTCCACTGTATTTGGGAAGACTGGTCCAGCATCGCAGACATTAAATCATAACAATCTGAGGCAGTATTCTTATTAGCAGTAGTCCATGTGCTTAGTAACTGTTTTACATAAGAGCTGTGGACCACATAAGACATTATTGCTTGCTTTATACCTTTCATTTATTTCATGGGACTAGATTCCAATTTATGTGTAGTGGAACAAATTTGGTACCTCCATGATGCTGGCCTTTCTGTCATAATTACTGGAAATGCCACCTTAGGATGTCTATTAGCTTTGCTTAGTTTATTTCCTGGTAGGCTAGCATCTGTTGCCTCAGTGTCTGATATTTCAGATGATGTATCCTCTAAAGATTGAAATTTTGCAACCATGTCATCTCTAAGGTCTTGGATTTCCTGCTTTAAAAATTGTTCCAAGTCCTTGGAGTGTTCATTGAGGTCTTGGATTTCCTGCATTAAAATTTGGAAGGAAGAGGTCAAACTTTCACTGTTTGCAGATGATATGATAGTTTACATCAATGACACAAAGAACTCTACCAGGGAACTCTTACAGCTGATTAACACCTTCAGCAAAGTGGCAGGCAACAAGATCAACTCAAGAAAATCAGTAGCCCTACTATATACAGATGATAAAAGGGCTGAGAAAGAAATCAAAGAAACATCACCCTTTACAATTGCCACAAACAACATAAAATACCTTGGGGTAATGCTAACCAAACAAGTGAAAGACCTGTTTCGCAAGAACTTTGAATCTTTAAAGAAAGAAATTAAAGAAGCCCTCAGAAAATGGAAAGATCTCCCATGCTCTTGGATAGGTAGGATCAATGTAGTAAAAATGGCAATCCTGCCAAAAGCAATCTACAGATTCAATGCAATCCCCATTAAAATCCCAGCACAATTCTTCACAGACCTTGAAAGAACAATAATCAATTTTGTATGGAAAACCAAAACACCCTGTTCAACAAGACAATGTCCAGAGGCATCACCATCCCTGACCTCAAGCTCTATTATAGAGCTATAGTCCTGAAAACAACTTGGTATTGGCACAAATATTGACAGGTAGACCAATGGAAACGAATTGAAAACCCAGATATTAACCCACAAATATACGAACGTCTGATCTTTGACAAAAGCTAAAAATATACAATGGAATAAAGAAAGCATCTTCAACAAATGGTGCTGGCATCACTGGCGGCTGGCATGTAGAAGAATGCGAATCGATCCATGTCTATTGCCATGCACAGAACTTAAGTCCAAATGGATCAAAGATCTCAACATAAATCCAGACACACTGAACCTCTTAGAAGAGAAAGTGGGTGGTACTCTTGAACGAATTGGTACAGGAGACAGCTTCCTGAATATAACACCACTAGCACAGACAGTGAGATCAACAATTAATAAATGGGACCTACTGAAACTGAGAAGCTTCTGTTAGGCAAAGGACACAGTCAGCAAGACAAAAAGGCAGCCCACAAAATGGGAAAAAATATTCACTAATCCCACATCTGACAGAGGGTTGATCTCCAAAATTTACAAAGAACTCAAGAAGCAAGTCTCCAAAACATCAAAGGACCCAATTAAAAAGTGGGCTGCAGAACTAGAGAGTTTTCAATAGAGGAGTCTAAAATGGCTGAGAGGCACTTGAGAAAGTGCTCAACATCCTTAGATCCGGGAAATGCAAATCAAAACAACTCTGAGATACCATCTCACTCCTGTCAGAATGGCTAAAATCAAAAACCCCAATGACAATTTATGCTGGAGAGGATATGGTGAAAGGGGGACACTCCTCCATTGCTGGTGGGAGTGCCAACTGGTTCAGCCACTTTGGAAATCAGTATGGAGATTCCTCAGAAAAATGGGAATAAACCTACCACAAGACCCAGCAACTCCACTTTTAGGCATATATCCAAAAGATGCCCATTCATACACCAAATATGTCTATTCCACTATGTTCACAGCAGCATTATTTGTAATTGCCAGAACTTGGAAGCAACCTAGATGTCCCTCAACCAAAGAGTGGATAGAGAAAATGTGGTACATTTACACAATGGAGTACTATTCTGCAGAAAAAAAAAACAATGGAATCCTGAGATTCGCAGGCAAATTGATGACACTAGAAGAAACCATCCTGAGTGAGGTAACCCAGTCACAAAAAGAGAAACATGGCATGTACTCTCTCAAATATGGATTTTAGACATAGATCTGGTGAGTGCCAGCCTACAATCTTATGGCCAGAGAGTCTGGGAAACAGAAACTTCATTTAGTGGCTGATCGAAGAAGAGGCAGACTCCCTTGGTTAAGTACTGAGCTGAACTCAAGAAAGCCAGTAACACAGAGGGAGGACTGATGAACAAAGGGATTAAGACTGGGCTGGTTTACCCCCCAGAAACAGCTGACCTGACAAAGGTTAACTCTTGAATCACAGGCATCAGCCTGGGAATCCAGCATGGGACTGATCAAGACCCCCTGAATGTTAGTGTCAGTGAGGAGGCCTAAGTAATCTATTGAGCCTTTGGCAGCAGATCAGTACCCATCCAGAGTATACACACGGACTTTGGACTCCCATCCAACAATGTGAGGTGCACCCTCACCCTGAACTCTTGGGAAGGGCCTAGGCCCTGCCCTATATGAAATGACAGACTATGGACACCCCCATGGAGGGCCTCACCCTCCCTGGGAAAATGAGGGGATAATGGGGGGTTGGGGGGAGGGCACGGGAGGAGGGGAGGAAAAAATTTGTTCCAATTCCTTGAACTGTTCAATTAAGCGTGATTCCAAGCTTTTCATACCATCCTCCCTAAAAACTCCAAAGGCATGTATTTTTCCTTCCAGAAAACATATTCGGTCTGCTAGATGGTCATTATTGTCAGACACAGATTGAATTGATCCTGATAATTTGGAAAATTTCCCCTGGCTAGACTCCATCTTAACCATGAATGTAGTGGATATTGAATTAAATGTGTCTCGAGGGTTGTTCTGATTAAATTCCAAATTATCTGTTTTGGTAAGTAAATCTCCTTTTTCCTGAATTTTTGACTCTAATTTTTTAATTGATCCTGCTAATTTGGAAAGTTCCCCCTGGTTAGACTCCATGTTAGCCATAAATGCAAAAGACATTGAATTAAATGTGTCTCGGTGGTTGTTCTGATTAAATTCCAAATTATCCCTTTTGGTAACTAAATCTCCTTGTTCCTGAAATTTTGACTCTAATTTTTGAATAATTTGTACACGTTTCTTCCATGTGATTACATGTATTAACAAACTAATCATGAGCATGGTACACATATTCATATGAAAAATACCATAATTGTCTTTTACTGCATAATCCATTACTTTGGTAACGATATCTCTAGAATCCTGCAGTGTTAAATTACCTGCCATGTTATAATTAAATGTTATTACCACCAATTAGCAATTCCCAAATTGGAAAAATCACCTCTTGTTTTGTCATAGATTAAAATACCTATAGGTACTGCGCTTGGCCAACGGATGGCAGAGGTGCACCACCAAACAAGGTTTCTCTCTGGAAAATCTGATGTTTCCCAAGGAACCTGTGAAAACTCAGCGAACAGATTTTGGGGCAAAGAGGGATTGGGAGAATTTGGGGACAAGGTGCTTTGGTGGCTTTATTAGCTGCTAAGCCTGTGGAAGGGAGAAGTTGGTAAACATAGTTTTTTGGGTCGCTGATGGCTGAAAGTGCACGCAGGTGAGCACAATGGTCTGTGTCTATGATGGCAGCGATGGTGCTGCGGACTGCGAGGATGCCACGGGTGGCGAGGGCATCGCCCCCAGGATACAAAGCGGCAGCCGAAGATGGGTGGTAGACAAACCAGCACACGGTGAGCTGAGATAGCGCGGTCCCGATCTCGCAGATGAAATGGCTGTGTTTCTGGGAGAATGGGATTTGAATGGAGTTCAGGAGTGGTGGAAACTGCGGGCTATGGTGGGAGCCAGCAAGGAGGGAGGGGGAGAAATGTGGGCATGCTCTGGGAGCATGCACGCTGTGTGCAGCCACAAGTGGAATGACAGCCTGGATCTGGAGGAGCAGCAGCCCTTGAGGTGGCTGGAATGCTGATGAGCACTCACCTTAGTTATCGATGGCTGCACTGCGCGGTCTTGGCACACAACCGCAGATGGCTAATGTTCTTTTATTCTGGTGGGCACTTGGGCATGCAGGGGAGGGTGGGGAGGGTTTCACTCACCTCGGGGGCCTGAGCCAGGTGGCCACCAGCCACAGAGGCATGGGCTTCCAATCCACTCAGCTGACACCAGATAATGATGATAGCCGATGCTATAGGGGATACAATATATTTATTTACCAGAGAGAGAAAGTCACACAAGCTAGGAGTTAGAAGCATGGCTGGCTTCCAAAAGAGGAGGTCCTTTTATCTCTACCTGTGCTAATTAACTTGTACCCGCCCTCATGGGCAGATAGCTTTGTGGGGTTCACTCCTACACAGTTACTTTGCCTATACTGAACAGCTTCTAATTTTGTTTTGTTATGGGATTCCTGAGCATGTAAATCAGGTGGTCTCTGCATTCATACCTGTTTCTTTGGCATTTTTTTGGACTCTTTTCCTTCCAGTTTTGGTTTGTTTGGTTTGTCCTGTCCTAAGCTGTTAGATTTTCTTTGCTCTCATTTTAATTTATTTGCTTTTATTCATTAGAAGTCTGTTTGTTTTAAAACACACAACAAGGTGGTGAATATGGATGGAGAGGATTTGGGAGTTGGTGAAGGCAGAGGGGTGAGTTGTGCAGCTGCTTCTACCAGCATGTGTTTCCTTTACATTCCACAGCATGTATGGAGCAAGAAGTGGTTGTGGATTCTGTGCTACAACAATATGACAGCATGCTACCTTTCTGGGAAAATCAGAATCTTATCATATAGAGGGAAAAGGGAAGAAAAACTTGAGAATCTTGGGCTTCCTAATCATAAACCATTAACCCAGGAAGCCAAGTTTGAAAAGAATCTAAGATTTCAACTGAGACATTAAAATACAGGAGCAGGGACTATGTTCATAAGAGAATTATTCATAAAACCCAGAACTCAGAAACAAACTTGATGACCCTTAATGGAAGAATGGATAAAGAAAATGTGGTACATTTAAACAATGTAGTACTTCTCAGTGCTATAAAATGATGACATTCTAAAATTGGCAGGCAAATGGACAGAACTAGGGGAAAACATCCTGAGTGAGGTAACCCAGACACTATCCCCCCAAAACCAAATATGGTATGTGCACACTCATAAGTGGATATTAGACATAAAGAAAATTATATTCCACCTATAATCACATCCCCAGAGAAGCCAGAGCCCTCTTCCAGAAACAGATGTAGAATTCAACAACTATTCATTTGGCCATGGTGCTGGAGTACAAACAAAGTGAGGGATGAATGATTATTTAAACAAAGGAGTCAAGACAATGATGGGAGATGGGAACATCTACTGGAGCTGAGCTTGTGGGAGATCACTGATCTGCTATGACAAGTGGAGAGCCAGCACAAGACCGATTAAAATTCCCTTAATACAGGTGATGATGTTATGGCTGGGGAAGTATAACAGGCCACCTACAGTGGGTTGAAGATCCAACTCTAAAGCACAAACTGACTTAGTGGAGCCCATTCTATATGAAGAGATGCCTTGCCCAGCCTAGACACAGGGGTGCAGGGTGGTGGGAGGCACCTTGGTCCTGCCTCATTGAGATGAAAGGACAGGCTTATAATACTTTCTAGGTAAGGTCTTGCACTCTACAAGGGGCAGATTATAGATAGTGTGGGGGGAACTGAGATTGGAATATAAAAAATAAATTTTATAAAATTCAAAGGAATAAATTGGGGAAAGGCCAAAAAAGCTGAAGACACCGGTCAATGAACATCACAGTGTGAAGGTGAAAACCTAGGGATCGACTGTCTGTTCCCTAACACAAAGTTGAAGTGAGCTAACATGTTTGCCAGTGACATATGATGACCACAGTGATCCTTCAGGTTGAGCACACTCGGAACACCAAGAATGTGTGGATTAACTTCTCAATATCTCCCATGTTTACTGAAGAAGAAAACATAAATAAATAAGCAATACTTAATGAATGGGAAAATGACCTGTTTCTGCTTTGATTTGGACAAATAATTCTTCAGCAACCATATGAGTGGTTAATACAAACCTTGTAAGCTCCCACTCTTACCCACCAAGCCAGGGCTTATGGTTGGTGATAACTGAATTTTAAACAGGCAATGATGAAGGAGACACAGCAAGACTAAAGGTGTGACAAGTTTATTGCTAACATTCTGATAACAGTAAATAAATGTAAGGACAGAAAGGGGCAAAATGAAACCAGTAATCATGAGAATGCAAATCAGATTAGGATTGGAGGGAATTCCAAAGCTTTTCTGTACTCCCTTCTGAAAGTCTATTAGCTGAACAATACCTGCTATGCTTGATGTGCAAAGTCTAAAATTTCCACAAAAAGAAAAAAATCATTGATAAATAGTGCATAGACTAATTTTATTGTTTTTAAAATATTTATTAAGTCTGAATTTTTGTAAAACATGTTTTCATGAAAAGTATTCTGATGAGATTCTATGCCCAATTCCTCTCAGATATTTTCCATATTCCTACCAGAACACCATAGCCTTACTTTTTCTTAACTGAACGCAAATGAATATAGAAGTAAAAAAGGATTTAGAAAAGGAAAGAGCCTCCAAGAACACACACCTGCAACATGCTGAAAAAGAAAATATGAATATCATATATATGAAATGACAGTGAAAATTTTCCCAATTTAGGAGTTTTTGAAATTTCACTTCACAGTTTTCCTCATAACTCCTAACACCTGTGAATTTGTCAGGGAAATGAACTAATTTCTTAGGTTGAGATTCTATTTGTAAATTGAGAGACTAGGCTCATGCCATATCCACAAGGTCTGCACAACTTTCAGTTATGGCTGCTTTCTCAAACAGGATGATGATTTGGACCTCAGAATACAGCTGCCTGACAGAGGTTTCCTCTACTTCCTTCTGCTTCAGCTGCAATAGGTCCTTATCTAAGAAGTACACTGCTTATGAATATGCAAATCATGTGAGATTTTGGTGGTAAAAGCAGGGATGTCTACACCTCCTACAACATATGATCAGTGTCCTCTCCACAGTCACTGAACACTCAGGTCCTCACCATGGGAGGGAGCTGGATCATCTTCTTCCTGGTAGCAACAGCTACAAGTAAGTGCTCCATGATCCAGACATGAGAAGGGACCATGCACTCAGGGGACAGTGATTTTCAATCTGTCTTTCTCTCCACAGGTGTTCACTCCCAGGTCCAGCTACAGCAGTCTCTGGCTGAGTTGATGAAGCCTGGAGTCTCAGTGAAGTTGTCCTGCAAGACATCAGGCTACAACTTCACTAGCTATAATATGGACTGGGTGAAACAGAAGCCTGGGCAGGGCCTGGAGTGGATTGGAAGTATTTATCCTTATCCTGGAAATAGTGGTACTAGCTACAATCAAAAGTTCCAGTGCAAGGCCACACTGACTGCAGACAAATCCTTCAGCACAGCCTACATGGAGCTCAGCAGCCTGACATCTGAGGACAATGCAGTCTATTATTGTTCAAGAGACACAGTGTTGCAACAACAGGCTGAGTGTGTGAAAAACGTTGGAGGAGCAGGAAGCTGTCCTGGAACCGAGATGATAGAGAGGATCAGCCTGGGGACTTACTCAGAAATAACCATTCCTAGTGTCTCTTTGTCTTCCTCATCCTTGTGTCCCTATCTCTTTTAATTCTAACTTTCATGATAATAACTTTGAATGAAGTGATGTGAATTGTGTTTAATCCTATAATGCATTGTATCTTGATAATATCTCCACAGTGACCACCCACATTGACATGTTTTTCCCTTAATAAAGCAATGCACATTGGAAAACTGTCATACTGCCCCATCATAAAAGTACATATGGATTCTGAAAGACTGGAAGTGTGGATACAGTAGCTTTGAATACAATATAGTAGGATTTTTAACATTCAAATATTCAGAAGTAATATCAAATGAAAGTAAAACTCCTTTAACAGTCCTAAGTGATATGATTGTGTGTTTTTAATCTCATACTGTGTCCTCTAGAAGTTCCAGTCTCATAAAATTTAAGAGATATTCATATCAAAATGCACCATCACATACGTATAAATATTACAAGTTGGTACACATATTATTCAATTATTTTTATAAAACTCACCTATCAACCCTGTGTGTGTGTATATATATATATACATATATATATATATATATAAATAAATAACTTCACATATGACATGGCTCATTCTATAAGGACATTCACCTCATATCCAGAAATGATCTGCACTTCTCTGCCAAAAAATAACTCTTTTTCTTCAATTTCCTAAGTTTTACTTTGCATTTTTATAAATTCATGTAATTAACTTTAGTCACCGTCACTCTGACTCTCCTTCATTTGTCATCCCGACCCTCTCTTGTGAAAGACATTCTTTTCCTCTGTGATTCTAGCTCTGTGTCTCCTTTTATCTGTGACCCATAGAATTTAATTAGCACTTCATAACTGAGTGTGGGTGGGATTGCTGTCAATACACCCCTCTGCTGTACCAAGCTATAGTATACATCCTGTGAAGTGTACCACTGAGAAAACTGGTGCCATATTTCCCAACAGCCTTTATTTGCCAATGATTTTTCAGAAGCGTCATGGCTCTACCTCTTTTTATAATAATGGAATATTCCTGTGTATTGGTTAAAATAAGTTTATAATGTTAATTAACAGAAATAAAAGTAAATATATTGAAATGAACCTGAAGTTTGCAGACAAATATATACAGTTGTAGCATCCATAAAAAGGTCACTTGTGTCACCATTCATGGCAATAGAGACAATAATATTGTACTTAAACGCTAAAGCACCATTTCATCATTACTTATTGGGACACAAACTCAGCAAAAATATGGCATGGATTATGGTAAGGACAGAAATGACAGCTGTTACCCACACAAGTGCTACCACAGCTCTGCTACCACTGAAGACACAGGCTTGCATTACACTGCAACAGACATTGAGAGCACGTTCCCAGTGTGGTCAGAATCAACCTTTTCCCCATGACCATCATGGGGGAACAGGAAGTTGAGGGGGTGGGGGTAGAATAGGGGGAAGAGGGAATCATAGGATCAAAGACAGATCAGGCACCAGAGTGACCTCGAGTGATCTAAAGGTATAACACCAATTGGCAAGCTAAGCAATAGTGGAGGGACCACCTCGAATGCCCATTCCTGATAATGAACTTGATGTCTATAACCATCCGGGAGCCTTCATCCTGTGACTGATGGAAGCAGAGGCAAACACACAATTAATCACTGAACTGAACCCAAGGAACCCAGTGACAGAGAGAGAGGAGTGATGAGCAAATTGGCAAAGAATGGGCTGGCAAAACCAGCAGAGACAGCTGATCTGAACAGGGGAGTGCTCTTGGACCCCAGACCGACAGTGGGGAGGCCAGCATGGGACTGATCTGGACCCCCCAAATGTGAGTGTCAGTGAGAAGGCCTGGGCAACCTATGGGGCCCTGAGCTGTGGATCAGTGTCTACCCTGGAATACAAACTGTCTTCATGTGCCTATAGCACAAAGAGAGATGCTCTCTCAGCCTGGACTCTTAGGGGAGTGCCTTGACCCTACCAAGAGTAAAATGACAGACTCTAGATATCCCCTATGTGGAAGGATTTGGCAATAGGGTGGGAGGGAGGGGGGAAAGAGAGTGCGGGAGGAGGGGAGGGAGAGGGAACTGGGATTGACATGTGAAACAAGCTATTTAAAATTAAAATAAAAAATGATAAAAAAAGTATCAACCTTTATGTGAGGATCCTCAGGACCAGCATGGGGAGCTGTAGACATACATATCTTTCACCAGGAAAGACAAAAACGTAGTAGGTAAAAGAAACATCTGGAGAGTGAGGGAGTCCTCTGAGACACTGAAGTTTCCTGTCCTAACCTCAAATAACTGCAGAGACCATGTAATACACATGATGTAGCTACTGTGACAAGACCCCAAGTTTAGTTGAGTAAAAATTCTTTGTTAATTAATATTGCCTGTGCACGTTTTATTCATTACGTGGGAACCTTATTGACAGAACAATTAGATATACATGCGAGAAGGCCTCACATTTTCACACATGAGATGTCAGATATCCAGTTTTCTTCATCACAACCTTCAGCATCAGCCTCTGTAATTCTATCTGTAGCTTCTGTCCCCTGGGGGAGGGTTTTTCTCAGCTGGAATAGTAAACTGTTACCTGGGATCTCAGGCCTTGATGTTCCAGGCAGTGTAGAGTCCATGAACCTCTGCTTTGGGAGTCCAGGTCCCAAGGTGTGACACACTGCATTTAGGATTTTATCTCTCATGATTCTGTGAATATTTTTTTCTAAAATGAAAGGTTTTCAGTCAAATTGGTAATACCAAGTCTTGTATATAAATTTTGTGACCTGGGAAAGAGTTTAGAAGAAAGTACACTAAATTCAGAGAGTCTCCATTCACACTCAGTATCCCTAAAATAATGAGGAGATATCCTCATGTCTGCACCACTCCACTGTCCTTCACATGTGAGTTCTGACAATGTTCCATATCATATCGTGATGCAAGGCTTGCCTAGATCTTCTCACAGCACTCTGGAACTCAGACTGTACAAGCTTCATCACATAACTTCCTCTTGTTTAAAGGATGAACATCTTTCAGTCTGCTATGATGTCAAAAGTGTATGTACTTCACCTGTCCTGGTGTTCAGATTTACTCACAGAACATTTCATTACTAGTTAAGAGCCAGCTCCAATGTCAGCTTTGCAGAATTTAAGCTTTCTATGGAGACTCCTGGTGATTTCTCTTATAGAATTCACATTTTTTTCTAGAACCAGTTTTCTTTTAAGTTTTCTAGTATACTAGTGAAATACTCCATATATATGTAAATAGATAGAACAGATTGGATTCATTGTGTTACTAGTTAATGAAATAAAGGAGGTCATGAAAAGGTACAGCTACTTATTGGAAGGTCCCAAGAGGAACCAGTTGGGCATAGTGGATATAGACATAATCAGGCTATATTTTATACATGGAACTATATTTCAAAAAATATGAAATGTGAAAATTTCATGAACATGTATTTCGTACACTATGTTGTCTTCCCCCATAATCTCTACCCTTCATTTTCTTTCCCCTCCCACTTTACCCTTCTTCTATAAGACAGTTTCACTTAGACTGCATTATACATTTCTATTCATAGTTGCATGTAAGCATGGAATATCTAAAGGATTCTGACATTAGTCTCATTCATTGTCTGATTTCTGATAAGGTATTAATATATTTATCTCTAGCTGCATCTATTTTTCTATAAATGATGTTAAGTTCCATATTTCTTGTAGATGAAAACCTTCTGTAGTTTTGTTTATATAAACATGTCCTCTTGATAAGAAGCTCTGTTGACCAATATACAGTTTCCATAATTTAGTTATTGTGATTTTGCTTCAATAATCATTATTTTGCAAATATTTCTGAAGTTTATTTGCTTTGGTTCATTTGGGAGAGTTTTTTAGTACATAATCTCATGGAAAGTCACACATTAATTGCAAATATCTGAAAGGAAGTTACAAGTTTCAAAGTCAGAAGGTTTTAAATTTCCTATCATTGTCATGATCATCTGCAAATCAATCTGATAATCTTGTCACATATTGGAGCCACTGAAATCTATGGAGACTTCAGGTCCTGATGTTACATCCTCATCATCTACAGAGAGCCCAGCGAAGAATGATGCTATGCATATTCTTAGAGAGGATTGCGACTTGGCTCTCAGCATCCTGCTGCCTGACCCAGGTATCTCCTACCTTCTTCTCCAGATTCTTATCTAAGAAGTACCCTGCTCATGAATATGCAAATTACTTGAGCCTATGGTGGTAAATACAGAGATGACCACAACAAAAAACATATTATCAGTGTCCACTCCAAAGTCATTGAACACACAGATCCTCAACATGGGATGGACCTGGATCATCGTCTTCCTCTTATTAGTAGATACTGGTAAGGGTCTTTCCAGTTCCAAACCTGAAGAAGGAGCAGGGACTGAGGAGTCAAAGATACACTCTCTGCCTTTCTATTGACAGGTCTCCACTCTCATGTCCAACTGCAGCAGTCTGGTCCTCAGCTGGTGAGGCCTGGAGCCTCAGTGACACTGTCATGCGAGATTTCTGGCATTATCTTCACCGACTACTTTTATCTCGGTAAAGCAGAAGCCTAGAAAGGGCCTGTAGTGGATTGGAGATATTGATCCTGAAGACGATGATACTGACTACAATCAGAAGTTCCAGGGCCAAGCCACATTGACTGCAGACACATCCTCCAGCACAGCCTACATGGAGATCAGCAGCCTGACATCTGAGGACTCTGCCGTCTATTACTGTGCAAGAGACACAGTGTTCCAACCATATCCTGAATGTATCAGAAACCCTGGAGGAGCAGGAAGCTACCCTGGGACTGAGAGATGATAGACAGGATAATCATGGGGTATCGCTCAGAAATAATGATTCCTAGTGTCTCTTCCTCTTCCTCCTCCTTGTGGTCCTATCTGTTTTAAACCTAATTTTTAAAATCATAACATTATAAATTGATATGAATTGTGTTTAACCCTATAGAATATTGTATCTTGGCAATATCGTCATGGTGACCACCCCCCACTGATATGATTTTTCCATAATAAATTAATGCAAAGGGAAAACTGTGATACTGCTCTGTAACAAAAGTATATCGGAAAGACTGGAAGTTTGGATAGAGTACTTTTCAATACAATGTAGTAATTTTTTAACCATTCAAATCTTCAGAAATAGTATCTGATAAAACTAAAACTCCTCTCATAATCTTAAGTAATCTGATTTTTTAAAATCTCAGGCTGTGTCCTCTAACAGAAGTTTTGGTCTCATAGAATATAAGAGATATTAATATTTAAATGCAGTCACATATGTGTAAATCTTGGAAGTTGATCAAAAGTATTAGTGAATTATTTCTCATAAAAATAACTTATCAACTGAGTGTATATAAATATAATTCAAAAATGAATTCACATGTGACATGGCTCATTATATATAGATGTTTACCTCATAACCAGAGACGATCTGCACTTTTTCTCTGCCAATAAATAACACTTTTTCTTCAGGTTCCTATTTTTTCTCTGCAGTTTTATAAATTCATGTAATTAATTATAGTCGCATTCACTCTCACTCCCCTTCTTTTGTCATCCTGTCCCTTTCTTGTGAAAGACTTCTTCACTGTGTCTATCTCTGTGTATTTTTTCCTGTGACTCATTGAATTTAATTAGCACTTCATGACTGAGTGTGGGTGGGATTGGTGTCAACATGCCATTTAGCTACACCAAGCTATAGTATACATCCTGCTAACTGTACTACCGAGAAAACTGGTGCCCTATTTTCTAACAGCCATTATTGACCAATGATCTCTCATAAGCCTCATGACTCTGCTTGTGTTTATGGTGATGGAATGTTCTTGTGTATCTGTTAAAATAAGGTTCCAACATTAATGAACAGAAATACAAGTAAATATATTGAAATAAACCAGACATTTGCAGATACATATATACAGCAATAACATCCATAAATGAGGTCACTTGTGTCACCATTCATGGAAATAAAGAGAATATTATTGTACTGAAAGACAAAAGCACCATTTCACCATTCCTTATTGGGAGACAAACACAACCAAAATACTGAGGTATATATAGAGGTGTGAATTATGGTAAGGACTGAGATGACACCTGACACCCACACAGGTGCCACCAAGGCTCTGCTACCACTTAAATCAGCTCTGCATTACAGTGCAGCAGACACACTGAGTAGGTTCTGTGTTCAGAAGCATCCTGAATCTGAGAATGATCAGGACCAGCAGGGGGAGCTTTGAACCCTACTTTCACCAAGACAGAAAATGTACTAAGTGTAAGAAACATCTGAAGACGGAGGGAGTCCTTTGAGACCCTAAGATTTCCTGTCCTGACTACAAACAGCTGCAGAGACCATGTAATACACGTTATGAGGTAAATGTGACAAGACTTCAAATTTAGTTGAGTAAAAATTCATTGTTAAGCAATATTGCACGTGTAATTAACGATTACATGGGAACCTTATTGGAAGGACAAGCATCCATTGGACATCCAATAAAGTAAGTCACACATATTCAAACATAAGGAGTCAGACATCCAGTCATCGTCATCACAGCCATCAGCATCAGCATCTGTAATTCTATCTATAACATCTTTCCACTGGCAGGAGGGGTTTGCTCTGCCATAATATATGACTGTGACTTGGGATCTCAGGCATTGATTTTCCAGCCACAGTGTTGAGTCCATGTAGTTCTGCTGTGGGAGACCTGGCCCCAAGATGTGATACACTGCCCTGTGCAACACTCAGCTCAGGGGAAGGCGAGAGGGAGAAGCTGAGGTGAATGAAAAAATCTTTCCTTCACTGCAGTTAGGATTTTATCTCTCATTTTTGTCTGCATGCTTTTTTCATTAGGAAAGATATTTAGTCATATTGGTTATACCTAGCCTAATATACGATTTTTGACACTTGAGAAAAGAGTCTAGAAGAAAGTCCATTAAATACAGACTCTGCCAGTTCGCAGTCAGTGTCCCTAAGGTACAGAAGATGAGACATCCTCATTCCTACACCCCTCACACTCCCTCACACATGTGGTCTGACAATATGACATCCTGGTGCATGGGCTCCCTCAATTTCTTCACAGCTCTCTGAAAGTCCGCAGGGATTAGCTTCATCACAGTCTTTTCTTGTGTTTAAAAGATCAGAGTCCTTCAGTCTGGTGTGATTTCCTGAGTGTAAGTACTGTAACTGTCCTTGTGTTTAGATTTACTCCCAGAACATTTCATTATGGGTTAAGAACCCCCTCCAGTGTTGGCTTTATAGAATTTCAGCTTACTGTGGAGATTCCCAAGATTAATGGTGACATGTCCCAGGCATGGTATTTTCAAAGTTGTAAAGCAGTTCAGTGAAATGTTCTGATGGATGGGTCAATCTGCTCCAATTTTAGAGTATTATCTTCATATTTTGATCTCTCATTGGCACAGTGCTTACCATCTATATTTATATAAATTCTTGTTGGATTAAATTAATGTATTTAATTTTTGGACTCTATAGTGCACAAATGTCTGCACGTTTTTAAGTTCAGACCTAGGATTTCTGTGCATACATTAGATGGATTGAGAGAAAATGTTCATGTCTACTGCAGCTGATATCACAGACTTATGACAGACTATAATACTTTTATTCCCTCCATGTAAAAAGTATCTGAAGTGCAATCACTGTTACTGGTTGTAAATGGAGCTTTCTCTTCAGAAGAGTCTGCTGGCTCCCTTTCCCATTTTCAAGAAGCAGCAGTCCTTGCTTCTCTGCCCCTCTTATCTCTGTGTTTAAACATTGAAATTTCATTTTTGTGCAATCCATTTCAGGATCTTTTTCTTCTTGTGGACTTTTCCTACTGCCCGACTTTGATGACGATGTGTTTGAGACCTTCGTATCTATTGGAGACAATATCAGATATTCTCCATTTTCAAGAAAGAAAATTTAATCATATATCCAAAGTCCCTGTAATGATGACAGCCCCTGGAAAAGGAAGCCAAATTTAGTGCAGCTGTCATTGTCCATCCTTCCCTAAGGGTTCAGCACCTCAGCCCACACTCAGCATTGTGTGTTTGGTCTCTTTTGAGACAGTTTCTGCAACTGTTGTAAGTTGTAGAGTAGGAGTCTGTGAGGATTCTGGGCAATGTGGTGAAGGGTGAGTCAGCACCATGTGATTCCTGGAGGAATGGACACAAGTCTGGTGCTATCAGAATGATAAGTCCTTATAAAAATGTATGTTAGTGATTATGGATTATTAACTAAGTTACAGCTAGCAATGAGAAACAATACCAAATGTCCTACAGCTTCCTAATTGATATATTGTCCTGTGTGTTATTTGGGAATGAAAGCAGCAACAGTACCCCAGCAGTTGGTTGGAAGAAAATACATTACAGTGTGTTTCTTTGCCTGGATCCTTTCTCCTACAATAAGGATATGTGGGTCACAGGACCCTGAGAAACATTTTGGTAAAAAGTGATCAAAGGTAAGCAAGTTGGTATCAGATGTGTTCATAGTCCTGTGATTCACTGATTATGATATCAAAGACAGCAGTCTTCAGTGTTCTGTGCTTTTGTCTTATTGGAATAGGATGATCTCAGTGGACCTTCTCATCATCACATATATGACTTAGGTGTCCCTTGAATCATTAAATGGTAGTTCTGCTTTAATGAACCTATATGCTTTGAACTGATTCTCAGTGGGATGGAAGGACTCTGTGTACACAAGTGACAGGATGGAGCATGAATTGCATTTCCTCAAAAAGATTTGAATCTCAAACCTCCTAACTATACTGCATAGCAAAGATATCCTCTTCCTGATATATCTCACAGAGGACAAGGTTTCATCTACTTACTACCCTCCCTCATGAATATGCAAATTACAGTATCCTGTTGTAAATAAAATATGTCCTCATGCTCTACAGCAACACATTATTATCCTTTTGCCCCAAGTCCCTAAGAACACAGGTTTTCAGCATGGACTGGAGCTGGATCATACTCTACCTGGTGGCAGCACATACAGGTAAGTGGATCTTCAGTCTTAGGCCTGAGGGGGAGAAAGAGACTGAAGCTAGATTTGCATCCATGCTGTTTCTCCTTCACAGGAGTCCATTCTCAGGCTCATCTGCAGCAGTCTGCATTTGAACTGAAGACTCCTGGAGCTTCACTAAAAGTGACCTGCAAGGATTTTGACTCAAATATCTTCCCCATTTCCTATATGAGTTGGGTGAGGCAGAAGCCTGGACATGGGCTTGAGTGGATTGGAAACATACTCCCAAGCATTGGTAGAACAAACTATGGACAGACCTTTGAGGACAGAGTCACACTGACTGCAGACACAATGTTGAACACAGCCTACATGGAGCTCAGAAGCCTGACATCTGAGGACTCTGCCACCTATTACTGTGCAAGACACAGTGTCACAACACACATCTAGTGTGTGTCAAAAACTCTAAAGAAAGAGGAAGCTCCCTTGGGGCTAAGATAACAGAGAAGAACAACATGAAGACTTTCTCAAAATTGTGGTTAGATGTTGATGAATGTAAAAACAGGAGTAAGAATTAATTATCTTTGCACAAAGAATGTCCCTACTCATCCTGAATGCAAGAAGCAGAGAGCAGGAAGTTTTAAACTGGTAAAGTTGATCCATATATCCCCATGCTGTTGCCAATGTAAGCACATATATCTATGATTACATCAATATCTTGGAGCAGAAGTGTTTGATCCCCTAATATATCAATCTGATTCTCAGGAGATATCTATAATTCATATTGAATTATTATTAACAAATGGGTTCATCATCCCAGTTTGTATCCATGTGATCAGAGGGGTAGGGTCACAGATTAACCGTTGATCACCAACTCCACAATCTGTCTTCCCTTGTATCTATATCCTGCCCTGTGATCACAACCCATTACAGATCACTGACCCTCCGTGACAAAAACCCATCTCCTATAGTGTTTGGAATACATGGTTGCCGCAGGTATCAGTGCATCTTGGAAGGCTATTCAGTTTGAATAAATATCCAAGCAATGAGAAACAAGAAGACAAGTGGCACCTGGGATATCTGGGGTTTGCAATTGAGAAATGTACCTAAGAACAGTTACTTGTTCTGCCTGTTCCTCCAACACAGAGTTATTCTCCATAAGAAATCTCAAATCTATCAATTTATGGACAGTATCATCCAAGGTATATATTTTTGCAAGTGTGAATCCTCTTCCACAATTCTAATCAAAATCTATGCAAATGATGTTGAATTAAAAGTAGTACACTAAATAACAGTGAGTTTACTAAGCATTTCCCTGTCTTCTTTCAACTGCAAAATGGGGATTGATCAACATATTGAAAAAATTTGAAGTTCCTCATGCAGAAATGAATATATTCTGTGTCTACAGTAACAGCAGTAGTTAATATGACTGCAAGAATTTAACAGAATGACTATTCAGTTAACTGTTTGAGAATTCTAAAGTAAGAGCCTTATTATCTTATCTTTCATGCAAGGGGCCTCAGGCTTCCAACCTAGTGATGATTATAAATGAATATGAAGAAACTTTGAGTATCAGTTGGTTAGACATGGCATCATCAATGGCGACTTCTTATGACACCAGAGTTTATGTATGCCACATTACTGTCCTTCTTTTATGACACTGGCCCTTCTGAGAACATTGAGAGTCTGGGATTTCAGAACAGAGTTCACTTTCAATGAAGAAATATCTGGTTACTTCTTTTTTTTGGTTTTTACGAGACAGGGATTCTCTGTATTGTTTTGGAGGCTATCGGTCCAGCCCGGCCTCGAACTCACAGAGATCCGCCTGCCTCTGCCTCCCGAGTGCTGGGATTAAAGGCGTGCACCACCATCGCTCGGCACTGGTTACTTCTTTAATTGCTGAATCTTAGAATTTTCCAAATCCTGTATTTCCAACTATTATGCCTCCCCTAGGCAAAGTATATAATGTCTTCTTTAAGTGAAGTCTCTAGGCAGCATACAGGTAGTAACTGTACCCTATATTTGATTCTATGATTTTTTGGGAATTATAGAGCTTCATAAGCAATTCATTTAATTTTTATAGATGCCCATAAATGTGGAAACTTTTTCTTATCAGTGTTCTCATAGGATTATACATTTTTGATGATTTTCAGTGATTGATTTTTCATAAGGTAATCCATCCATAAGAAAGTAAAGATTGGGTCTAAGTCTAATAAACTATCACAGACCTTTTCCTTGGTTTGTACTGTCGATTTGTTACATCAGGAGATATGATCTCCTCACAATAATGACCCATCATGTTATTGAGGAAAGGAAAGTAGATATCATTTGTAATTACCTCCAAACACAACTTGCAGAGCAGACATCCCAGGCAACTCCAGTAACACATGCAAAGTGTTCTTTTTTCATTTGAGATATCTGACCACTAAGGGCACTAAGGCATTTCCATGTGTCATGGAATCACATGAATGTGGCACTCAGTACATTCAGTGGTTCAGCAGCATCCCACATATCACAGGAATGGAAGAAACTGCTGGGCATGTATGATAAATAAAAGAGTGTTCAGGCAGAGAAGGGAGAAATATCAAAAGGGTAGTGAATGGGTGTGCCAGAAATCAATGTATACATGTTTTTCAATGACAACCCTACACAGTTTCGCATGCATTGCACCAACTCACCACATATTATGACACATTAGTCTACCTTAGGAGAAGACACACACACCATCTCTCCACTGTCTCTCAGAGTCCAGAATTTTGTGAAAGAATTCCATTATGAATGAGGATGTCTCTGGGAACCCACACAGATGAAGCAGGCAATGATGCCTGTACATTTTTACTCATGAGAGGCATCAGCAGTACACCATAATGTAGTATGAAATTTATCCTTATTATAGACGCTACCCAGAACAGAGTATAAAAAGATGTAATTCCAGCATAAGCCCATTGAGCTCACTGAATTATGGGGCTATTTCTTCTTTAAGGAGTTTTCTAAGTGTGTGCTGCCCTATGAACTAAAAGTCCCCAGGACATCATACCTTTTGTTACAAATGAAAGAAGAGAAGCCATGCAATTGACTGGTTCAAGCTGCTTCTCTCTGGTAATGTTAAGCATAACTGAGTCATGGTCCTTAAGGTATAACAAAGCTTAAGGAATACCCTGACTTTCAGTAGCGCAAATATTTGATTTAATATGAGTAGTTATGCATCAGATATTTAAACAGACACACATACAAAATCATGTGAGTGATCTTGGTTTCTCTCATTCCTGGAAGCACCTTCCAAATGAATCTTTCATTGTGAAAATATTAAGCCCTGCCATCCTTTACTAACAAATTATCTCTCCAGGAATAAGAGGATCCTGAACTTGGAATTGTAAACAGAGAGAGATACAGGTGTCTAAGGAGCTCTATGCTCTACCAATGCTCACCTTTACAAAGTTAACTTCTATCTGCTTTAAGTCACTTAAATACATCAAGTGCAGTATGGGAAATATATTGAGTCACAGGTCAAATTGACTTGACTTTTAAGTAATTATCAATGTTAATATGTTATTCTTGAATTGTTAACTTGTCTGTGAGTACCACAGTTACTTGTATTCTTTCTGTTGACTCCTATATTTGATTGTCTCTGAAACTCATGCATGAATACATGTGGCCTACATCAGTTTGTTTGCTGTTCTGCTGCATGCATATCTTAAATCCCATGAGTCATATTATCAAGAGATAACATGCTCTTCTCACATGAATCACATAACAATACTATCATTTTCAATCCAAGTGCTCAGCAGTTTCTGAAGGAAGAATTAGTTATAATTTATCTAAAACATGTTCTCTCTAAAGTGCTTTTCACCTCACATGTCATGGTAATGAACAGGAAAACTGAGACATGCCCACAGTGCTGATTGAATATATATTAAATATGCTCTAAATTGGACTATATCTGAATTCTGGAATTTTGAATGTTATGAAGTAGTTCAGAAAAATTGTCTGATTTCATGAGTTACTCTGATAGAAATCTACAATAATATTTTCCACTTTTAAGTTCTTATTGACATGGAGAGTTAATTTATATTCATATAAGATTTTATTGGATTAATTTGCCATGTTTTAATTTTTGTACTGCATAATCTACTCTTATCCTCAAAGGATTTTTTGTCTTGGAACCAGAAATATTTCCAGTACACCGAAAATATTAGCAAAAATCATCTATACCCACTCCAGCAAATATCGCAGAATTCAAACAGAGCACCACACTTGTATGTTCTCCATGAACAAGTCATCTGAAAAACAACATTTGTTTTCCTGGTTAGAAATTAAGCTCTGTCTTCAGAAAAATCTGTTGCCTGCCTTCTATACATTCGGACCCCGCGGTGTTTGAATATCTGACCCTCTGCTTGATGACTTTACCACCGTTTCATCCATTACAAGTATTATTCCTTTTGATGAGGATATGTGTGATGATCTTCAAATCCCATGGAGACAATGTCAGATATTCTATAAATTAGAGATACATGATTTAATCATAGACCAAAATCAGTTTAATGTTGATCAACGTCTGAAAATGTACCAAAGTGCTAGTGCAGCCCTTACACCCTGTCCCAGTCTAAGGGTTCAGTGCTTCAGTAACCCTCACCATTCTGGAATTTATTTCTCTTTCCAGGGTTTCCACCTGAGTATATTGATCATGGATCATGGTGATTTGAAAAATATTGACATGTTTATCTGCCAAAGTTTCTAAAATTTGGAGGTGTCTCCCCACAAATATGAATTTTATTTGAATCTGTCTTTAATGAAATCAGGAGTTCACTTAAACTTCTTTCCATATACTCAGTCATAATCACACTAATCCACAAGTTGGTCAATGTGTAAATGTAAGTCAATGGGCAAGTTGTTCAAAGTCAGGCAAACCACAAACATCTCTTTGCTGTTTAAAAAACATCAAAATGTATAAGAAAATGTGTTAATATCTATGATAGCAGGGGCCTGTGGCTACCTCTTTCCAACATCTTCTGCCCACTGTGCCAACTTCTGGAATATCTGAGAATATTGAGTGAACAACTTCACTTCGCTTACAGTTTATGTTTTCTACTATTCTTGACACTCCTGATTTATGCTGTATTCTGCTGGACAGTTTCACTTACAAGTTGTTAGAAATTTTCATACATAAACTTCTGTGTGCCTATTCTATACTTAAAAAAGTTTAGAGTCTCATATAAAGTCTGTGTTTCAGAGATGGTATTAATTAATACAGCTATCTCAGAGGTGGTATTAATTAATGCACTTTCCCAAAGGTTATATAAGATACTTATTATTTCACATGAAATATTCCCATACTGTCACACATATCACCATGTCTTCCTCATGCAGTTCTCTGCTTACAGACATGGAGTTCATTTCCATGAATTATTGTAGATAGTGTTGCAATAAACATCAATGTGCAAGTATTTCTGAAGTATGTTCCTTTTAGGTTAATTCAGTGAGATTTTTTTATGTAAACTTCTTGAATGGCAAATATTAATTCCTTATATTTTTAAAAGAGGGTATAATTTCTCAAAATGTATCAGATTTTGAAATTCCCAGTCATTACCATCATACTCGCAAGCAATTTATATAAATAAATATAACAGTGTTGTCATAAACCAGAGCAACGTCCTCAGGCCTGAAATCTAATGAAGCTTAGATACTAATGTTCAAACAACATCTGTATGAACCTGAGGGAAAAGGGTAAGGATATCTTTCCTCTGACAGGATTAGGATTTTGGTCTCAGAATCCTTTGCCTGAGCTAATTGTCCTTTACCTGCTCCTCAAACTGTACTGGGTACATATTTAAACAAATTCTAAGCTCATAAATATTCAAATCATGTGATTCTATGTAAGTAAATACAAAGATGTCCAAACCCAGCAACAACATATGATCAGTGTCCTCTCCACAGTCATTCAGCACACAGGTCCTCACCATGGGATTGAGCTGGATCATCCTCTTCCTCATGTCAGTAATTTCAGGTAACGTTATCCAAGTTCAAAACATAAGGAGGAAATAGGGACTGAGCTGACAATGATACTCACTCTGCCTTTCTCTCCACAGGTGTCCACTCCCAGGTCCAGCTGCAGCAGTCTAATCCTCAGCTTGTTAAACCAGGGTCCTCAACGAAGTTGTCGTGCAAGACTTCAGGATACATATTCACTGAATACAACATTAACTGGGTGAAGCAGAAGCCTGGACAGGGCCTGGAGTGGATTGGATATTTTAATCCTAATAATGGTAATACTGGCTATGCAGAGAAGTTCAAGGGCAAGGCCACGTTGAATGCAGAAAAGTCCTCCAGCACAGCCTACATGGAGCTCAGCAGTCTGACATTTGAGGACACTGCAGTCTATTACTGTACAAGATACACACAGTGCTGCAACTATATCCTGAGTGTGTCAGAAACCCTGGAGTGGCAGGAAGCATGTCAGAGAAGATCAACAAGAAGACTTTCTCGGAAATAAACAATCTGAGTGTCCCTTTGTATGTCACTGCACACAGTCCTACCAACTTCTCAAAATTACAACTCTCCATAACGAGATAATGATTTAGAATGTCCTATTTTGCTCCATACAGTGACAATCTTTTAATCAGTGACCACCTCTATTGACAGGTTTCTTCATTAATAAAAGAATAAAATGAAAATTGCATTTTTATAAATATATTTCTGGATTCTCTGAGACTGGGACCTTTGTTGGTATATCTTTAAATAAACTAAAATATGAATCTGCTCAGTAAAGACAAATAATAACATCTAGGAGAAATATTTCAATAGTCTGAAACTTTTCATGACATGATAGGTATAATTAACTATGAATATGTGGTCCAGTAGAATTTCTAATCTCTCAGATTGTGAGATATGTATCAAAATGCACTTCCATTTTAAGTATAATTCTTGTAAGTTTTTCAAGAATCTTATTATATTACTTTTCACTAAATAATTTATCAAATCAATGTATGTAGATTCTGAGATGGTACTTCATTCCCTGGCCCCATATTTACTTGCTTCACAGTGTCAGTAACCTGCCCCACATTCTCAAGCCTTTATAGAACATGGACCTGTACTCATACATCGTCTATAGTCAAAGGCCTTTGGATACATGCTGGTCACCTTTGTTCTGCAGGGTGATTGGATTTTCTTTAACTGGTAGAATGCTTGTAAACACTGACCATCAGTTGTGCTGTCTATTCATTTAGTACATCATCAGTGGTCACTGCTACAGCTATATCCAGCAACACCAAACAAAAGACTGGTTTTCATGGACCTGGAAAAGCATTGAAGAACAGCTCAACATTCATCCTTGGAATTTCTACTCAAAAGAACAGTAGACAATTGTGAAAGAAGGAAGAGCCACAGTTTGGGCACTGTGCGGAGAGTTCATAGACAAACTTATAATACTAGATTTTCCAAATTATCAGGCTGTGCTGTAGATCCACCAGTCACCATTCCCTAGGAAGTAAATGGTAGAAGAAGCTGAGAAGAAAATTGTGCACAAAGGTGATTCCAACATCCTGTGCAGATTTCATTGCCAACATTATTACATTCTGAGACATTGTTGTAGATAGAAGAGAAGCCATGAACCGACTGGCTCCACCTGCTTCTCTCCTACATTAGGTTAATCTATTTGATGAAATTGAAGTCAGAGAAAAACAAACAGGTGTCAGCTGATTCTCTGTAGGATATATTTTTGTTTTAATATGTGTAGCTACATTTTATGTGGGGACACCAGACCTTGAGCAGAAACCCACTTCCCCTTCGGCCTGGGAGCGGGCAGCTGTGTAATGTTTACTGAAAACAATTCAGTGCTATAAAGCTTTTGATAGGGCTCAGATAAGGGCTCACTCACTGAAAAACCATGACTTTGACACCCCCTACGACTAGATGCCTCTTCCTGTTCCCCTGCTGTGTCTCCCCGATTCTGGGGCCGGAGATTAAACCACCAGCCAGGAGGGTGAGAAGTCTGGAAAGAATTGTATGTAGATGGATGGCAGAAGTCCTTAAAAAGGGGAAGCGTTTTTTCTTGGAGAGACTTCTTCTCTCTCCTAAGCAGACTTGGAGTCTCCTCCTAAGCTGACTTGGGAAGCATAAAGTTTTTCTTAAAGCAACCGACCAGGCTCTGTGTCATCTATCCCGACCACCTCGCTACATTCTCGGATGCAGGCCGCACAGCAGGTGCGACAATTTTAGACATTTACACTGAATTGGAAACCATATTATACACAGTTATATTGCTTTTCTCATTACTGAGAGCACCTTCCAAATCCAGTATTTATGAACGCAAACATTCAATTCCTGGAGAAATTTATTAATACATGTCCTGTCCATGAATAAGAGGACAGTGGACATGGAATAGGGAAGAGAAAGAGGAAACAGAAGAAGAGATAGACAGACAGAGAGAGAGAGAGACAGATAGACACAGGGGGTAAGAGTGAGAGTGTGGGAGAGAGCTGTCTCAATACATGGAATTCCATCCATGAAGAATACTGTTAAACCAATATCCTCTCCTCCCCAAACCTGAAGACATGTAGTAGATTGAATTACAGTGTAAATTTGCTTGATTTCTACTTTCTTCTTATTGTAATACATTTGTAGGATTATTAACTGATCTGTGTGTACCAAGGTGCTGCCTTCTCATTGTCTTGACTCCTCTATCAGAATGCATCAGAAATTCATGCATTAATACAGGGGCTACAGCTGAGCTAAGGATGTACTGTGTGTCTCTAAGCTCAGGTGCTCTGCTCCAGGTACAGCCTGATGAAGTAATCAAAGACTCTGCTCTATGCTGTTGTCATTTTATTATATTGGCAACTGCCTAAGCTGGGTCCTACTGAATCCTGGAGGAGCCTGGCTTTGAGGAGGATATTGACAGTAATATTGGCACAACATGAAATTCATCTCTGCAACATCATGTAAGCATCTCCCAGTCAACAAAGCAATTTATTCCTGCAGCTGAGCTCTGTGAGCTCTGAAGTTTCAGGGATGTGTTACTGCTCAAGGGAGACCCTGCAGCTTCATTGTAAGCAATTACAAACCAACCTGCAGGACAGATCAGAACCAGAAGGGGGCAAAATGAATCCAAGAATCCAAGTAGGGAGATGAGGTTGATGTGGAGGGGACTCTGTATCCTCTGTGGTTTCCTTTCTTGAGTCTACCAGTTGACCTGCACCTGCTATTGTTGACATGTGATGTTTTCATGCTCAAACACAGTAAAGATACTTTGTTAAACTTTTCATTTGTTTATATTTCATTCTTTACTTTATTCCATTTACATTTTCAGTTTGCAATTTTTTGAAAAATTTTAGACAATGTATTCTCATCATTAAATCTTCTCCACCTTCTCCTCTTCGAACTTTCATTTATCCTCTTCTACCCAGCTTTAAACCCCGTCATTCTCTTTTCAGGATAAAAAGCCAAACAGACAAAATATTTTAAGGAGTGAATTGACACCAAACAAAAATAAAACAGTAAATACCATTACACATCACCATGCACTAATTCCAAAAAACACAAGTCTCTATTCCTCATATACAAGCAAAAAAGTGAAATAAAAATGCACAAGGTAATATGAGAGCAATCGTTTTAAAATTCCATTGAGTTCATTTAGTTTTGTGAGAGCCATTGAAGTAGCTGAGCAGGTAAAAGTGTCTACTGGCAAGTAAGCAACATAGGTTTGATTGCTTGGACATACAGGACAGGATACAAGAACTGAATTCCAAAAGTTGTCCTCTGAGGATTATAAATAGACGTTGGTGCATGTCTCCTCTGTTAATACCAATAGAGATAGCATCACAAATTTTTAAGCTGTTAAATGGATGGAGAGAAAATCCTGAGGAACCACATCAAGCAAACAAATCTATTGACATTGATAACTGATGTGGAAAATATAATTAATTTCCTTTGTAAGTTTTCTGGGTATTTCTGGGTAAATAGATAGCAATGATTGGATCAATGTGTTTTTAGTTAATGAAACAAAAGGAGTCATGAAGAAGGACAGAGACTTACAGGAATGTCCAAAGAGCAACCAGGGGCGCATAGTGCATATATGCACCATGTATTTTATAACTGAATGAAATATCAAAGGATATAACACATGAGATGTAAAAATAACAATTTTACATAGTTTTAGAATTTTCATACTCATGTATTTCATACTCTGAATTATTTTTCCCCACAATCTCTCCCCTTCCTTTTCTTCCCCTCCTACTTTACCTCCATTCTACTAGACAATTTCACTTTCAGTTATGCTTCTTCATCCATTTATATTAATAGTTGAATGTAAGCATGCAATATCTAAAATATACTAATGAGAGTCTCATTTAATGCCTGATTTCTGAAATGTTCTTAAATAATACCTTTATCTCTAGTTGTATCAATTTTTCTATAACTGATATAGGTTATATTTTTCTTGTAGATGAAAATTTCTGTTGTGTTGTTTATATAAACATGTTTCTTGATGAGATACTCTGTTGACAAATATGAAGTTTCTTCCTAAAATATACTTATTGTGATTTTGCTGCAATGATCTTTGTTAAGCAAATAATTCTGAAATATATCTACATTTTGACATTTTAAAGAATTTCTTATTATACAGTATCTTGGAAAGGCTGTGAATTTCAAACACAACACCTTTAAAATTTCCCATCTCTATAGTCATCATTACAGCAACCATGTGTACATAAATCTGATAATCTTGTCATATAGTGGATCCACTCTCTCAGGCCTGAAATCTGCTGAGATTTGTTATGTGCTCAGCATCATCAGAGATCTCAGAGAAGAAGAGTGCTATGCAAATCCTCAGAGAGGATTATTACTGGGACCTTTGCATCCTGCTGCCTGGTCCATGTGTCCTCTATCTTTTTCTCCATCAGGACTAGGTCTTTATCCAACAAGTACCCTGCTCATGAATATGAAAATTCCTTGACTCTATGCTGATAAATCAGGGATGTCAATACCAAAAACATATGATCAGTGTCCTCTCCACAGTCACTGAGCACAGAGGTTCTCACCATGGGATGGAGCTGGATTATTTTCTTCCTCGTGTCAGTAACTACCAGTAAATGGCTTTTCACTTACAATTCTGAAAAAGGAACAGGGACTGAGGAGACAAAAATATACACTCTTCCATTTTCTCCATTGGTGTCCACTCCCACGTCTAGATGCAACAGTCTGGTCCTCAGCTAGTGAAACCTGGGGCCTCAGAAAATTTGTCCTGCAAGGCTTTAGACTACACCTTCACTGAGTATGCTATAAACTGGGTGAAACAGAAGACTGGACAGGGCCTGGAATGGATTGGAGTTATCGATCCTGAAAATGGTGACACTGGCTACAATCAGAAGTTCCAGGAGAAGGCCAAACTGACTGCAACCATATCCTACAGCACAGTCTACATGGAGCTCAGCAGCCTGACATCTGAGGACTCTTCCATCTACTACTGTTGGTACACAATGTTACAACTACTTCCTGAGTGTGTCAGAATCCCTGGAGGAATAGGATGCTGCCCTAGGACTGAGAGAAGAGGGAAGCTCAGCCTGCAGACTCACTCAGAAATAAGCAATCTGAATGTGCATTTGTCTGTATCCACCTCAAAGACCTATATTGCTTTTGTCAACTTTGTACAGGATATCTAAATATAAAGTGGTGTTGTCTTAGAATCCTCTAGAGTACACCATATGCTGATAAAATCTTGGCCAATGACAGCCTCCATTGAAATGTTTTTTCTTTAATGGAACAATAAAATGGAAAATGATGATTATGAATTATGATGAAAATATACCTGGATTTTGAGTAAGGCGAACTTTCACAACAAGAGCTGAGAATAAAATAAATCACCAATATCTGGGCAAATAAAAACTCCTTTCATAGTACTAAGTCATAAGTGATCTCAAGGTTTGTTGTTGACTCTGGCCATGTGGTCCAGCAGAAGTTCCTGTATCTTAGAATTAAATACATATTTATATCAGAATGCACTGCATGTTTCCTATAAGTTGGCCACATACAGCATTAAATTACTTTTCACAGATCACATTTATCAACTGAATGTATGTCCATGCCAACTGAGGCTGGGTCTGATATTATACATTAGTCAGTGGTACAATATTTTTTGCTTTCCCAGTTCAAGTAGCCAACTCTACAGTATCAAGTCTTTACAGGACATGGACCTACATTGATAAAGGATCAACACTTTCAGAGCATTGGACACGTGCTGGTCATCCTCATATTATAGAGTATTTGGTTTTCAATAAATGTGTGAGAAACAATGAGCATAGAGATGAAGGTTACTTGGTGGTCTCAAGTGTTTGACGGATTGTGATATCTCTTTATCTCATAATGCTAATTTTGTATACCGCTGTATTGTACATCCCTACATAAAGAGTACAGATTTAATATCCTTTCATGGGTGAAATCTTTGCTGAATGCATTGTGGCAGGCATAAATCCACTTGGCAAATTATATGTTAGAGATTATGCAAATCTGTGCTAAATATAAAATACTGCTTGACACAGGAATGTCTGCTTAAAGCACTATCATCTCTTCCTCCAACTGGAGTGGGTAGGGAATGACCAGAGTACAGGAGATCCTTCTCCTCCTAGCCCACGACTGAATGTAATTCCCTGTCACAAAAAGACAAACAAGGTATGTACTCACTCATATATAGATTTTAGACATGAATCAGGGGAGTGTCTGCGTACAATCTCAGTGCGAGTGAGTCTGCGAAACAAGGAGGCTCCCAAGAGATATGCATGATGCCCCAGATAAGTGTAATAAGGCGAGATATCCTGAGCAGATTGGGACCATCAGGGGGTAGGGTAGAAGGAACCAGGATAAAGAGAGGGGGAGAAGAGGCATGGGGGACAGGAAGGTTGAGTCGAGGAAAGAAGAGAGGAGAGCAGGATGAGAGACACTATAATAGATGGAGTCATTGTATTTTTGAGGAGAGAGCTGGCACTAGTGACATTTCCAGTGATCTACAAGGATAACACCAATTGGCAAACTAAGCAATAGCAGAGAGACTACATTAATAGCCTCACCCTGATTATAAGGTTGATGACTACCTTATATGCCATCGTAGAACCTTCATCCAGTGACTAATGAAAGCAGAGACAGATACCCACAGCTAAACACTGAACTGAAACCCCTGGAACACAGTGCCAGAGATGGAAGTGTGATGAGCAAAGGGGCCAAGACCGTGCTGGTGAAACCCACAAAGACAGCTGACTGGACAAGGGGGAGCTCTTGAACCCCAGACTGATGGCTGAGAGGCCAAGAGGGGACTGATCCAGACTCCATGAATGCAGCGTCAGTGAGGAGGCCTCAGAAGTCTCTGGGTCCTTGGATATTAGATCAGTATTTGCCATGGCATACGAATGAAATTTGGGAGCCCATTCCACATGGAGGGTTGCTCTCTCTGCCTTGACTCATGGGGAAGGGCCTAGGCCCTGCCTTGGATGAAATGGCAGACTCCTGAGATCCTCCCAAGGAGGGCCTCGCCCTCACTGGGGAATGATGGGGGCATTGGTTGGGGCACTGGGGGAGGGCTGGTGAAGGGACAAGTGAGGAGCGGTGGAAGCTGTAGCTGGGGTTGACATGTGAAGCATGCATGCATGTTTGTAATACATAATTTATTTTAATAAAAATTAAAAAAAGAGGATGATAAGGCAGGTGTGAGTCAAAGGCATGAATGTAATTTTGAGATTTCAACTTTAATTAATAGAAACAAACAAAAAGCAATCAGGACACATTTTTCTTCTCCAATAAAACACTGAGACCTCCTTTCAACCGAAATTCTCTCATCAGGATCAGCTATCAGTAGCAAGTTTGCAGCTGTCACTGAGAAGTCCCTCAGTGTGTCAGTGGACAATATTCAAGGATCAGTCCTCCCTGTACCACTGAAGACATTGCCTTGTGTTACACTGCAGCTGACTGAGTGAGCAGGTTCCCTGTGTACTCAGAAACCACCTCAATGTGAGAATGCTCAGGACCAACAGGGGGTGCTGTACACCCAACTTTAACCAGGAAAGACAAATTTAGTAGGTGAGAGAGTGAGGGAGTCTTCTGAGACCCTAAGATTTCCTATCCTAACCTCAAATAACTGCAGAGACCATGTCATACACACGATGTATCTACTGTGATGAGACTCCAAACTGAAGAGTAAAAATTCTTTGTTAAATAATATTGCACATACACATTTTAGACATTATTTAAGAACCATTTTGAGCAGGAAAAATGCATTGCATATACATACAGAATAATATGCAGTTTCAAACAAGATGTATAGTATAATGAGCATTCTTTCTGCAAGCATGGTCCCAGGCCATATCGGTCCTAAATGAACATGCAGGATGCTTTATTAATTGTGAAGCTGTTTGCTGTTTGCTATGTAGGCTAGCTCTGACATAATTTTTAACCCAGAAACATTAATATGAATATTTCCACGTGGTCTTCTATTACCAGAGAAAGGGCCTGAACCTCTTATTCTCTCATGTACTAATGGTGACTGACTGTGCCTACATTTCCCAGAATCCTCCACCTTTCCTATCCCCACCTATCTTGCTTCTCTATTTGCCTACAGAGCTTTATTTATTAACCAATCAGACAAACACATATCCAGACGGACTTCTCCAATCTACTCTTTTCTGTCTAAAGAAAATGAAAAGTTTTAAATGTAATATCGTCAAGTTATATATAATAGAAGTTATTAAGGAAGAACAATAGTCAAAATATTTAGTTCATTAACATTTAATAATATTTAAAGAAAGTGTTCTATCACACATCCTATTTGTTAGAGCCTAAAGAGTTATATGTTGCTTAAATTTATTGTAAATAAAAAAGCTATAATTATGACTGTCTTCAACTCCATCAAAGAATAGAATGATAATATATAAACACTAGAATTGACAGAGACATCTCACTACCTGGACAATCACCTAAAGTTCTTTTGAAATGCTGGCGCATCCATCTTCAAGTCATAGGCCATAAGGTTTCTGGCAGACTTCTCTGTGAAGCAGGAAATTTTAAACATTCACTTTTCTGTGTCCTAAAGAATGTCTGGCAAACTGTTCCATGAAGCAAGTACGCTTCAGGACTGTCCGTCTTGTCTTGCAAATTTAGCAGTCACATTCCTGTGGGTCTTGCATATCCACTTTATACAGCAATAGTAAAACAGTCAGGAAAGAACAGTTTCTTGCCCAAATGTCTAATTTTACCATATTGAAAGTAAATTCCATAATGAGTTTTCTTCAATACACATCATCGATTCAGATGTAGATTGGTGCTGCCAGCAGCAGACATTTCTCCTTGTCAAGAAAAAACCTAAACCATTTTTTCTTTTATTAGCATTTTTTATTACTTTAATAGCTTGTTTCACATATCAATCTCAGTTCACTCTTCCTCCCCTCCTCCCACACCCTCACCCCATTCCCACAGCCTCCCAAACTATCCAAACTTACTTGCACATAGGGGATATCCAGAATCTCTCATTTCTCTCAGGGCAGGGTCCAGGAACTCCCCTAAGAGTCCAGGCTGAGAGAGCATCCCACTTTGTGTTATGGACACATGAAGGCTGTTTGTATGACAGAGATAAACACTGATCTACTGCCCAGGGCCCCATAGGTTTCCCAGGCCTCCTCACTGACTCTCATATTCAGGGGGTCTGGGTCAGTCCCATGCTGGCCTCCCAGCTTTCGGTCTGGAGTCCAAGAGCTCCCCCTTGTTCAGATCAGCTGTCTCTGCTGGTTTTTCCAGCCCATTCTTTGCCAATTTTCTCAACGCTCCTCTCTCTCTGTGACTGTATTCCATGGGTTCAGTTCAGTTCATAACTGTGGGTGTTTGCCTCTGCTTTCATAAGTCACTGCATGAAGGTTCTAGGATGGCATATATGGTAGACATCTAGTTCAATATCAGGAATGGGCACTTAAGTTGGTTTCTCTACTATTGCTTAGCTTGCCAGTTGGTGTCATCCCTGTAGATCACTGGAGGTCTCACTGGTGCCAGATCACTCTTCTAACCTATGACTCACTCTATTATGGTATTTCTCATCCTGTTCTCCCCCTACCCTACCCCTCACTCAAACTTCTTGATACCGTATGACCTATTCCCTCTTCCTCTTCTCCCACTCTCTTCTTCCCAGCTCCCACTCACCACCTATCTCTCACCATGTTACTAAACTCTTCAGAGGATAATGCCTCATTCTTTTTCTTGGGGCTCCATGCATATCTCTCTTAGGTACTTTCATGTTTCCCAGACTCACTGTCAGTGGAAATGAAGACTTGCAGTGTCCTGATCCATGTCTAAAATCCATATATGAGTGAGCACATACGATATTTGTCTTTTTGTGACTGCGTGACCTCACTCAGGAAGGTTACTTCTAGTGCCATCCATTTACTTGTAAATTTAAAGATTCCATTTTTTTCTGCTGAGTAGTACTCCACTGTGTAAAAGTACCACATTTTTTCAATCCACTATTCACTTGAAGGGCACCTAGGTTGCTTCCAGGTCCTTGCAATTACAAATAATTCTGCAATAAACATAATTGCATCCTTTGGTGTTTTGGAGACTTGCTTCTTGAGTTCTTTGAAAAATTTGGAGATCAGCCTTCAGTCAGATGTGGGGTTACTGAATATCTTTTCCCATTCTGTGGACTGCCTTTTTGTCATGTTGACTGTGCCCTTTGCCTTACAGAAGCTTCTTAGTATCAGGAGGTCCCATTTGTTAATTGTTGATCTCATTGTCTGTGTTACTGGTGTTATATTCAGGTAGCCGTCTCTGTACCAATTCATTAAAGAGTATCTCTTACTTTTTTTCTAAGAGTTTCAGTGTGGTTGGATTTATGTTGACTTCCTTGTGGACTTAAGTTATGGCAAGGATATAGACATTGATCTATCTGCAGTTTTCTGCATGCCAATATCCAGTTATGCCAGCACCATTTGTTGAAGATGCTTTCTTTTTTCCGTTGTATAATTTTAGCTTCTTTGTCAAAAATCAACTGTTCATAAAATCAGGGTTTTCAATTCAGTTCCACTGGTCTACATGTCTATTTTTGTGCCAACACTAAGCCATTTTCATGACTATAGCTCTGTAATAGAATGTGAAATCAGGTATGGTGATGCCTCCTGAAGATCCTTTATTTAATAGGGTTGTTTTGTCCATTCTGGGTCTTTGTTTTTCCATAAAACTTTGATTATTGTTCTTTCAAGGTCTGTGAAGAATTGTGCTGGAATTTTGATAGGGATTACATTGAATCTGTTGACTGATTTGGCAAGATTGCCATTTTTATTATGTTGATCCTACCAATCCAAGAGCATGGGAGATTTGTCCATTTTCTGGTATCCTTTTTGATTTCTTTCTTTAGAGTCTCAAAGTTCTTGATATAGAGGTCTTTCACTTCTTTGGTTAACATTAACCCCAGATATTTAATGCTGTTTATGGCTATTGTAAAGGGTGATGTTTCTCTGATATCTTGTTCAGCCACTTTATCATCTGTATATCATCGGGAAACTTAATTTTTTGAGTTACCCTTTTATCCTGACACTTTGCTGAAGCTGTTTATCAGCTCTAGTAGTTCCCTTGCAGAGTTTTTTGGTCACTTACATAAACTATCATATCATATGCAAATGGTGAAAGCTTGAATTCTTCTTTTCCTGATTGTTTCCCCTTGATCTCCTTTAGTTGTCTTATTGCTCTAGTTAGAACTTCAAATAAAATATTCAAAAGATATGGAGTGGATGGCCTTGTCTTCGTCCTGATTTTAGAGGAATTGTGTTGAGTTTCTCCTCATTTAGTTCGATGTTAGCTTTTTGTTTACTGTATATTGCTCTTATGTTCAGGTATGTTCCTGTTATCCCTGATCTCTCCAGTACATTTATCATGAAGGGGTGCTGGAATTTGTCAAAGGATTTTTCTTCATCTATTAAGAAGACCATGTGGTTTTCCTTTTGCAGTTTGTTTATATGGTGTATTATATTGATAGATTTTCTAATGTTGTACCATCCCTGTATTCCTGGGATGAAGCCTACTTGATCATGGTGGATGATTTTTCTGATATCTTCCTGAATCTGGTTTGCTAGTATTTTATTGAGTATTTTTCCATCGATATCCATGAGGGAAGTTGTTCTATAGTTCTCTTTCTTAGTTGTGTCTTTATGTGGCTTGGGTACCAAGGAAATTGTAGCCACATAAAAAGAGTTTGGTAGTGAGCCTCCCGCTTCTATTGTGTGTAATACTTTGAGGTGTATTGGAATTGACTCTTCTTTGAATTTCTGGTAGAATTCTTCTCTGAACCCATCTGGGCCTGGGATTTTTTGGTTGGGAGATGTTTGATGACTGCTTCTATTTCATTAAGTGTTACAGGTCAGTTTTGTCTGTTTACCAGTTCTTGATTTAGTTTTGGCAAGTGATATCTATCCAGGAAATTGTACATTTTCCTTTAAATTTTTGAATTTTTTGGAGTACAGATTTTCAAAGTATGCCCGGATGATTCTCTGGATTTCCTCTGTGTCCGTTGTTATGTCTCTATTTTCATTTCTGATTTTGTTAATTAGCATGATATCTCTCAGTCTTTTGGTTAGTTTGGACAGAGATTTGTCTATTTTCATTTTCTCAAAGAACCAAGTCTTTGTTTCATTGATTCTTTGCAATGCTTTCCTGGTTTCTACTTAATTGATTTCAGGCCTCAATTTGTTTATTTCCTGGTGTCTGCTCCTCCTGGATGAGTTTGCTTCTTTTTGTTCTACAGCATTCAGCTGTGCTATTAATTCTCTTGTGTGACTGTTCTCCAGTTTCTCCATGTAGGCATTTAATTTTATGAACTTTCCTCTTCTCCCTGCTTTCAGAGTGTCCCATAAGTTTGGGTATATTGTGTCTTCATTCTCATTGAATTCCAGGAAGTCTTTAATTTCTTGTTTATTTCTTCCTTTACCCAGAGATGGTGCAATTGTGCATTGTTCATTTTCCATGATTTTGTAGGGTTTCCGCGATTTATGTTATTGTTGAATTATAATTTTAATGCATGGTGGTCTGATAAGATAAATGGGGTTATTCCATTGTTTTGTATCTGTGGATGTTTGCTATGTTTCCTATTATGTGTTCAATTTTACAGAAGGTTCCATGTGGCACCCAGAAAAAGTTATATCCCTTGTGTTTGGGTGGAATGTTGTATAGATGTCTGTTAAACCCTGTTGGGTCATAACGTCTATTAGTTCTTCGTTTCTTTGTTAAGTTTCTGTGTGGAGGTCCGGTCTAGTGGTGAGAGTGGGATGTTGAATTCTCCTACTACTAGTGTGTGAGATTTTATGTGCGATTTGAGCTTTAGTAATATTTTATTCATGAAAGTGGGTGCCTTTGCATTTGGGGGCATAGATGTTCAAAATTGAGACTTCATCTTGAAGGACTTTTTTTGATGAATATGAAATGTCCTTCTTCTTCTCTTTTGATTGATTTTAATTTTACGTCTAATTTTATAGATATTAGTGTTGCTACACCCAGTTGTTTCTTGGGTCCGTTTGATTGGAAAATCTTTTCCCAACCCTTTACTCTGAGGTAACATCTGTTTTTGACATTGAGATGTGTTTCACTATGAAGCAGAAGGATGGGTTCTGTCTTCATATCCATTCTGCTAGTCTGTGTCTTTTTATAGGCAAGTTGAGACCGCTGACATTGAGGGATATTAATGAGCATTGATTGATGTTTCCTGTTTGTGCTTGATTTATTGGTGGTGGAGTTTTTGTGTGTGGGTTCTCCTCCCTTTTTGTTTTGGTGTTTGGTCAAGTGGTATTATCTATTGCCTATGTTTTTTGAGTGTAGTTATCTTCGTTGGTTTTAAGTTTTCCTTCCAGCACTTTCTGTAGAGATGGATTCATGGATATGTATTGTTTATATCTGGCTTTTCCATGGAATATTTTGTTTTCTCCATCTATGGTAATTGAAAGCTTTGCTGGATATGGTAGTCGGGACTGGCATACTTTTTTCCCTTAGCGTTTGTAGGAAATCTGTACAGGATCTTCTGGCTTTCATCGTTTCCTTTGAGAAGTCAGGTGTAATTTGGATAGGTCTACCTTTATGTGTTACTTGGCCTTTTTCTTTAGCTACTCTTAATATTTACTCTTTATTCTGTAGGTTTGACATTTTGATTATTATGTGGTGAGGTGACTTCTTTTTCTGGTCCAGCCTATTTGGTGTTCTGTAGGATTCTTGCATTTTCATAGGCATATCATTCTTTAGGTTAGGGAAGTTTTCTTCTATGATTTTATTGAATATGTTTTCTGTGCCTTTGAGCTGTATTTCTTTGCCTTATTCTATACCTATTATTCTCAGGTTTGGCTTCTTCACGGTGTCCCATATTTCCTTGATATTTTCTGTTAGGGATTTGTTGGTTTTGATACTTTCTTTAGTTGATGACTATATATCCTCTGATGCACCTCCAACACCTGAGATTCTCTCTTCTATCTCTTGTATTCTATTGGTGATTCTTGCATCTGTAGTTCCTGATTATTTACCCAGCTTTTCTATTTCCAGCATCACCTCATTCTGTGTTTTCTTTATTGTTTCTATTTCAGCTTTCAATCCTTCAAATGTTTGAATAGTTTTCTTAACTTTTTTTGTTTTTTATTGGTACTCTTTAGATTCTTTGGGAAATTTGTTTATTTTCTGAAATTTTTGGTTTGCTTTTCCCCCTTTTTATTTGTTTTTTTATTCTATTTATTAAATAGATTTCCTTGTTTCCTCTTTGAGGGTCTCAATCACCTTCATAAAATAATTTTTAAGGTCTGTCACTTCTGGTTCATCTATGTAGTGCTTTTCAGGACTTGCTGGCATTGGATCTCTAGAATCTGGTGGAGTCATATTGGTCTTTTTATTGCTGAATGAGCTCTTATTCTGTCTTCTACCCATCTCTTCTTCTAGTGGGTGCAGGTAGAGTCTTTCTGTCTCCACTGGTCTCCTTCTTTCCTGAAGCTGAAGCTGGTGACACTGGAGTATGGAGTCTGTATAGCGGCTCCAGTGTCACCAGCTTCAGTGGAGTGGGTAGGTCCCAGCCTAAACCATTTTAAATGCCATTTTCCAAAATGTCTTAGAAAGGTTTGAAGAATATCTATTCATCTCAAATACATCTCTGTATATCTAGAAAACCTAAATCACCTAATTATACATTCTGTCCATTATAGTTGACTACATACAATCTGTATTTAACTCTGTATTACATATTTAATAGACCCTCAAGTTGACTGTACCTGAGTTTTGGAATTTTTCATGTTAAAGAAGAAGTGCAGAAGAATGGTATAAGGGCATGAATTACTGTTAAAGAAATGATATTAATTAACACAGGTATTTCATGTCACAATGCTTTTCCTAAAGGTAATATATGTTCCTTCACATGAAATATTCCCCTTGTGTCTGACACTAATCCATGTCTTCTTCATACAGTCATCTGTTGACAGACATGGACTTCATTTCCATAAGTTATTGTGGACAGGACTGCCATAAATATCAATGTGAAAATATTTGTGAGACATGTTCCCTTTAGGTAAATTCAGTGAGATTTTTTGTATGCATCCTTCTTGAATGGCAAATAGTATCTTATTATATTTGATAGGAGGGTGCAAATTCTCATAATTTATCAGATTTTAAATTTCCAGTCATTACCATCATTGTCACAACCATCTTCTGTTAGTCAATCAAACAATTTTGCCACAAAGCAGAGCAACTGCTTCAGGCCTGAAATCTACTTAGAGCATAGGTCCTGATGTTCCACCCAAAACATCTATATGAACCCAAGGAAAGGTTAAGGATGTCTTTTATCATAGAGAATTAGGATTTGGACCCCAACATACTTTTCCTAACCGTGGTGTCCTCCACATCATTCTCAATCTGGACTAGGTACTTATTTAAAGAAATTCTCTGCTCATGAATATGCAAATCATGTGTCTATGGAGATAAATTCACAGATTTCCCCACCCAACAATAGCATCTAATCAGTTTCTTCTCCATAGTCACTGAGCACACAGGTTCTCATCATGGAATGGAGCTGGATCATTCTCTTCTTTGTGTCTGTAACTTTAGGCAAGTGGATCCATGTTCAAAACTTAAGAAGGAAACATGGACTTAGGTGACAATGACACCCATTCCACCTTACTCTTCACAGGTGTCCATTCACATGTCCAGTTGCAGCAGTCTGACCCTCAGCTGGTGAAACCTGGATCCTCTGTGAAGTTGTCCTGAAAGACTTCAGGCTACACCTTCACTGATTACTATATTGATTGGGTCAAGCAGAAGCCTGGACGGGGCTTTGAATGGACTGGAGATTTTAATCCTTATAATGGTGATACTAGCTATGCACAGAACTTCAAGGGCAAGGCCACACTGACTGTACACAAATCCTCCAGCACAGCCTACATGGAGCTCATCAGCCTGACATCTGAGTACCCTGCAGTCTATTACTGTGAAAGATACACAGTGTTGCAACCACATCGTGAGTGTGTCAGAAACCCTGGATGAGCAGGAAGCTGAGATGATACAGAAGATCATCCAGGAGACTTCCTAAAAATAAGCAATCTGAGTGTCCCTGTGTCACTTCACACAGTCCTACCAACTTCTCAAAATTACTGTGACTTGTGCATCAATCATTCCTGATGTGTCCAGAAGACACACTTAGAGTCTTCCTCTACTTCTGGCTCTTAGAATCTATCCAGTTTTAAAATTGCAGATAGATCGATATCAATTGCCTTACCCACAACTTAAGAACAAATAGATCAAACACCTTAACATTAATCTAGCCTCACTGAATCCCTTAAAAGAGGAACTGGGAGGTATTCTTAAATGAATTGTTACAGGACACTGCTTCCTGAACATAACACCAGTAGCACAAACACTGAAATTGACAATTAATAATTAGTGCCTCCTGAAATTGAGAAGATTGTGTATGTCATAGGAAATAGTTAATAAAACAAAACTGCAGCCCAGAGAGTGGCAAAAAAAATCTTCACCAACCCTACATCTGACAGAGGGCTGATTTCCAAAATATACAATGAATTCAAGAATCAAGTCTCTAAAATACCAAACAATCCAATTGTATATTGGGGTTCAGAACTAAATACAGAATTTTCAATAGAAGAATCTAAAATTGCTGAAAGACACTTAAGAAACTGAACAACATTCTTAGCCATCAGGAAAATGCAACTCAAAACAACTTTGAGATACCATCTTACACTGGCAAGAATGGCTGAAACTAAAAAACAACAAAGACAGATTATGCTGAAGAGGATGTGGAGAAAGAGGAACACTCTTCCATTGCTGGTAGGAGTGCACACTTGTATAACCACTTTGGAAATCATTATGGCAGTTTATTAGGAAAGTCAGGATCAGTCTATCTCAAGAAACAGCAACTCCACTCTTGGTCATATACCCTAAGAATATGCATTCATGCAACATGGAAAGATGTTCAAACATGTTCATAGCAGCATTGTTTGTAATAGCCAGAACCTGGAACAAAGCTAGATGTACCTCAACCAAAAAATGGAGAAAATGTGCCACATTTACACAATGGAGTATTTCTCGGTGGAGATGGGGTAAAAAATAAAAGCCACAATGAAATGTTGAAATTCAAAGGCAAATGGATGGAAATGGAAGAAAACATCTTGAGTGAAGTAACTTAATTACAGAAAGACAAGCAGTGTAGTTACCAGCACATGACTTGACCAAATCAGACCAGTCAAATTTACAGCATGAGAGCTATGAAAATTCTAAGCAGATAAAAGTTACACTTGGTGAGCAGATCCAGGGCGACCAGCAGACCAGCTATTCAGGCAGGACCAGGTACAACGGGTCCTGAACCCGGGCCTGTGTTCCAGTGCCTGGGGATCACCTAGGAATCGCACAGAGCTTCCATTCCTGGCGGGATCCAAACACCCCAGACTCCAGGTCTTCTCTCGCACCAACGAGACAAGGAAACTAGCAGATCCGGGGAGATCAGGGGACCAGCTGTTCCATTGGGACCAAGTAAAACAAGCCCTGCATTTGGGCCTGTGTTCCAGTGCCCGGGGATTGCCTGAGAACTGCATGGAGCTTCCAATCCCAGCGGGAGCCAAACACCCCAGATTCCAGGTTTTCTCTCCTCCAATGAGACCAGGAAACTAGCAAATCCAGGGAGACCAGGGGACCAGCTGATCCTGCAGGACCAGGTACAACAGGCCCTGAATCCGGGCCTGTGTCCCAGTGCCTGGGGATTTCCTGGGAACTGCGCAGAGCTTCCAACCTTGGCAGGAGCCAACCACCCAAGATTCCAGGTCTTGTCTCCCACCAACGAGACAAGGAAACCAGCAGATCCAGGAAAGGGACCAGGGGACCAGGTGGGAGGCTAAGCACCCCAGATTCCTGGTCTTCTTATCCACACACAGGACCAGAATGAGGGCGAGGAATAGAAGAAGTACCAGATTATTGGACTTGATAGCACGCACCAGAAGAGAACTCTGGTCCCCTAACCACCAGACCAGGAAAGGGATCTTTCTGCACCCACTAGAAGAAGAGATGGGTAACAGACAATACAAAACACACTCAGCAAAAGAGAAACAAGTATGACACTGCTACATTCTAGAGACTCCACACCAGCAACATTCCAATGCAAATGAAGCAGAAGAGAATGACCTTAAAACCACTTTCATGAAAATGATAGAGGTTCTAAAAGAGGATATAGGAAAATCCCTCAAAGAAATGGAAGAAAAAACAAACCACAAAATACAAGAAATGGAAGAAAAACCAAACCAAAAAAGGCAGGAAATGGAAGAAGAAACAAAGCAAAAAATGCAAGAAATGGAAGAAGGAACAAAGCAAAAATACAAGAAATGGAAGAAGAAACAAAGCAAAAAATGCAAGAAATGGAAGAAGAAACAAACAAAAAATGCAGGAAATGTCAGAAAAAACAAACCAAAAAGTACAAGAACTGGAAGAAAAAGTGAACCAAAAAAATGCAAGAAATGGAAGATAGAACAAAACAAAAATTTCATAAAAGGCAACAAATGGATGACAAGATAAACCGAAAATTGCATGAAACAATGCAAACAGTGCAAGGGTTGAAAACTGAAATAGAGAGAATAAAAAAAAACACTATCTGAAGAAAGGCTGGAAATAGAAAAGCTAGGCAAATGATCAGGTACTACCGATACAAGCATTACCAACAGAATAGAAGAGAGGAAGAGAGAATCTCAGGTGTTGAAGATACACTAGGAGAAATGGATTCATCAACCAAAGAAAATCTTAAGTCCAACAAATCATTACCACAAAACATTCAGGAAATTTGGGACACCATGAAAAGACCAATCCTAAGAACAATAGGTATAGAAGAAGGAGAAGAAAACCACCTCAAAGGGGCAGAAAACATATTCAACAAAATCATAGAAGAAAACTTTCCCAACCATAAGAAAGACATGTGAATGAATGTACAAGAAGCTTACAGGACAACAAATAGAGTGGAACACAAAAAAGTCACCTTGCCACATAATAATCAAGACCCCAAATATACAGAATAAAGAAAGAATATTAAGAGAAGTTAATGAAAAATGCCACATAACATGTAAAGGCAAACATGTCAGAATTATACCTGACTTCTCCATGGAAACTCTGAAAGCCAGAAGGTCCTGGATAGATATTCTACCAACCCTAAGAGACCATGGATGGCAGCCCAGACTGCTATACCCGGCAAAGCTCTCAATCACTATAGATGGAGTAAACAAGGTATTCCATGACAAAACTAGATTCAAGCAATACGTATCCACTAACCCAGCCCTACAGAAAGTTTTGGAAGGAAAAATCCAACCCAAAGAAGTTAACTACAACCAAATACAAAGGCATCCACATTCGTAAAAGAAACATTACTAAAACTTAAATAACATGTAAAGCCACACACACACATATAGTGGGAGATTTCAACACACCACTCTCACCACTAGACAGGAATACCAGACAGAAATTCAACAAAGAAGCAAAGGGTCTAATAGAAGTAATGACCCAACTGGGATTAACAGTCATCTATAGAACATTTAAGGTAGTCTCTCCACTATTGTTTAATTTTCCAGTTGGTGTCGTCCTTGTAGTTTTGCTAGAGATCTTACTGGTTACACATCTATCCTCAAATCTGTAATGATTTGCTCTGTTATGGTATTTCGCAACCTGTTCTCCCTATTTTTCCCCCAACTTAACGTTCTTCTCCAACATGAACTCCTCTCTCCCCCTGTTCTCCCCATCTCTTTTTCCCAATTCCTACTTCCCTCCCCCTGATATCAACCTTCTCAGGAGATCTTGCCTCATTTCCCTTCTCTAGGGTACCATTCTTGTCTCTTTAAGGCTCTTTCGTGTTTCCCAGACTCTCTGGCAGTGTTATTGTAGGCTGGCACTACCCTGATCATTCATGTCTAAAATCCATATTTGAATGAGTACATAGCATGTTTGTCTTTTTGTGGCTGTGTTACCTCATTCAGGATGTTTTCTTCTGCTGCAATCCATTTGCCTAAAAATTCAAGAGTCCATTGGTTTTTCCCCACTGAATAGTACTCCATTGTGTAAATGTACCACATTTTTCTCTATAAACACTTCAGTTGATGGGCATCTAGGTTCCTTCCAGGTTCTGGCTATTACAAATAATGTTGCTAAGAACATAGTAGAACAGATGTCCTTGTTGTATGAATGTGGATCTTTTGGATATATGCCTAAGAGTGGAATTGCTATGTCTTTAGTAGACTGATTTCCATTTTCCTGAGGAATCTTCATAGTAATTTCCAAAGTGGCTGTACAAGTTTGCGCTCCCAACAGCAGTGCCTACAACACTGATTGGAAATATATTAAACAGACTCTAAAGTCGACTATATCTGATTTCTGGAATTTTGATTGTTATGAAGTAGTTCATAGAAATAACTTGCATGCGTGAGTTACTCTGATACACATATATAGTGTATCCTAAGAGAGAGATGCATTGTAACCCAGTAAAGGGTTATGGGAGGACATCTCTTAATTGGATTGGGAGCCAATGGGGGCATGAGGAGAGAGAGATGGGAGAAAGAGAGGAAGAGAGGAGGACATGACAGAACAGGAAGTTTGAGCCAGGACAAGAAGAGAGGAGAGAAGGATGAGAGATATAATAGAGGGAGCCTTTATAAGTTGGAGGAGAGACCTAGCATTAGTGAGATCTTCACAAATCTACAGAAATGACACAATATGGCATTAAGACTACATAAAATATCCTTCCTGATAACGAGATTTATGACTACCTTAAAAGTCATCCTAGCAACCTCATCCCTTGACTGACAGATGTGGATAGCTAAAAATCAAACTGAACACCTAGAATCCTGTTGCAAAGAGGAGTGATGAGCAAAGGAATCATGACCAGGTTGCTAAAAGCCACAGAGGCAGCTGATCTAAACTAAGAGGGCCCAGAATGATAACTGAGACCAGCGTGGGACTGATCCAGACACCCCATCCCACCCGGAAACTAGATGTCAGTGAAGAGGTATTGGCAAATTATGGGACCTTGGAGAGTAGATCAGTATTTATTCCTGGCATACAATTGGACTTTGGTAGTTCATTCCACATAGAAGGATGCTCTCTCATCCTGGACTCCTTGGGAGGACATAGGCCCTGATGGGATTATATAACATATTCGGAAAATCCCTAATGGAAGGCCTTACCCTACCTGAGAAGGGGAATAGAGATGAAGTGGGATGGGGTGATTGGGTGGAATAGGGCATGGGGTAGTAGGGGAGGGAAAGGGAACTGAGAGTAATATGTGTAAAAATGTTAAATAAAAAGGAAAATAAATAATTCAAAGTCACGAAGAGACAAGTCTCATTTTTCTTCTCATCAACAAATGCTTTACATTACTTTTCTTTGATGTGAGTCACAAGACAACACATGGATCAGGGAAGAGAGAAGAGAGAAATCTTCCCAAACTCCATCTATTATTGGGATCTATGTAAAGAGAAGCCTTCCTGCCAACCTAGTTCCAGAGCCACATCAGTCCCAAATAACACACAGGAGGCTATATTAATGATGAAGCTGTTGGTCTTGCTTGTTTCTTACTGGCTAGCTCTGACTTAAGTATTTACCCCATAATTGTTAATCTAAGTATTTCTTTTACCGGAGAAATTTCCAGGCTTCCTACCCCATGCCGGTTACATCTCGAATTCCTGTGTTTCTCCTACCCAGAGTCCTCTTGGACTCCTAGTCCCACCTATCTTGCTTCCCTATTGACCAAAAGTGCTTTATTGACATATACACAGGACTACACCCATCCTCTCCTCTTTTCTGTCTAAACAAAAAGAAAGTTCTTAACTTTAACATAGTCAAATTATATATAACAGAACAGTTATCAAGTAAGAACACAGTTACAATATTTTGTCCATCAACATTTAGAAAGATTTAAAGAAAATATCATCTATCCGATCCTTGTGAGTCCAAAGTTGTATATGAGGCTTATCTTTTATCATAACTAAGTAAAACTACAACTATCTGTCTTCAACTCCATCAAAGACCACAGAAGGATAATATATAAACACTAGGATTGACAGAGACATCTTGCTGCCTGGACAGTCACCTGAAGTTTCTCTGTAATGTTGGGGCATCCATCTTCAGTCCATAGGCCACAGTGTGTCCATAGACTTCTCAGCAAAGCAGGAAATTTCAAACTGTCCATCTGCACTGACAGTATGTCAGGAATTTTTCTGTGTCCTGCAGAAAGTCTCATAGACTCTTCCATGAAGCAGGAGCCCTGTAGGACTGTTTCAGTTCAGCAGTTACTTTCCTGTGGGTCCTGCATGTCCAGTTTATACAACAACAGTCAAGCAGTCAAGGCAAGAGCAGTTTCTTGCCCAAAATAGCTAATCTTGCCATGTTGAAAGCAAATTCTATAACGAGTTTCTTCGATGCCCATCTTCCTCTCAGACATAATTGGTGCTGCCAGGAGCAGATATTTCTCATTATCAAAATGGCATTTTAAATGCCATTTTCTGAAGGTCTTTGAAAGGTTTAAAGACTGTCTATCTATCTGTCTAAAATACATCTCTATATATCTAGAAAACCTAACTTACCTAACTATAAATTCTGACTATTATAAGTAATATCTGTAGACTGTACTTAATTATGCATTACATTTTAAAAGAACAGTATAAACACAATATTTAATCAAGAGGAGAAATATACATATCACAAAATTGACCTTGAATTTGTATCAATAAATGAAAAACCATACCAATACAAAGTACTAATTTCCATACCATAATCCCCTTTTCCTTTAAAAAGAGATTGGTTGGGATCATTAACCAATTATAAACAATCCCATTAAAATGAAAACAAAGATTTATAAGCAAGATGGGAATTTGGACATCGCTCATTCCAAACTGCTTAGTGCTTGAAGGGGGCGCTGTTCATACTATGGGGATCATGACAAAACTGAGAAAACTGTATAAGTCCTTATTTTGGGGTCTGTAAAGCTCCATCATCTTAGCTGGTTTAGATGTTGAATCACTTGGGCCATTGTTTCCAGGGATCTTGGTTCATCAAACCACAGAAGCCTGGAAGGAATCCTCAGCTTTTCATTTTCTGTAGAAACATAAACTAAAACTACTTTTCCAAAGTAACATATCCTTATACTTATATTTTGAAGTCAAGGCATTTCAAAAGATATAAGTTGAATTAACTAATTCAGCAGCATTTATAATCAAGTGTACTTTAGTAGTTGTTCTTTCCTTAGCAATCAAAAAACTGAAAAACACAATACTATATAGTATCCAGAGTTTCTGTGTATTTTCCATCTTTATGTGGCTTATTTATTTATCCATTATTACTTTATTTTTTACATTTATTTCTTTCTTTATTTCTCTGAGACAGAGTTTCTCTTTGGAAATCCATCTGCCTCTGCCTCTGGAGCAATTCCTACCGGCATGTGTCACAACAGCCGGCTTCTCTATTTACCAGTATATGCCGTTTTTCTTCTCTTTCTCAATCCTATGTATATTTTTAAACACACTGTAAACATTTAGAGGTTTTTCTTCATCCAAGTCTGACTTTACTGTAGATATTTATGGTTTTCTGGCCACGTGTCTTATCTGTTAAAACCATGGCTGCTTAAACTGCAGTTTTTCCAAGATTGTGGTGTAAGTGTGACTCTAGCTCATGCTCAGTCTATACTGACATCTAGCAATAGCTGCCGGCTTAGAGCTGTGGTCACTGCCACTTCCAGCTGTACAAAAAACTTTTCAATCTTTAGAAGAGCCTCTTAAAAAAAACCTTATTGTTTTTTTTTTAATTTTTAGTCAGGAAGACTACCTTAAGCGAGTCACGTGAGTTTCTGCTTGTCGGTAGCAAAACAGAGCCCACCTAAGAAAAATGCTGCTACGAAAAAGCCCATGCTTTTCTCCATTCTTTTGTTTCTAAAATTCCTTTAAAGCTTTTGCTATATTACGTGGAAATTCAATCCTGCTCCTGACAACCATTATGTAAAGAGAAGCCTTCCTGCCAGCCTGGTCCCAAATAACACACAGGGGTATATATTAATTATGAAGCTGTTGGCCTTGCTTGTTTCTTACTGGCTAGTTCTGACTTAAGTTTTAACCCCATAATTTTTTATCTAAGTATTCCTCTTACCAGAAAAATTTCCGGTCCTCCTACCCCATGCCGGTTACATCTTGACTTCCCGTGTTTCTCCTACCCAGAGTCCTCCTGGACTCCTAATCCCACCTATTTGACTTCTTTGACTGATTCCTAACCAGAATTATCTGTGTATGCAGGTGTCCAGTATGACGTACAGATAGTGGAATCTGGTGGTGTCCTGGTCACCTGGGGGTCCCTGATAGTCTCCTTTGTGTACTCTAGATGCAACTTCAGCAGTTATAACCTACACTGGCTCCAGGGAAGGGGATGGAGTGGGTTCCATACATTAGCTATGACAGTGGTACTTACATCAAATATACAGATGCCATGAAGAGCCTATTTACCATCTCCAGAGACAATGCCAAGAACACTGTGTAGCTGCAAATGAACAACCTCAACTCTGAGGACACAGCCGTGTATTACTGTAACAGAGACACCATGAGTGAATGGTACTGTGAGCTCAGAAACAAACCTCCCTGCAATGTTGCCCTGGACCAGCAGGGAGCACAGAGATCACTCTCAGAACTGGGCCAGACAATTGTTTGTTCAAAAGGCAAACAGGGCTGGAGTCTATCTCAGGGCTGCTTCTCAATTTCGCATTCAGGGATTCTTTTTCCAGGTGTAGAGTGTAGTAATTCTTAAAATGTCCAAATGTTAATGCAATTTTCTGTTTTCTTTTGTTATGTGTTGTGATTTTTATTATTGTGTTTCTCTCTCCCTCCCTCCTTCTCTCCATGTATTCTTCCCTACTCCCTTTATTCCCTCCCCCCCTCTCTTACTCCCTCCTGTCTGTGTTTTTTCATATTTCTGTCCATGTTGACATGAGATGATTTTCTCTATAAACCTAAAAAGTACATTTTGAATCAGAATCTATCACTGGGTCTGGATATCACTGACTGACTAGACAGATTGACTGGAATTCCCCATTAATGGCACTGTTTCCACTTTACAGAAATGGGACTCTTTGAGAATGTGTTTTAGTGTTCTAACCTGTAATTTCATTTCTACCAATGGAAATCCTCTAAAGGACTCTCTCCATTGTCATGTTCTAATAAATTTCCTTTTGTTCACTCACTAGAACCAATGTTTTCATTTAGTTTGTGGGTGGTTAGTTGTTAAGTATAAATTTAGTAGAGCATTGGAATTATGACTCAATAGTAATTCAACTATTTTTTAAATAAAAATCAGCTTTAATGATGATTTTGCTCTTTCCACATAAAAGTTCTGTTTGAGGCATCACTGTAAGACATGCCAATGTGGCACATGTGTTAACCAACCCAGGATTGATCATGATAATACTGACCAGCACAGAATCTCCCTATCAGACTTTCTAGTAAGCTAAGTGAGTTCCTTTTAAAAAGGGGATATTTTAATTTTCATAAAACGGGAGACAAGTGCTAGAAGCATGCATTTCATAAAACAATGACACTTGTTATAAATACCTACATTATCTTCCTATAGATCCCATTCATTTAAAAACTCTAGATAAATAAAGCAGTTCTATCTTCAGTGATATTATTTAAAAAGCCTCAAGAGTTAAAACAATAGTGAAGAACTTCACTATCTTTATACATTACACAGTAGATAAAGCTATTAAACTCCTCACTATCAAGAACAAATCAATACCACCAACCTAGCTACATCAGTGGAAGGCAGACATCACTCAGTAGATGCAATGTAGATTACTTGGAAATATACATGGCAGTGAAGTCATGTGATATTTAACTCATGAAGTGACAATGCTAGCCTAACACACAGAAACACAAATACAAATATCTATACTTGAATTATAGCTGTCGAGTAAAAAGATGGATTTAATACAGATGAGCAGAGAGACAAGGGTCACAAAATGTGAGAATATCTTTATGGAAGAGGCTGGTATTCGCTGTGAAGCATAATTATATAGTAATTCCAATGAAGGTACAATAATTAAAAATAATGAATTCTTCAATTTCCTGAGTTAGGCCAAAGATGCGGATAATTTTTGTTGAATTCAGAATGGTTAAGGGAAGAACACTTTTCCTTTTTTCTCTTCTTTTTTCTTTTTGTGATGTTTCCTTTTTTAAATTTGTTCATTTCTTTTTCTTGTATTTTTTCTGATACTTTTGTTCCTTTGATTTGAAGAGTCCTCTTTGGTGGAGCTGAAGTAAGACCTTTTCCACTTTTTCTTCAATTTAAGTTTCTCCCTGGTTGTTTCCTTTTGCTTCCCCTTTTCTACATTTATTCTTTTTTCCTGCAGAGCCTTCAATTTCTTCATTTCTTCATTTTCTTCATCGCAGTCCACACTATTTGTGCTGCTGACATCCAACACGATGTCTCTTTTGGGGTCTACCCAGAGAAAATTGTGGCACTCAAAATTCATATGGCCAGGTTAGCCACATTTTTTGCACTCTGCTAGGATATTTTACTTGTTGCAACCTGGGACTTCCATGATCAGGAGAATAGAGTCGTAGGCTTTGGAGATCGAGTTAGGTTCAGGTCCATTGAGAGGACAACACACTATCAGAGAGAACTCTCCCACCTGGTGCCCTCAACTATAGCCAATTCAACTATGTTTCTCAGGTGATAGAGAAACCACACCTTCCCTTAATTAGTGGTACTTTCTGTAAAATCCTTGGAAACTGAAATAACCATCGTTTCCTTCTTCTAAGCAGGTTCCACAGAAGAGACAAATTGGGTCAAGTTTGTACCAAATTTAAATCTTCTGTTTAGACAAAAAGGGGAATTGTAAGGATGAGCCCCACAAAAGTAATTCTCTGGGGGTGGGAATTAGGAAATTTAAGATAAAAGGAAGTGAAAGAGAAACAAATCTCTCTGCTTCTCCTTCTTCCTCTGGAAGATGGACATGCTTCTGACCCTCCTGCCTTTTATGTGTAAGTCCTTATTCTGGTAAAATAAATATATTATATTTCCTATTGCATTGACAAACATCTTTACATTGAGTTCTGTATTCACTTGCTGCTGCCTGTTTCTTCAGGTATAGAACTCTAATTCCAACTCCAGCACCATTTCTGCCATGTGTCCCACCATGATGTTGAAACCTCTGGTGTAAAATACAGCACCAGTTAAATATCTTCTAATATTTGCCCTGGACATAGCGTCTCTACACAGCAATAAAACCCCAAGACACACGTTATTAGTCCTATATAATTATTTTTCACAAAATTCATACATTGTGGAAATATTTGTACACAGTAGTTGGGAATATGTTCTGAGATTATGCATTATTTTCTGGTCTCATATTTTCTGCCTTGCCAGGCCCAGGATCCTGCCCTACCATCTCACACCTTGAGAGAACAAGGATCTGCATTGATAGAGCATCATCTCTAAGAGCTCATTATTTGTCACATTGGTTCTGTAGAGCATCTGATTTTTGGATAAATACCATGGTACTTGATAATATCAAGGATTTATATTATTGAGAATTATTTATCTTTGAAACAAAACTTTATATGTTCCTCTATATGAGATTTCCTCCAACTTGCTCCAAGAACTATGTAAACTGAATTGGCATTTTAATAGCTGTGTCATTTATTGAAGGCTTATCAAGGAGAACAGTCATAATTCTTCAATGTATATTCATCAGAAAAGGGGATCAAGTGTAGTCACTTGTGCATGCTACACAATTGAACTAAGTCCTCAAAGGTGCTTTTAGATTTTAATATTTCTTCTGAAAATTAATTCAGCTTGATATTAGTTGTCCCTTAATTTGGAAAATAATGTTGTTTTATTTTTATGGTGTAGGCAGAGTTGGAGACACGGTTAAAGCACAAGAAAACATTGAAATGTAATCACATACACATGATTAGCAAAATTATGTTATGAACACTGTTACTGCTAACTCATCCATTTAACATCTCCATTGTGTATTAATAACTGCCTCCTCTAATGTGTCAACATTATCACAAATGATATAGCAGGAAGAAATGGAAATTTGGCTTGTGTCTGCTAATGAAAGCCAGCCCAGACCTGACCCTGTAGCTCTAGCAGAGGAGCCCAGTCCTGAGTTCCTTGGTATTCCAATTCAATGATCATCACTGAACACAGACAACCCACCATGAAGTTGGGGCTGAACTGTATTTTCCTTGAATCTCTATTAAAAGGTCGCTTATGGGAACAAGAGATGCTGAGTATGTTGGAGCATAACTAAGAAGTGGGTATGAGTAGGAGGCACAGTAGATGTGGGTAACTTTTTTCTGACTTGAACTCTACTTTTAAAGGTGTCCAGGGTGAGGTGCAGCTGGTGAATCTGGATGAGGCATGGGACAGCCTAGGGGTTCCTAAAACTTACCTGTACAGCCTCTGGACTCACCTTCAGTGATTTCTGCATGAACTGGAGCCACCAACCACCAGGGAAGGGGCTGGAGTGGATTGCAGTGAGTAGAACCAAAGATAATTACTCAGCATAGCACAGTGCATCTGTGAAGGGCCGGTTCACCATCTCCAGAGATAATTCCAAAAGTATCCTCTACATGCAAGTGAATAGCCTGAAATCTGAGGACACAGCCATTTATTACTGTGCAAAGTTATACACAGTGAGGTGATTTCAGTGACAGCCCAGAAACAAATCTCCTTGCAGGTGTACTCAGAACCAACAGGGGGCGATCAATGACACATAAAATGGCTGGAGGCAATTTTCTCCATACTCCAGTTACTATCAGACAACTACTATGTTGTCTGAACATAAAATGCTGTATCTAACAGAGTGGGCTCTGTGTAGGAAAGTGGCAACTTTACAAAATTGATGGATTATGAGACACTCTAACACGTGTATTTTTTGTTAGGCAAGAGGGAAATTCTGAAGAATGTAAAATAGTAAAATCACCAATATGTTTCCTTTCATATTTTGTGTTGCATTTAGACATAATTATCTGTAAATTGTTGACAAGTATTTCAATATGCTCAACTTCCACAATAAATTGTACTTACATGTTTTTATAATAAATATATTACAATTTTAATCTAAACCAAGAATTTGGGACTTGGAAAATTATTGAAGCAAAACTCTTCTCATATTTGAGATTTATTTGTGTGATATTAAGCTATAACCTTAAACAAATTTTAGATGGAAGTTTATCTATAATGTTTATGGTATTCATGAAAGAAAATTCCGTAAAATTTGATAAAAATCCATTTTGTGTTTTACATATTGAATTAAAATTGATTTTATCGTTCAATTTTATGAAGGCCTTTCTAACCTAAATGTTAACAAAATATAGAACTTTGTCACATTTCAATAACTTAATGTTCATTTAAAAAGAATCTGTGGTACTTTAGTAGTTTTAAATCATGGCATTTCTACATGATTTCTGCCTCCTATTATACAGAGTTTCCATTTTTGACTGTTCATCCCATGTTGTCTCAAGCTCTGCACATTTTCATTCCTGAGTTGCTCTGGTTATTACCATCTTATAAAGGAGAGAGATTCTCTGAAGAGAGACAAATAAATGACCAATCTATGAATATAGCTGAACATCATTGGGAGTACATTTGGCTGTTCTTGTAGAATAACAGTAGTATTTGGCTTTGTCATAGGTCCCTCACAAATTTATTCTCAAGTTCTTGGCAATAAGAACAGTGTATTCCTTCTGATGGAGTGGTCACTAAAGGCAATCAAACAGTGGTTCGTTTTTCCATATGCTTTGTGCCAGTATTGCAATAGTGGATGATCTGCGTTGGTATATCACATGGTTTTAGATGCGTTGGCTTTTACCTTTCTACTCTGGTAGCATGCATAATGACTTCTAGGTCTGTGAACACTAGCCAGTAGGAATGAAGTCTCTAGGTAAACACTGGCTCAACTTGTCCATGTTCAATGAGTTGTGTAGGCATTATCTTCATCAATAGTGTCTTATTGTCAGTTTGCAGAAAACAAGTAATAATACACTTAGCAGTAGACTAGGTTGTTTGTAGTTTCATAGCATTTCCTTGATGAATAAATCAATTGCATGTACTTATTCCCAGATTTGAAGGCTTCATTGGATTATGAGAGATGTCCAGCTGAGGCTCCATCTACCCTGTTGTGTGGAATTCTGTTGAGTTTGCCTTCATATATGTAGATAATTTATGCACCTTTGATTTCATTACATTTCCATATGAACCCTCAATAGGTCCTTAGTTTTAATTTTCCCCCACGTATACCCTCTATTATCCCCTTTTCTAACCCTCTCCACATTTGGTCTTTCTATCCTATTGTACCCCTCCTATTCTTAACCTTGTATTCTATTTCCCCTTTCTAGGTAGTTAAGTCTTGCTTCACTAGTCTTTTACTCTACACTTAACATCTGTGGTTGCATAGAATATAGAATGGTCTCCTACCCTGTAACAGAAAATATCCTTACACAATTGAATATATTCCATATTTAGTTTTATGTCTGGGTTACCTCCCTAGTGATGATTTCCCCCTAGATCCATTCATCTACAAGCAAATGTTTTACTTTTTAAATTTTGAGTAGTATTATGTTGTGATAATAGACCATATTTTCCTTATCTGTCATCCACTGAGGCACAACTAGGCAGCATTATGTTTTAGCAAGTCTCACCAACATAGGATGTAAAGTCTTTTACATACGTAATCAAACTGTAACTTAATTGAAATCTATTTACCCCTTCCAAATGTTGCTTTACACTGATTTCCATAATGGCTACACAAGTTTGCATCCTCACCTGAAATGAACAAATGTTCTTCTTACTCAACATCGCTGTCATAATAAAATGTCATTTGTTTTATTTATCTTGGAGTTTCTGAATAGTGGAAGTAGTTTTGACTTTCCTTTCCCTCAGGGTTGTGGATATCATACATTTCTTTAGGTGCTTTTCAACCATTTGAGTTTCCTCTAGAGAATTCTCTTTTAATCTGAAGACCAGTTTTAATTGAGTAATTTGTTTTCTTGATATCCTATTTGTGGGTTTTAGAAATAATTTAGATATTATTCCTGTATTGGCTGAGCAGTTGGTAAAAATCATTTTCCAGTTTGAAGCCTGTTGCCTTAAATGAATGATGGTGTCCATTACCAAACAGAAGCTCTTCAGTTTCACTGTCATTTACTGCCTGTGATATCGATGTTATATACAGAAAGCATTTTCCCCTGCCAGTGAGTTCTAGATTATGCACCACTTAGTCTTCCACCAAATTCAGTGTACCTCACATAATATTTAAATGTTTAATCCATTTTATTTGAGTATTTAAGTATTGATATATTGGCATTCTTCCACATGCATCCAACCAATTTGACCAGCATCATTTGTTGAAGACAGTTCCTATTTTTTCAAGTTGCACATTTGTCTTCATTCTAAAAAAATTAAATGTCTCTAAGTTTTTTGGTTTATGTAAGGATCTTCAGTTTCATCCCCCTGATCAACATACCTGTTTTTATTCCAATACCATGATGGTTTTTAAATTCTCTTACATTTTCATTGTTATGGGGAAAAATCCATGAATAAAACCTACTCAGGAAGAAAAAGAATCATTTCAAATTCTGGCTCTCACATTGCACTCCATTAAAGAGTGAAGTCAGGAAAGGAACTCAAGGTGGGAACTAAAACAGAGGAGCAATGCTGGTGTGCTGCCTACTGGCTTGTTGCCCAGCACTTGCATAACCTGATTTCTCAGAAGAACCTGGAAAAATATGTAGTAAGAAACACTATCCACATTGGTATTGGCTCTCCCAGTTCAATCTTTAAGCAATAAAATGCAGAAGGATTTTTCTTATAGACAGATATTATAGAAGAATTTTCTCAATTGAAATTCTTTCCTATCAGATGGCTCTAGATGTTTTTGACAATTTGACAAAATATGAGCCAACAGAGGACACCCTTCTCATTGCCTGAACCATCTTTCTTCCTTCAGGTTACATAGGTAGCACGTTGAGCCCTTGATATTAGATAAAATTTATAATTGGTTATTGTTCCAGTTTTGTCCTGTTATCATAATAACAACCATAACCAAAGAAAACCAGGTTATAATCAATCATCCTGAGAAACAAAGAGAGGAATGTGAAGGCAAGGACTGAAGCAAGATAAAAAAGCACACAACTTGCTGGCCTACTCAGATTGTTTTAATATATTGGCCAAGCCCACCTACCCAGTGATGGTACCACTCACAATTCGTTGGATATCCTTACATTAATTACCACTTAAGAACATGCCTAACTGAAGGGATATAGGCCAGTCCAATAGAAGCAATTCTTCAGTTGAAGTTCTCTTTTTTCTAGGTATTTCAAATTGATGGCCAAAATAAGCCAACATATTTATCAATGTTTATCCAACTTAGTAGTCAATGAAGACACAGGTTATAAAATTTTCCATGCATCTGAGTACCTTGGATGTAAGAGGTGATAGAACAGGAATACATTCTTCACTCAAATTGTGGTAGAGAACCTAATACTTCTTTTGAGGTATTCAGAACTGGTCTTGGTGCACTTCCTAAGATGAGAGTAAGCAGAATGATGGTGGCTCACAGGTTGGGAGGTGTGTACACCATGGGATCAATACCAGAGGTAATGATGATAAATGCTGACTAGTATTCTCATCATTTAAGCAACTGAGAAACAAAATCCAGGAAACAAATTTCCAGACAATCCACTGAAAAAAATAAATTTAGTAAAAACTCTGTTGGCTCCTGTTTTTTACGGGTGAGAAACACACAAATGTGTCACTGTACTGTCCATGCCCAAAATAGTGTGGACAGGGGATGTGCAAAGGTGAGAATAAAAGGAAGTGAAAGAAAAAGTAGTTTCTCTTGTAAGCTAGCAATGTTCTCAGAGCTTCAATACCGTTTCATCTTGTAAGTATATTGAGTAAAAATACAAGACCTCTGTTTCAGATAGTGTTATTTCCATCTTTTGTTCACTTACCATGGTTGGAGGCTGTTAACAAGGGGTTAATCTGAGGAGATCTGGAGCCTCAGAAAATGTGTCCTGCAAGGGCTCTTTCTACACCTTCACTAGGTACTATACTAACTGTGTGACCCAGAGGCCTGGACAGTGCCTGGAATTGACAGGTTGGATGAATCCTAGAAGTTCTAGGATAGGTTATACACAGAAATGCCAAGAAGAGGTCTTTATGACCTGGAACCCATTATTCAGCACAGCCTACATGGAGTACAACTGCCTCACATCTGAGGACTCTGGTCTGTCTATTACTGTGCAAGAAAACGTGAGACAACACATATCCTGAGTGTCAGAAAACCTGAGGAAACAGCAAGCTTCCTTAGTCTAGGATAACAGGGACACTTAGGTTGAATACTAGTTTAAAATTTGTGGGAAAATCATCAAGGAAAAGATGATTTGAATCTTTCTCAGTCTATTGGTAATATTTCTTCTCATTCTTCACAAAATGTTCAACTTGTAGTAATCCCAGTTAAAGATTACTTGTACATCCCCTCTTGATGTTGATATGACCATGCGTTTCTAACATAATTTAGTAAACGTTTTTGACAGTAATATGATTACATATTGACTGTAATGTAAATCACATGATATGACCAAGATCAACTTTGGATTGCTACATAAATGAAATCCTGGGTAAAATTATTTTTTTGCAAAATGAGGAAAAGTTTCAGACATTCTCCCTATTCCCTGGCCTTGAATTCTTGGCATTCTTGACTTTCAATACTGTTCCCAGGAGTCAAACTCTAGTAACAGTAGATAATATCCCTAATTATCAACTTGAATCATAATGAGGAATACCACACATCACTTTGAGCTGTGGGGAATGTATTGATTATCTTTATTGATGTGAGAAGTTCAACCTTAATGGAGAAACATCATTTCCTTTGCTTGGGGACCTACACCTAGTAAGTTTAGAGAGAGGCCAATGGCAAGAGTGTGTTCTAAAAGATTATGAGGATTGTGGGAATTAAAAGTAGAGCAAGTCACCATGTAGGATATAAAGGGTGTCACAAGTCTAGACAATTTCTTCAGGAGGATACAATCATGTGGAAATAGTTATATTAATAGAAAATCAGTTAATAATTCAAACAGAGCTAGAAAATAAGAAGCCCGAGCCAACTGCCAAAAGGTTCATAAGTAATATAGTGTCGGCATATTAATTTGGAACTGACAAGGCTCTAAGACCAGGGTTGCAAGAAGAATGCTTGTAACAGTGTATGGTTGGAAGGAAATAGTCACACTGGATGATTTAGGGATGCCACAGAAGAAATGGCAGTACCTTTAGGACAGGGAAGAGTATAGCTGTATGTTAGGTGGAGAAGATGAGCACTGGATGAGCTAAACATATGTCTTCAAAATGTGTTTTAATCACTGTTAAAGAATAATCTCAGTGTTTATATTTACATAGTATCTCTATTGTTTTTGAAGATCAATGTGAGGCTTGTATGCTTGATATGCTTTACCTCTCAGCTATGGCCTCAGGAGCATTTGGTTACTTCAGTTTGATGCATGCATTCATTTTTCACTTATACAATCTTAATAATTACCTTTCAGTTTTCTTCGTCTGAATTTCTTATTAAATCATTTAAATCATTTAATATGTTAACCAAAGGCAGGGAAAGAGTTTAGAAATACAGTGAATAATAAAGTAGGCCTGAAAACATACATATATCTCTATGTAAAACCATAAACTCATACTAAGTAAAATTACTATTTTTCCCATTCCTTCTTTTTTCTCTATTATCCTGACAAACAGTTTCATAAATCCCAAGCATAACTCACACCTCTGATTCTCCTGCCACATCCTCTTGCATATCATGCAGTCCTGGGAATAAACATAGGGCTTCAAAATGGAAAACAATATACAATCAAATTAGCTATGCACTGGGCAATAGGTGATAATTGTATGCTATACCTCAGGGGGGAGTAAGGTGTTAGACCCTGTAAGGATAACCTGTCTCTGGTCACCCTCGTCTTGTTCTGTGTCCTCCACCCTGCACTGTAACAATAACAAAAACTGTACAAATCAGAAAAATCCAACTGAGGCTCTACCCATGAGTTTCCTGAGAGAATATTCTGTCAGTATCCCTGTGTTTCTTCCCATCTGATGCCAGTGAACATCAAAGACACATTTCTGTCATAGAAGGTGTGATTAGTTTAGATTATGCTCTTTGGTCCTGACCCTGTGCTCATGATATAGCAGTGACACAAGCCAATTATGTTCCCTTCTGCTCATGAGAAGCTGCCTGACCCTACAGCTCTGACAAAGGCCCCCAGCTCTGGACTCACAGATCCTCCCGTTCTGTGGACATCACTGAACATACAGCATTCAGCAGTAGACTTTTGTGAGAGTTTACAAATATTAATCCCTTTTCATAGGTGTCCAGCGTGAGATCCAGCTGGTAGAGTAAGGAGGCTGCTTGGTGCAGTCTGGAAATTCCCTGAAACTCTCCTGTGCAAAGTCTGTATTCACCTTCAGTTTCACCAGACTCCAGAGAACAGAGTGGGTTGGTGTAGTTGAATACAAACCTGCTAATTATGCAACACAATGTGGTGAGTGTATGAGGGGCAGATTCTGCACAGGTCTCAGGAATGGCTACTTATTGAAGACACATCCTGCTCATGAATATGTAAATGATGTGAGTTTACAGTGGTAAAAACAGAGATTTCCATACCACCCACAACATATGATCAGTGTCCTCTCCACAGTCACTGAGCACACACGTCATCACCATGGGATAGAGCTGGATCTTCCTTTTCCTGGTGGCAACAGTTTCAGGTAAGGGCACCAAGTTCCAGACATGAGGAAGGGCCATGTACTCCGATGACAGTGACATCCAATCGGCCTTTCTCCCCACAGGTGTCCACTCCCAGGTCCAGCTGCAGCAGTCTGGGGCAGAGATGGTGAAAGCTAGGTCCTCATTGTAGCTTTCCTGCAAGGCTTCAGGTTATAACTTCAGTGACTGCTATATACAGTGGATGCAGCAGAGACCTGAATAGGTGTCTCCATTGAATTGGATGGATATATACCTATAATGATGATACTAAGTACACATAGAAGTTCCAGGCAAGGTCACCCTGACTACAGACACTTCCTCCACCACAGTTTACATGGAGCTTAGCAGCCTGACATCTGAGGACTGTGCTATTACGATGCAAGACACACAGTGTTGTAAACACATGTTGAGTGCGTCACAAACCATAGAGGAGCTAGAAACACCTCTGTAAATGAGATGACAGAGAAGATTTGCCTGGGAACTTCCTCAGAAATACTCAATCTGAGTGTCCCTTTGACATTTTACAGAGTGTTACCAACTTCTCAGAATTGAAGCTCTATATGAATTGATGCTGATTTAGGTTGCCCTAGAGTACACCAAACTTTGACAGTCTCTTCACCAGTTACCACCTCTATTGGCACATTTTTTTCATTACTAAAACAATAAAAGTGAAAATTATGTTTAGGCAATATGGGAAAACTATCTCCGGATTCTATACGACTGCCTTTGCTGGTTTAGCTTTTAAAAATTTAAATATGAATTTAACCAATAAAGTCCAAATATTAACATCTGGGCAAAAAATCTTTTCATACTATGAAACTTCACATGACATCAGTGGTATCATTAACTCTGTCTGTGTGGTCCAGCCAAAGTCCCAGTCTCTTAGAATGTGATATGTCTATCAAAATGCAGTACTACACAGGTATGATTACTGTAAGACTTTCAAGATATTATTACATTAGTTTTCACAAAATAATTAATCAAATCAGTTTATGTACATATTCATTGAGGTAGATTCTGAGACCATACATTATTCCCTGTTCCCATAATTACTTCCTGCCCAGTGTCATTTACCTGACCCACAGTCTCAAGTCTTTAAAAATATGTACCTCTACTGATACACCATCAACTCTCATAGGCCACATGAAACTGGTGGTCACCTTTCTTTTACAGAGTGTTTGGATTTTGCTCTGGTAGAGTATTGTAGATATTGTCCATCAGTGGTGCTGTCTATCAATTCAGTTCATCATCAGTGGGCACTGCTACAGCTAGATAGAACAGCACCAAATTAAAGAACTTGTTTCTTTTAGTTTCTATAAAGCAACTGAGGCACAGATAATCATTGATCCTTGGAATATCTAATCCACATAACAGTACTTATAGAATTTCTTTCAATATTTAGGATAAATCTTTAGCTTTCTGCATGCCATTCTTTACTGCTGAGTTATGGCCTCAGCCACATATATTTATTTCAATTTGATGTGAGTATTAATTATTCACTAAACCTTATACAACTTTCCTTACATTGTCAAATTTTAGATGTTTCATGTCTTAACTTACTATGTGTTGGCATAATTATTTCCTGTGAGACAGCCTAATAAAGTAAGGCTGTGAAGTCATAGCATTATTTATATGAATTCACACTAAGCGATGTTTACGTTTTCTACCTTTCTTCCTTCTTCTCTTTATTGAGACAAAATTCATATAGCCAAAGCAAGACCCAGGCACATGAATCTCCTGATCCTCTCTGTTCTCTATCTGTGCAGTGTTAGGAATGAATCCTCAGCTTCAGGCATGCAAATTTTTTTCTATACTAACATCCAAACCTTCAGGACAATAAGTGATACTTTGATGCTATAAATGCTACTTTGGCCCTGATTTTACCTCAATATTATATATCTCTTCCAAAGCTCTCACCCCTGGACTCATGATACAGCAGGTAGACCCTCAAATATTATAGTGAAGGATGTAGTGAGAGGACTTCACCATGAACTCCTGCATTAACCTCCTGACAGGAGTTCTGTGAACCAGCAGGGAGCATACATAAATATCAGGGACAAGTAGAGAATAGGTGCTGAAGTAACTCAGTGTCACTTTTGGCCCAAATAGGCATTACTATTAGTTCAGTTAATAGCCTGACAGTAAGGTAGTCAGGCATGGGCATCGTGGCTAATTCCAATGTTCCAAACTATGCCTTATTTCCTTATATTTACCCTAGCAAGCCTTTTTCTAATTACCAATACTAGAATCAAAGTTTTCTCCTAAGGTCATGCAATGTCCACTTTTCATAAAAACAGGTTGCAGTCTCATTCCAGTCTGAAAAACTTCCTTTGTGAATCAGTCAGCTTTGCTCTTCAAACTGGAAAGAAATTACTCTAAAAGACATGAGTCTTAGTCTATCTGGGCACTGAGTTATTTAATGATAGGTTTACAAACAAGGAAGTGGCTATGGCAGTTCAACTGGTTATGCCAGGCCCTAAAATTATCAGGGCTAAAATCGGGACCCATCTGAACTTTGTTGACACTGAGTGAATTTTAATATGATCACTTATCTCTTCTCCATCATGGATTTCTACCTTGAGGATGACATAGAGATGGAAGAGTGATAATATGAGCAAAGGGTCAAGATCATGTTGGGAAACCCACAGAGAAGCCTGACCCAAGTAATGGGGACATCAATGACTTCAGACTGACATATGGGAAACCAGCATGAAACTGAACTAGACTCCCTGAAGGTGGGTGACCACTGGGGGACTTGATCAGTTTGTGGGCCTGCTGTCCATGGAACTAGTATCCCCAGTGAATGAACTGGCTTTTTGGAGTACATCCCTATGGAGGGATACTTTTCTCAGCCAAGATATAGGGGAAGGTTCTTGGTCCTGCCCCAAAATGTGGCAGACATTTATGATCCCCAGTGTGAGAACTTGCCCTCTATGGATAATGGATAGGGGGTAAGATGGGGAGATGGTTAGGGGAGCAGGATAGAAAGGGAACTCAGATTGTTATGGAAAGTAATACTAACATTTTTGCCAATGAAATCTCTTGACCCAGGTGCCCACAGTTCAAATCTTCCATGCTTCTTTGAATATGGCCCATTAAGGATGACCTTAAATTATTCTACTGCTTTTCTAACCCAAAGGACCAAAGCCCAAAGTCCTCCAAATAAAAACATAGTCAGGCCTATCACAGTAATACCGCAGTCACTAGTACCAAATTCTGTCTTTGTTTGAGTTTTATTGCTGTGAATAATCTCCATGACCATGTCATCAATTATGAAAGTAAATATTTAATTAGAGTACCTTGCTTACAGGTCAGAGGTTCAGTCCATTATTGCCACGGCTTGAAGCAAGGCAGCATTCAGGCATACATGGCAAAAGATAAGTAGCTGAGAATCCCTACTTTTTGAAAACCAGACCACAGGAAAGTGGCCTGAGACACTGAGTGTGGCTTGAACATATATGGAATTCCATAGCCCACACTCACAGAGACACACTTTCTACAACAAGGCCATACACACTCCAATAAGGTCACACCTTCTGATAATGCCACTCCCTCTGAGCTTATGGGGAACAATAGTATTCAAACGACCACAGACACAGACCCATTCTGAATTGACATATTAGAAGCAGACTGTTAGCAGCAAGTCAACCCTGCGTCAGTGGTAATGCCATTCAGGAGGTGGAGCTCCCAGCACACATTAATCAGAGACTACAAAAACGGGTGCAGAGAGCCTCCATTAAGGGAGATTTCTGACTCCATCAGGGTTTCCTTCCCTCAATTACCCACATGAAACCTTGCTAGCCAAATATTTTGCAATGTTTCCTTTGAAGGAACCAGAACAGAAATGGCTATAAACACTGTAGTTTTTTTTTATCTTTTCCTTGAAGCCAAGTAAATCAATTTAGAGTGCCACAGAAATAAAAACAGAAATGCAACAATCCAGGGCTTATTTATTCATCACAGCTACAGTTCCTTCCACAGTGCAGTATGTTCCACAGGTGTAAAATTCAGGAGAAATAATCTTTAATTAAGAAGGTGTGTGCAGAGATATATCATCTATCTTAATATTGGAACTTAACACACAACCACCATGGGTGTCCCATATTTTCAGGTAGTCTGGATGTTGGTGGAAAATTGATACCTACTATGCTGTAAGAGACATAGAGTGGGGACTTAAGTGTCAGTCCTGATCAAATGTCCCTGGTACAAACTCGGATCATCAATGTGAGTTCAGCACTTACACAGAACAAGAGTAACCTAAGAGCAAGAGCAGATACACTTGAGAGCTCCACTCTGGTGTGGGGGCTGGATCACCACTGGGGATCTCAAGAGATCCTTTTCAGGTTTTCAAGTGTTTAAGACCAATGAAGTCATTGTACATAAAGATTTCTGATTTGATTGGTTGTGATTATTGATTTAAAATGAAAAGTTACTAGAGGAACAAAGAGCACAAACTAACCAAATCAGACCTACTATGACATAAATATGTCTTTGATGTTCACTGGTATCAGATGTGAAGAAACACAGGGATATTTAACAGAATAATCTCTCATGAAACTCAGGGCAGAGACTAAATTGGATTTTCTGATTAGTTAAGTGGTTTTTATTGTTATAGTATGGTGTGAAGGACATAGATCAAGACATAAGTGACCAGGGACAGATAATCCTTACAAGGTCTAATAACTTACTAACTCCCTGAGGACTTTGTATAAGAGAATGATGTCAATCAATAGTCCATTTATTAATGCATCCTCATACGTCTACCATCTTATTGTTCACCCAGAAAATGAAAATTCTCTGTCTTGGTTATACATGAAGATCAGACACTGGGAGCTCAGCTATTGCTCAGATCCTGTCTCTGAGAGGCCATGGTAAGCACAGGTTATACACAAACTGCCCATATCCTGGGATTCTGTGGCTCTCAGAGACAATATATTTCTCCTGTGTGTGGTAAGACCACTGGAGTGGGATAGCTCCTCGTGGTGATTCTGTTAACCACATTTTAAGAACTTCCATTCTGCTGCTATTAATATATGGACTAATATACATTCCTACAAGCAATCCATGATGATTGCATGTCATCCAAGTCCTCAAGAGCCCTTCTTTCCATAAGTCCTTTGGGTGATAGTCATATAAAATTTGAGATGACATCTGTCTTAGTTAGGGTTTCTATTGCTATAAGGAGATACTGTAGGAGTGAACCCCACAAAGCTACCCGCCCAACAGGGCGGGGTCAAGGTAGAGATAAAAGGTAGTGAAAGGAAAAGGGGCTCCCTCTTTTTCTCCTGGAAGCCAGCCACGCTTCTAACTCCTGGTATGTGCGACTCTCTCTCTCCCTGATAAATAAATATATTGTTTTTCCCTATATAGCCTCGATTACCGCGATACCTGGTGGCAGAAGTGGTTTGGAATTACAGCCCACGCCTGGGAAACCGCTTTCTTATGCTAATTTGGTTGAGTGTTAATTGCACTCTGTGGGCCTCATTACTGAAGGACATATAGCTCCCTGAGACTTCTCCAGCAATGAGTTGTTTCCTCAGACTGGGAAATGCCTCTCTGTAGTGAGATCATGAGACATGCTGAATTGCAGTGTTCAGCTAAGCACTTGCAATTAATTGATTGTGACAACATTTTTAAAGGAAAATCAATTAATTGCAAGTGCTTAGCTGAACACTGCAATTCACTCAACCAAATTAGCATAAGAAAGCAAAGTTACTGCTATTTATAAGACATGGAGAGTTGAGTTGAACATCAAGACATGTCTTTTGTTTGCAAGTATTAGTAAGGAAGTAGTTGACTACTGGAAAATAATGTAATTTCATGCCAATTTTTACAACATTATCATTGTAACCTCCATCACTTTTACAAATAGCCCACGACCTGCCATCTCCAATCTCCACCACAGAGCTTTCTATATAGCTGGAAGACATGCAAACGGACCCTCTCTCTGTTCATGAAAAGCAGCCCAAACCTGACCTTGAAACTCAGACAGAGGAGCTCATCTGTGGATCCCAAGACTTTGCTCAATGATCAGCATGGATTTGGGACTCAGCTGGATTTTCTTTGTTTCTTTTTTAAAGGGTAATTTATGGAAAACAGCAGATGCTGAATGTGTTAATGGGCAAGACTATAAGAGATAATGGGCATGTATTATTATTCATTGACAATTTTTTTATGTTTCCAAGGGTTATGTGTGAGGTGAAGCTGGTAGAGTCTGGGGGTCATCTCTTGAAGCCTGGGTCATTCCTGAAACTCTCCTGTTTAGCCTGTGGATTCACCTTTCAATGACTACTGGATGTATTGGGTCCACCAGGCTCCAGAGAAGCGGCTGGACTGGTTGCAAATATTAAATATGATGGCAATACCACATACTATGCATCATCCATGACGGGCTTAGTCACCAACTTCAGATACAAATGCCAAGAGCACTCTGTAATGCAAATAAACAGTGTAAAGTCTGAGGACACAGCCAAATATTACTGTACTAGAGACAGTGCGGGCATCTCAGTGTGAACCCAGACATAAACCTCATTTTGCGGTCTAACAGGTCCACCAGGGGGTGCGCAGCAGACACAGAACACACATCCATCCCAGGAGATTTTAGTTATTTAATCATGTACTCTTATCAGCAGCTTAGGCACCTTTTATCTTACAGTTTCCAGAAAGTCACTCTAAATATTTGTTCTGTGATTGACTGTTGTCCTCAATACATCTCGTATGCTTCTGCTGTTATTTAAGAATAGAAGGCAGAGTCTCAGATAAAATGCAAAGTGACAGCTATGAGGGTAAAAACATCTCCATTAATAACACTGTATTAAGGGTCAGAATGTCTGTTAATTACTTTCTATTGCTTCGATAAAACACCATGAAAAATACAGCTTATAAAGAAATCATTTAAAAGGGTTATAGTTTCCAAGCATTATTATCAAAGATATGCAAATCAAAGGCATAGTGCCAGGAATAGCAGCTGAGGGCTAACAACTTGATCCACAGCAGGTAACAGAGAGGCACACTGAAAATGCCATAAGATTTTAGAATCTCTAAGCCTTATCCCATTCACTCACTTTCTCAAGTACAGGCATATATACTAATACCCTCCAAAGAGTTCCTCAGTTTGAGGATCAGGTATTCACACATATGTATCAATAGGGGTACATTCTGATTCGTACTTCATCATAGACCCAAACTCTGAAAGGAATGCAAGACTGGCGCTTAGCAATATTCTGGCAACACTGAGCTTGTAGAAGAAGGTAATAGTTTTGTTCAGGGAGGGATGGAAAAAAATGAAAGACTCCATTAACTGAGTTCATGAAGGTTGGAGATACCAAGTTCTTTCTATAACAAGTGTTTTATTACAGATGTGATGTTATGAAGTGTATGATAAAGAAAGTTTCATAAGAATCTAATTATGAAAATTGGTGCTATTTCACAGTGAGTTCACATCTCAGCAACAACGAATGTTCTTAAGTTGGCAGGAAATTTGAGCCAGCTGCTCCAATTGCTCTGGTTCTGTCTACTTGCTGTGCTTAACAACTTGAAACCCTCAATGGATCTAGCTTCACAGAGAGAGAGACAGTGAAGGAGAGAGAGAGAGAGAGAGAGAGAGAGAGAGAGAGAGAGAGAGAGAGAGACTTTAGCATGCTCCTTCCTAAATAGGATATATCACAACCCTCCCCTCAGTACTCAGGGATCGATGAAGCTGTGGACAACATCAAGGAAGGATTTCAGAGGATATGGACAAACTCCCGAAACTGTGATAGTATAAACAAGACACAGAGAAGCTAAATCCAGACCAAATCCAAGATTGGAGGAGGGGCAGTGAGTACTAAGTCATACTGTTATCAATGAAGTCATTCACAATTGACAAGTGGTGGGAGAAAGTCAGTTTTCCACAGTAGAGAGATATAGGTTACATGAACCACACTTCAGATAAATAGTTTTGAGAACAAAATAGGGAATTCATTGGATGATATTTGAATTCATGTTTTTTTCTATTTATGTTTTTCTTTCTAAGAGAGAAAGATAAAGAAAGTGGGAGGGTAGGGAGGTGGTGAAAAGTCTATGAGGCCTAGGGACTGAGAAAAAATTTTAAGTAAATCTAAATAAAAAGAAAAGCAATATCCTTTGTGTGCAGGATGGCTACATGACAAATAAAATAATTGTATTCATGATCATTTTCAAGTGCAATCATGAGATGATACTGTAGGTATCCACCGTGAATTTACGCATTATCACCAGTGTTTAAAATTTGATATTTTAAAGACACAAGTCTGTCCTTATCACAATCGAGACATTAAATTTGCCATGTCCATGACAGATTCTGTCTCCTATCCAAAGTCAGCGAAGATATCTGTATACATGTTCAGCTTACTGCCCCATCATCCTACTGCATTAGCTGAGAATTGTAAACCTTGGAAGATATGAATCTTCATTGCCATAATGTAACCAATGCTTCTCTTAGATATCTCTGAGTGTACAAATCCAGATATTGGTTGCAATGTCCAAGAGGAGCCTTCATGTGTGAAGAGGTCAAAGGAGAATGTGAGTCCTTGGCGTTTTCATCATTAGCCCTTTGTTTTTTTCAGTCTGTCATACAACTGCTACTCTATTGCTACTCTATTATTGTCAAATGTCTACTTAGGGTGGGCTGTAAGCCAGGACATGTGTGAAAAATGAATGAGGTTACTGAATATGATGGTCCGGGATGCTGAGGATCCATCTGATTTTCTCATTGTGTGCTTCTTCTACATTGTGGGTGAGTAATCTGAGCAAAAACAATATGACATTGTATCAGCATTTAGGAAAAATGGGAATCCATCTCACTTTTGGAAGTAAGGGATAAGACGAGGAGCAGTTCAGGCTTACTAATCAGAAAGCCAGAACTCAGGACCCAAGTGTGACAGGAAGTTAATTACTGACTTAAAAATACAGGAATAGAAGAATTTGGGGGGTAGGTTGGGCTAGGGAGTTGAGGTAGGTCACTCAGAGATGTGTTGTTTTGTGATCACTGTAGGCCTCATATCCTCTCCTTCCAGACACAGACTACACAAAGTCAAAGTCTGTGTTGACCACAATGTAATAATCAAAGTGACTAGGTATCCACCCTCCTAATCTATAAGGAAAAAGCTGGTTCCCACATGCAAAAGCTTTTTCTAGCTGTGAGTTAAATATCCTCCTGAACTGTAGGATACCACATCTCTCTCACAGCAGGCTGACCACTGAGAGAAGGGAGGGTAGCCTAGAAGATGAAACTATTGGTTATTCTGTACCTGGTGAAATCCCTTCATGGCAAGTGTGACAATTTAATATATGTGTCCATGAGGGGATGTGACAACAAGTGATTGACAGAATTGACTCTTCTTGTCTGAAGGTGTCCTTTCCCAGATTTAGCTTCAGGAGTTAGGACCTGGCCTGGTGAAGCCCTCAAAATCGCTGTAACTCACTTGTTCTGTCACTGGTTACTCCATTACCAGTGGTTATAGTAGGAACTGGATCAAGAAATTCCCAAGGAAAATCTGGAGTGGGTGGGGTACATAAGCAGTGGTGGTGGCACCGATTACAACTTGTCCCTCAAGAGCCACATATCCATCACCAGATAAACATCCAAAAACCAGTTCTTCCAGGAGCTTAACTCTATGACCACTAAGGACACAGTCACGAATTACTGTGCAATAGCCACAGTGAAGGGATTTCAACCTGTGCCCCCCACACGCACACACATATATCAGTTGGTGAAAGGATTAAAAACATCATATTATGTAAATACACAAGTGTTCACACTCATGGTTAATATTTTTAAATGTGACAGAGGACAATCCTCCTTTGACATAGAAGAAAATTGAAACTTATGTGTTCAGATTTACCTGGACTGGTGATTTGTGCTCCCCTTGCACAGTCATGGGAGTGAAAACCTAATCCATGTACACACCATGAAACACAGTGTCACCCTCATGTTATGAAAATGAAATCAGCAGTGTAAGTGATCTCATATCTACTCTTCAGTTAACAAGAAACCCATGTTGTATTCTGTGGTACTTTTGTAAAATTCTTTCTGAACAGTAGGAAAATCTGAACAAAACAAAGATGAGACACAATGTCTGAAATAAATGTCCCCCAAACTATCATACTATCACACACAAGCTGACACAGCATGCAGAGTAGTTAAAGTTCCACAGAACTTACACTGTACAGCTGCCCCTCCATTGATAAGATCTGTCCCCAACATGGATTCCTGTGGGTACAACAGACCTTGGCCAGAGACCCACTACCCCATCAGCCTGGGAATAGGCAGCTGTAAGACAATGCTTACTAAAAACATGTTTACTACTGATAGAGAGTCTGGGAAACAGGAAAGAACCTAAAAGATAGGCATATATGTATAGTACCCAAGAGAAGAGGATGGAGACAAGATCCCCTGAATGGATGGGGAACACGGCGAGGGGTGGGGGGAGTGGGACCTGGGAAGAAGAGAGGGGGTGAAGAAGAAGAGAGTAGGTCATGGGGGAACAGGAAGCTGAGGGGGTGGGGGTAGAATAGGGGGAAGATGGAATCATAGGATCGAATACAGATCAGGCACCAGAGCGACCTCGAGGGATCTAAAGGGATAACACCAACTGGCAAGCTAAGCAATAGTGGAAAGACCACCTCAAATGCCCATTCCTGATAATGAACTTGATGTCTATAACCATCCGGGAGCCTTCATCCTGTGACTGATGGAAGCAGAGGCAAACACACAATTAATCACTGAACTGAACCCAAGGAACCCAGTGACAGAGAGAGAGGAGTGATGAGCAAATTGGCAAAGAATGGGCTGGCAAAACCAGCAGAGACAGCTGATCTGAACAGGGGAGAGCTCTTGGACCCCAGACTGACAGTGGGTAGGCCAGCATGGGACTGATCTGGACCCCCTAAATGTGAGTGTCAGCGAGAAGGCTTGGGCAACCTATGGGGCCCTGAGCTGTGGATCAATGTCTATCCCTGGTATACAAACAGTCTTCGTGTGTCTATAGCACAAAGAGGGATGCTCTCTCAGCCTGGACTCTTAGGGGAGTGCCCGGACCCTACCCAGAGTAAAATGACAGACTCTAGATATCCCCTATGTGGAAGGATTTGGCAATAGGGTGGGAGGGTGGGGGGGAAGGGGAGTGCGGGAGGAGGGGAGGGAGAGGGAACTGGGATTGACATGGAAAACAAGCTATTTAAAATTAAAATAAAAAATGATAAAAAGTGATATAAAAAAACAATACAGTGCCCAGGGCAATAAGTTCCTGAAAATGACTTGCCCATGGGAAAGCCCTGACTTTGACCTTTTCCAAAGACTAACTGCCTCTTCTGACCCACCCAACACAGTCTCTGGTGTCAGGGTAGAACCAGCCAGGGGTAAGACAGGGAGCAGAAGCTTTTCTGGAGGGAAGCCTTTCTTGGGAAGTCTTGTTGAGCCTTTCTGGGGCCTGCTTCACGTTTTCTTTACATCGTTGACTGGTCTCTGTGTCATGAATCCCAACACCCTCCGAACATTCTCGGATACAGGCTGCACAGTGGGCATGGCAGATTCCCATAGCCTAAAGATCATTCACAAAATCAAGGAATCAGATATGAGATTTCCAGGGTTGAAGAAGTGGATGGGCATCCAAAAAAGCCAGCAAGTCCTACAGGGTGTCCTCACCTGTAAGGATTTTCTAACAACTGCCATAACTCAGACTCAATAGTGCAGTGAGGGTGTGGAATGGAGGTTTACCTTGGTATATGAGCAAAGGAAAGGAGGACATTTTCATTTTCACAAATCAGTCTCTGGAAGGTATGATCCTCATCCTTTGTCATTTGTCTGGGAGTAGGCAAACAAGTGTGTGATCAAGAAAATATTCCTGAAGATACATTTGATGGTATTTTCTGGAAAAACTCTGGATGGTGGAGGGTGGTTAAAGAAAAGGGACTGGGTTGGGAACATGAGAGAACAGGATGGTTAAGGGGGTTAGGGATGTAGTGGAAGAGAAATGAAAGAGATGTCTTCACAGACAGAAAATCCCAAGAATCCATAAGAGTGACCACAGTTAAGACTCCTATCAGTAGTGGAGAGGTTACCTGAACTGTGAAGATTCAGGAGCTTAAGGGACAGAGATTACCACAGTGCAAGGAATTTGAGAGCCAGAGTGAGAAGGTAGACGTGTGGCCAGATCCACAAAAGCCCTGCTTTTTCCTTGTGAAGAACTTGAATTAGAGTCAGACTGAACTATGAACAGGAACAGAAACAGGGAAATAAAATAAGGCTTCCTTTAGGACATGGATCCACCTACAAGTGCCTCAGACCTGAGAAGTGCGAGTCTCCCTTTACTCTGGGAACTCTCCTCGACCCAGGGAGATGATGGAGGACTTTTTGGGAACTTTGCATGCTCCTGATGCTTTTGATAACCATGATTACCAAAGGTAATATCCTCACCAAGAAATATTCCCTCTCATGATTTAAGTCTACCCCTTCCTGAAGCTGAGTGCTCCAAAATGGCTCAAAGACACATTAAATGTTTCCAACTCAGGCCACAAAAATGAGTAGATTTTTTTCAGTAGTGATTCCCCACTCTGGATTCTAGATGGTGTGGATTCAAACACATTCACAATAAACTCATACACAGTAGTAATCCTTCCACAACACATTAAGGAAAGCAATCAATAGACTTGCTCTTCATGTCATTTAGCCAAGAACAAGGGCAGATTTGAGTTCTATGTTTCATTCTCCTGTTGTCAACTTTGTTTTTATATTTTAGTCCTGTGAGTGTCAATCCCTTCTTCCATCTCTCCATCTCTATTACTCAATCTCCCTCCCTGCCTCTCCCTCCCATTCTCTCTCTCTCTCTCTGTCTCTCTCTCTCTCCCTCTGTATATGTGTGTGAAATTTCATGAGTGCATGTATGCATGTGTGTATAAGCAACCTTAGCAAAAATCTTTACTCTACATTTATTGAACAACAAAGAGAGCACCCAGTGAGAATAGAATAAGGGATATTTACAGAAATCTTTAACACAGTTGTACAAGTGTGATTCTTTGTTGCCAACTCCAACTATCTCAAATAATAAACAGATTAGAAATATTAATTATTAAACATATAAGTATTATTTTTCAATAATTCTGGATATTTATTTTATAAAATTTTTCAAACCCATGTTTTGTGTTTTCAGTAAATAATTATCATAAGATATATACAAACACACAGTCAGTCATCAGAGACATGGAAGAATACATAACTTTGGATCAAGTCAGATAGAGGGTTATTTTGCTTGACATTTTTTTTGCCCTAAATGTGAAATTAATTCCTTAAAGTGGTTAAATGTGCCCCAGCGAGCCCAGCTTCAGGTGAGATTGGGTCTCCAGTGGGGACCACCCGCCCACCACCAATCACCCATCCCCCTCCATCTTCGGGGCCGCTCCCGGCCTCCAGAAGAGCCGCCCACACAGGAAAGACATCAGCCCCTCCAAGACCCCAACCCAGCGAGCCCAGCTTCAGGTGAGATTGGGTCTCCGGTGGGGACCGCCCGCCAATCACCCATCCCCCTCCATCTTCGGGGCCACTCTTGGCCTCCAGAAGAGCCGCCCACACAGGAAAGACATCAGCCCCTCTAAGACCCCAACCGCAGGGAGTCCAGCTTCAGGAAAGACATCAGCCCCTCCAAGACCCCAACCCCAGCGAGTCCAGCTTCAGCATCCCCAGCTTCAGTTGCAGTAAGGAAGGAGACCAGTGGAGACGGAAAGACCCCACCAGCACCCACTGGAAGAAGAGATGGGAAGAAGACAGAATAAGAGATCACTCAGCAATAGAAACACCAACATGACCCCACCAGAATCCAGGTATCCAACACCAGCAAGACCCGAAAAACTCTACATAGATGAAGAAGAGGAGACAGACCTTAAAAATTATTTCATGCAGATGATGGAGACCCTCGAAGAAGAAATGAGGAAATCCCTTAAAGAAATAGAAGAAAAAACAAACAAAAAAATCCATGAAATAGGGGAAAAAATTCAAGAAATAAACAAATCTCTCAAAGAATCTAAAGAGCACCAAGAAAAATCAACCAAGAAAATTAAGGAAACAGCTCAAACAGTTGAAGGATTGAAAGCTGAAATAGAAACGATAAAGAAAACACAGAATGAAGGGATGCTGGAAATAGAAAAGCTTGGTAAAAGGTCTGGAACTACAGATGCAAGTATCACCAATAGAATACAAGAGATAGAAGAGAGAATCTCAGGTGTTGAAGACTCATTAGAGGATATAGAGTCGTCAACCAAAGAAAATCTCAAAACCAACAAATCCTTAACACAAAATATCCAGGAAATATTTGAAGAAGCCAAACCTGAGAATAATAGGTATAGAAGAAGGTGAAGAAATTCAACTTAAAGGTACAGAAAACATATTCAACAAAATCATAGAAGAAAACTTCCCTAACCTAAAGAAAGATATGCCTATGAAAGTACAAGAATCTTACAGAACACCAAATAGGCTTGACCAGAAAAAGAAGTCACCTCGCCATATAATAATCAAAACATCAAACCTACAGAGTAAAGAGAAAATATTAAGAGCAGCTAAAGAAAAAGGCCAAATAACATACAAAGGCAGACCTATCCGAATTACACCTGACTTCTCAATGGAAACGATGAAAGCCAGAAGATCCTGGTCAGATGTCCTACAAACACTAAGGGAACAAGGATGCCAGCCCAGACTACTATATCCAGCAAAGCTCTCAATTACCATAGATGGAGAAAACAAAATATTCCATGACAAAGCCAGATTTAAACAATACGTATCCATAAATCCAGCTCTACAGAAAATGCTAGAAGGAAAACCTAGTGCTAAGGAAGATAACTACATTCACAAAGACACAGGCAATATATAATCATACTTTACAAAACACCAAAAGAAAAAGGGAGGAGAAACTACACAAAATAACTTCACTAACAATAAATCAAGCACAAACAAGGATCACCAATCAATGGTCATTAATATCCCTCAATGTCAACGGCCTCAACTTGCCTATAAAAAGACACAGACTAGCAGAATGGATACGAAGACAGAACCCTTCCTTCTGCTGCATACAAGAAACACATCTCAACACCAAAGACAGACGTTATCTCAGAGTAAAGGGCTGGGAAAAGATCTTGCAATCAAACGGCCCCAAGAAACAAGCGGGCGTAGCTATCCTAATATCTAACAAATTAGACTTCAAATTAATATCAATCAAAAGAGATGAAGAAGGGCACTTCATATTCATCAAAGGAAAAATACATCAAGACGAAGTCTCGATTTTAAACATCTATGCTCCAAAAACAAAGGCACCTACATTCGTGAAAGAAACATTACTAAAGCTCAAAATGCACATAAAATCTCACACACTAATAGTAGGAGACTTCAACACTCCGCTCTCACCGCTAGACAGGACCTCCAGACAGAAACTTAACAAAGAAACAAAAGAATTAATAGAAGTTATGACCCAACTGGGTTTAACAGACATCTATAGAACACTCCACCCAAATACAAAGGGATATACATTCTTCTCGGCACCACATGGAACCTTCTCTAAAATTGACCACATAATAGGAAACATAGCAAATCTCCACAGATACAAAAAAATTGGAATAACCCCCTGCATCTTATCAGACCACCATGCATTAACATTAGAATTCAACAATAACACAAATCGCAGAAACCCTACAAACTCATGGAGATTGAACAATGCACAATTGCACCATCCCTGGGTAAAGGAACAAATATAAAAAGAAATTAAAGACTTCCTCGATTTCAATGAAAATGAAGACACAACATACACAAACTTATGGGACACTTTGAAAGCAGTACTGAGAGGAAAGTTTATAGCACTAAGTGCCCACATGAAAAAAACTGGAGAACAGTCATACTAGAGAATTAATAGCACAGCTGAATGTTCTAGAACAAAAAGAAGCAAACTCCCCCAGGAGGAGCAGATGCCAGGAAATAATCAAATTGAGGGCTGAAATCAATCAAGTAGAAACCAGGAAAACACTGAGAAGAATCAATGAAACAAAGAGTTGGTTCTTTGAGAAAATCAATAAAATAGACCAACCTCTGTCCAAACTAACCAAAAGACAGAGAGAGGACATGCTAATTAACAAAATCAGGGATGAAAAAGGGGACATAACAATGGACTCTGAAGAAATCAAGAGAATCATCAGGGCATACTTTGAAAATCTGTACTCCACAAAATTTGAAAATTTAAAGGAAATGGACAATTTCCTGGATAGATATCACTTGCCAAAACTAAATCAAGAACAGATAAATAATCTAAACAGACCTATAACCCCTAATGAAATAGAAGCAGTCATCAAAAGTCTCCCAAACAAAAAAAGCCCAGGCCCAGATGGCTTCAGTGCAGAATTCTACCAGAAATTCAAAGAAGAGCTCATTCCAATACTCGTCAAAGTATTCCACACAATAGAAGCAGGAGGCTCACTGCCAAACTCTTTCTACGAGGCTACAATTACCTTGATACCCAAGCCACACAAAGACACAACTAAGAAAGAGAACTATAGACCAATTTCCCTCATGAACATTGATGCAAAAATACTCAATAAAATACTTGCAAACCGGATTCAAGAACACATCAGAAAAATCATCCACCATGATCAAGTAGGCTTCATTCCAGGAATGCAGGGATGGTTCAACATTAGAAAATCTATCAATGTAATCCACCATATTAACAATCTGCGAAAGAAAAACCACATGATCATCTCACTAGATGCTGAAAAAGCCTTTGACAAAATCCAGCACCCCTTCATGATAAAGGTCCTAGAGAGATCAGGGATAACAGGAACGTACCTGAATATAATAAAAGCAATATACAGTAAACCAACAGCTAACATCAAACTAAATGGAGAGAATCTCAAAGCAATTCCTCTAAAATCAGGAACAAGACAAGGCTGTCCACTCTCTCCATATCTCTTCAATATTGTACTTGAAGTTCTAGCTACAGCAATAAGACAACAAAAGGAGATAAAGGGGATACAAATAGGAAAAGAAGAAGTCAAACTTTCACTATTTGCAGATGATATGATAGTTTACATAAGTGACCCAAAAAACTCCGCAAGGTTTCTCCTAGAGCTGACAAACACCTTCAGCAATGTGGCAGGACACAAGGTAAACTCAAAAAAATCAGTGGCCCTATTATACACAGAGGATGAAGTGACTGAGAAAGAAATCAGAGAAACATCACCTTTTACAATAGCCAAAAACAGCATCAAATATCTGGGGATAATGCTAACCAAGGAAGTGAAAGACCTGTATATCAAGAACTTTGTGTCTTTGAAGAAAGAAATCAAAGAAGATACCAGAAAATGGAAAGATCTCCCATGCTCTTGGATTGGTAGGATCAACATAATAAAAATGGCAATCTTACCAAAAGCAGTCTATAGATTCAATGCAATCCCTATCAAAATTCCATCACATTTCTTCAAGGACCTGGGAAGAACATTAATCAACTTTATATGGAAAAACAAAAGGCCCAGGATAGCCAAAACATCCCTATACAATAAAGGAACTTCAGGAGGCATCACCATACCTGACTTCAAGCTCTATTATAGAGCTATAGTCCTGAAAACAGCTTGGTATTGGCACAAAAATAGGCAGGTAGACCAATGGAACCGAATCGAAAGCCTTCGTTTTAACCCACACACCTATGAACACCTGATTTTTGACAAAGAAGCTAAAACTGTACAGTGGAAAAAAGAAAGCATCTTCAACAAATGGTGCTGGCATAACTGGGTACTGGTATGCAGAAGACTGCAGATAGATCCATGTTTATCACCTTGTACAAAACTTAAGTCCAAATGGATCAAAGATCTCAACATACATCCAGCCACACTGAAACTTGTAGAAGAGAAAGTGGGAGATACTCTTCAACGAGTTGGTACAGGAGACCATTTCCTAAACATAACACCAGTGGCACAGTCACTGAGATCGACAATTAACAAATGGGACCTTCTGAAACTAAAAAGCTTCTGTAAGGCAAAGGACACAGTCAAAAAGACAAAAAGGCAGGCCACAGAATGGGAAAAGATATTCACTAACCCTACATCTGACAGAGGGCTAATCTCCAAAATTTACAAAGAACACAAGAAACAAGTCTCCAAAACACCAAAGGAGCCACTTGAAAGGTGGGGTACATAGCTAAATAGAGAATTCTCAGTAGAGGAGGCTAAAATGGGCAAGAGACACTTAAGAAAGTGCTCAACATCCTTAGCCATCAGGGAAATGCAAATCAAAACAACTCTGAGATACCATCTTACTCCTGTCAGAATGGCTAGAATCAAAAACACCGAAGACAATTTATGCTGGAGAGGATGTGGAGAGAGAGGAACACTCCTCCACTGCTGGTGGGAATGCCGACTCATACAGCCTCTTTGGAAATCAGTATGGAGATTCCTCAGGAAAATGGGAATTAATCTACCACTAGACCCAGCAATTCCACTCTTAGGCATTTATCCAAATGAGGCAGGTTCATACAACAAGGGCATCTGCTCCACTATGTTCATAGCAGCATTGTTTGTAATAGCCAGAACCTGGAAGCAACCTAGATGCCCCTCAGCTGAAGAGTGGATAGAGAAAATGTGGTACATTTACACAATGGAGTATTACTCAGCAGAAAAAAACAATGGAATCTTGAAATTCGCAGGGAAATGGATAGCACTGGAAGAAACCATCCTGAGTGAGGTAACCCAGTCGCAAAAAGACAAACATGGTATGTACTCACTCATATATGGATTTTAGATATGGATCAGGATAGTGCCAGTCTGCACTTCCACAGATAGAGAGTCTGGGATACAGGAAAGAACCTAAAAGATATGCATATATGCATAGTACCCAAGAGAAGAGGATGGAGACAAGATCCTCTGAATGGATGGGGAACACGGCGAGGGGTGGGGGGGAGTGGGACCTGGGAAGAATAGAGGGGGTAAAGAGGAAGGGAGTTGGTCATGGGGGAACAGGAAGTTGAGGGGGTGGGGGTAGAATAGGGGGAAGAGGGATTCATAGGATCGAATACAGATCAGGCACCAGAGTGACCTCAAGTGATCTAAAGGCATAAAACCAATTGGCAAGCTAAGCAATAGTGGAGGGACCACCTCGAATGCTCATTCCTGATAATGAACTTGATGTCTATAACCATCCGGAAGCCTTCATCCTGTGACTGATGGAAGCAGAGGCAAACACACAATTAATCACTGAACTGAACCCAAGGAACCCAGTGACAGAGAGAGAGGAGTGATGAGCAAATTGGCAAAGAATGGGCTGGCAAAACCAGCAGAGACAGCTGATCTGAACAGGGGATTGCTCCTGGACCCCAGAACGACAGTGGGGAGGCCAGCATGGGACTGATCTGGACCCCCCCAAATGTGAGTGCCAGTGAGAAGGCCTGGGCAACCTATGGGGCCCTGAGCTGTGGATCAGTGTCTATCCCTGGTATACAAACTGTCTTCATGTGCCTATAGCACAAAGAGAGATGCTCTCTCAGCCTGGACTCTTAGGGGAGTGCCTTGACCCTACCAAGAGTAAAATGACAGACTCTAGATATCCCCTATGTGGAAGGATTTGGCAATAGTGTGGGAGGGAAGGGGGGGAAGGGGAGTGCGAGAGGAGGGGCGGGAGAGGGAACTGGGATTGACATGTAAAACAAGCTATTTAAAATTAAAATAAAAAATGATAAAATAAGTGGTTAAATGTGTTATTAAACCATTTTTCCCAGAACTCATGTAGTGATTCAAAGTAAGTGCATGCTAATTGATACAGCTTCTGAGATCATACAGTGATCTATGGCTCCCATAAGTCCTTCCCTCCCAATCCCAGTATCTTGCCCAACAGTCTCCAGCCTTTACAGAACAAGGAACTTCACTGACATGGCATCACCCCACAAAGTTCATGTTTATTCTATAGAGTATTTGGTTTTGAATAAATACTGTCTTTTTATTCAGAACATTTAATTTGCATGTTTTTCTAGCAGAAGTTCCCTCCCCATGTATGCAAACTTGTGAGGAATTCATGGTGGTAAGCATGAATCCCCTAGACCAGTTCTGTGTTAAAGACTACACAAAACTATATTGAGTTTAAAATAGTGTTTGAAATACTAGTGATTTTATAAAATATCCTCCTGTCTTCCTCCAACTGGAAAGTAGGGGTTGACCAGCAGGCATGGGAATCTTCTGTTTCAGGCCTCTGAATTGAAAAGGACTGGGAATCTGATGTACTGGGAAAGCACTTGCAAAGTGGCTGTAAGACTTTGATTAAATTCTTGTCTGATACCTTTCTTTTTTTAGACACAGTGTCATGTATGCCAAGCATATCCCATACATAAAATTCTCCTGTTTCTGTAACTTCTTTATCCATGCATTGGTGGAGTGGAACACAGAGCTTCAACCTTGAAAGTATACTTACTGTCAACAGAGTCATGACCACAGGACAATCAGTGACACTAGTTGTTATAAATGCCATCTTTGCCCATATTTCAGACATCTGCATGATTACTTGTGTCATCTGAGGCTCGCTTATGTCAGCTCAAGATATTGCAGGAAGTTATGCAAATTATATCATCCTCTGTCCATGAAAAGAAGCCCCAACCCTACAGCTCTGACAGAGTCACCCAGCACTCGACTCACAGGCCTTCCCATTCTGTGGACATCACAACATTCAGCATGGAGTTGAGACTGAGCTGGGTTTTCCTTGTTGCTCTTTTACAAGGTAATTTATTCATAAAAACAGATTCTTAGTGTGTGAGGGGTTATGAGTGAGAGAAATAGTGGAATTTGTAATAGGTTACTGACAGGATTCTCTGTTTGCAGGCATCCAATGTGAGGCACAGTTGGTGGAGTCTGGGGGAGGCTTGATGCATCCTGGAAAGTCCTTGAAACTCTCCTGTGAAGCCTCGGGATTCACCTTAAGTGACTACTGGATAAACTGGTTCCGCCAGGCACCAGGAAAAGGGCTGGAGTGGGTTGGTGTAGCTAAAAACAAACTTCATAATTATGGAACAGAATATGGGGATTCTGTGAAAGGCAGATTCACCATCTCAAGAGACGACTCCAAAAGCAGCGTGTACCTGCAGATGAACAACTTAAGAGCAGATGACACCGCCATTTATTACTGTATTAGAGACACAGTGAGAGGACTTCATTGTGAACCCTGACACAAACCTTCCTGCAGAAGCGCACTGAACCAGCAGGGGGTGCAGAGAGCACTTGGAAAACAAGCAGATTGCAAGAACAGGTGCAGAAGTTACTTGTGCCTTTGTTACTTGCAGATAGCCACAGAATCTAAGCGTTCATGGTTGAGATATCCCTGTCATAATCAAAATTCAGCATTACAGAACAAATTTCTGTGTATGCTGACTCTTACAGGCATTCCTGCCATCCTCCATGGTGCTCTTTGAGGAGATTCTATCAATGTGTCACTTGCTACTTAATAGCATCATGTTCATCTGGTCAATACCATTGTTTGGAGAGAGGAAAAAGGATGCAAAGTAAATCACTCATGACAAGTCTGTGGATCAGGTGCACAGAGGGGGCCAACTAGTGTGTTTCCTGACTCTACCCAGAGGTTTTTCCTTTTGTTTTACCACATCCAGTGACCAGGAAATTGTCTCCTTTGTAAGCTATATCCCATGCCTTGAAGGACACCAGATATGACAATGATAATTTCAATTATTTCCTAGAATCTCTGACTTTCATGGGAATGCTACAGAAATACAAATGTCATAATGCAAAGGCCCTTATAGTCACAATGTGGACTGTTTCCCTGTAGTAGAATGAATTACGCAATTGGAAAACTAGAGGATAGCATATTTGTCTCATGCAGATGCAATTTCAAGGCTGTTCATGCTGAGAGTCATCGCCAATCTGTATGGTGGGAGCAGGACTGGAGAGATGGAAGATATCTTAGCAGGGTTCTAGAGTCATGTTCCTTTATTACTTTGGGAATAATCAGGAATACTGACCTAATGTACAGAGTGCTGTATGAAACACAGTCCAATCCAGACAAGAAAAATAACAAACAAGTTCAAAAATTTCAAAAGATATTTACAGAAATATAATATATAGGAATTAAATATTTTTTTATTTTTCAAAAGTGAGTATCACACATCAGTTGATTTTTATGAATCAGCACTATGCTATCTCCTTGAAAACAATTCCTTCATTTAATATGAGGATTCAATATTCATAAATCATTTCTATTCCTTTTAAAATCATCAAAACTTTATTATAATGGAGCTGTGACACAAATAAGGCAGAGGGGTGTCTGTTGTCAAAAACAAAATAAAATATTACTATGGATTTTGTCACAGATATGTAACAAATAATAGATAATTCCTTAAGTATTTCCCGATTGCCTCCTTCATCTGATTGAGACATTCATGGCTAATGCTTCCACCACTGAATTCATTCTGCAGCAGGAAATGCAGACAAGAGCTCCCTATGCTCATAATAAATAGCCCATCCCTGACCATGTATCTCTGGCTTAGGAGTCCAGTGCTGTGTTCCCAGATTTTCCATTTATTTTTCAACACTGAACTCAGAACATTCACCCTGAGCTTCAGTGTGAAAGGAGATTTCCTTGTTGAATTTAACTGGGATTGTTATATAAAAAGATTGTTTTAAACATTAAAATTAAAATATTTTAGTTAAAAGGGTTTTGATATTTTCTATGTAATTGTACACATTAATATCCCCACTCAAATGCCTTTCATATCCATCCCTTTCTCCTTCTCAAGTTCATAGCTGCTTCATCTTTAATTAATATTTTATATGTGTGTATATTTCTTTATATTTAACTCCATCCAAACACAAAAGAATTTACCTTCTTCTCAGCTCCACAGGAAACCTTCTTAAAAATTGAACACATACATGGCAACATAGCAAACCTCAACAGGTACAAAAAATTGGAATAACTCCATGTATCTTATCAGACCATCATGCCTTGAATTTAGAATTCAACAATAACTCATGGAAATTGAATAATACCCAATTGCACCTTCCTGGGTCAAAGAAGAAATAAAAAAGAAATAAAAGAATTCCTAGAATTCAATGAAACTGAAGACACAACATACCCAAACTTATGGGACATTTTGAAATCAGTGCTAAGAGGAAAGTTCATATCACTAATTGTCCACATGAAAAACTGGAGAATAGTCACACTAGAGAATTAAGAGCACAACTGAATGCTCTAGAACAAAAGGAAGCAAACTCACCCCAGTTGAGCAGGCGCCAAGAAATAATTAATTTGAGGGCTGAAATCAATAAAATAGAAATGAGGAAAACGACACAAAGAATCAATGTAATGAAGATTTGGTTCTTTGGGAAATCAACAAGATAGACAAACCTTTGTTCAAACTTACCAAGCGGCAGAATGTGAACATGCAAATTAACAAAATCGAAATGAAAAGGGAGACATAACAACAGACAATGAGGAAGAATCATCAGCTCATATTTTGAAAAGCTGTACTCCACAAAATTTGAAAACTTAAAGGAAATGGACAATTTTCTGGATAAATATCATACACCAAAATTAAATCAAGAACAGATAAGCAATTTAAATATTCCTATTACACTTAAGGAAATAGAAGCAATCATCAAAAGCCTCCCAACCAAAAAAGGCCCAGGCTCAGATGGCTTCAGCGCAGAATTTTACCAGAAATTCAAAGAACAGCTTATACCAATTCTACTCAAAGTATTCCATGCAGAAGGGTCTTTGACAAACTCTTTTTATGAGGCTTCAATAACATTGATACCCAAGCCACACAAAGACACAACTAAGAAATAGAACTTCAGACCAATATCCCTAATGAACATTGATGCAAAAATACTCAATAGAATACTGGCAAATTGAATCCAAGAACACATCAGAAAACTCATCCACCATGATCAAGTAGGCTTCATTCTAGGGATTAAAGGATGGTTCAACATATGAAAATCCATCAATGTAATCCACCATGTAAACCATATGAGAAACAACACATGATCATCTCATTAGATGCTGAAAAAGCCTTTGATAAAATCCAGCACCCCTTCATGATAAATGTTTTGGAGAGTTCCAGGAAAACATGAACATACCTAAACATCATAAAAGCTATATAAAGCAAACCAACAGCCAATATCACACTCAATGGATGCCAACTCATACAGCCATATTGGAAATCAGTGTGGAGATTCCTCAGGAAATTGGGAGTCAGTCTACCACAAGACCCAGAAATTCCAGTCATAGACATATACCCAAAAGACACCCATTCACACAACAAGGATGTCTATTCCACTGTGTTCATTGCAGCATTATTTATAATAGCTAGATCTTGGAAGCAACCTAGATGTCCCACAACTGAAGAGTGGATAGAGAAAATGTGAAACATTTACACAATGGAGGAGTACTGATCAGTGGAAAAAAACAATGGAATCTTGAAATTTGCAGGCAAATGGATGGCACTAGAGGAAACCATTCTGAGTGAGGTAACCCAGACACAAAAAGACAAACATGGTATGTACTCACTCATATACGGATTTTCGACATGGATCAGAGTAGTGTCAAACTACAATCACAGTGCCAATGAGTCTGAGAAACAGGGAGGTTCCCAAGAGAAATAACAATACCCCAGAGAATTGGAATGAGGCAAGATCTCCTGAGCAGATTGTGAACAACAGGGGAGGGGAGAGGGAGCCAGGAAAAAGAGATGGGGGTAAGAAAACATGAGAAGAAGGTATGGGAGAGCAGGAAGCTTCAGTTGAGGTAAGAATAAAGGAGAGAAGGGTGAGAGATTGTGTCATTATAGGCTTGAGGAGAGAGCTGACACTAGTGAGATCTCCAGATATCTACAAGGACAGCACCAATTGGTAAACTAAGCAATAATGGAGACTACATTAATTGCCCCTCCTTGATGGGAAGGTTGATGACTACCTTATATGCCATCCTAGAATCTTCTTCTGGTGACCTATAGAGGCAGTGACAAGATACCCACAGCTAAACATTGAACTGCACTCCTGGGACCTAATGACAGAGATGGAGGAGTGTTGAGCAAAGGGGTCAAGACCATCATGGTGAAACCTGAAAATACAGCTGACCGGATAAGGGGGAGCTCTTGAATCCCAGACTGATGCCTGAGAGTCCCAGACTGATGCCTGAGAGGCCAACAAAGGACTCATCCAGACTTCCTGAATGTAGTCTCAGTGAGGAGGCCACAGAAATTACTGGGGCCTTGGGTAGTATATCAGTGTTTACCATGGTTTATGAATGATCTTTGGGAGGCCATTCTAAATAGAGGGGTGCTCTCTCAGCCAGGACACATGGAGAAGGGCCTAGGTCCTGCCCTGGATGAAGTGACAGACCTGGGAGATCTCCCCAAGGAGGGCCTTGGGGATGGGTTGGGGCTTGGGGGGTTGGCGGATTGACAAGGGAGGAAGGGTGGGAGAGGGAGCTGGGACTGACATGGGAAACATTCATATTTCTAATTTAAATAAAAATTTTTTAAAAATCCAACAATTTGTGCTGCTGGCATGTGAGTCTGTGAGAGATGAACTACATTGTAAAATTTCCCATGTTCCTTGGTGTCTCCTATACATCCAAGGATGTGCATGCAAGTACTGATGAATAGTTGAGATGAAGAAGGTGCCTTCTCGTGGGTCCGCTTATGTGACTCTGAGGTCATGTTCTCCCTATGTTATACAATAGGATTCTAAATAATACAAAACTGGGAAGGAGCACTGGAATGCCTGTGAGCTCCCACAGTTTATAGGGCAGAATTACAGAATATGATCCTACCCTGCCTCAGATATTCTTCTGAACTGAAACAATAAGTTGTGGCCTACATAACGTGAACCTGATTGTCTGAGAACTAGGCTTCTTTACTGAACTGCAAACATGGAACTCTGTTATCTAAAGAACCATATTGACACAAATTAGCCTGGAAATGTTTCAGTGTTGAACAGACACAGGACACAGCTCCATTATAGGTTAGAATTTCTTGAATTCTATCATTTTTACAGTGCCCACCATGACTATGAGATCGGCACTGAGCATATCCTCCCTTTTGATTCCAGCGCAATGCAACATATATGCGAGGAAAATTTGCAGCTGGGACCTCATTCTGCTCAGGAAAACCATGCAATACCTGATCCTGCAGATTGTGCAGAGGAGACTAGCCAGGGATTTCAGGTCTGTCCATTCAGTGATAAACACTAAACACTGATTATTCACCTTGAAATTGGGTCTCAGGTGCATTTTTTGTTCCTGTTTTACTAGGCAATTTGTGACAAAGACGAGAGGCTGAGTGTGTGAGTGGAGTGTGAGAGATGGTGGACCTTTTTGACAGTTTCCTGATGAGAGCCTTGGTGTTTGCATGGGTCCAGTAAGAGCTGCAGCTGGTGGATCCAGAGCATGAGTGTGTATGATGGTGTCTTCCAGGTTCCAGGAAGGGACTGGAATGAGTCTCACACATGTAAGACTTGTGTCTGAAGAAATATGCTAAGTACGTAAAGGACAATTTGTCCATCTCCAGAGACAATTTCACACACACTGTGTACCTCATAATGTATTGGTGGAAGTCAGTGACACAACCATGTATTACTGTGTCTAAAGTGCACACTGAGAGGATTCCAGTATGAGCTTAGACACACGCACCCTGCAGGGTGTCCTTATGAATATAGGGGACAGTGAAATCATGGAAATCAGAGACATAGCAAGAACAGAGGAATGTGAAGGGCTTCACTCCCTCCATCTGGGATGCTTCTGTACATCACAGAAGAGTTTCCCAGAAAATCTCTCTACAATATGGTGTGTAGGCATATTTGAATTGTTCAAATATTAATCAGTATTTTCACCTGTGATGTATAAATTTAAATATGGAATATACTCAGACGCAAATCAGATGGAGAACATTAATAAGGGAGGAACTGACTCTACTGTGGGCACCAGGATCTGACTCTGAATCAATTTAGGGACTCTGAAGAGTGGGAACCCCTGGGCCCAAAGCAGATTCATGTTAAACATAAAGGTCAGGCCTGCTCAGTGATCTGTGTGTCCTGGAAATCTTTACATGCAGTCTAATGTGCACATCTGACAAAACATTCATCTGGTTCTCTAGCTTGTCATAAGGTGTGTGGAAAGACATTGATCCTTGGAAGTCTCTTGCAGCAGGATGAACCATAGAGCAGGTAACAGAATTTGGTCATAGGTTTCTGTTTGAGACTCATGGACTACTCACCAGGAAAGGTGTCTTTGTGCCTCAACTTCCTTTCTAAGTCAGTAGTTGAATTACTCTGGTGTTTGGAGTTTACAGGATATTCTGTAATGCTACGAGCTGCCATGTGTGTGGAATTTTTCTCTTTTCATATTTCAGTCTATGTATTACTTTGATGTTTATCAGTACCGTCCACCAAATTTACCAACACTAAAGAATTTTCCTTCTAACACACATTCATTCCTTCCCTTAGGCTTTCTTCTTCACACCCGGTCACTTTACATTAGTTCCCTTGAGGATGAGGTGTGTAGTTTCTACATGGAAATTACAGGCTTACATCATTAACCAGATCTTTTAAATAATATTATTAATAAAATATTATTCCCATTATTCAGATCTTCACTAAATGGGTGAATATTCTCAGAAGCAAACAATTTTTTAGATATGTATCTCTTTGTAACATTAAAATAGGAAAGGAAGGAAGGAAGGACTGCTTGCATCATTTGAGAAACACAGAGAGGATATGAAGTGTTTGGAGAAGCTGTGAATGTCCAATGAGCAAGAGGAAGGAAACTGAGAGGAACGATCCTAAGACTCAGTGATCCTCTTGAGTTCTAGGAGGTGATTACAGTAATTATCCTCAAGGCACAGAGTTCATCAGGGACCATGTCCTTAGGAATTATCTTTGCAGTGTCTCTGGGGAGCTCAGGTGCCATGAGAAGGAGGATGTGTCCAACACAAGCAGTTCACACATTTAAAGCACAGAACCATGACTGCCCTAATACTGAAAATAAGTGAGTGCTAGATACTCACCCACCAAAATATGTATCATGTATGTGCTGAACACCAAGAAAGATGACAAAACACTACTGGAAGAGTTGATAGAGTTGGTTCTGTCTTATAGATGCAGTAGAGGCAGTACAGTTATGAACATACAGTAGCAACAACTGGCGGCATATAGCCTTGAACAGGATGGCTATCTCCCCAATGGTAAGACTCATCTCCACCACTGCCATTCGCAGTACTGGGTATGCTCAGAGGAATAAGGGACACAGCATGTGGGTGTCCAATTTGAAAGAAGTTGTGGGTATTCTCTGAGATCTTACAGAACAGTTTGCTCAGAACTCCTGATGATTTACATAACCAAGGCATGTAGAAAAGCCCACAATCCTTGTACTTCCTTGTGGTAATCTCCACAAGGCAATCCATTCCCAATGTTCAAGCATGCTCTGTTCTGCACTTCTTGTTATCTTTTAGAGTTATTTGTCTTTTTACTACTTCATTTAACAGAACACACAAGCCTAGCTTAATGACATTGCATTTTTTGAAGTGCTACAAAAAGCTGGTCCTCATACACTGACCAATGTAATAATCATATTTAGGGACCTGCTTTTCTAATGTGCATCAAGTTGTAAGGACGAAAAGAGAGAAACATAATAGAAAGAAGAGATGGACTGATAGAAATACAAACAGAACCCTGCACGTAGCAAGACTGCTTTCCACATATGGTGACCCTGAGTTAGCAGGTGTATACTCTGAGATCACTGACATGGCAGCAAAATCAGTGCCGTGGATCTCCTCTCAGATAAACATTTAATATCACATGCACAAGTTGGATTTTCTTGGTGACTCACAAGAATATCATTAGATTCATTGTAAAAGAAAAACGATTTTAATCAGAACCTTGATACTTATTTCACAGCAATGCGAGGCTGAAGTGTATCACATGACTAAATTGCACTGCAAACACTTTGCTGGAATTTTCAGAGATATGCACTGAGAATGTGGTACACTGTTCTCTCTGCACAGTGTGAGTGTGGATCTGTGTTTTGTGCCCAAGGACAGCACAGTATGAATCATACAATTTCCTATTTATATGTAAGTGGGAATCCTGAAAGAAGCAGCAAATAATTCCTGATTATTTTGTCACCAGCTCCTCTAAGAAGAACAAGGCAAATGACAGTAACCTGAGGGAAGAGCGAAAACCTTGTGCTGTGCCTCCTATTATCCTCTAAGGATCCTCCCCCAATGCAAAGCAGCCCCAGTTTTAGGCTGAAATTGCAGGCCTAGCTGAGCAACCCCATCTCATTCTCACTCAGCCTCGAACAAAGCATGGCTGTCCTGGTGCTGCTCCTCTGCCTGGTGACCTTTCCAAGCTGTAAGTGTGCAGGGTTTCAGGAGAGGGAACCAGGCATGTCATTATGGGATATAAGACTAATGGTGATGTTGTTTGTCCCCAGGTGTCCTGTCTCAGGTGCAGCTAAAGGAGTCAGGAGCTGGCCTGGTGCAGCCCTCACAAACCCTGTCTCTCACCTGCACTGTCTCTGGGTTCTCATTAAGCAGCTATGGTGTACACTGGGTCCGCCAGCCTCCAGGAAAGGGTCTGGAGTGGATGGGAGCAATATGGAGTGGTGGAAGCACTGATTATAATTCAGCTCTCCAATCCCGAATCAGCATCACCAGGGACACCTCCAAGAGCCAAGTTTTCTTAAAACTGAACAATCTGAAAACTGAGGAAACAGCCATGTATTACTGTGCCAGAGACACACAGTGAGGGATCTCCAGTGTGAACCTGCACAGAAACCTCCCTGTAGAGACACATAGGAGCACCAGGGGGCGCTGAGGTCCAAGAGTCCTATCTCAGGACCTGTAACAATTACTTCCAAATTCTGTATTTGCAACTATTTTGGCGCTAGAATGTTTGGTTTTCCTCTTTCACACAAGGAAATCCTTAGAGTACACTTACTTGTCATAGTCTTTTAATCTTGCGTTTAATTATACTCTAATCATCTGTGTTCCCCATAAATTTCTGAAATATCTAATTGCTTCTTGTTATCAGACAAGTCACCAAATTGATATTATATATTCATATATACATTCCATATATATACATGCATATATATATATATATAGTGTGTGTGTGTGTGTGTGTGTGTGTGTGTGTGTGTGTAGTTCATCACGAGTCTGACATTATGACACTGTTGACTGTAAATTCTGAAAGACAGCTTGGCAATTTCGCAGAATCTATAATTCATCCTCATTAATTGTAAGAGAGAAACCACAATTCCATGAATTAATGTATTTTCAAAGTTTACCCTGGAAAAGTAATCATCCAAGTTTCCTACTTATAAACAAATAGACACCTTAAAGTATGAAGTTGTTATCCTTTTTGCAAGATCCTATTTCTAAGCATGAGCATCATAGAGAATATTAGCTTGCACCTCGAATTCCAAGCTAATGATTCCTCTATATGTGTTCTGTACATCCTCATACCAGAGAACTCACAGCCACTGTGTGCTCATCCCTTTACAGGAGCAGTCATGTAAGCTGACCCTCATCCTGACCCTGGGTAGCATGACAGTGGAGTTGTTCACATCACTGCCAGGTCTATTCCTCTGAGGATTCTAGGTATCTAGACATCTTGGTCACCAATGGTTGGTGCACACTGTTGGCATCACTGCAAGGGTTTCCAGGGAATCCTCAGCCTAAGATGAACACATTTTCTTTTCCTATTTACAGTTCCTCAAGTCATGATCCATTAGCATGTAACTCACAGCCCACACTGTTTCTCTGAGTGACAGTACTCCAGCTCACAATGAGACGTCAGACTGTTTCATTCAGCAGTGTCAGAAAGTGACTTGTATTGAGTTTTGGACCTGAAATATATCAGACCCAACAGCTCTCAGTTCTACTCCCAAGGATTTTACTTAAGACCAAGAATATACAGAACATACTATGGAGAGTCTAACCATATGTATTAAATGAGTTCTCATATCCATATTAAGGTAAGTAAATATTGAACAAATAGTATCAGGCTAAGATTTCCCCCTGAAGTAGAGCAGAAGTAAAAACAGTGTATGGAGAGACCTTTGAAATTGTCCTCTCTTTAGTGTGTGCTGTGATTTATTCTAGAGAAATATAATGACAATGAATGCCCAGGTGATACATGTGTACAACCCAACACCAGAACAAATATTCTTAAAACGTGCACTGTAAGGGTAGTAAAATAATGAGAGGTACCCATGTAATGTTTTTCCCTAATTCTATTTGTTGAGATATTGTCTCATTATGGTAAATTAACAGCTAAACTATGTGAATAGATATTTTATAAATCACATGTAAGATTATCTGCAAGTACATTTTTAAAGCAAGTGAAAGACCACATCAGTTCTTATTTGAATGGAAAGGTGGTGCTAGAAAAATTGGTCAACTCAATTATTTATATTCATCAGTCTCCCTTAATCATTTGCTTTCTGAATTTATTGTTTCAAGCATCACCTATACTTTTTTCACTATTTTTCTTTGCTCATGAGTATCTCAACATGTGTACTATGAAATGTGACACTTATGTCCTATGTTTCTATTCAACTTTCCCCACATCTTACAAACTCGATCTCTATGAACAGTATATTTATTTAAGTACATTTAGTGCTGCCCGTATGTGGGTGGAGCCAAACACTAAACATAGGAAATCTACCAGTGGCCCCAACATCAAGAATAATTGGCTCTATCTCTCATCCAGAAACACTATATTTCCAACTGTTCCTCAGTAAGAACTAGGGTCAATTATTTATCAGCCCTATCTATACCAGCATTTTAACTACTGACTTGACCCTAGTTAGGGTTATACAGGTGACAACAGCCATGAGGTTTTCATGATAGTTATAGCCATGTTATGACCAAAAGGCAACATTTAACAGCACTCCTCCCTGTGCTCCACACCTTACACTCTTCCCACCTCCTCTTCCTCAGAATTCTCTGAAACTTGGAGGAAAATGAAGGATACTGGGAATTCTATATCACACAGCATATAGAAGTTTGTAAAGTACAGTTCCTACCATATAGAGAACCCAGACTGTGAATTTGAGACTGTGACTCTTGGGTGATCCCTTCTGGTTGTAGGCTTTGGAAATAGAATAGAAGTCAAAGCAGGAAATGACATTTTAAACCAAGGACAAGAGGAGCAAAGCTCAGGGTAATACTTGATTTTTTGAAAGGAAAAGTTGAGTGTATGAGAGAAAGGTGATGGGTAGGTAGGAAGACTGAGACCTGGGGAAAATAAAATCAATGCCATATCAATGCCACAATTCCCTATATGTTATAAACATTTATTAAATGTGGCCTTTTGCTGACTGTATGAAAATGAAGAAATCAATACTCACCTATGATGACAGGAAGATAGTCATATGTTGCCTGGTGTGAGGTGGAAAACAGAAAGGCTGATTGGGGACTAAAAACTTACCACAGCAGAATTTCAGGTTGTAAAAAAGTGAGTGTTGCAAATATAAAAATGTCTCCACAGCAACCACTGAGAGGAAGACAAGCAGTAGCAAGGAATGCCTCACTTGCAAATCCCCTGTTGCCCTAGGACAACATCTTTCAGAAAAGAGTGAAATTCAGAGAGTCTCACAATTTCCTGTCCCAGGGAAGAAGTTCTGCTAGAGGCACGTGAGTCTCTGTGCAAAATCTTCCTCAGGGAAAAGTCATGTCAGCACAGAGGGATAGGAGGCATAGACTGAGCACATTTCTAGACAGACAACTCTGTGTGGAGCATTATAGTTTCTCATTAATAATGAGACATGACAGTATGGAAACACAGTGTGCTCTGTGTGTATGCTGAAAAGGAACAAAATAAAATGTGGTGAATCCTTACCATGGAAAATGTGGACTCATATAGGATAGTCCATCATTTTCTGTATCTTTCATCAGTGTATCTGATGACATATTCTCTGACCTCTGCAATGTTTCCCGGTCCAACTCCAGTGCCTGATACATCAGGAAGACATGTTCTTAAAGAGCTGCCCTGCACTGACTCTGGTGCTCTGGCCTAGGAGACTGCCCTGGATTACAAGTTTCTATCATTTGTGATCAGCACAGAGAAGAGATCACTGATTATGGACTTGGGGCTCATCATTGTTTTTTTATTTGCCCTTATTTTAACTAGTAATTTATGTAGACAATATGCTGTGTGTTCTATTAACAAGAAAAAATGTTTTCTGTGTTAGTTTTCTGACCAGAATTATCTCTGTATACAGGAGTCCAGTGTGAGGTGCAGCTGGTGGAGTCTGGTGGAATATTAGTGCAGCCTGAAAAGTCCTTGAAACTCTCCTTTTTGGCCTCCGGGTTCAACTTCAGTAACTATGAGTTGGACTGGGTGCACCAGGCTCTAGGGAAGCAGCTAGAGTTGGTCGCACGCATTAGTGCAAGTAGTGGTACCATCAACTATGCCAAAGCTGTGAGGCGGTGATTCACTAGTTCCAGCGACAATGCCAAGAACACCCTGTACCTACAAACGAACAGTCTGAAGTCTGAGGACACAGCCACTTATTACTGTGCAAGACGCAAAGTGGCACAGTGAGTGAACGCTACTGTGAGCTCAGACACAAACATCTTTGCAAGGCTTACAGGACCAGCAAGGGGTATTGAGAACACACAAATCTCTTGTCACGGAGGAGCATGTTCAGAGATGCAAACAGGGATGGACTACTCTGTGTCTAGGCTGCCTCTACATACCACACTCAGGGTTTCTCTCTACAGGTGTCATGAATAATAATCCATGAAGTGTCCAAATATCTCTTCAAATATCATTTTCCATTGTTATCTGTTTTGTATTTAATTATTATATTGTTTTCTCCTCACCTCTCTTCTTATATGCCTTTCTCTCCTCTCTTCCTCTTTCTATCTTCCTGTTTTCCCTACAGTCCCCAATGTATTTTTGGCCTTCTGTTTCCCTACCTCTTTCATGAAATGTACTTTTTTGTGTGGGTGCGTGTGTGTCTGTGTGCATGTTTGTGTGTGTGTGTGTGTGTGTGCTCACATATGATGCACTCTATCAAGCTGCACATATTTCATGAGACAACTTCTACAACTATGCCTGGAATTGACCAACTGACTACACTGGTTGGCTAGTGAGTCCAAGTGATTATGCTTTCCCCATTTCACTTAGATGGAATAACTTGTTGACTGCCAAACCCAGTGTTTTTCTAGTCATGAACATCTATGTTCTGAATTTAGACACCACTCAAGCAGTCCCTTGTCTCAAGAACTTGAACTATAGAGTTATTCTTACTGCCCTTAAAGTTACTTTTTGTAGGTATAAGGGTATTTGACTTGAACAAAGTGCATATCATCACACACGGCAGATTAGATTATGTGTGGTGAGCAGCATCAGATCTTGAATAAACGAAAGAACATGGAGATTATGTACCCTTGACTCAGGGAAGCTCAGAACCAGCAACAGTCTATAGGAACCTATGGCCCCTCTTGTTCTCCATGATTACTAAACTACCAACAGAGAAACAGACATATATTTAAAATAGTGAATCTTTAAAGTTCTCCTCCAATGTTGTGATTTAGCATAATGGTCCTGTTCTTTTGTAGTGCATATGAAACCTTGATTGAAATGCTAATATGTCAAAATTAACTTTTTAATTTTGATTAATAGTCTTTGAAATATCACTACTTCCTGTTAAATGTTACAACACTGTTTCTCTCATTTCTTGCATTTTTCTTCTCAAGAGAAACTCATTTCTATCACTTGTCTAAGGTTTGAGACATCAGAACAACTGATAGGACAGCTCACTGAATACTCAGCTGAAGGCAATATGCTCATGAGCAGACATAGTTACTCCCTCCATCCTCTGAGTGGACTCCTTAATGTCAAAAGGAGAAGGTGCCTGTAACTAGTGATATGAGCAGCAGGTACTGCTTTATCCATTGGTTTCCTCTGTTTATTTTTTAACCTGTATTACTTTTGTTGTGTTACCTTTAAGAGATTTATTAATTCCCTCTTTAAGAATGTATAACATATTCATAAACATTTTCTTAAAGATTTTCTATTCAGCTATACTAGAATGTTCTGGGACTGTGTAGTGGGAATACTGTACTCTACTGCAGATATTTTTGTGGCAGATTTTGGTGTTTTTCTCAGCTTGTATCTAGGCACCTTGGTGAGGAAGATTGCAGTATTAGTGCAGATATCTGTTATTAATTTGTTGGTTGGGTGTTTTACCCCTTGGTTTATAGTTTTTATCCCATTTATAAGATAAGTGAGACAGATGTATATTGCCTTTTAGGTAATTTTATGTTTGCGTGAGAAGTGCAAACTGTGTTAAAGCAAAGAGTAGGAGAAGGGATCATTGAGGGGGAGAAATGTGTGATCCACAAGAAATAAGCAGAGGGCAGGGAAAGTTTCTGGGGATTCATAACACAGCTGTGGCTTAGTCATGGGGATTGGGTCTGGTGAAAGATTGGAGATGTGAAGATTTTTAGCCAACATAACTGAAGTACTAGCTAGCATGGACTGTTGTTTAGTCTATTAGTTTAATTTGAGAACGTGAATTTCCAGTGGGAAATGGAACCAACGGATATGAGCTTGGGAACTTTTTTTGTTTATATTGATTACATAGAATTTGACAGTGGTATAGGAAAATTGTTATTTCTGGAGGGTAATAAATGTTTATTTTTGAGATCACAAACTGACTCAAACACACACAGTCTTGCTTTTTTTATCCAGATCTTGTTGAACACCTAATAATCTATGTAACATGTGCACAATCTCTGACTGTGTGGTTAAAATTCCTGGTAGGACTAAGACATGGATAAATAAAGACATGAGTACACACAGCTTTTATGAGAAGACAGGAGTATTCATCTTTAGAAAATGCAATCAAGACTGTGAGTTAATAATTTGTGCATGCAACACAGTACTAATATTGTCTTTCTCACAATTTTGTCTTTCTTTTGTAGTATAAGCACAAGAGATTCCTTGTGGTACTTCGATATATATAGCATTGTATTTCATTTGTTTCTATTTCCCATCACCCTCATGTAAGGGTCAAATGATAGTGATGATTTCATGTATGAAAATGTGATATTTTTCTACTGTATTCCCCATTGTCCTTATCCTCTGCAGAATAAACCGTCATTGGTGATTTATATTCTAGCCACTCTGACAGGTATAAGATGGTATCTTACAGCTGTTTTGTTTTACATTTCCCTGGTTGTTAAGAATGTTGAGTAATTTCTAAAGTGTCTTTAAGCCATTTTAGATTCATCCAAGGGTACTTCCCACTTTCTCTTCCAAGAGGTTCAGTGAGGTTGGATTTTTGTTGAGGTCGTTGATTTATTTGGACTAAAATTTTGTGCATAGCAATAGATAAGGTTCTATCTACAATAAACTATATGTCAGAATTCAGTTGTGCCAGCATCTTTTGTTGAAAATTCTTTTTTCCACTGTATAATTTTAGGTGCTTTGTCAATTTTATGTGTTTATAGGTGTGCGAATTAATATCAGGTTATTAATTCAATTCTTTTGGTCTACCTGTCAGTTTTTGTGCCAATACTGACCTGTTTTCACTAATAAAAGCTCTACAGTAGGGGATTAAATCAGGGATGTTGATGCTTCCAGAAGTTCTTTAGCTGCACACAGTTGTTTAGGCTATCCTGGGTTTTTTTTCCATATAAGGTTGATCATTTTTCTTTCAAGATCTGTGAAGAATTGTGCTGGGATTTTGATAGGGATTGTAATGAATCTGTAGATTGCTTTTGGTATGTTTGCCATTTTTACTATGTTGATTCTACATGTCCAAGAGCATGGAAGATCTTTCCATTTTCTGGTATCTTCTTTATTTTTTTTTCTCGAAAGACTCAGACTGCTACACAAACAGTTCTTTCACTTGTTTGGTTACTGTTATCACAAGATATTTCATGTTGTTTGTGGCTATTGTAATGATAGATGTGATGTGGATATCCTTCTGTATGTTTGTTTCTCTTATTGTTTAGTAAATAAAACACTGTTTGGCCAATTAGGTAGGAAGATCAATCTGTTTGAATTGCTTATATGCTCTTGATTAAGCTGGTCATTTCCTTTAAATTTTTCAATTTTTTGTATACTTATTTCAATGTAGGACCCAATGATTCTCTGGATTTCCTAAGTGCTCCTTGTTAGGTCCTCTATTTCAGTTATGTTTTTGTTAATTTGCATGATCTCCCTCAGTCTTAGGTTAGTTTGTGTACAGTTTTAGCTATCTTGTTGTTTTTCTCAAAGATAATCTCTTTGTTTCATTGATTCTTTGTAATGTTTTCTTTATTTCTACTTTAATGATTTCAGTCCTCAATTTGAATATTTCCTAGTATGTATTCCTCCTGAGTGAGTTTGCTACTTTTTGTTCTAGCTCTTTCTGTTGTGCTGTTAATTCTCTCATGTAACTAATCTCCAGTATCTTCATGTGGGCTTTTACTGCTTTGAACTTTCCCCTTAAATGCTTTCAAAGTGTCCCATCACTTTGGGTATGCTGTGTCTTCATTCATATTGAATTCTAGGAAGTCTTTATTTTACCTATTTCTTCCTTGATGCATGAGAGATGCAATTGTGTATTGTTCAATTTCCATGAATTTGTGGTGTTTTCTGAGATTTGTGTTGTTGAATTCCAACTTTACAGCATGATGATATGATAAAATGCAGGTGCTTATTCCACAGTTTTTGCATATGTTGGGGTTTACTTTGTTGACTATTATGTGAACAATTTTAGAGAAGGTTGAGTTTGGTGCTGAAAAGAAGGTACTTTTTGTGATTTGATGGAATGGTCTGTATATTACTCTGAAAACCAATTGGTTCATAAGTTCTGTTTATTCCTTTGTTTCTTTATTAATATTCTGTCTGGTAGTCCTGTCTAGTGGTGAGTGTGGGATGTTAAAGTCTCCCACTATAAGTGTGTGGAGATGTATGTGTGACTTTACTTTTAGTAATATATCATTTATGTATTATGGGTTCATTTGTATTTGAGGAAAATATGTTCAGAATTTAGACTTCTTCCTGATAGATTTTTTCTGAGATAGATATGAAATGCCTTTCTTCATATCTTTTTATTAATTGACAGTGTTTCTCCGTATTTTTTGGAGGCTGTTCTGGAATTCACTCTGCACACCAGGCTGGCCTTGAACTCACAGTGATCTGCCTGCCTCTGCCTAACGATTGCTGGGATTAAAGGCTTGCACCACTAATGCCATGCTACATATTATTCTTAGATTTTGCCTTTTAATCAAAGCATCCCACATCTGCTGCTATCCAATTCATGGAACATCACCCACCACAAGAAGTGTGTGCCAGAACTTCTCCATCCCACCTATCCCTGTTGGAGTCCTCTGACCTGCAGCCCCAAGAACATTCTAACCATAGAATACCCCAGGGAGACATGTAGGCAGAACAAAGCATGCAGCATCTGTCAACATAACAGACTTGAACCTTTCCTCACCAGGAAAGGTCAGGGCAGGGCAGGGCATTCTACAGCCTGCTTTGCATGATAGAGTCCCCTGACTCATGCTCCCAAGGACTGTTCTGCAACTGAATCCTCCAGAGAAATCTAGGGGCAGAGCCAACTAGCCTCTGCTGCCATGAGAGACTTGAACACATCTGCACCTGTTGAAAGTGATCCTTGGACCCATATCCACAAAAAGAGGGGAAGAACCCACATGTACCCACTGGAAGAAGGGATGGGAAGATGACAATATAAGAACATTTTCAACACCTGGGATTTGGAGGCACACGCCTTTAACGCCAATACTCAGGAAGTATAGACAGGCATATCTCAAGCTACTCAGAGAATCACTGTCTTAAAAAAACAAAAATAGAACACATTCAAGAAGAGAAACACTAATTTGATACCAAAAGTGTCTGCAAATTTTACACCATCAAGACCTGATCATCCCAATGCAGATAAATCAGAAGAGAATGAATTTAAAAACAACTTTATGAAAATGATAGAATACATAAAAGAGGAAATGCGAAATTTGCTTAAAGAAATGGAGGATGTAAAACAAAAAAATGAAGAAATTTAGGAAAAGACAAACCAAAAAATGTAAGAAATAAATAAATCTCTTAAAGAAAGCAGAGAAAGCCAAGAAGAAAAGCAATAAAACAGATCATGGAAATAATTAGAGTAGTTCAAGACCTGAAAACTGAAATAGAGACAATAAAGAAAATACAAAAAATTTGTGAAAGCTGAAAATAGAAAATCTGCATAAATGATCAGGAACTAGAGATGAAAGCATAACCAATAGAATAAATGAGGTAGAAGAGTGAATCTCAGGTGTTGAAGATGCCCTAGAAGAAATAGAATCATCAACCAAAGAAAATCCCATTTCCAACAAATCATTAACACAAAATATTCAGGAAAATGGGACACTGTGAAAAGACCAAACCTATTCATTTTATTAATTTATTTCTTCTTTAAATCTTCATTTTGCATTCAAACCACAATTTTCTCTCATAGCCCTCATACTGACTCCACTTTCCTCACTCCTCTATCCCCTGTCTACTCTTGCTCTCATGGAAGGGCTCCCATGAGGAGTCAATGATGTCTGGCACAATAGGTTTTGGCACGACCAAGCCTCTCACATGCATTAAGTCTGAGCATGTCATCCCACAAGAGGAAATGGGCTCCAAATTTGTATCAAGGTACTGATTCCTGGGGTCTCTCAACGACTCTAAGTTTCACAAATGTCTCCCACATGCAAACAGGCTATTTCAGTACCCTGAAGTCAACACAGACGTCAGACTAGAGTTCATGAGTTTCAATGAGCTTGGTTCAGCTGTTTCTATAAATTTTTCCATCATGATCTTACCTCCCTTGCTCATGTTTACCCTTTTCTGTTTCACTGAACTTCCAGGGCTTGTTGTGGTACTAGATTGCAGATCTCTGTGATTGGTTCCATCAGTTACTGGATGAAGGCTCTATAATGAAAGTTGGGGCATTTCTCAATATGAATACAGGGATAGGCCAGTTTCTGCTTCCTCTCCAGTATTGCTAGTAATCTTAGCTGGGGTCATCTTTCTGGATTACTGGGAATTACCCAAGGAAAAAGGTTTATCCCTATCCCCATAGTGGTTCTGTCTATTAAGTTTTCTTTTTCATTGCTGTCCTACTGCATCACTCCCTCCCTTATACATTCTTTGTCCCTCATGTTCTCATCATCCCTTCCCTTGTGGTTAACAACACTATCCCCAAATTTACCCAGTAGATCTTGAGTTTTTGTATATTTAGGAGATCAGTCCACTGTCAGATTTGGGGATGCTGAAGGTCTTTTACCATTCTGTAGGCTGTCAATTTGTCTTATCAACAGTGTCCTTAGCCTTAGAGAAGACTTTCAGGTTCAGGAGGTACCACTTATTGATTGTTGCTTTTAGTTTATGTGCTACTAGGGGTATATTTAGGAAGTGACCTTCTGTGCCAATGGGTTGAACACATTCTGAGGGATATCCATTGCCAGGATATGTGACAACATCTTTATGCCTCCAAAGTTAGAGTATGCATGCAACTTTTACACACACACACACACACGCACTCAATCATACACACATGATGAGTACCAAATTCCCCTGAACATAAATATATATGTATATGATTCGAAATGATAAAAACAAGCATTTAAATTTCTAAAAATTACACATAAGAGATTATTGTACTCTAAGTACATAGGATAAAATCACCTTGATTTAGATGATACGTTCCTTTATTTATTGTTCTTCAATGATAAGATATCTCTCTATAACCAACATAACAGTTTAAATGTCTGGGATCCAAAATAGAATTTAATGAATTTTCATGATAAATTTCATGGTCCATAGCTTCCTCATGATGTGAATTCCTATTGGTATGCCATGTGTATGGGTAGGACTCATCCTAATAGAAGGGTATGGTCACACTCGCTTACTATTGTCACTTTAATGAGCCCATCACTTAGACACTGAAGAAAAGAAGTAAGCCTCTAACTGATAAAAACTAATAACCAACAGAAATCTAATAAATGCACTTAGTAATAATGCCTGTTAATCTAAAGTACCTAACCCAGTAAACAAATGGCAGCTAATAATATTTAAATTTCCACATTTTTGGCTAAGGAAGCATTCTGGAGAGACATCCAATGAAGTGTACAACATCCCTTTTTATCAGGGAAATTCAAGTCTGAGATACAAGCTTAATCCTGACAGAATGGCTAAAATCAAAAACATCAATGACAGTTTATGTAGGAGAAAGGGGAACACTCCATGACTTCTGGAAGGAGTTCCAATTCGTACAATCACTTTGGAGATCAGTATGGAGATTCCTCAGAAAAATGGGAATCAGCCTACCAGAAGACCTAGAAATTCCACTCTTAACCATATACCCAAAAGATGCCTGTTATACTATATTAATAGCAGGATTATTTGTGATACCCAGCACGTGGAAGCAACCTAGATGCCCCTCAACTAAAGAGAGGATAAAGAAATTATGGTACATTTACAAAATGGAATACTACTCAGCAGGAAAAAATACAAAGGAATTTTAAATCCGTAGGAAAATGAAGAGCACTAGAATAAACCATCTTTAGTGAGATAACCAAGTCACAAAAAGACAAAAATATTATGTCGTCACTCATATATGGATTTTAGACATGCATCATGGGAGTGCCAGGCTACAATTTCACTGCCACAGAGTCTTGGAAACAGGACAGACCCTAAGAGAAATATCCATGTTACCCTAGAGAGGGGATATGAGGCAAGAGTTCCTGAGCAGGCTGTAAGCATGGAGGGGAGGAGAGAAAGAGCCCAAAAAGAGAGGGGGAAAGAGGAGAGGAGAGGAGGACATAGGGGAGTTGGAAAGTTGAGTTGGGGGAAGAAGAGAAGAGAGCAGGATGAGAGATACTATAATAACAGGAGTGATTTTTGATTTGAGGATATATCTGGCACTAGTGAGATTTCCAATGATCTACAAGGATGACACCAACTGTAAAACTAAGCAATAGTGGAAACACTACCTTAAATGCCTTTCTCTGATAATGAGATTGATGACTACCTTATTTGTCCTCCTAGAACCTTTATCCAGTGACTGGTAGAATCAAAGGCAGACACCCACAGCTAAACACGGAACTGAACTACTGTAACCCAGTGACAGAAAAGGAGGAGTGATGAGCAAAGGAGTCAAGGCTAGACTGGTGAAACCCACAGAAACAGATTACATGAAGAAGTGGGAGCTCTTGGAACCCATGCTGATGGCTGAGAGACTATCATCGTAGTGATCCAGAGTCCCTGAATGTGGGTTTCTGTGAGGATGCCTAGGCAATCTATGGGACCTTCAGTACTAGATCAGTATTTATCCCTGGCATACAAATGGACTTCGGGGATCCATCCCACAATGCGGGATGCTCGAATAGCGTTGACTCTTCGGGAGAGGGCTTATGCCCTGCCCTGAATAAAATGAGAGACTCTGGAGATCCACCATAGAAGGCCTTACCAAGGATTTGGTTGGGGACTGGGGTGGCTAGGGGATGAGGGAGGAGGCAAGAGAGAGTGAGCTGGGATTGACATGTGCGGCAAGCTTGATTCTAATTTAAATTAAAATATTAAAATAAGAAAGCAGTATTCTGGTCTCTGTGGTTACTGCATGTATATTAGAAAACACCATTATGTTGGAAACGAAAATGAAATCGTATTTTATAACAGAAAGCTAACACATATAACCTGAAACCAGGGATATTTATGCTACAAAAAGTGCCTTTAGTAGTTCCTACTAAACACAGCTATATAAAGACTCACATTTTTGTTAAATAGAAATGTGACAGATGCAGAGAATTTTGATGGTTAGTATCAAGTAAAATTCACAGCATCTACAAGATATCAACATAAAAATTTGTTCTTCCCCTAATTAGTGATATTGAACCAAGAGAAACCTCAGATTTGAGTTTTCTAAATCACTCCCCTGTGTCTTCTTTCATTCTTGTACCTCTCTTATATAATTCTAAATTGCTCTATCTCCATTTCTAATCCTATGTCTCTCTCTGTCTCAGACTATCTCTCTGTTTCTCTCTGTCTACTTCCCTCTTCTTTCTATGCCACAAACATCATTGTTCATCCATCAATATTCCTGTTTTATTCCACTGTTCTGGGTATGCATTTTATAAGATTATTTAATCAAGTGTTTTGTGTTTTGAGAAAATGATTGTCACAGAACACAGAAAACCACACATGCAATGGATACACTTGATTCTGGAGCATGGAAGAACACATGACTTATGTTTGTTTTTTTCTTTTCTTTTTTATTATTTATTTAAAATAGAAACAAGGTTACTTCACGAATCAGTTCCAGGGTCCTCTCCTTTTCCCTCCCCCCTCGCGTGCCCTCTTCCCAACACCCCCCATCATCCCCTCATTTCCCCAGGGAGGGTGAGGCCCTCCTTGGGGGTTTCCATAGTCTGTCATTTCATACAGGGCAGGGCCTAAAACCTCCCCCAAGTGTTCAGGGTGAGAGTGAATCTCACATTGTTGGATGGGAGTCCAAAGTTCATTTGTATACTCGGGATAAATACTGATCTACTGCCCAAGGCTCAATAGATTACCTAAGCATCCTCACTGACAACCACATTCAGGGAGTCTTGACCAGTCCCATGCTGGATTCCCAGGCATCAGCCTGGGATTCAAGAGCTAACCCTTGTCAGGTCAGCTGTTTCTGGGGGTTAAACCAGTCCAATCTTAATCCCTTTGGGCATCAGTCCTCCCTCTCTGTTACTGGCTTTCTTGAGTTCACCTCAGTGCTTAGTCGTGGGAGACTGCCTCTTCTTCCATCAGCCACTGAATGAAGGTTCTGTTTCCCAGAATCTCTGGCCATGGGAAAGTAGGGTGGCACTCCCCAGATCTATGTCTAAATTCCATATATGAGAGAGTACATGCCATGTTTTTCTTTTTGTGTCTGTGTTACCTCACTCAGGATGGTTTCTTCTAGAGTCATACATTTGCCTGCAGATCTCAGGATTCCATGTTCTTTTTCTTCATTATAAGACTCCATTGTGTAAATGTACTACATTTTCTCTATTTACTCTTCAGTCCAGGGGCATCTAGGTTGCTTCCAAGTTCTGGCTATTAAAAATAATGCTGCTATGAACATAGTGGAACAGACATCCTTGTTGTATGAATGGCATCATTTGTATATATGCCTAAGAGTGGAGTTGCTGGGTCTTGTGGTAGGTTTATTTCCATTTTCCTAAGGAATCTCCATACTGATTTCCAAAGTGACTGAACAAGTTGGCACTCCCACCAGCAATGGAGGAGTGTTCCCCTTTTACCACATCCTCTCCAGCATTAATTGTCGTTGGTGTTTTTGATTTTAGCCATTCTGACAGGAGTGAGATTGTATCTCAGAGTTGATTTGATTTGCATTTCCCAGATGGCTAAGGATGTTGAGCAATTTCTCAAGTGCCTCTCAGCCATTTTAGACTCCTCTATTGAAAATCCTCTATTTATTTCTGCAGCCCAATTTTTAATTGTATCCTTTGGTGTTTTGGAGACTTGCTTCTTGTGTTCTTTGTAAATTTTGAAGATCAACCCTCTGCCAGATGTGGGGTTAGTGAATATTTTTCCCATCCTATGGGCTGACTTTTTGTCTTGCTGACTGTGTCCTCTGCCTTACAGAAGCTTCTCAGTTTCAGGAGATCCCACTTATTAATTGTTCGATCTCACTGTCTGTGCTACTGGTGTTATGATCAGTAAACTGTCTCCTGTACCAATTCGTTCAGGGGTACCACCCACTTTCACTTCTAAGAGGTTCAGTGTGGCTGGAATTATGTTGAGGTTTTCGATCCATTTGGACTTAAGCTTTGTGCATGGCGATAAACATGGATCAATCTGCATTCTTCTATATGCCAGCTTCCAGTTATGCCAGCACCATTTGTTGAAGAAGCTTTCTGTTTTCCATTGGATATTTTTAGCTTCTTTTTCAAAGATCAGATGTTCATATGAGTGTGGGTTAATATCAGGGTTTTCAATTCTATTACATTGGTCTACCTGTCTATTTTTGTGCCAATAACAAGCTTTTTTTCGGGACTATTGCTCTATAATAGAGCTTGAAGTCAGGGATGGTAAAGCCTCCAGACGTTGCCTTGTTGAACAGGGTTGTTTCGGCTATCCTGGGTCTTTGTTTTTCCATACAACATTGATTATTGTTCTTCCAAGGACTGTGAAGAATTGTGTTGGAATTTTAATGGGGATTGCATTGAATCTGTAGATTGCTTCTGGCAGGATTGCCATTTTTACTACAATGATCCTGCCTATCAAAGTGCATGGGAGATCTTTCCATTTTCTGATGGCTTCTGATTTCTGTTTTTTTACGAGACAAGGTTTCTCTGTATTGTTTCCGAGGCTGTCGGTCCAGCCCGGCCTCGAACTCACAGAGATCAGCCTGCTTATGCCTCCCGAGTGCTGGGATTAAAGGCGTGCGCCACCACCGCCCGGCCCTCTGATGGCTTCTATTTTCTTTCTTTAAAGATTCAAATTTCCTGCAATACAGGTATTTCACTTGTTTGGTTAGCATTACCCCAAGTTATTTTATGTTGTTTGTGGCAATTGTAAAGGGTGATGTTTCTCTGATTTCTTTCTTAGCCCTTTTATCATCTGTATATAGTAGGGCTACTGGAAATCTTGAGTTGATCTTGTAGCCTGCCACTTTGCTGAAGGTGTTAATCAGCTGTAAGTGTTCGCTGGTAGAGTTCTTTGGGTCATTTATGTAAACTATCATATCCTCTGCAAATAGTGAATGTTTGACCTCTTCCTTCCAAATTTGTATCCCTTGATCCCCTTTTGTTGTCATATGGCTCTGGATAGAACTTCAGGTACAATTTTGAAAAGCTATGGAGAGAGTGGATAGCCTTGTCTTGTTCCTGATTTTAGAGGAATTGCGTTGTGTTTCTGTCCATTTAGTTTGATGCTGGCTGTTGGTTTATGGAATATAGCTTTTATTATGTTTAGGTATGTTCCTGTTATCGCAGATCTCTCCAAGAACTTTATCATAAAGTGGTGTTGTATTTTGTCAAAAGCTTTTTCAGCATCTAGTGAGATGATTATGTGATTTTTGCTTTTCAGCTTGTTTATATGGTGGATTACATTGATGTATTTTCATATGTTGAACCCTCCCTGCATCCCTGGGATGAAACCTACTTGATCGTGGTGAATGACTGTTTTGATGTGTTCTTGGATCCGATATGCCAGTATTTTATTGAGTATTTTTGAATCAATGTTCATGAGGGATATTCGTCTGAAGTTCTCTTTCTTAGTTGTGTCTTTGTGTGCCTTGGGGATCAAAGTTATTGAAGCCTCCTAGAAAGAGTTTGGCAAAGACCCTTCTGCTTCTACTGCGTAGAATACTTTCAGAAGAAATGGTGTAAGTTGTTCTTTGAATTTCTTGTAGAATTCTTCACTGAGACTGTCTGGACCTGGGCTTTTTTTTGGTTGGGAGACTTTTGATGACTGTGTCTATTTCCATAGGGTATATAGGTCTATTTAAATTGCTTATCTGTCCTTGATTTAAATTTATGATAGCTATCCAGGAAGTTGTCCATCTTGATTAAATTTTCGAATTTTGTGGAGTACAGGTTTTCAAAGTATGACCTGATGATTCTCTGAATTTCCTCAGAGTCTGTTGTTATGTCTCCCTTTTCATTTCTGATTTTGTTAATTTGCATGTTCACACTCTACTGTTTGGTAAGTTTGGACAAAGGTTATGTATCTTGTTGATTTTCTCAAAGAACCAACTCTTCGTTGTATTGAATCTTTGTATTGTTTTCCTAGTTTCTATTTTATTGATTTCAGCTCTCAATTTGATTATTTCCTGGCATCTACTCCTCCTGGTGGAGTTTGCTTCTTTGTGTTCTAGAGTTTTCAGCTGTGCTGTTTATTCTCTGGTATAACTGTTCTCCAGTTTCTTCATGTGGGCACTTAGTGCTATGAACTTCCCCCATAGCACTGCTTTCAAAGTGTCCCATAGGTTTGGGTATGTTGTGTCGTCATTCTCATTGAATTCTTGGAAGTCTTGAATTTCTTTTATTTCTTCTTTGACAAGGATATTAATGACCATTGATTGCTCATTCTTCTTTAATTAGGAATGGTTGTTGGTGGTGGTTATGTTTGTAATTGTGCATTATCTTAGTTTCTGTAATCCAAAACCAGTAGGGCTCGTTGCTTCATTACTCTCTTAAAGGCACGTTAAAAACAGGCCAAATATATAGTAATATGGCACTCAAATCTTAAGTGACCTCATTATTCGTTCTGGCTGGGATGTCCAACAATAACATTACCCTCTTAGAATTTAATACATATTCTTTATGTTGTTAAATGCCAAAATAATTCCTGTAAGTTTATTAAAGGTGCTATTAAATGATATTTCACAAAAGTCACATAATAGCCCTATGCATATACATGCTAAATGAATATACATTCTGATAATATGCATAATTCTCTGGTCTCATATTGTCTGCATTCCTAGCCTCATTGCCCTCTCCTAACCTAAATCTTTTACAGAACATGGAGCTATACTGATACAGCATCATCTCATCTCTCACAGTCCATTTCTGGTGACATATTCCATAGTATAGGGAGATATCTATGTATCCATAACGCTGACCATGCCCATTTGGCCATGATCACATGTACATAGAATGTATGGGGGAGCAAACCTAGGTGGAACATACTATCACTTTGGGTTCTGGTTGCGGCCTGTGGAGCAACATGAGGACCTTTATTTGTTGACTTTCCTGGCTTCTCACGTAAGTGAGTTCTCCCTTAATAAAATATCACAGGATATTCCTACTTTGCATAGATTAATATTTCTGCTTTATATGGTGTCAATAAGTTTACCCAGCCTACCTGACCTCTGGTCCTCTGTCTCCCTCCTTGGCTGAGTGACTGCTGCCAGTCTATGTGTGTGGTCTACAGCCCGGGGCATCCAGGCACTCCCAGACACTCTCCTAAGTCACCAGGGTTTCCCAACTCAGTCCTGTTCTCCGGCTTGGCACTGTTTTCTTCTGCAAAACTGAGTTCCATATCTTTTGTTCTCCAGCCATGCTAACCACCTCAGGCATTCTTTGGGCAGCCAGCATTCTTAGAGACCACACATCTCCACAGACCTTCTGCCAAGCCAAAAATCAACATCCCACCGAGCCAGACCTCCAAGCCCTGGTCTCCAGGAAGCTTGCAGAACTAGTGCCCCTGAGCAGCCACTAAACACTGCTGCTTCCCCTGGTTGCACGCTGAGCTTCTCTTGTTGGTTGCCAAAACGAGCATCATAAAAGCTGAATGGTGGTTGCTTTCCTTCCTGCTTGTAAGGTTCTGCAATACTCCATGCCTGCACATTCCTGCAATCTGCGCAGGGCTTTTTCCTTTTTTTTTTTTTAGCAAACTCCTCCTCACTAAATTTCTGTAAAAACTACCTAGGATTTTTTTTTGCATTCCACTGGGAAATTCAGAGCATCTCTGGAGGAGCTGTGTTCAGCAACCCACCTGTGCCACCTCCTGGCCAGGCATAGTTATTGCAGGGAAAATTCCTTTCCTCAACCCGAGATCATTGGAGGTAAGTTTTTGCATTCCGTAGTTTAAGTTGCTGATAAGATTAGCTGCTTTAAACCATGGCAGATTATCTAACAATACAAAATGTCAGGGATCTCATTGCTTATTTCATGAATAACAACCTGGGAGAGAATTATGATATGCTCCAAATGTATTTATGTCTGATGCTAATGAATAGCTTCATAATACATATAATAGAATAGAAAAAATACATTAATAACAGGGGGAAACAGGTAAATCGTGCAAATCGAAAGATTAGAGTAAAATATTCAAAATCTTCAGGTCAATGGGTAAATGTTTAACAAAGTAGATACCTTGGAACTTAAACACATGAACAGGGTAGAATTGATTCCATGCCCACTGCCCTTATGGCCAAAATAGAATTGAGTCAGCAGGACATTATCAGGCTTGCAGAAACAACTAGTTCCGTGTCTGATGACTTGATTGATAAAACTCAAAGAGTGGAACATCAGATTGGTAATCTTGCCGAAAAAATCCATGTCAAGACTGAGGATAATGAGTGGCTTTCATATAGAACACTGTTCCTAGAAGGCAACATACATGCTGTTCAGATAATATCTAAGGATGAGAATAGTAAATTCTTTGAATCGTGTATAAATGATTAATCCCAGAAACTTACAGACTTTCTGAAATTCTTAGAAACTCTTTTGACCCAGGAAGATCAAGCACTCGGAGAAACAATAGTCAAACTTTGGATTCCATCATAATTCATCATGATTCAATCTGTACAGGAGAAAACTTAGGAGGGGTAAAGATGACAGCTCATACACAAAGTCATATTCTATGAGGTTAAGGAGACTTCAAAAAAGGAAAGAGAAGTGTTTTGTCCTTGTCTTCACAGGAAAACCCATCTCCAAACAGTGAGAAGATACGGACCATGTAGATACCTAAAGAAGAGAGGATGGCTACAGAATTGACCATCAAACAAAGAAGAATCTAATGTTTGGTATCAATGTCTAATTCTCTTAAATTTGTCCTTAAATATCAGTTTCTCTTTACTGCCTAATATTCTTTTATCCCAATTCACTTAAACAAACGCTGACTTTGGAGCTGGATTTGGCACTCCTAAATCCAAGCATTCTGTCAAAAATAAAATTCATAGTTTCTTTATTATATCAAGGAGCCAAATGATGTAAGACAGAAGAAAACAAAATCTAGGGACTGATATCTGTTTGTACTCAGTTTTTTGGTGAAAATCTAATTCCCTAATATTTATTATCTTCCTTATTGCTGCATTTCCCAGTATACATACCTATAAAAACTGAAGTTTCTTTGTTGCCATTGTGTAAGTTTTCCCCAGATAACAAGGAATTTCCTTAAAACAATCGTCAAACATTTCAGAAAGAAAATGGGGCCCCACTTCATCAACTCTACCTAAGACTAGACCACTCTCCATCATGTAGTGCTCAGAAATTAATGGTCAGGCTATATTTGGTGGACTAATATAATGATAGGACACCTAAAACTCTAATTCAAAGACCACACATGTAAACACACACACACACATACAGAGAGAGAGTTACCGAAAGAGACAGAGATAGAGAGAGAGACAGAGACAGAGAGAGAGACAGAGAGAGAAAGGCAATCAACATACAGGAAAGCACAATTTTCAATAATTTCTTTAATTCACTCTTACTCTGAGGCTCCAATGGATGCTGTAACGATAAGTGACACACTTACTGAAAGTAAAACTAAGTATTTATTGTAGAAATTACTCACAAGATACCAAACAAGTAACCCAGATGAGCCAAGTAGTTTTCCGCTGCCGAACCGGAAGCCGAACTCCAGGAAAAGAGACCGAGACTTCCTGTGTGCTGTCTTTTATGCCTTTCCCCGTAACGCCTCCTAGCCATGCCCAAAAGTGGGCCTGGCTAGTGACGTAGTTCACCGCCTACGTACTTATACATCTTTACGTCCAGCCATATACGTCTTTAGTCATGCCTAAAGTGGGTGTGGTTAGCAGTGTGGTAAATCGCCCTTTTATTACCTCATCTGTATGCGCCTCTAGTAAGTCACATGGTTAATGGTGGCATACAGGCTTTCTCCTACATTACTCTGTAGGCTAAGTAGAAACAATGTCTACTTAGAAGTTCAGAGAATCAGACCTTGGAAAACAATGAAAGATGTGGAAAGGATTAAAGACAGAAGGATGGAAACGGAAGGTCAGAGGAAGACAGTACTTTAGAGATAAGACTTGTACTACAAGGTGGTATAGGGAGGGCAAGTATCTAAATGCCCAGGTGTATATTCTTTGTGAGAAAGAGAAAATGTAGCTGTTGGTGAGAGAAAGGCAAGTTGTCAAGGATCTGGAGATCAGAAGGACATGGTATGGAAAGAAATGGTGTTACGTGGTGCCTCAAAATGAGACAGAAAATATCGGGGTGGGTTTGAGATTGGGAGGATCAGGACTGCATAGTGGATGTGTGAGTTCAGCCCTATATGACATGAGGAGTAACACAGGTATGAGGCTATGGCCTCAGCTACTATAAGTTAATTCAATTTGATGTATGTATTAATTATTCACCGAATGTCATTCAGCATTCCTTACATTGTCAAATTTTAGATTTTTCACGTCTTAATTTTCTATGAGTTGGCATAATAATTTCTGGTGAGACACCAGAGGAGTTTTTATACAGAAATCTTAATAAAATAAGGAAGTAAATTTATTGCATTATTTGTAAATATGAATTCATACTAAGTGATGTTCCTTTTTTCTACATTTCTTTCCTCTTATCTTCATTAAGGCAAAATTCATATAACCAAAGCAAGACACTAGCATATGATGGGAGCAGGCTTGCAAAATTTTTCTCTACTAACAGAACCAAACCTTCCAGACAATAAGTAATGCCTTGATGCTATAAATGCTAATTGATCCTGAATTCATTCCAATACTAATTGTCTCCTCTAAGGGTCTCACCCCCGAGTTCATTAAATAACAGAAAGTTTTGCAAATAATATTATCATCTGTGCATAAAAACCAGTCCTGACCCTACAGCTCTGACAGAGGCACCCATTTCTGGACTGACTGGTCTCGCATTCTGTGGTCATCACTGAACACGCAACATTGACAATGGAATTGATACTGAACTTGTTTTTTCTTGTTGCTGTTTACACAAAGGAGAAATACTGAACATGGTGTGAATGGACATGAGTCATAGAAGAGTAGATATTTGTGTCAGTTTATTGATAGGACTCTCTGTATTTCCAGGTGTTCAGTGTGAGGTGCAGCTGGAGGAGTCTGTGTAAACTTGGTGCAGTCTGGAAAGTTCCTATAAGTCTCCTGTGCAATATCTGGATTCCCATTCAGTGACCATAGCCATGCTCCAGGGAAATGGCTTGAGTGGGTTGCACAAATTAGAGGCAAAGCTAATAATTATGCAACATACTATCGGCAGTCTGCGAGGGGCAGATTCACCATCTCAAGAGACGTCTCCAAAAGCAGTGTCTACCTGCAAATGAACACCGTAAAAGAAGAAAACAGTGCCAATTATTACTGTGCAGGACACAGAGAGAGAGAACATTAATGTGAACCCCAACATTAACCTCCATGCAGGAGTGCTGTGAACCAGCAGGGTTTGCAGAGTGTACATAAATATCAGGAAAAGGGTGGGAATAGGTGCAGATGTAATTGAGTCCCACTTTTAGCCCAATAAGATATCAGAGTTAGCCCAACCAATGGCCCTGATATTCCTCACTTTAAGATAGTGATCCATGGGGATCACGGCTAATCACAATGGGCTAATCTATGCCTCCATTTCTTTTCTTGACCATAGAAAGTTTTCCCTAAGTATCACTTCTAGGTGGTATGCAATCAACAGATTTCTCCTATGGCCATGAAATGCCACCATTTCATAAGAGGGTACAGTCTCATTGTGCTCTGCAGAAATCCCTTTGTGAAGCAGTCAGCTTTGCTCTCCAACCTAGAAAGACGTTTCTCTAAAAGGCATGAGTGTAAGTCTGTCTATGGACTGAGTTCTTTAATCTGTGGTTCCCAACAATGAGGTTGATATGGCAGTCCAACTGGCTATACAATTCCCTAAAATTTTCAGGACTACAACTGGGCCCCATTTGACATTTATTAACACTGAGAGGTTAATAAGGACTATTATATCCTACCTCTTCTTCAACATAGATTTATACCATCAGTATGACATAGAGAGGAAGTTGTGACACTATGAGCAAAGGGTCAACGCCATGCTGGGGAAACCCACAAAGAAACTGTTGACCCAAGTAAAGGGGAACTCAGTGACTCCAAACTGACAGTTTGGAAACTACATGAAACTGATCTAGATTCCTTGACTTTGGGTGTTGATTGGAGGGCTTAGGAAGTTTGTAAGGATGCTGGCAGTGGAACCAGTATCCATGGAAAATGAACTGGCTTTTTGGAGCCCATTCTATATTGAGGGATACCTTGTACAACATATATATAGGAGGATGGCCTTGGTCTTGCCCCAAATGATGTGATAGACTTTGATGATACCCTATGGGAAGCCTTGACCTCTTTAGATAATGGATAAGAGGTATAATGGGGAGATGGTGGGGGGACTGGCAGGGTTGGAAGGAGAGGGAACTGAGATTGGTATGTAAATGAGATTGTTTTAAAAATAATAAAATTAATAGAAAAAGAATGATCTCTACAAAACATAATAAAATTCTTTGCCACTTAAAAATATTGAGCCAGGTGTTGACAGTTCAAATCTTTGATGCTTCTATGAGTATGGCTCCTTAAAGAGTGCTTATACTATTGCACTGTTTCCCTAACACATAGTACCAAAGTCCTACAAGCAAAAACATAGTCAGTCCTATTACAGTGATAACTCATTCACTAGTACCAATGTCTACCTTAGTATGTGTTTTTATTGCTGTGATGAAACTCCATGACCATGCCCTCGCTTATAAAAGTAAATGTTTAATTGGAGTACTTCGCTTACAGGTCAGAGGTTCAGTCCATTATTGACAGGGCTTTAAGCAAGTCAGCATGCAGGCAGACATGCCAATGGATAAGGAACTAAAAGTTCCTACTTTTTGACCTACAGACAACAGGAAAGTGGCCTGATATGTATACTGGGTGCAGATTGAACACATATGGAACCACACAGCCTACCTTCATAGTGACACACTTTCTCCAACAAGGTCATACCCACCACAACAAGGCCATGCCACTTAATAATGGCACCCCCTATGATCTTACGGGGGCCAATAACCTTAAAACTACCACAGGTCCCATTCAGAAACCAGATTCTGAGGTGACATATTAAAAGCATAATTCCAGACTAAGTAAACCCTGCCTCAATGACAATGCTGCTTAGCAGGTGGCACTCACAACACACATTAATCAGAGACTAGAAAAGATGGTCCAGAAAGCCTCCAGCAAGGGTGTTTCCTGACTCCATCAGAATTTCCTACACTCACTTACCCACATGATACCCTACTTTTTAAATAATTATTATTTTTTTACTTAGGTTAGAAACAATCTTGCTTCACATTTCAATCCCAACTCACTCTCCCTCCCTTACTTCCCCTCCCTTCCCACCAGTTCTCCCAACTCCCCCACCCAATCTCCACTCCAATCCTCAGGGAGGGTGAGACCCTCCATAATGAATCTCCACTAACTGTCATTTCCTCCAGGGCAGGGCCTAGGCCCTCCCCGCAAGAGTCCCAGCTGAGAGAGCTTCCCACATTTTGGCATGGGCAATCAAAGTATATTTATACACCAGGGATAAATACTATGCAAGGCCCCATAGATTACCTAGGCATCCTTACTAACACCCACATTCAGGTGGTCTGGGTCAGTCCCATGCTTTCCCCATAGCCATCAATTTAGAGTCCAAGACTCCCCCTTGTACAGGTCAACTGTTTCTGTGGGTTAAACCAGCCCAGTCTTAACTCCTTTGCCCATAAGTTCTCTCTTCCTGACACTGGATTCCAGGAGTTCAGTTCAGTGTTTGTGGGTATCTGCCTCTGCTTTCAGTAGTCGCTGGATGAAGATTCTGTTTCCCAGACACTCTGGCAGTGGGAGTTTATGCTGCCACTCCCCTGATTCATGTCCAACATCCATAAATGAGTGAGTAAATACCAAGTTTCTCTTTTTGTGACTGGGTTACCTCATTCAGGATGGTTTCTTCTGTTGCCATCCATTTGCCTGCAAATTTCAAGATACATGAAACCCTGTTAACTAAATGTTTTGCAACTTTTCCCTTGAAGGAACCAGCACAGAAATGATTAAATATCACTACATCTTTTTCTTTTCCTTGAACCCAAGTTACTCTCTTGAGAATGCCACAGAAATAAAATAATAATCCAAGGCCTATTTACTTACCACAAATATATTTCCTTTCACAGTGCAGTAAGTTCTACAGGTTTAAGATTGGAGGGCAACAATCTTTTATTAAGGAGATGTGGGCAGAGATATACCAACAATCTTAATGTTGAAACTTAACCAACAACCACCTTGGATGTCCCATATCATAAGGTAGTCTGGAGATTGGTAGAAAATGGATACATAGTATGCTGTAAGACACAGACTGTCAGGAGACTTAAGTGTCAGTGCAGATCAAATCTCCCCGATACAAGCTGGGATCATCAGGGTGAGTTCAGCACTTACAGAGAACAAGAGTAACCCAAGAGCAACAGCAGATACATTTGAGAGCTCCACTCTGGTGTGAGGGCTGGATCCAAACTGGGAGTTCCCAAGAGATCCTTTCAGGTTTTCCAGTGTGTACGACCTATTATGTCATTGTAAATAAAGGGTTCTGTTTCCTTTAGTTGTGATTTTTGATTAAAATTTACTACAGGAAATTGCACAAAGTAACCAAATCACACATATTGTGACAGAAATTAGTCTTTTATGTACATTGGGATTAGATGTGAAGAAGCACAGGGATACTGAACAGAACATTCTCTCAAGAAACCCAGGGCAAAGCCTCAATTGGATTTCCTGGTAAGTAAAGTGGTTGTTATTGTTATAGTACAAGGGTAGAGGACAAAGAACAAGAGGAAGGTGACCAGGGACAGGTCATCCTTACAAATTATAAAAATTCACTCACTCCCTGAGGACTTTACATAAGAGAAGGAGATGTCAGTCAACAGTACATTTATTAATTCATCTTCATACCTCCACAATCTTATTGCACACCCAGAAAATGAAACTTCTGTGCTCTTGATTATATACATGAAGATCAGCCTCTGGGAGCTCAGCTGTTGTTCAAGTTCTATCTCCATGAGACCCTGGACAAACACTGATTATATACATACTGTCCATTGCCTGGGATTTTGAGGCACTCAGAGTCCAGAGACGAAATATTTCTCTGTGTGTGGTAAGTTCCCAGGAGTGGGACAGCACTTCATAGAGGTTATGTTAACCACTTTTATGAAACTCCATTCTGCTCCTATTAAGATCTGGTGTAATATGAATTCCTAAAGCAAGGCAGGATGGTTCCATGTCATCCAAGTCCTCAATAGCCCTACTTTTCATCTATCCTTTGGGTGATATCCATATAAAATTTGACATGACATCTGTCTTAGTTAAGGTTTCTATTGCTGTGAGGAGACACCCCCATGATATCAACACTTAGGAAAATCAATTTATTGCAGTTGTTTAGCTGAACACTGGAATTGAGGACATCCCATGATCTCAATACAGAGAAGGAGTTAAAAGTCTGAGGAAGCAGCTACACTCATAGTGGAACTGCTTCAGGGACTAATATATGTATCCTGTAATGATGGGTCCCACACAGTACAGCAAATACTTAACAAAATGAGCACTAGAAAGGAAAGTTATGGCTATTTATAAACCATGACATGAAAAGTTGAGTTGAAATGAACATCAAAACATTATTTCTCTTTGCAAGTATTAATAAGGAAGTAGATGACAACTGGAAAGTAATGTAAATTAATGCCAATTTTTCCAACATTAACATTATAAATCCAGGATATTTACAAAACCAGGACCTGCCATCTTCAGATTCCACTACAAACCTTGTTATATGGCAGAAAGATACACAAGTGGGCCCTCTCTCTTCTCATGAATAGCAGTCCAGCCCTGACCATGTAGCTTATATAAAGGAATCAATCCTTTGGGTGATATCAATGTAAAATTTGACACAACATCTGTCTTAGGGTTTCTACTGGTTTGAGGAGACACCATCATGATGACAACACTTAGTAAGGAAAATCAATTTATTGCAGTTGTTTAGCTGAACACTGGAATTCAGCACATCCCATGATCGCACTACAGAGAAGGAGTTCAAAATCTGAGGAAGCAGCTACACTCATAGCTGGAGCACATACAGGGAGTTATATATACATCCTGCAATGATGGGATCCCAAGACTACTGTGGATCTCAAGACTTCATTCAGGGATCAACATGGAGTTAGGTCTAAGCTGGAGTTTCCTTGTTGCTCTTTTTAAAGGTAATTTATGGAGAGCAGTAGATGCTGAATTTGTGACTGGATATTAATATGAGGGATAATGAGCATGTGTGATGATTTCTTGATCAGGACTTTTTATGTTTGCAGGTATCCAGTGTGAGGTGCAGCTAGTGAAAACTGGAAGTGAATTGCTGAAGCCTAGGGGGTCCCTGAAACTCATCTACTTAGACTCTGGATTCACTTTCAGTAGGTATTGGATGAGCTGGGTCTGCCAGGCTCCACGCAAGAGCCTAGAATGAGTTGGAGAAATTAAACCTGATGGCAGTACCACACACTATGCATCATCCATGAAGGACTGATTCACCATCTCTAGAGACAATGTCAAGAACACTGTGTACCTGCAAATGAACAGAGGACACAGCCACTTATTACTGTGTGAAATACACAGTGAGGTATCGAGGCTATGAACCTAGACATAAACTTCACTCTGAGGTCACACAGAGGCACCAGGGAGTGTAATTCACACAGAACACATATCCATCACAAAGACAATAAGATATAATTGAGCAATCTTCTCAGCAACTTAGTCTCCTTTCATCTTACATTTCCCAGAAAGTCTCTCTAAATATTTGTTCTGTAGGTGACTGTTATCCTCAATACATCTCTGTAGGAGGAAATCTGATGCCGCCATTAAACATGTGACTTACTAAGTCTATGCCGCCATTAAACATGTGACTTACTAGAGGCGCATACAGATGAGGTAATAAAAGGGCGGTTTACCACACCGCTAACCACACCCACTTTAGGCAGGACTAAAGACGTATACGGCTGGACATAAAGACGTATACGTACGTAGGCGGAACTACGTCACTAGCCAGGCCCACTTTTGGGCATGGCTAGGGGCGTTACGGGGAAGGCATAAAAGACAGCGCACAGGAAGTCTCGCTCTCTTTTCCTGGAGTTCGGCTTCCGGTCCAGTCGCTAGCTGAGATCTGCTGGGCTTCTCGGGGTTTGGTATCTTGTGAGTAATTTTCTATATAAAATACTTAGCCTTATTTTCAGTAATTGTGTGTCGCGTATCGTTACAGCGTCCGTAAAGCCAACAATTTGGTGTCGGAGTGGGATTGGAATCGGGACCCAGGCGCTTCTCTCGGCCTGACCAGGCACACGTGGACTCTCCTTTCGCTAAGTTCCTCACCACTTCGCTCGGCAAGGCACGATTCCTGCCGCCAAGAACCAGCACCTTCTACCTGCCGGTAAGGTTAGGCGGAATTCCAAGGTTTCTCTCGCGGCCACGTGCTGTTTTACTGGCGGCCAGCTGACTCCGGCCACGTGCTCTTTCGCTGGCAGCCTGTTGATTTCGGCCTGAATTACTCCATTGGTAACAAACGTAACTGCTTTATACAATGTCAACAGCTAACACTATGATGCAGGATGTTAAGAATTTTCTTGGTTTTTGTATGGATGGGATTTTAGAAAGGGTTGAGGACCTACCTGAAAGGTGCTTCCTACCCATGATGGTGATTATTAGCTTCATAATCAATATAATTTTGTTAATGAAATGGCTCAAAAATAGGAATAAACTTATACAGGTCATACAGTCATCGCAGGATAGTTTTGAAATCTTAATACAAAGGATTCAGGAAATGCAAAATTCATTGCAGGAGAGTAAGAAAGGGTTGGTAGAAAATATTCAGGATATTAAAAATGATAATGTAGGTCTGACGAACAGGTTTAAAGAGACGGAACACAAAATTGAATTATTTTCAGGAAAAATGTGTTCCATAGATAGAATTGAAAAATTGGAACATAATGTGGAAACATTTAACGACAAACACGGTTCCATGTTTGATGATTTCACTAGCAAATTACAAAGACTGGAACATAAAATTGAAATGCTAGCAGAAAAGAATTGTTCCATGTCTGAGAGCAATGGTAAACTAACTGATAGAATATCATTTGTAGAAGGCAGTTTACATGCTATTGAGGTACTTGCTAAGGATGAGAATATTAGAAATTTGGAATCACATGTAAATGATGAATGTAAAAAAATGAAAGATTCCATGACATCCTTAGAAAATCATTTGTCCCAAGAACTTCAAGAGCTCAGAGAAACAATGATGAATAGACTGCAGGATTTAGAAGACGCTCAATCTGATACTTCAGAATCAGAAATACAGGCAACAGGTCAGGACAGGAGTTTCCCAAAGCTTCTCAAATGCCGGAATGATTTCCCTAAGGTTGCTATGCGTTCCCCTATGGTTTTTCCGGTATCTGTAACAGAAAAACCAGCAACGAAAAAACAATCAAATGGTCCCATTGCTTATCACTGGGAGCCTATACAGATGAAGGATCTAAAAAATATTAAGGAGGCCATTGTCATGTATGGTCTTCATTCTCCCTTTGTCAGAGAGCTCCTAACCTCATGGGCTACTGTAAATAAAGTAACCCCAAAAGACTGGGCCCAATTAGCCTCTGCAGTGCTCGAAAATTCTTGCCAAATTCAATGGAGAGCTTTATGGAGGCAAGAAGCAAAAGCAATAGAAATTCAGGAATTACAGAACGGTCATGAAGTACCCCAAGACAAGATTCTTGGGGAGGGTCCTTACGCTGACACGCAGGTTCAATCTGCATATGACGAGCACATGTTGTCTTTGTGCCGTACAGCTGCTTTAAATGCCTTGGATAAGGTTTGTGAAACAGGAGAGATAATGCAACCCTACACCAAAGTATTACAGGGCCCAAGGGAAAGGTTCACTGAATTTTTAGAGAGATTATCCAGAGCAGTAGAGGTACAGGTAGCGAACCCAGAATCCAGGTGTCTCCTTATAGAATCTTTGGCGTATGAGAACGTGAATCCTCAATGCAGGCAGGTAATTTGGCCATTAAAAATAAGATCAGCGCCATTGGAGGAATGGGTTCTGCATACAGCGAACCTGGAATGTAAAAGTCAGGATACAGGAGCTTGGGTAGGTGAAGCTATTTCTACAGGCTTGAGGAGGCACCAGGATGCCAAATACCCTACCTTTGATGATATAGAGGCATGGGTAGGGAAGGCAATCTCAAAGAATTTAAATAGGCGTAAAGATGCAAAATGCTTTAACTGTGGTAGAATAGGACATCTTAGTAGGAACTGTAGACAATGCATTCCTAGAAATAATGCTTTTACCAGGAATGTATCAAACAGAAGGCCTAAGCCTCCTGGTCTGTGCAGGAGGTGTGGGAAGGGGCGCCATTGGACTGATGAATGCTTTTCCACAATAGACAGACAAGGTAGATCTTTACAGCAGGGAAACAGGGTTCAGGGACTCAACCGAGCCCCGAAAAGAGAAATTATCCGGTCATTCCCAGTGACAGTGGAGGACAGCCTCTCCCAGGACAATTAGAAGATCCACTGCCCATTGTAAATAATACGGCACTGGATAATACATTAGCTACAGAGGATGAATCAATTATATCAGGAGGAGGAAGATAACAGCACATCTACAAATTCATAGTCCACCATGGGTAAAGTGACCTCATGAAAGGAAAGAGAAGTGTTTTGTTTTTTGTATTCACAGGTAAACTCAGCAAAGAATACTGGACATATGGATTCCTGTAGAAGAATGAATAGCTACCTGAGGAACATCAAACACACACTGTGTGGTATCAAAGTCTAAATCTCTCTATATTGCTTTTTCATAGTATCCTTTTATCTTTATTTCTTCACATACCTCAATTCCCATTCATTTAACTGAAGCTGGCTTTGGAGTTGGATTGGCTCTCCTACTCTAAACCCAAGCATGTTATTTTAATACAATTCAGAATTTCTGTATTATATCAAAGAGCCATTGATATAAGACAGAAGAAATAAAATGAGGGACTGTTATCTGTGGATTTCTTTTTCTGCACAGTCTAATTTCCTCCAAGTTTTCCATCTTCCCTATTGTCACCTCTTCTGTATGCTTACATATGAAAGTTAAAATATTTCTTTGTTAACAGTAATGTTTGAGTTTTCCAGAGAACAAGGGATTTCCTGACAGCAATCCTCAACTGCTTCAGAAAGAGAATGAGGATCCACTTCCTTGACTTCACCTGATTCGACTGGAGGCATCTGAATTGCCCCACATCATTGACTCCACCTGACAAGCACTATCCTGAAACTGGCTTGAAACTACATCACTCTACACAACTCCGGATCAAGAAACTGAAACAGCACATCTTCTACAATCTGACCAGAGCTTCAAGATAAGAGCTTCAATCAACATTAGAACCCTAGTCAGGAACTTCAATCAAGCATCTCCTGCCATACTGAGACTGTCTGATCTACTGAGATTTTGTTATACTAACATTTTCTTTTCACAGGTCCCCATGAGATTATCATCGTCCCATCTCAGCAGGAAGTAGTTTTGAGAATTCCACGCCCCCTCTCCCTACTATTGATATTATAAGATTACACCTGTTAGTGTTAGTTTTCAATTATTTTAGAGTTGGGATTGGAAGGAGGTGTTCATATTTGGGTGTTTCTTTAAGATAAGTTTAGGTTTAGATAGAATAGATGTTTGATACATTTTGTTCATGGACACAAGTTAGTTGTCCTTTTTTAGACTAAAAGGGGAATTGTAGGAGGAAATCTGATGCCGCCATTAAACATGTGACTTACTAAGTCTATGCCGCCATTAAACATGTGACTTACTAGAGGCGCATACAGATGAGGTAATAAAAGGGCGGTTTACCACACCGCTAACCACACCCACTTTAGGCAGGACTAAAGACGTATACGGCTGGACGTAAAGACGTATACGTACGTAGGCGGAACTACGTCACTAGCCAGGCCCACTTTTGGGCATGGCTAGGGGCGTTACGGGGAAGGCATAAAAGACAGCGCACAGGAAGTCTCGCTCTCTTTTCCTGGAGTTCGGCTTCCGGTCCAGTCGCTAGCTGAGATCTGCTGGGCTTCTCGGGGTTTGGTATCTTGTGAGTAATTTTCTATATAAAATACTTAGCCTTATTTTCAGTAATTGTGTGTCGCGTATCGTTACAGCGTCCGTAAAGCCAACACATCTCATGTGTTTTTGTTGTTATTTAAGAAAGGAGGCAGAATCTCGGATGAACAAAATGCAAAGTGACAGTCATGAGGGTAAAAACTTCTGCAGCTACATCACTGAAATCACAGGGAGAAGTTCATGGGTATTCCAGTATTTTTTTTCTCATATTCAGGCAGACATTCATCCTGATTTTTTATTAGATTATCTCTTATATATAGGGAAATCAATGGGAAGATGATGCCCAAATATGTGTACATAAACCATACCGAGGCTCAAAGATCCCCTCCTTCCTATCCCTGAGGAGTATAAAAATCAGGGTCATATCTGACATCCTCTTTTTTGTGACTAATTCACTTTTTATGACTTTTCTTTCTGTTTTTCATGGAATATGTATGAACTGATTCCTTTTGCAAAGTCAGTGTCTGTGGGGAGATGACAACTTAATCATGGATTAATGTCTTACAAAGGAACTGAAGATAAAATTGCATCACCAGGAAAGCATTTAATATATGCTTCTGATCACATGCTAACCGTTATTAGGAGCAAGATCTGCTCAACTACAAAATCTTTCACACAAGTTACCATTTTATCTAAATCTAACAGGGATCATGTTGTGTCTATTTGGTGTCTCCTTTGCTGTGACAGAGTCAGCTCATTACTCTATGAGTCACAGAAATTCCACCTTTGTTCTATGAGGCTTTCCTCTTTCAATGCAAAAAGGGTGAGAAATTTTTGTATTAGTAATTTTTCTATTGCTGCGATAAAATGCCATGACATGTCCAGCTCATAAAGATAGCATACAATTGGGGTTATAGTTTCCAAGATATGCAAACCAAAGGAATAGTTCGATCAATTGCCCCAGACAGATAACAGCTTGATCCACAAGTAGGCAGCAGAGAGGCACACTTTAAATGTCATGAGATATTAGAATCTCTAAACTTTATCCCATCCACTCATATTCTTCAATGCAGGCATACCTTCTAATACCTTCCAAAGATTTCCTCAATCTGAGGACCAAGTATTCACACATATGTGTCAAAGGGAGTATATTCTGGTTCACACTACACCATAGGTCCAAACTCTTAAATGAATGCAAGATTGGTACTTAGCAACACAGAGATTGGAAAAGGTGAGAGTTCTGTTCAGGGAGAGAAGGAAAAGTAATGAAAGGCTTCATTAGTTGTGTTCATGAAGTTTGGGGAGACAAAGTTCTGTCCATAAAAATTGTTTGATATCATATGTGATGTTATGCAGTGTATAATAAAGGAAGTTCCACAAAAATCTTGTTATGAAAACTTATGCTATTTCATAGTAAATTCACATCTCATGGACAGAGAAGTATCTGAAGTTGGCAGGATAGTTGAGCCAGCTGCGCCAAAACTCGGCTTCAGTGTACTCTTGTGTTTAAGAATAGCAGCAGGAAAACCTCAACTGATAGACCTTTAGAGAGGGAGAGACTTTGGCATGCTTATTTCTAAATGGGATGTCTTTGTCACAACCCTCCCCTCATTACTCAAAGATCTATGAAGAAGAATGGTTGGAGTGACTTAGAAAGCACAAAATATGGACAACATCAAGGAAACAGTGTTCAGGGGATGCATAGAAACTCACAAAGACTGGAATTATGACCAAAACATGGAGGAACTAAATCCGGACAAAATCCAAGCATGGAGATATGGTACTGATCCCTAAGTTGCACTCTTAGCAATGAAGTCATTCACAACTGATGAATGCTAGAAGGATTTCAGTTTTTTCCCAGTAGAACAACATAGGATATATCAATCACACTTCACAGGAGTAGTTTGAGAACAAAATAGGTACTTCATTGGATATTTTGTATTTATGTTTTTCTGTTTATGTTTTCTTTCTAAGAGATAAAGAAGAAAGTTGGTTGGTAAGGAGGTGGTGAAAAGTCTGTGAGGAGTGGGGGATGAGAAAAAATAATTAATTAAATTTAAGTTAAATGAAAAGTGCTGGACTCCAATATGACAAATTAAATAAATGTAATCTTAATCCTATTGAAGTGCTATTATGAAAGAAAGTGTAGACATCCATAGTGAATTTCCACATTGTCACCAGTGTTTGAAATTTAATATTCTAAAGTCACAATTCTGCCTTTATCACATTCCAGGCTTTATTGAAATTTACCAGTTCCAAGTCAGATTTTGTCTCCTAGACAAAACCCAGCATTGATATCTGTTTATGTGGCAAGCTTTCTGCTCCAGTGTACTACTACATTAGCTGAGAGTTGTAAACAGCCATATTCTAATCAATGGTTTTCTAAAACATCTTTTCCTGGCTGTCTGTTACCTGTACACACTGCAGTGCAGATAATTCCAGGTCTTTCAGCAGATGTACTATTTCCTGTGTTCTTCAGGCTTGCAGTTTTTTAATATATTTTTTATTTTTAAATTTAAATTTAAGTTAGAAACAATGTTGCTTCACATGTCAATTCCAGGTCCCTCTCCGTTTCCCTCCCCTCCTCCCGTGCCTGCCCACCAACCCACCCAATATCCTCTCATTTACCCAGGTTAGGTGAGGCCCTCCATGGGGGTATCCATAGTCTGTCATTTCATCCATGGCAGGGCCTAGACCCTCCCCCAAGAGTTCAGCGTGAGAGTGCATCTCATCCCATCCATGAGGAGTCCCATCTTCATCAGCAGAGAAACATCCAAGAACCAGTTCTTCCTGCAGCTGACCTCTGTGCCCACTGAGCACAAATCCACATATTACTATACAGGAGACACACACTGAGTGGACTTCTATGTAATGCCTGACACAAATCTCCCTGTAGAGGAACTCTGGGCCAGCATAGGAAGCTCAGAATTAGCCAAGCCCAGGACCTCACCCTCAAAGTAGGGAAAATTTTGTGAGCAGATATGTTGGGGCTTAGTCCTCACAGGGTCTCTGAGTTGTTTGTCAGCTGATAGCCACAGGTGCATCCTGTTTTCTAGTCCTGGCTTACTGCCTCCTCATTACCCCACTGACATCAACATCTAGCAGGAGGAAAACACGCTCTCTTCCACCTGTACTTTTTCTAATGTGCTGTAAGACTATATATACCTACTCCCCCGCACAAGAGAGAGACCTCTTAGCACTTGCAAAATAAAGACACTTCTTAGTACAAACAGCTGGACATCTGGTCTTTGTTTTCCTGATACCTCGGAATTGCTTGTGGCACGGGCACCGCACAGATACACCTACCTGGGTCTGTGTTTTGTGATATCATCCTAAAGATTGTCATATTAATGGAAGTCTAACCCAAGTGCAGATCTTGAAACACAGTGCCTCACTCACTTAGTGAAAGCTAACTCATCAGAGTACGTAATCTTACAGCATGTTTCCTCCAATGCAGGCAACAACAGTGGCATTCAGTTGCCACTTGCATTCAGATAGAATAAAAAAAGATAAAACTTTCCTTGATATTTTTCAATATTGCCTATAATTTTAAGACTTGATGACAATACGTTTATATGGAAACCGTATGGAAATTTAAGTAATCTGAAATCCTTTCTGGTTATTTCTCATCTTGGCGAGTAGAATCCGGATCATCCATGAATGAATGTTACTACCTCACATAAATGAGAAAGTAAATTGTCTACTGTTTCCAGTTTCCAATGTGTTAATGCTCTAGTAGTATACAGGTAATTCACATTTTTACACAAACTTGTTGGAAATCTGCATCCTTGTAAAGATAATTTTGCAACACAGTGCCCCATGTAATGATTACTTTGCAAGTATTTCTTATATCCCATCTTGTGTAAAAAACTGAGTGACCATTGTGCTAATTCCAAGTGATGTCTTCTAAGGTCTCTGTTCTGTTTCCCATCCATTGGCAGCACAGTTCCTTATCACAGTTTCCTGCTTTTTGCTGTTGTTTTCTTGTTGGCTTTGCCTGCATGCTCATTGCTGTGATCCCTTTGCTTCAGCTGAAGAACTTTTATCCATAGCCAAGTTTTCTAACGGTTGAAGTACTTAGTCAATTAAAAATTTCTTTCCAACTCTCCTTTCTAAATCATAGGTTACTATTCAAAGAGGCCTCTTGAGACTTATCCAACAAACACCAAGACGGTCCCTCACCTCCAGTGTGAGTGAAGAGATGGGAATACTTGAAACCATGGCACTAAATACCAGACTTGTCTCATTCCTGTGGTAACCACAGACAATTAAACAATATTTAGGTTGAGAAAAATTAACAGCACAACCAAAAATGGTTTTAACTAACAAATGAAATACTAACATGTGGCATGTATGTAAAATTAGTTTGTGATATGTTTACTATTTCTCAAGGATGGAACAGCAAGGGATGTCATCACATTGGTGTGGAGTTTCTTCCTTTTACTTACCCACATATAGCCATGATAAATAAGTCAAATTTATTCATATAATGTTTACTTAATATGCATATTTATTATATATACATATCTTTGTATTTATAATGAAGATAAAACTTGGATACTCATGCTTTGCACTATGCTGTCCTGAGCCCAGTTTCTTTACAGTAATTTAATGTACGATTCATTATTCACTGACCTTTTCATTAGTTCCACATGTATTATCAGATTGTAATTTTTTCTTTTTATACTTCTATCAACTTCCTATATAGTACCTGGATAGGTAAGCAATCAAGTGTTCATGTATGAAAAAGAAAACTATAAATTAAGGATGCTCAAGCTCTTTACAAACAAATAAGTAATAATATTTTATTGAAATCAAGGTCCTAACTACTTTCTTGTCCTTCAGACATTGGCACCATTGCCTGCTGCCTGTAAGACTCACACACAGAAGAGATTGAGATATAGCAGGAAGATATGTAAATATGTCCTCCCTATGTTCATGAAAACCAGCCCTGTCCTGTTCCTGTAGGTCAGGCAAAGGACTCTAGCCATGTCTTCCCATTCAGTGACCAGCATGGAAAGCGTGACAATCAACATGGGGTTGGGGCTGCACTGGGTTTTCTTTGCTGTTATTTTAAAGTTAGATAATAAAGGATAGTGAGTGCATGAGTAGATATGAGTGAGAGATACAATAGACTTTTGTGACAGTTTCTTGAGCAGCAACCCCTCTGTTTGCAAGTGTCCACTGGAAGGTGCAGCTGCTTCAGTCTGGAGGAGAATTAGTAAAGCTGGCTGGTCCCTGAAACATTTCTGTCTAGCCTCTGGATTCACCTACTGAGATGATTCCCAAAACATGGTCTACATGCAAATGGACAACCTGAGAACTGAGGACATGGCCACCTATTACTGTACAAGGGACACAACACAGTGAGGTGTCTTAGTGTGAGCACAGACAAAAACCTCCCAGCTATGTTCCCAAGAACAGCAGAGGGCGCTCAGCATCCATAAACCCAAGTTCAGACATAATGGCTATATGTTTTTAGTGTTATGTAGGTGTCCTCTCCTTTTGATTTTTTTCTGAGGATCCTCTTAACAATTATAGACTCTGAGAATTGATAATATCTCAAAAAATAAACAAGTCCTCTCTTGATACAATTTTTAAACAAATATGTCACCAAGTTCTTCCTGAAAAAAAATCCTGTGGTCACCAAGATGAGATGGTGGGGAAGCTCTGGAACTTCAGATGGACTTTTCCCTCATCCTCAGGTTGGGGCAGACCCTCGACTGGAACAGAGTTACTAAATCACTGGAAACCAAGTGAAGAGGAGCCAGGTTCATTCAAAGGTTGGCACTCTGACTTGTCTGTCCCCCTCTCCTCATCTGCAGGGCGGTACACAAAAGGCTAAGAAGTGATAGCATTGAATTTTTATTTAAAATATTTTCATCACAGCATACATCATGGTTTCTTCTGCTTCTGTGTTGATTCATATAATTCTAGTTCTGATTTCTGTGCACTAACTCAGAGCTTAGCTGCTAATCTGGAACTAAGGGATGGCTGCTGTGTGGTCTGGACAGTGTCCTTCCTGTGAGCTTCTACTGTGGATTCTCAGATCATGATTTGGGTGTCGTTGGTTACAATCCATTCTCACTATATTCAGAATTTTCCTGATCAATCTGCCTCGAAGACTCTGACAGTGAGCAGATTTAAGTTGGCAACAAAGGACCAAAATGACCCCATATTGGTGATAATGAGAGTGTGTGCTTGTATTAATATTGGATAACATTTGGAGAAGATATTTTGATCATGTGGGAATCTGATGGCTGCTTGCAAATGAAAATATATGGAAGAAAACAGCCACTCAAAAACACAACATGAATTTCAAGATAAAATAAAGGGAATATGTTTCCTTACATCATCTGGCCTATTGGAAAAATGTTCACGCTATGAGCACTCAGGAAATGTAGACAGGGAACACTTATAGGTCATGGACAGTCTCAGGACATAGCTGGTCTCAGGGCACTTGTGACCATTTGAGACCCTGTCTCAAGCAGGAACAAAAGGAATCCACAAATCTCTATTAAATTATCTTACTCTGGGGGATACTTCCAGGGTCCTTCGTAAATTCAATAGGTCACAAAACAAAATAACTGGGTCAGTAGAATCGAGATCCTCCCCTGGATGTTCCACTTCATGGTGTTCCCGCCCATGAAGAGGCTACATGACATGAGACAAAAGAGGAAAATGTTCCATAAAAAGTGAGCAGCCACTGAAATATCCATCCGTGTATCAGTGACACATTGACAGCCAGTTCTTCCCGAAGCTGAGATCTGTTACCACTGAAGACACAGCCTTACATTGCATTGCAGCAGACACAAAGAACAGGTTCCCTTTGTCCCTAGAAACAACTTCAATGTGAGGATGCTCAGGACCATCAGGGAGAGTTATGGATCCACCTTTAACAAGGGAAGAAAATGTAGTGAGAGAAACATCTGTAGAGTGAGGAAGTCCTCTGAGATTCTAAGATTTTCTGATTTAATATCAAATAACTGCTGAAACCATGTAATTCACTTGATGTAGCTACTGTGACAAGACTCCAAACTTAGTAGAGCAAAAGTTTTCTGTTACATAATATTGCAATATAACTTTTAGTCATTACATGGGAACCTTATTGGAAGGACAAGCATCCAATTGTGAGAAGACCACACATTTTCAAATGTGAGGTATCAAATACCCAGTCATCACCATCACAGCCATCAGCCATACATTTGTAATTCTTTCTGTAAAAACTTTGACTAGGAGGATAACAAGAGCATTTCATTACTGGTTAAGAACAAGCTCCAATGTTTGCTTTGTAGAATTTCAGCTTTCTATGGAGATTCCCAAAATTAATGGTGACTTATCATGAGCATTTTACTTTCTTTCCTGATTAATCTATTAATGGCTGGATGATATTGCAGGACATGAGATAAGGTACTGGCTCTGGTAGCAGACTTTTATATCACCTAAAGGAATGTGTGGATGCTGCTCCACTCTGTGCATGTGTGGAATCCCATTAGTCACATCCTCAACATATAACATGCTCTGCTCACATCACTCACGTAATAGCACCATCATTTTCAAACCAGATGCTTGACATGTCTGAAGGATGAACTGTTGGTTGCATGTTACCTAACACCCATTCCCTCTTAGTGCTTTGCAATTCACATATCACTGTGATGAACAGGAAGAGCCATCGAGCCTACAGTACATATTGCAAAATAAACTTGCAACATGAGCTTATCTGAGGTCAGTAATTTTGAAAGCTACAAAGCAGTTACAAAAAAGGTGGTGAAGAGATGAATTATTCTGCTCCAAGTTTTAGTAGTTTTTGAGCTCTCATTGGTGCTGAGCATCTACATGTCTATGAAGCTTTGTTGAATGATTTCATGTATTTTAACTTTTGAACTGAAGCATGCACACCTCGCACACCTCTCTGCACTTTTAAACACTCAGATCTAAAAGTGGACTCTGTGCACATCTGATAGATTCAGGGATCATGTCTATGTCTACTGTAGTTCATATAAAAAAGTTAAGAGAGACCACCATAATTTTTTTCATACTGTGGACAAAGCATCTGAAATGCGATCATTGTTCTTGATTAGAAATGAAGTTGTCTCTTCAGAAGAGTCTGGTGCCTGCCTTTTCCAAACTAAGATACCAGCAATCCTTGCATATTTGGCCCTCTGGCCTCTCTGTCAAAACAGTATAATTCATTCCCAGATCTTTTCCATCTTGTACACTTTTCCTACTGCCTTCCTTTGATGAGTATGTGTGTGGCAAACTTTTTATTTATATAGGCAATGTCATATATTTTCATTTTTCAAGACACACAATTTAATAATAAATTCAAAATCATTGTGACATTGGGTTGGGAGTGGGCACACTTTTCCTGCTAGCCTCTTAGGTTTCCTCTTCACTCAGAGCTTTGATCTGGTATTTAATTAAATGCTTTCTTCCTACTGACAGGCATTCATAGTTACTGAAGATATTTTCTATTAGAAGGAGAAAGGTAATAATCAACCAAGATAAAAATATGTGACTTTCTATGGTGATCTGCCTATAAGATATGTTGGTGCAATAGTGGCACAAATGTTGTGGATGTAGTCGTTCATTCTCTGTTTGAATTTCACGTCCTGTCCATGAGAGGAAACACATGTCTGACACTGCCAAGGTGGCCAAGAAGCTGGGTCTAGATAGGCCATGGCCCTAGGGGAAAATGAAATACTCTTTTCTAATGAAGAAACAAAGCAATAAAATTAATCTTAAAGACATGCCCATATTTACACATAAGTCAGTGTCTAAGTCAGCCATCAGTAGAGAATATTCTTGTTTTCAGTAAATGGGAACTGAGTTAGACAAAAAGGGACAATGTGTCGGGAGTGAAATATATTTGAGCACGTGGTTCTAAATGGGTAGTCTTCATCAAACCTCACCCTCAGGATTGAGCAACCAATTCAGAGGAGGAGGTGGATAGTACATGAGAGCCAGAAGTTATAAATGACTCCAAGGAAACAGTTTCCTCCAATCACAGTAGGACTGATGCACATATAAACTCAAAGAGACAATGAAAACAAGATAAGCCTTGCATAAGTCCAAGGTAGAAGGGTTACCAGTGCTGAGTGTTACCAGTGGAAAAGGGCTCCCGCTACTAACCAAGGAACTATCTGCAATTTTTACCCACTAGCAAAAGAGAAACATTGGCCTAATTCAACGGAGTCTCATGGGCTATATTAATCACACATTATTGTAGGTCCCATGACCAGGAATTAGTAAAATGAAAACTTACAAAATGACATTTTGGACAGCTTTGTCTTATATAACTTTATTTAGGCCTTTTTGTTTCATTAATATTTTTGTATGTGTGTGTATTTTCATTTCTGAATTTGTATTCTTGTGAGTATATGTGTTTATATGATATATAAATATATGATAGTTTTTGTTTTTTTGTTTGTGCTTTGCTTGTTTGTAAAGAAGTGAGAGAAATAAAGGCTGTAGAGTTGTATTGAAAGGGGGAGGAATATCTGGTTTAGGTGACAGATGAAATACGCATGATCAGAATATTTTATTTAGAAAAGTTTTTCAATGTAGCAAATTTAAATAAAACATACTTGAATCACCTCCAAACAGTTATATATTTACGATTACTCAACATATTAGAACATTTGGGTAGTGAAAACAATTTTATTTATGATTTTTGCATGAGCATGTGTAACTTGGCTGGGGAGTTTTCATCAATTTCTGGCCACTTGCATACTGCACTACTGATCCCTCTCTTTGCAATTTCCTGCACTGATGATAAGGTAAAAATGGAGTTTTCTAAATGTCACTGTTCAAATATATTCTCAGAAGATGTGGAGAGTCATCTAAGATATATGCTCCCTTCCAGATTTTCCTAAGTAAAGACACAGTTGGACTAATATCTGTCACTAACACTAGAGAGGATATTTCAGTTTCTATTAGCTTATTTGTCATTGTCCTACATGACATCATCAAGGCTGTCTTTATGGTACATGTATCTGCTGCAATCCTGCTTTCAATACCATTGCAGAACTCATATATTCAGACTCTTCCTACAGTTGGCACTTTTTCATTGTCTCTAAGTAGAGTTGTCACTAATTGTCCATTCTGAGGATTACGGACCAGTTTTAGCACAAAGTTAAAAAGGGTTTAGCATCTATATCACCCAGGTCCTGAGTTTTTCCAATATTTAATCATTTAAATCAACATTCTCACTCTTCTGTAGAGTTAGTACATAAGTTTATTTCATAAATAAAACAATGCAGAGTGAGTGATCTACCAGAAACAAAAGTGAATTAAATCTGCCAATCAGGAAGGCATAGAGATTTCTTCTGTGTGATTGTTGGAAGAGTTTCCATGGGATTTCCTAAGTAGGGTAGTGTTTGAGATTCAGGAGGAACCAAGGGAAAGACAGGATCAAGTTCCTGTACTCAAGAATCCTAACCTAAACTGCCCCATTTTCTTTCTGAAGTACATACTAGGCTCAGACTCAGACTTGAGCAATTTTACTTTATCATATATATTTTCTAACTCTTGGATCATTCTTACATTTGTGACATAACTTTGTTCAACAAGTAAAGGCAAATTCTCAACTCTCTGGTATGTGTTTATATTGATTGCTAAATTTCTAGGACCTATAATCATCTGGTCATGTCTTTAATGGAGGATTTAGAGTAGCTTCGTCCTTGAATGTTCCTGTGAGAGTAGATCTAGAGTTATTGAGTTAGGAAGGCCCACATTAAGTGTTAGCCACATTCTTCCTATGGGCTGAGACCCAGGAACAATTACAAATGGGATAAGAAAACATGTGTAAGCATTTATCTCTTTCCTTTTTGCTTTGAAATGTTGAAGCAATATTGTTTGATAACAACATTAATTTGGGTTATGTAGGCTGTTTCCAGTATAGGAATGGAAGCAGTTGTCAAGGCAGAAGCAGAGTCAATGTTAACTGGAGAAAGGTAGTGATCTTGATCTTTTAGGCTGTATGTCATTCATTCTGTTGGGCTGAGCAATAATTTGAATCCAATACCCCTAAGTAAATCCTGAGGTTTATGGAGACACTGAAAACAATTGAGGCACAGCTCATTGCCCAAGCTTGAAACATCTACTGAAGATCACCTAGTAGAAAAAGAAGAAAGATTTGAGGAAGAGGACCTAAGAGAGACAAGAAGCCATTATTCATGCAGGTTCCATCTGCTTTTCTAGGTACATTACCCAAAATATACATACAATGTGACTTTCTTATTTTTTCATTTCTCATAAAGCAACTTTATTGAGAAGATATTGCTTATAGGGAGCATTCACCTTCATACAAATATCCTTAGTGCCCTGACATTTATTTTTCCTGTAAATGGCTACTTTTTTCCATATATTTTTTAACTTTTTATGCATGTCACTTTCAGTTCCCTCTCCCTCCTCTCCTCTCCTACCTCCCAATCCTCCCAACCCATCACCCCTACTCCACACCCCCTCTGCTCCCTAGGGAGAGCAAGGGCCTCCATGAGGGATTTTCAGGGTCTGTCACATCATCTCGGGAAGGGCCCAGGTTCTTCCTCAAGTGTCCAGGCTGAGAGAGCATCCCTCCACATGGTATGGTTTCCCAGAGTACTTCTATATGCCTGGAATAAATACTGCTCCACTCTCCCAGTTCCCACAGATTTCCAAGGCCTCCTCTTTGTCACCCAGGTTCAGTGGAAGGATGTCTGGATCGGTCCCATGCTGGCCCCTAAGGCATCAGTCTGGGATCCATGTGTTCCCCCTTGTTTATGTCAGCTACCTCTGGTGGTTTGCCAACCCGATCTTGATTATTTTAGTCATAACTCTTCTTCGCAATTGGGTTCCAGGAGCTCAGTTTGGTTCACAGCTGTGGGTGTCTACCTATGCCTCCGTCAGCCATTGGATGAGAGTTCTAGGTAGTCATTATTCTCATTATCATGGGAGGGCTTGTAAGGTAGCCTTAATGCCAGTTGGGATCATTCTTGTAGATCTGTGAAGATCTCACTAGTGCCATATATCTCCTCCAACTTACACTGGCTCTCTTTTCTGGTATCTCCCATCGTTTTCTCCTCTATTCTTACCCTGGCTCAACCTTCCTTCTCTCCCATGACCTCCTCTCCCCCTCCTCTTTTCTGGTATTCAGAAGGACAGTAATAAGAATACAGGCACAACTTCCAGTGACTAAGTGCATAAAAACCAGAGCCATTTATCCCGGCATTTGAGTCTATAAACACTGATGTTTAAGGGATATGCTACTGCTAAAGAGAGACAGTTAAACGTTAGTATAAGCCAAGAGAAACCTACATGCAGGGGAGCTCAGGACCAGCAGATGGCACAATGGAGCCAATAATCTACTGGATAGAAATGAGATGAAGCAAGGAGGTGACTCTGTTACCTCTGTGGATTCCTTCTAAAAAGCCTATTAGCTGAACTACTGTGTTTATATGTGCAGTCTCATGTTCAAACAGAGAGGAGATTATTAAACATTTCTGAATCTTATATTTGTTTTCAACTCTATTTACTTATTTATATTTTTAAAAATGTATATTTCATTCAATATAATCTGATCATTTAATCATGTTACATGCATTCTACTTACTGTGTAAACATATTTTTACTTTCACTACAAGTAACTACATTTTAATAACACTCTTTTATAACTGTTAAATTTACAAACATGAACTGATTTTACGTTTATACCCAATAAATTATTGCTGATAACAGTCTGAACTACAGAGGAGTCACTTAAAACAACCTTGATATCAACATCTCACCCATAAATCACAGACTATCTGGAAACAGGAACAAGAAAGAAGGTAAGGCACAGAGGTTGAAAGACATTCCATTCTATCTACAGTGACTGACATATTCTAGTTGCACAAATGAACTTTCAGGAGCCATAATTAACATCATAAGAACTGCACAAATCAAACCAGTCAAAATTGCAGCATAAGAGACTGAGAAAATGCTAAGCAGGTGAAAGATCCTCTTGACAAAATTAACCATATTCGTCTGATTTTTAGGAGATATGTCTTGTAAGAAGAGAACAGGACTCCATAAGTTTTCTTCTAAGTTTCACACATGTCTTGGCATATGTATGCCCTGTCCCCACTAAAATATATGTTAAGAGATTATAAAACAGAGGGGAGAGGGACTCACCAAGGACATTCCAAGTTCAAGCCCTGTAGGGTTTGGGAGACTGCTTAGGAATTTAGAATCACTTTTTTTAGGAGGTTAGGTACTTGGAGATTTATTATGAGCTAGGGGATGGCCTTAACCATATCTATATAGATAGCATTAATTACACTTAGTGAGCTATTCATTAGGAAAACAAAAGAAGTCAGTATATTGGGAAAGAGACCTGTTGTTTTGGAGGTCATGAGAGGAGTAAGGATGATAAACAGTGGGAGGATATGATCAAAAATATATTGCATTCATGCATAAAAATTGCAAGTAACATACAAAAATTATTAGAAAATAATATTTCATATGTTTAGAATTTTCATACAGGTTTATTGTGTACCCTTTTCTTACTTCCATTAGTCCCATTACCAACTTATATTTACTAAATATCTTCTGTTCTATGTCATTTTATATGTATGTATGTGTGATTGTGTGTGTGTGTGTGTATGTGTGTTTCCAATGATATAGTATCTAAGGACTACAAATAAGACTCATACAATATCTGTTTCTGAGATGGTCTTAATTTACTTAATAATATCATCACCAATGACATTCATTTTCCTATACTTTATTGACAAATAAATTCTACTGTATCCCATGGTTTTTGATGTAATCATTTGTTTAAAGACAAGTATGTGGTAGCTATATTTTCTATATAATATATAATGCTGCAATACCATTTGTGTGCAAATGTTTCTAAAACATTTTCACTTTTGAGCATTTGGGTAAAGTTTTTAGTATTCACCTTGATTGAAAAGCATTCAATAGTTTCTTGTATATGAAAGAAGATGGAAAATTCCTATAATTTTGGGGTTTTGAAATCATTATCACAACAACCATGGGTAAATCAATTTTGTCAACAAGAGGAGTGACTATCTCTGACTGAAATCTATTAGTGAATTGAGCACTTAGGCTTTAATGTTACATTCACATATCTTCAAAGGGCTTAGGGAATTAGTATGAAATGCATTTCCCCAGGCAGTATTAGTGCTTGGCAGCAATCTTCTGCCTGACTAATGTCTCCTACATCTTTCGTCTATAGCTGTACTAGGCGCCTATGTAAGCAGTACCCTGCCCATGAATATGCAAATCAAATGAGTTTATGCTGGTAAATACAAGAATGTCCATACCACCACCACCAAACATATGATCAGTGTCCTCTCCACAGTCACTGAGCACATAATTCATCATCATGGGATGGAACTGGATCATGCTCTTCCTGATGTCAGCAGTTACAGGTAAGGGGCTCTGAGTTCCAGACTAAAGGATGGTCCATGCACTCAGGTGGTATTGACACCTATCCTGCCTTACTCTCCATAGGTGTCTACTCTCACGTCCAGCTGCAGCAGTCTGGGTCTCAGCTGGAGAAACCAGGGACCTCAGTGAAGTTGTCCTGCAAGGCTTCAGGCTACACTTTCACCAGCAATTATATTCACTGGCTGAAGCAGAGGCCAGGTCAGGGCCTGGAGTGGATGGGGTGGATGTACCCTAGCAGTGGAAGCACATACTATGCACAGAAGTTTGAGGGACGGGTCTCCATGACCAGAGACACCTCCTCCAACACAGCCTACATGGAGCTCAGCAGCCTGACATCTGAGGACTCTGGCATCTATTACTGTGCAAGACAGACACAGTGTTGCAACCACATCCTGAGTGTGTCAGAAAACTTGGAGGACTAGGAAGCTGGTCTCAGAATGAAATGACAGTAATCCAGCATGTACACTTGCTCAGAAACAATCATTTGAGTGCAGATTTTTCTTCCTCCTCCTCACAGTCCTAACTGTCTTTGTCGGTTTTTCAAAGTTATAACTGTATAGAAAATGATGCTTAATGAGTTCCAGTGACTATCTCCATTTACATGTTCCTTCTGTAATAAAGACAAAGAGGAAAACTGTGATAGTGCATAGTGACAAAATATCTCTGGATTCTAAGAGAGTGGAACTTTGATTGGAGTAGCTTTGATTAAATAGGATATGAACTTTACCAGGAAAATCCAAAGAAACAACATGTGTCTAAACCAAATACCTCTCATAGACTTAAGTGTTAAGTAACCTGAATGATTGTTTTTATCTCAGGCTGTGTTGTTGGCAGCTACTGGATGATCTCTGTCTGCAAAGCTCCAGGGAAGGAGCTACAGTATGTCTCAGTAGTTACTGATGGTAACAGTCAATATTACCCAGACAATGAAGAGACTACACTGCCTCCTGAGACAATTCCAACAACCCTTTCTAAGTCCAGTGATCCCTTGGGATATGAGGACATTTCTGTGTATTGATGTGCTAGAGGCACAGAGAGGGGACCTTCATGTAAGTTCTGACATCAACCCCTACACTGATTGTCTCACTGTCTGTGTTTACATTGAAGATGTGATTGTTCAGCTTTCTGCTCTTCCCACCATTCCTATACATGCAGAGTCCTTATAGTCTCAGCACAAAAGACCTGTTATGAGGTACTAGGCCTGGGGATGGTTTCTTCTTAAGGCCAGAATCACCATCCCCAGAAACTTAGAGTCTATATCATGAACAGATGAGACAGAATAATAGATAGGATGTACCAGGATGGAGGAACAGAGGAAACATTATGATCAAGGTACATTGTATGTCCAAATTTTTAAAAATGCAAAAAATAAAATACAAAATAATTGATGGGATTGAAAAAGTTATTTGCTTTTTTGGGACTTGAGAGACAAACATTCAGGAAACAAATTTCTAGCCAAGGATTTGTCAGGCCTTAGTTCACCAAGAGCCCCATTCATTCATGTTATCACTGGATACAAAGCACACTCCTGGGTCATCAGGTATCTTGACTGAGAATACTTTATTTTCTATAGAACAGCTGTTGGGCACTAGGACCTTGAAATCATGCTGGGAAAACATCAACTGAAAATTCCCTTTATGCTTTGCTTTTATCAATTCCCTGATAGATGAAGTGAATTCTATCATTTTGTTGTATACAGTCATTCTTGTGGTTTATTAAACTGAAATATTCAAATGCTTTCATCTCCCAAAGGATATCATAAGTACAATCCAGACCTGCATATTCATTTTCATGTGTGTGTGCTTTCATTCCACCGTTACACATCTATCATAATCATTCCTAGAGAATTTTCCATCTGTTACTGTAAGAAGAAAGTCACCGACATGGCAAAAATCTACTGTATACAGGGGTATAGAGCTCAAGTGGAAACATGCAGGAGAAGTTCAAATCAACAGTATAGATGCGGATGAGTCCAACGCATCAGCTAGACTTTGGTTCAGGAGCAAATCCAGAAAAAATCAACTTGATGCAAAGAGAATTCACGTGATGCTGGCATCTCAGCCACGCAGGGAAAGCAAGGGTGGTTGCTGCATCCACCCAGAGCTTCCTCCTTTCACTTACATATAACAACTCCATGATATATATAAATCCCATAGGAGAAATGATTTGATCATTTGAGTGCTGAAGCATAAATGATGGCAGATCACCATCTTATTGCATTTAATTGCTTTAATGATGTTAGTTTACCTGGAAATGCCCCAGAAATTGTAATGTCACAATTCAACAACTATAGTAGCCATAACAAACACAGTTTCTCTAACAGTAGATTTAATTACCCCATAGGAAAGTTAGGACCCAACTCTCCTTCTAATAAGGAGTGACTATTGATAGGGTCCTCTTAAATCTGTACTGATCCCACAGACACCAAGGAAGACCTACATTCACAGGGGAATTTGAGAGATGGAACCACATACTACCATGTCTCTAGAGACAAGACAACAGATTCCTGGACTCTTTACTTCCAAACCTATTCAATATTATACAGAAAGCATAATAAAAATGAATTAACACTGCTGAAGTTTTATTACAAACACAATATGAATAACATTTGAATGAAATTGGGGTCCTCACAACTTCATTGTCTCTCAGATATTTGCCCCATTAACTGTTGCCCCAAGGGCTCACACAACAAAGAATAAGATATAGCAGGAAGATATGCAAATATGGCCTCCCTCTGCTCATAAAAACCAGCCCCGCCCTGACCCTGCAGGTCATGCAGATGACTCTAGACCTATCTTCCAAATCACTGATCACCACCTAAAACATGACAGTAAACATGGGATTGGGTCTGCACTGGTTTCTCTTTGTTTTTCTTTTAAAAGGAGGATAAACAGGTATCCTAAGTGTATTAGTAGACATGAGTGAGATAATACACATTTGTGACAGTTTCTTGATCAGGATTCCCTCTGTTTACAGGTTTCCACCCTGAGGTGAGGCAATTTCAATCTGTTGGAGGATTGACGAAGCCTCAAGTGTCACTGAAATGCTACTTTACTACCTCTGAATTCACATTCACGAACTATGCCAATCACTGGTGTTGGGAGAGATCCATATACTTCTTGCTGCTGACCACAATGATTTTGGGCAAGGCTACAGGTGTGTACGGGATTGTGGATTAAGGGCTGTACAGAGAAAGAGCCTCTCTGTTGCGGTTCTGGTCGGGTCTCAGAGAGCATCTGAGCATTGACCTTGTGTTCTTGGCTTATCATGTAAGTGATTTCTCTCTAATAATATATCATATGACATCACTATCCTGTGAGTATTAATCTTCCTCAATATCTGGTATCAAGAGGGAGATAAGTTCACCCAGGCCCCACATTTGATCCTGGTGAGGAGAATGCTTACTGCTGCAGCCACTGCTGATTCCAGGCCCCAAGCACAACTCCCATGCTGCTGTAATGAAAGCTGCCATCACCACCTGCAACCAGCCTATGTGTGTCCTGCCTCGGTGGTCACCAGCCTTCTGCCCTGTGTCCATCAAGTATTCTCAGAGACAACGCACCCGCCTACCCAGAAATCATTGCTCCTGCAATGTGCATCCTGCGGTCAGTTCCCTGGCACAGCCACTTGACAGATTCCACCTCCAGACACCAGAGACAGGCAGTGACTGAGAGCTGGCTATTGCCCTGCTGCCTCTGATTTCAGGGCTTGTATTCAATCCCACTTAACAAAACTCTGCTTGCTAAATTTCTGCAAAAGCTATTCAGAATTTTTCAGATTCTACTTGGTCTAGAATGATCAATTGCCATGAAACAGTATTTGGTGGTACACCCTTCCAATCTGCTGGCCAACCTTAGTTACTGCAAGTAAAAATAAATACCTCAGATGAAGACTGGAAAATCATGGAAGATAAACCTTGCTTTCCTATAATTTAAGCCGGTGATAATAAGATTACCTACTCTATACCTATTATGTATAATCTTGCAATACAGAACGTTAAGGATCTTTTTGCTTCCTATATGTATGACATTCAGGGATAGGCTTATGACATGCCTAAAATATAACCATATCTAATTATTAGCTTCATAACCTATATAATATCCTGGAAGAGAGGTCTTAGTAATTGAGCAAAGGACAAGTAAGTTGTGCAAACTCTTGGTAAAATATAAAGAATGTTTCAAAATATTGAGGACAATGGAGAAATGACCAACAGAGTGAGAAACTTAGAACATCATGATGGCCAACTGGAAGACAGGATTTGTTCAATGACTACTGATTTAATGACCAAATTAGGATTTATGCAAGATGGCATTAACAGGCTAGAAGAAACAACTTGTTGCATGTCTAATGCCTTACCTGTAGTAATATAATAGCTTGTATAGGAGAAGCATTCTCCAGAGGTGTAAAAGGTCATTGAAATTCCAGATGTTTTAACTGTTTTAGAATAGTACATCTATGAAGAAATTATAGGCAAAACATTCCTAAATATTATGCTCTCCTATGAGTGACTCAAAAATAAAGCCTCAGCCTTTTGAATCATGTAGGAGATGTGGCAAAGGTTGATTGATGATGGACCAATGAATGTAGGTCAACCACAGACAAACAAGGTAAACTTTTACAATGAGGAGATTCCTTGTGGGCCCCCTTGAAGTACACCATGCCAAAGGTGGTACAGTCACAATCTGCCCTAGGACGATTAGAAGATCCAATGCTTATTGTAAAGATTAAGACTACACTGAATGATAAATTAGTTACTGAGAATGAATTAAGTGTATGTTTTGGCAAACTTCTATAAAATATTGGGGGACCTAAACTAGAAGTTAGAATGAATAATAAGATGATTGTTGGCCTTTTGGACAGTAGAAATGATGTAGCCAACATAACTCAAAAATCTTGGCCTCCAAGAGGGCCCCTACAAAAATAAACATTTAATTTTTAAGGAATGAAACCTTGTCTCAAGTAAAATCAGGCATGAGATGTCCTGAGTGTATAGGACCAGGAGGAGAAAGAGGAATACTGAGGCCATGTGTCATAGACATCGCAATAAATCTCTGGGGTCATGATCTATTGCAACAATGAACTTCCCAGACTAATGTTTCTCTAGTATCAACTATGAATCATAAAGAAGCACTTGGTGGTAGAAAACATATTGTAAGGCACTACAGAAAACATATGCCAACCATTAAGTCTTTACATAAGAAGAATATGATTGTCAAACCTACAGAGAACCCAAAAGACCTACCATTAAAATTCCTGTCCTGGTAGGACAATGGCCGATGACTTCTGAGAAGCTATTTATCTACCAGAGAGAGATAATCATACAAGCTGAGATTCAGAAGCATGGCCAGTTTCCCAAAGAGAGAGTCCTTTTTCCTTTCACTTCCTTTTACCTCTACTTGTGCTAATTTATTATTCCCACCCTCATGGGAGGAAAGTTTTGTGGGGTTCACTCCTACAATTCACATTTTAGTCTAAATAGAAGATTTAAATTTGATACAAACTCAAACATGTACAACATATAGAGGGTGATAAAGAAGTTATAATCTACTTATATCCTAAGCTAAACATATCCATTCCACCTAAATTCTAAACTTATCTGAAAGTTATACCCAAGTCTGAACACCAAACACCAAATTCCAATACAACCCTAAAATAATTGAAAACTAACACTAACACGTGCAAACTATCCTCTAATATCAGTAGTAGGGAGAAGAGAAGTGGAATAATCAAACTCATTTCCTGCTGAAGTGGGATGATTACAATCATGGGGAACTATGGGAAGAAATTGTTAGTGTAACAAGAGTCTTAGATAGGTTAATTAGTCACTGTTTGGCAGGAGATGCTTGATTGAAGTTCTTGATTGGGGTTCTAATTTTGATTAAAGCTCTTATCTGAAGCTCTGGTCAGATTGTAGAAGATGGACTGTATCAGTTCCTTATTCTGGAGTTGTGTCGATTGATGTAGTCCTAAACCAGTTTGAGAATGGTGCTTATCAGGAGGAGTCGATAATGCAGGGCAGTTCAGATGCATCCAGGTGAATCAGGCAGAGTCCAGGAAGTGTATCCCTTTTCTCTTTCCAAAGCAGTTGAATATTGCTGTCAGGAAATAGCTTGTTGTCTGGAAAACTCAAACATTAATGCTAGCAAAGGAGTTTTACATTTTTATATATATGCATACTGGGAAAGGAAGCACCAAAAAAGATAATGAACATCAGGGAGATTAGAATTTTAGAAAAAGAACCAAGTATACACAGATGACAGTCCCTAATTTTGTTTTCTTCTGTCTTATATTAATTGCTTGATGGGGGAAATCCTGTGTATATGTCAGTAAAGCACTGTTGGCCAATAGGGAAGCAAGATAGGTGGGACTAGGTGTCCAGGAGGACTCTGATAAGGAGAAACACAGGGATTCATCATGTAGCCTGCCAGAGAAGTGAGATGTCAGTCCAGTTAAATGGGTTAAATACTAAAGTCAGAGCAAGCCAGTAAGAAATAAGCAATGCCAACAGCTTCATAATTAATACAGCATCTTGTATGTTATTTGGGGACTACAACAAAGCAGACCCCAGGCAACTGGTGGGCAAAACCCAAGAGGCTGGCAAGGAAAAGGCTTCTCTCTACAAATGGTGATCAGGGGTGGGATCACTGAATTTCCACGTAGAACGACAAAAGTTTTATAGGAATTTTAGAAACAAAATAATGGAGAAAAGCATGGTTTCTTGGTACCAACATTTTTCTCAGGTGGGCTCTGTTTTGCAAGAGACAAGCAGAGACTCACACAGCTCATTTAAAGGAGTCTTCCTGACTCAGCATAAGTAAAAAAAGGAAAAACAAAACATCAAGGTTCTTTTAAGAGGCTATGCTAACTATTGAAAGGTATGTATGTATAGCTGGAAGTGGCAGTGACCACATCTCTAAGCCGACAGCTTTTGCTGGATCTCAACAAAAACTGAGGCAGTGTGCTGGAGTCACACGTACACCTGCCATCTTGGAAAAATTGCATTTTAAACACTCATTGTTTTAACAGATAAGACACATGGACAGAAAAACATAAATATTTAAGAGTAAAGTCAGATTTGGATTTTAAAAAACCTCTAAAGGTTTACAGTGTTTTTAAAAATACATAGGAGAGAGCAACCAGGGAGACCAGGGGACCAGCTGGTCTGGCGTGTCCAGTGACTGGGGATCACCTGGGAACCACACAGAGCGTCCAATCTCGGTGGGACCAAAACACCCCAGACTCTAGGACTTCAATCCCACCAACGAGACCAGGAAACTAGCTGATCCAGGGAGACCGGAGGACAGGCTGTTCTGGCGGTTCCAGAAAACCAGAGGAGCCAGAGAGAACAGGGAACCAGCTGTTCCGGCAGGTCCAGGGACCAGAACGAGAACAATGAAAAGAAGAACTACTAGAGTATTGGACTTTCTAGCACCCACCAAAAGAAACTCTGGTCTCGTACCCACCAGACTAGTAAGCGGTCTTTTTTGCACCCACTAGAAGAAGAGATGGGAAAGAGACAATACAAAAACACCCTCAGCAACAGAAAAACAAACATGACACCACCAGATTCTAGAGACTCCACACCAGCAAGACTCCAAAATTCCAGTGCAAATGAAGAAGAGTAGGACCTTAAAACCACTTTCATGAAAATGATAGAGGCCATAAAAGAGGATATAGGAAAATCCCTCAAAGAAATGGATGAAAAACCACACCAAAAATGCAAGAAATGGAAGAAAAAACAAACCAAAAAATGCAAGAAATGGAAGAAAACAAACAAGGCAGGAAATGGAAGAAGAAACAAAGCAAAAAAAGGCAGGAAATGGAAGAAAGAACAAACCAAAAAATTCATAAAATGCAACAAAAGGATGAAAAGATAAACCAAAAATTGCAAGAAACAATGCAAACTGTGCAACGGTTGAAAACAGAAATAGAGACAATAAAAAAACACAATCTGAAGAAAGCCTGGAAATAGAAAAGCTGGGCCAATAAGCAGGGACTACCAATATAAGCATTACCAACAGAATACAAGAGATGGAAGAGAGAATCTCAGGTGTTGAAGATACACTAGGAGAAATGGATTCATCAACCAAAGGAAATCTTAAGCCCAACAAATCCTTAACACAAAACATCATAGAAGAAAACGTCCCAAAGCTTAAAAAGACATGCCAATGAAGGTACAAGAAGCTTACAGAACACCAAATAGAGTGGATCTCAAAAAAGTCCCCTCACCACATAATAATCACCACCCTATATATACATAATAAAGAAAGAATATTAAGAGCAGCTAAGAAAAATGGCCAAGTAACATATGAAGGCAGACCTATCAGAATTACACCTGACTTCTCCATGGAAAATCTGAAAGCCAGAAGGTCCTGGATAGATATTCTATCAACAATAAGAGACCATGGATGCCAGCCCAGACTGCTATACCCGGCATAGTTCTGAATCACTATAGATGGAGAAAACAAGATATTCCGTGACAAATCTAGATTCAAGCAATACGTATCAACTAACCCAGACCTACAGAAAGTTTTGGAAGGAAAACTCCAACCCAAGGAAGTTAACTACAACCAGGAATACATAGGCATTAGAGAATCCCTCCCTACCAACAGACAAAAGAACAAAGGGGTGAAATTCCACACATAATTCCATCAACAACAACCATTGCAAATCGAAGAAGAATGAGAAATCAATGGTCATTAATATCCCTCAACATTATTGGCCTTAACTCACACATAAAAAGACACAGGCTAGCAGAATGGATTAGAAGAAAGAACGCATCCTTATGCTGCATGCAATAAACACACCTCACCCTCAAAGACAGACATTACCTGAGAGCTAAAGGTTGGGAAAATTTTTCCAATCAAATGGAACAATAAACAAGCAATCCTAATATCTAACAAATTAGACTTTAAAATAAAATCAATCAAAAGAGATGAAGGAGGTCATTACATACTCATCACAGGTGAAATCCACCAAGATGAAGTGTCTATCCTGAACATCTATGACCCAAATACAAATTCATCCACATTTGTAAAAGAAACATTACTAAAACTTAAATCACATATAAAGCCCCACACACTTATAGTGGGAGGTTTCATCACACCACTCTCACCACTAGACAGGAATACCAGATAGAAACTCAACAAAGAAACATAGTGTCTAATAGAAGTAATGACCCAACTGGGATTAACAGACATCTATAGAACATTTCATCTACATGAAAAAGAATATACCTTCTTCTCACCACCACATGGAACCTTCTCAAAAATCGAACACATACTTGGCAACATATCCAACCTCAGCAGCATCAAAAAATTGGAATAACTCCATGCATCTTATGAGACCACCATGCTTTAAAATTAGAATTCAACAACAACACAAATTGCAGAAAACTCGTGGAAGTTGAATAATGTACAACTGCACCATTCCTGGGTCAAAGAAGAAATAAAAAAAGAAATTAAAGACTATCTGGAATTCAATGACAATGAAGACAACATACCCAATCCTATGGGACACTTTGAAAGCAGTGCTACAGGGGAATTTCATAGTACTAAGTTTCCACATGAAGAAACTGGAGAATGGTTTTACTAGAGAATTAACAGCACAGTTAAAAGCTCTCGATCATGAAGAAGCAAACAGCCCCAGGAGGAGTAGACTCCAGGAAATAATCAAATAGAGGGCTGAAATCAATCAATAAAGTAGAAACTAGGAAAACAATACAAAGAATTAATGCAATGAAAAGTTGTTTTTTTGAGAAAATGAACAAGATAGATAAACCATTTTCCAAACTTACCAAACAGCAGATAATGAACATGCAAATTAACAAAATCAGAAATAAACAGGGGGACATAACAACGGACTCTGAGGAAATTCAGAGAATTATCAGGTCTTACTTTGAAAACCTGTACTCCACAAAATTTGAAAATTTAAATGAAATGGACAACTTCCTGGAT